>NC_072778.1:7792465-8459158 GCF_022539595.1 Amphiprion ocellaris | reverse complement strand
CAGTCTTCTTTTATACTGGCGGTGTGTTAACATACACAGTGCAGTTCGGTTAATGCTGACATGATTATTACATTACAGCTGCATTGTTACATTTGTTCGACTGTTTAGGTCACATGTCAAGTAGGTGCACGACTAAACAGAGCTGTTTGCAAGAGGAAACAAGAATAAAAAGGATAAATTCCGTATGTTTAAACATTAGTCTTATTTTACTTACAATCTTGTCAGTATCATCAGCCATAATGCCGTTGTACACTTTAAGGTGAAATGAATTCCAAAGGCTGCATGGTCAATGGGAGGATGGCAGTTCAAATTCTGGGTGGGTGGTACAAACTGAAGAGTGCATGCAACTGCAAGGCTGAGGATGTTTTAACGTGAGTGAAAATAAAATGCATTTATCCCCAGATTTAATGAGTCAGCTTGGTGAAAATGGTGATGAGAGGAAAAAGGGAGCGACTAGGGGGTAAATAATAGAAAGGGTGAGATCGGGGATCAGTCAGAGGCTGAGTAGTTTGCAAACAAGGCTAGGTAGCACTGGCTGTTCGGGAAAAATCAACACAGATTACACAGTCGAGCGGTCAAATGTGGGTGAATAACAAAAGGTGAAATTATGCATCACCTTCTGTCCAGACACACCTTGAGATTTGGTCAACAGTACTGACAACAGGGCAAGAAACATCAGCAGTCAGATGACAAGGCAGTTTTAGAACAAATTGTGCCAAGGGAAAGTTTTATATAAGAAAGTTGACCTGCAAAATTGTTATATAATGTGTGTGTGTGTATCTCTGACCTCCTTACTATAGTTGTACGTGTACACAGAGATTTTATTGCCATTTTGGGTGTACTCCCTTCTTTTATAATCTTAGTACCTGACTGATTATTTTATTCATGTAATTGTGCAATGCGTACAGATCTTAGAAATAAACTTTTGTGATTACACTGTCATCACATTTGATAGAAACGACACCCAAAACTATAAAGGTAAAACATGAGTTGGAATAAACCAGAATTAAACTTTATAAAGCTCTGGAAAAAATGAGTTTCAGTGCTACAATATAAAGGAGTTTATTTTAAAAAAGATTTTCTTCTAGAGAGATTAGCACAAGGTTTCGTGTAGACTTTGAATAGCACACAAAACATTCACAGTACACAACAGGTTGGATTGTTTTCTCCTCCCATAAATAAGATGCTTGTAATTGTACAGCATCACTGCCTATGTAATAATGGCTGTTAGGAAACTTTAATCACTGCTGTGCATGAGCAGTGAATGATGTTTTATCTCTGTTTTTGAACACATACACAGTTAAACACATGCTGCTAAGCAACAGCTCTTAGTTGAGGTAAAAGGACGCTAAGTGTAGTTATGAATACCTTCTCATTATGTTTTTGGCAAAGGCTGACTGTATTAAAACACACCCTCATGGCATGCAAAGCTATATTTGGTGTGTTGTGGTTTTTACTTTTATCTTCACATACACACTGTGAAAATGTGAAATTAGTGTCTAATAAAATCCAAAGGCTGCACATTTTGTAGGAATTTGAATGTCCCACATGAACTTTGCATGCCAGTCAGGAAAATTAAACCTGTCTAGCTCCTGAGCGCAGACATGTGCGGTGACAGTGGAATAGTTACACAACAAAAGCAGCGTTGCTTGAATGAAAGCTGTCAGTTGGGGTGAGGCCCAAATCTAAACAATCTGATGAGAAGCAGTGAGGCACATATGCAAACAAGCCAGGAATTCCTCCATGTTATTCTTCTGGGGATTTTAAAGCTTACTTAATAAGCTAACTGATGAGTAAGACACAAAGTAATGACACAAACAGTGCCCATAGTAAACACTAATGACTAATGTCTCTATGGAAGGGAATTCTATGCTTTGGGATTGGTGTTGACATGGGTGACTGCTGTCTGGCACGCGATGTGGGATTAAGGACATAAACAAACCTGTGTCTGGCTCCGCCTGAGGCTCACAAGCCCAACTTTCCTGATACAGGAATGTCCGGTCAAGTCCAGATAGGGACTGGTTCCATGAATTATACATCTGAGACCGCTGTCAACTTAAATGAGAATTGTGTGGATAATCTCATCAATCAACAAATGGAAAGTCTATGTTTTTTGACATTTTACAATATATATGACATGAAAAATAATGAAAACCCCCAGATATTAACCTTTCAAATCAGATCTTTAACCCTTTAGCACATTTAGGCTCTTTGCTTTGGTTCTATGGCCCTAAACTTACCTCCGTCTGTTGACTCTCACCGCCTCTACCATCTGTTTTCATCATATATCTGTTTATAAGTTTAGTGACTAGCTGGTAAATATACTGAAGCATTTAACTGCAAATGGGCCCTTAGATAGTTACCTCAAAGCACAGCCAAGAGAAGTGGATATTGGATTTTTATTCAGGTGATCAGAAACAAAACACCAAATACAGGGGTGGAAAAACATCTTCAGGCACCCCATGCATTGGTGAAATATTACATTAAGAATCACTCTTAGGTCTTCAAGTGCAATTACTTTTAGTACAGTCACGGCCAAAATACTAAACAAATCCTAAAAAAAAAAAAAACCATCAGAGTTTTTTAAATTGATTGGTTCCATAAAAATACACAAGAAAATTTGAGAATTGGGTCATTTTGGTATCAGTGATCCACTCATGAAGGTCGTGCTTTTAATTAGAAGACGCAATTTTTATTGCTGTGTGTCGTGTATAAAAAGCCAGCACATTTGAAAGTTCTTCAGAGACAAAAATGGCCAAAACAAGGAAACCGAATCAGGAAACACGCCTGAAGATATAGATTCTCAGCCGGGAAGGGTACAGCTGCAGCCAGATAGCCAGGAAGTGAAGATGCAGTCCTTCAGCAGTTGGATACACTCTGCAGAAACACAGATGGACCAACGGCTTGGAGGACAAACCAAAATCTGAGCATCCAATGGTTTCTTCAGCAAGAAATGACTGCATCCTGATCCGCATGTGCAGGGAAACCGCCAATAGACAACACAGGAGCTTCAGCAGCAGTGGTCAAATCAAACTCATGTTCAGTGTACGTGGCCAGCTTTTAGATCATGGCTTAAGGTCCTACAAGGCTGTCAAGAAACGCCTGATCAATGAGAGAAAGAGGCTACCCCAGTGTCGCTGGGCCCAAGCACACAAGAACTGGACAGCCAGGAATTGGAAGAAGATTCTGTGGTCAGATGAGTCCAGTTTCCAGCATTATCGTCCTCCTGCTAATGTGAGGGTACACTGAAGGCCAGGCGAAGCATTATCTCCTCCTATCATGATTTATTTACTTTTTGTTCAGTTTTGAGCACATTCTCTGTTATTTTTTTACTTTGATACCGACAATGTTGAGAACTGACATATTGAACCTGTCAAGAATTTAGTTTTGTTAGTTTTTCTTGTAAACAACAAACAAAAAAAAATTGTATTTGTTTGTGGCTGTCTAACTAATGCAGCCACACCTTTTGAAACCCCAAAAAACATTTTTCCATAAATATTTCATGATAATATTTGAGACTGTAAAATTTTAAGAGTGTCCGAAAATTTTTCCACCAACTTTTCCATGACAAAGTTGCTCTAATCTGCAGGTGAAAGTCAACTGTCCGCTGACACATTGGCCATGTAAAAGGTGGTAATATGTCAATCTTCTGATTAGAGTCTTCCATAAAATTAGTCAATAATGCTTTAGCCTGCTTATATAAATAATTAAATATATGTATACAATGTTCCCTGTAATTTTTCCTGAGTCTGAGCAAACACACAAACTCCCTGAGCGTCCCTTGGACCACTGTGAGCAACATCAGACGTGTGCACTGTGGTCACACCAGCATCACATCCATTCAAGTTACATGGTTCATTAAAAGAATCAAATTACAGCATTTACATTTCTGTTAAAACACTTTGTCAACAGGAGCCAGTTGAAGGCTGCAGTGATTTTAGTGACACTACAATGTATAAGAGTGAAGTTATTGAATATTTGTCTCTCTTTACTGTTGCAGCGGTTTTGCAAATTGCAGACGGACCCTGTTCACTCCATAGACACCAATGTTATTCCTGTAGCTTGAAAGACAGCTACTTTTGATAAAACTGGGCTTGTAGCACATTGTCTGCCTTGCAACAATGGGAAAGAGGCACCGTTTATGTTTTGACAACCTATATCTAATGAGTTATTGATGCTGGAAGTCCGAATCTGTGAATATCTTTCCAACTTTACTGAACTTGGGGCCACTACCACCTAAGGAGTGCTATATTTAATTTTGAAAAAAGCATTTAGCCATACTTAAAGCTTTAAGTGCTTTATTAACACGGAACTAGAAATTTTGTATTGTTTTATTATCACAGGTTCTTTCTGAAAAGAGGTGGCATCATTTTAAACAGTGAAATCAAACTAAAATGTAACGACCAACCAGTGTGCAATACTGGATTCTGCAAAAACATAAACAACTTTTTTAAAATCTAAATCTTATCTTAACACAGTTAATGTATTAACTTATTTTTGTGTGTATGCATGTATTTATTGATTTATTTAGTACTGTTAACATAGAGTTCTGAGTGAATTTTTCTTAAGATAGGCAAAGGCCATTTATTGATCACATATAGGCTGTTAAATGTTTATGAAAAACTAAAAAGCATTGTAAAAAAACAACTTAGGCATTTATTGAGTCACTAAAATACTGTAGAGTACAGACCACATCAGCATGATCATAAGCATCCTCTGGTAAATTAACAACCAGATACTGATGTCTCTCACCATATGGACTTCAGGAGATGACTGGGGGATGATAAACTGTGACCTACCGGTTGGGTTCTCTCTGTTCTCATGTTTCTTACATGTTTGTCCCCTGACAGCCGGGTCCTAATGTTTTTTGAGCAACACACCATACTATGACGTTTTTACAATGATGGTTCTACTATGAAACCAGTTTGACATGTTCAGGTGTTCTTTGTGTGAAAACTCAGAGATTTCAGGTATCAGAAGGTGGTTTTCAACTTTCTTTGTTAACTTTCTGCTTCAACTTTAAATTAAATTTCCTTCACTAGCCCAGCCCTCTGGACTTCCAGTAAGCTGTGTTCCTATTGGCTGTCCAGGTGGCTGCTTGGTATTATCAGGAACACCTGAGCAGCTTGGTGTTATCAGGAACACCTGAGCAGCTCAGTGTCTTCCTGCTTTATTTAGCTGCAGACAAACATTTCTTCTGCTTCACCACTGAACCGGGTTTGACTCTGTTGCTTTAGTTCGTTCTTTAGGCGTTGGCTTGCAGCTTCCAGCAGTAAAATCGTCTTTAATGTGTTTCTTGGTGTGTTTTAGGGCTTTGTACTAGATAGTTGTCTTCGTAAATGTGGTTCTTTAGCCACAGTTAACACATGGTGCTAATGTGTGCAGTAATTAGTGGATTTGGTGCAGCTGAGTTGTGTCTTTATCTTGGCTGTAGTGAGTCTTCAGAGGTTTTTGGTCAGACACATTCTGTATTCTTGTTTGTGAACAAACGTTGGTTGTCCAGAAGGTAAGAGTTCCTGTCCTGATTCTCTGTTCTCAGAGGTTCTCTGGTAGGCTGCAGGAGACTTTAGCGTTTGGGTTGTGCTAGTTTGGTTTTTGTATGGTTTCATTTAGACGACTATCTTGAGGCCCCTCCATGTGGTTTAGTGAGGTTTTCTGGAACAGTCCTACAAAGCAACCTGCAGCAGAAGAGACTTTGAGAGTTTTTAGGAAGTTCTGGAGACCAGACTTTAGAGCAGCAGAAACACTGTCAGCAGTTTGAGCAGGAGAAGGTGAGCTTCAGAGTAGAAATGAGATGGAAACCTTCTTGACCCGTGTGGTGAGGTCCTGTACCAAGAGTTTGAGCAGGTTGTGAAGAGTCTGTAGTTCTTTGGTCTGAAAGCACAAGAAGAGTCGACTCATTAAAGGAGAAAACAGGAGATATTGTTGGTTCTTCTGTCGCTCTGCAGTTTCCAGTTTCCTTAGACTGAATATCAAGTTTATATTTTAAATGATTTACCATGTGAGCCCAAGAAGACTTCAATAAACTTCCTCCATCCCCTGGACACAACATATTTTATTACCATGTTAAATCTTTTTTTAAAAATGTTTTTGAGTTTTAATCATAGTTTTAGCATAGTTTTTTTTCTCTTTGCTTGTTTAGTTTTGTCATCTGTGTAAAAGGTGCTAAACAAATAAAGCTGAATTGATAAAGTGAATAATTGACTAACTCGTGATTGTGACAACAGAAGTATTTTCATTGTGATTTAAGGGTTTATTTCATTTTTAAGGTTGGGGTTAAAATCTTGACAAAAAAAGATTAAAGAAATAAATTGCATTTAAAAAAAAAGCAATTAAATCAAAGGAAAAAACATTTAATACAATCAAACTTTTAACAAGAGAATTAAACATTAAATACAATTAAATTATATTAAAGAGACAAAATATTTAATTAGATAATTAAATGGAAGATACAAAACGTAATTATGAAATTAAACAAATGTTTTTAAACAAAAATAATAAACATTAAAGATGAAATATTTTACATCATTAAACATTTAAAAAATACAATTAAACAAGAAGAATATTAAACATTTTTTAAAAATACAAAACATTTAATTAGATTATTAAACCTTTAAAAAGAAAAAACATTTAATTAAAAAATTAAATGTTTAATTTGAAAATTAAATCTTAAAGACAATAAAACTTTAAATAGGAATTAAACAGAAAATACAATGAAGCATTTAAAAAGAAAATGAAACATTAAAAGGTGGTAAAACATTTAAAAAGAAAAACCTTAAAGATTTAATCAAAAAATTAAACATTGGGAAAGAAAAAGGAATTTTTCAAACAAGCCAATAAAACATTTGAAAAAACAACATTGAAACATTAAAAAGACAAAACATTTCAAAATCAAATCAGACATTAGAAAAGAATAAAAGGTGAGAAAAGAGCAAAACTAAACATTCAAGAAGAATCAAACTAAAGACAAAACATTTGAAAAGACACCAGTTAAACTTTAGAAGGTCAAATTAAACAGAAGAGACAATAAAAGGATGAAAAAGAGCAAAAACAGATAAAGGTCTTACAGTGTTTTCTAGTCTGAAATGAAAACATCAAGTTGTTTCTTCAAACATTTCCTCTTTCTATGTTCTTGGTTTGATTGTGGACAGATTTACTAAGAACTCGTTTAAGAAAACTGCTTTCCAGATAAAGTCTACTAGTAGTTGAAGGCATTGATCAAACTAATGTTACCTTCTGATCTCCACAAACTTTACTGTTCAGTGAAGAGAATCAAAGTTTGTTAAGGATTTCTAAAAAACCCACAGGTGAAGGTCTGAGAAGAACTCAGATGGATGGTCTAAATGTGAAATCAAGACTCATGGTCACAAGTTTTAAGGCTTCTGTTAACCAGAAAGTTCAAACTAACAGAGAAGTACTGAGAAACTTTTAAAATTTCAGTCCTCAGACTGTCTAAAGGTTCAAACTAACAGAGAACTACTCAGGAACTGAGAAGATTTCAGTCCTCAGACTGTCTGAAGGTTCAAACTAACAGAGAACTACTCAGGAACTTAGAAGATATCAGTCCTTGGACTGTCTGAAAGTTCAATCTAACAGAGAACTACTGTGGGACTTAGAAAATTTCAGCCCTCAGACTGTGTGAAAGCTCAGGTCCTGAGGACTCGGGAGGTGTGGAGGCTTGGAAAGTCTTGGAACTGAGGGTTCAACCCTCCAGCACAAAGGCTGAAGCCCAACCTCCTGAGAAAAACGGTCGAGTCGAGACTCGAGTTAAAAAAACTCGAAAACGACAAAAAATAGATGATAAATGCGCAAAAACGAGAAGATTTGGTATCTGAGCAAATAGCTCAGGGGGATAAGAAGAGAGACTACCAAGCGGAGGGTCGCAGGTTCAAGACCCGCCACGGGCAGTTTTCTTTGTTTGTCTTTGTCAGGATTTTCATAAGAATTTAAGAAGGGTCTGGTCTTGAACCAGCGACCTGCAGCTCCACAGGCAAACTCTTAACTCACTGAGCTACAGATCAGATACAAAGAAATAATTTCGTCGTCCCTTTGGCATCGTAGTTACTGAAGTCACCCCATGGGCGGAGCCAAGGCGGAGTCTGGGTGGAGTCAGGGCGGAGAGTAGGCGGGGAGGTGGGTGGCGGCCTCCCCCCTCTACTCCCCCACCGCCCACCACACCTTCCCCCACCCCACGAGTTCTTCGAGTTTCCACGAGTTCTTCGAGTCTCCAAGGGTTTTCCCCGAGTTTCTGGAGTTTCCACCAGGTTGGAGGCAGAACAACTTGTCATGAAGAGGTGCTCAAGTCGGCCAGGATGGACTGACTTTTTACAGCGACTAGAAGGAAGACGACAAGAAGAGCAGGTCTTTAACCACCATCCATAAAATCCATGGAGTCGACTCCAGAGAAATGAAGGGAGGTCAACTTTTATCAACCTCCATCCACATGTTCAACTTGATATCTTTACTTTGACATTTTTAGCACCACAAACCTTTAGTATCACACTTTTTTATCATTTATTAGGACTTTAATGGAATCCACCAGCAGATTTAGTTTTTGTTGACAAACTTTATTCTTGTCGTCGTGGGACTGCAGTATTTAAAACTCTTCCTTCTATTTGACCTCGTTTATTAGTTTTAGTGGAGAAAGTTTTAATTGTCAATTAGTCTCTTAAAAACTAAATAATAAATTGGATTAGTCAAGAGGTTTAAATTTCTTACTTTGTCATATTTTAAATATGACAAAAAAATATAAAAATAAAGTCTTGAGACAATTTGACCTGTAATTGGCTTTATGTAAATAAAATTGAATTAAAATTGTATGCATCTTGTAATGTTGGAGTAATTCAGCCATATATGTTAGAAAACACATTTTCTTTGTCCATTAATCTGTTGATCGTTTTCTCCAGTAATTAATTTCTTGTTTTGGTTTATAAAATGTCAAACCCAAATATATTCAGTTTACTGTCATAAAAACCAAAAACATTTACATTCATGATGCAGGAATCAGGCAATTTTTCACTTTTTATCTTAGTTTAGTCAGAAAGACAGTTGATAATGTGTGAATTGTTGCAGCTTGTGAGCCGTAGAAGGTTTTAATCTTTGGGGCAGAGTGTCAGAAAACATTTAGAAACCAACATCAACAAAACACTCAACAAAGATTTGAACATCATTAAAGAGAAATCCAACTTTTGCATGACAATGTCTCATTAAAGGACATTTATTTCCAACGTAAATGTGTGATATTCATCCTCTGGAGCTTTCTCTTCACATCGTCTTCCACCTGGACTGGTTTGGTTGGGAGCATGTGCAACAAACATTTGAAAAAGTGCACTTTAACATCAATGAATGACACTGAAGTTTAATCTCTACATAAATGAGACTGAGTCTGGATGTGCTGCTCTGTCATTAACTCCTAAGTTTAGGGAAAGTTCAAACAAAAGAGGACAGTTTAAATAAGACTTGAGAATGAGCTTATTTTGAACAAACATCTCAGACTTTCTGAGCTTCAGCACCTATAGCAAGATATTTTAACAAGTAACTCAAGAGATCCAGAAGTTGGAGAGAGTTAGCTTTAGCTGAGCTAAAGAACATGTGGGACGCTAACCTAGCAAACATTTCAGACTTTTCTCTGTGAATTCTGAGAAATAATTTACTATTTAATGACAGAGCTACACATCTTAACTCAGTCTCATTAAAACAGACTCTAATTCAGTGTCATCCATCCATATTAAAGTGCAGTTACCCAAAATGTTTGTTGCATGTGCTCCAACAAAACCTGTCCAGGTAGAAGGCCACTTTGACAAACAGGAAGTGGAAGATTCCAAGCAGATTTATAGAAGGGGGAACCGGGCTGTACTAAGTGTGGTCGAGTATAAAGGGGTGTTTTGTGTGTTTTTAAGGCTGATAATGATTATTAGTGAGACATTTGGAGTAGATATTCATTTGCAGTAAATGAAAGTATTTAAAATCTTGGAGTTAAACTTAGAAGAACACAAACTCTAACAGAAAACTTTGTTGATACGTTTTTGTTTTGTTTACAGATGTTAAAGGCGTTTTATTCGTGACGTATAACCAATCAAATCACTCCAGAAGACAGAGATAAAGGTTCAGGGCCAAAGTAGCACCATTTTTAAATGTATTTATTACCGTAAATCAGTAAAAAATAAAATCCTTATAATCAGTAAATCAGTCAGCCCACAATTACTACAATTCTACAGTTGTCTCTTTCCTTTGACTTGTTATTTGTACAATATACGATGTATATTATGCCGTTTTTTTCATCCCAAAGACTATACTATGATGTTTTCTAAGAGACATAATGTGCTACTCTGCTTGCTCTGGCCCTGGGCCACTGCACTCCTCCTCTGTTTTCTGGATTGTACTCAGCTGCATGTCTTCGTCCACCAGGCCTCCGTTGACTCGTCCCGCCTGCCGTCTCTGGAGCTGAAGCTGGATTGGAACAGACCAAAGTACAGTCCAATCACGATGCCAGCTGCCTCTCAAAAGGCTCCTTCATCTGGCAGGTGGCGGCACTCCTTCTGAGGGGAAGCTGAGCTGGCCCGGCAGAACTTTGGAGATGTGTTCCAGTGGTTGGTGAATGTGTGGGGAGATAGAGAGGGACCTTTGAATTATTCAGAAAGGAAAACAGGGAACCCATTGGTAGTTTTAGTTTAGGGTGCTACTGCGGTGTGTTTTTGGGCTTGAAGAGGTGAACAGGAAGTGTTTTTTTTTTCGTATTGATTATCTTTTACTTTGTTCCTGGTTGGAATGCCCATCAATGTCAACATGAAGTTCACTTTTGGTTCTGTTTATTTATTTTTATTTTACTAACACCCATTTGTTTTTAACACCCTCACATGTGTTGTTGAAAACTTACTCTTTCAAATAAATTCTCGTCTAACCCTCTGGAAACCAGCGTTTGGACTGTTTTTGTGTTGCTCCTCACCTACTGACAGCTGTGGACTAAAGGCTATACTCTGACGTTTTTAGAGCGACATGCTATACTATGATGTTTGTTGGGCGACACGCTATACTATAGGCTTTTTTAATTGACATATTACTGACCTTTTTTTGTTTTAGTTTTTTTTGTTGTTTTCTAGCAACATATTATAAGAATTTGAACAGTTTTAAAAGTTACTATACTTTTACTTGTGCAATGAAATTACTATTCTATGGAATTTTTTAGACGACATATTATACTCTGATGTTTTCTTGAGCAACATACTATTTTGACAATATATTGCACTATGACATTTTTTGAACCACATATCATACATGACAGTTTTAAGCAACATCCTATCATTTTGCACTTTTTGAACCACATAATCTATGGGGCTTTTTTGCCAACATGCTATACTATGAACTACAGGCCATACTATGTTATTCTTGAGTAAAGCATACTATACTTTGACATTTTCTGAACTACATCCTATACTATGGCGTTATACACAGAGTGCTTTGGTTACATGTTGATTTATAATCTAGATTTTTTTCTGTTTTGTTTTTTGACGGGATTACCACAGACCTGACCGTGAACACCGTCGACACCCACCTCAGGGAGACGCTGCCTAAGATCTCAAGGCTGCTTGGTCGTGGTCTTTCTGGCACGTACTCTTCCAAGATGAGCCGGGAAGTTAAACACTGATGGAATGACACCAGGTCTAAGCTGACAAACTTCCACTTCCTCCTCAACCCATAGTCTCTGGGAAAACTACATGGAGTAAGAAAAGTAGACAGAGAAGTAAGTAAGTCTTTACACAACATATTAAAAGAGAAATCATGCTAATAAATTAAGTACAAATAACCGAATTCGCCAATATACTGGAGACCAAAGCTATTTAATTTGATAAGTATAACCTTGTTTAGTTACATTTCAATTATTTGAGAGCAGTCCTAAAGAACTGCCTGTAATCCCAATCATAAAATGGGTTTGGAGGAAGAACATAGATGGTAATCTGGATATATATGAGTTAGGCTTTATAACTACTATTGGTAGTAATAATAGTAATGCGACTACTACTAGTAGCAGTGGTAGTACACTGTTGCTGATACTGGCACTGCTACTACAAATTGTAATATTATTACAAATGCTGATACTACTTCTATGACTCTAACAGCTATTTTATACTACTACTGCTTGTACTTTTAGTATTACTACTACTGCTTGTACAACTATACTACAGCTACTATTAATCGTCTGGTATTTGGTTGTCGAGCTGCTAGCTCGCCTTAGCGTTTTGCTAGTGGCTAACTAGTTAGCTCTCATAGACTGGAAGCTCTCAACAAGGTTTCATAATGAAAAAAGAGCCAAAAACTATTCCTACCTATGAAAAGTCATTCCAAGTATCCTTGTCTCAATCGTACGACGCAGTGTGTAACTGTATGCAGCACAGTGAGACGGCATACTTGTTTCCGTTTCCACGCTGTCTACATCAACGGAATGCACTGAAACTTTGCCCCCACTAGCTTAGCCTCGCTGTAGCACGCAGCTCAAAGGGACGTGGCCTATCTACTCATTCATATCTATGAGAACAACGGTGGCTGCACATAAGGACGCCTGACGTTGATTAGCTGCGTAAATAACATTATATACAGTCTATGGTAAATACGTATGTGAATCGCATCATTGGCTGCAGCAGCCAGTCACTGGTCACTCACTGACTCACACTGAAAAATAGCACAGAATGAATTGTTACGTGTTTATTTTATTTTCAATTTAGGTTGGATTTTGTGTGTGTGTGTGTGTGTGTGTGTGTGTGTGTGTGCGCGCAGAGCAGATTTTCTGTGCGCGGAGACCATCAGCAGTGCGCAATTCGCACGCGCGCAGCTTAGAGGGAACAGTGCCTAGGAGTACTTCAAGTTAAATCCAACATTAAATGATGGAAAGAATCAGGTACATGTGTAAACCTGCCTAGAACAGGCCACCCTCAAAAACTGCGCAGGAAAGAGCCCAGTGAGGGAGGCGGCTTTCGACCGGGGTGGAGCCCGTTCGGAGTCGGAGCCAGTGCCCGACTCGGCGCCGGTTTTTTGTCTTTCCACCACCGGAGCTGCGGCTCCAGGCTCCAAAAACTGGGGCATTTTCAGGCACCAACTCCTTGCTGGGCCAGACTTGGCCAGAGTTGAGAGTCGAGCATGTCACGGGCAGGGGGCGGGGTGACACCTAAAAAGATAAACATAGATATGATCATCAACTTATTGCGCATGTTTAACCGCTAAGTAATCAATGCAAGTGTAGTCGAAGCTAAGTAGCTAAGCTAACGCTAGCACGTTTACTGTTAAGTATCCAAACGTCTTTGATAATTACCTTTCTTCTCAAACGTGATCGCCGGGCATTGGAACGGCGACGCCGATGGGTAACCTCTAACAGAAGGTTTTGCTGCTCAACGATGGCGAGACACACTAGCAAAGCCATGAACACCACTCCAATGAAGTCCTCCATTGTTGTTGTGTGGGTTTCCCAGCGCGAACGCTGTTGAACAGCTACATACGCAGTGACGTACACACGTTTTGTGGTGGCGCAATGACGCAGCTCCAATTTTGCTCCTTCCGAATGGAAACACAAACCCGTTCTGGGGCGGCACGAGATTTGAACCAAAAAAAAGCACTGGCTCTCAACTTTGAACCAACCTAGCACCTGGTGCTCTTTGGTCGAAAGCCCCTAGAGTCCTCTGAATGAGATGGGAGAGATTTTATATTCAACACCTGTTGACAGGATTCTTTACCAGTCAAAGCGTTATGGTAGAGCGACAAAGAAAACACTGCTGAAAAAAATCTCAATTCAAAAAAATAAATAAATAAATAAAAATAATAATAATAATAATTATCTCTTGTTACTGCACACTTTTTGTTTAGATTAAAATATTATGGATTTATAAAAACTATTCAGTATATACTAATGCTGAACACTGTACTGGTTCTATACAGTTCAAACATTTTTCACCCATGGAAACTTGGTGTCTGTCCATAAAAGAGGTTGTGCTATCTTGTGTTTGTGTCATTATCCCCTGAACAAATGTGCAGTATTGATTTGCCTTTCATGTTGTGTTTTTGCTCAGTGGAGAGCAATTGTTGGACACTTCTGAAGTGTTCCAAGCCTCATGTAAAAAGTGCCTGTTTGAGAACCGTAATGACAAACTCACATTTGTTATGGAAGGAGCTGGAGAACCCAGGCGCAGACATAGAGAGACTGGCAGACCGGTGAATTATGGGAAGAACTTTATTCAACCAGAAAACTAAAACAATACATAAATGGAAAACTGAACTGGGAGGAAACAAGGCTAAACCGAACTACTACTAACACACACTATGAATACAAAGACGGAAGATCACAAAACTGAACTAACAAAACTAAGCAAAGGAGGGGTACTTACAAAATGAGGGAACTGAACAGAAGGGGTAGGGAAGCAGGCTCAGGAAATCTGAGGTGAACGGAGACGATACTGGAGCTACTGGCTGGAGACAAAAACAGGGCTAGTGAGAATCCAAAAGAAGAACTGAGTCCAAGGGAGGGAAAGCCAGTGGAGGAGAAAACAGAGTCCATGAAGGCATGTGGGTCGATGAGCCAGCAGGGAGTGAATGACAGGACAGAACTTAAATAAGTGGAGGTGAGATGGAGAACAGGTGAATGGACTAATTACTGCAGGTGACACTCGTTGCAGTAATCAGCTGATGGCAGAATGCAGGCAGGTGAAACAGGGAGAGCAGGAGGCTGAGAGACAGGGAGAGAGAGAGACATGAGGGAGAGGTGACTGACAGAGGGAGCCAAAGAAACAGGTCAAAGCAGAAACAAAGCAGGACTCAAGGGAGAAAGGAGGAAAAAGAGGAAGAAGGGAAAGAAGGGCAGGGGCTAGAGCAGGATCATAATAGTATTATAATCTCTTTGTTAGAGCTGTCCAGACTTGGAGGACGATTCCATTACAAATAAACACAAGCTTTAAAACCTTGAATGCCGAATGTGTTATCTCGCCTCACCTCTGAACTCTTGTCTGTGCGTTTTAAGCCTGTCAGTTCACCACAATGAAATAAGATGGTGACGTTTCCCTACATCAGTGTTTTATTGTAAATACATTTTTCTGCTTTTGCTTTACCGTCACGTTTGTATGTGTCTATCTATATCGTATTTCTGGCTTTTAACATTTTTTTTGTTAAAGAAAAACAACTTAAATTAGGTGCTGCAGTGACAAAGATTAATGTACACTATCTGTCCCTGCAACAAGAGTAAAAGTCTGCAGCTTAATGGCCCAAGAGGCAGCAATGTGGGTAACAAATTAAAAGGAAAATCAATATAAAATGTCTTAAACTGGACATGTGCAATAGAGGCTGTTGAACACAGAGGTAATAATAATACTCAGGAGTGATTCTGTATATAAAAAATGCACAGATAAAAGGGAAATACTTGCTGGCTTTTACTGCTTGTACTCATGACCTTAGTATTTCTCAATTTCTATGTCCGCCTTTGATGCAGTACCATCCATCAAAGATGTTCTCTCACTGATATTTTGATAATGAAGACAGAATACTGTTCTCCAAGAGGTGTTATGTGCTCTGTATGGAGGCGTCTGCTTTCACTTTAACTTAATTTACTGTAGCTGGTGTTCTGAAATCCCTAATATTAGCAGATCATGTTGCTATGCATTTGACAAAGGGTTTATTCCATTTTAATACAGCTGTGACTAAGCTTGTCATGTCTTCTGGCTTAGTCCAATCTCTAAATTAAATAAAATACTAGCAGATCCACAGCGTCCTTTACATTTCCTATTGCTGCGAGCCTCTTGAAGTGTCATTCATCTATATCTATATATATCTTACATCTTTTAAAAGCATTAAATATCATGAAATTTGATTGTAGATATCGTATGGTTTTAAAAAGAAAATGTTAAACTACCAGATTAACCACACAGACTGTGTATTTAGGTTGTTTTTTAATGTCAGTTGTGCGTCTGAGTCTGTCTGACTGACTTCTTACCTACAGCTTGCCTGCAAAAAGTGGAAGTGTTGCATTATGAATGGGGCAAGCAGATAACTTACAATGCAGCCACTCAACACTGTGCAAACCTGAGATGTTCTCACTTATCCTTTTGACACAGCACACATATGTAATATGATTCTTGGCGATAGACACAAAAGACATTCAGTGTGCCTCTTTCAGTTCTGTCTTATTGTTTATTCTGAAACCTTTGAGTGATTCTGTCCTCCAACGCTGCCCGTAATTCAGTCTTCTGTTAGGAAAAAAGAACATTATTATTTAACCTTCACCAGTACACATGGCAAAACCTATTAATCCGTACATTGTATTTCATCTGTTTCACATTTCTGTGCCTGTCCATATCCTCTCAATATGTATTTTCCTAAAACATGTGTCATCTATAGATACAAATATGAAATGAAATTACTATTGATGATTACTGATGTGTATTGCTTAAAATATTAGTGCAAGAACTCCTGAATTGAAATGAAACACAATGAAACTGAAGCAGTCATCACAAGAGCAACTTAACACAAACATACATAAATAAAAGATGCACAGTCGTGCTGGGGTCTGGCTGGGGTCCGCATGTAGTGCAAATTATTTTTTTTGATATATACACCACAAACCTGGTTGGAATCAAATAATCTTTGGTGTATGTGATGGCAACTATATGGGTGACAACTACCTGAAGGGACTGAAAAATCCAACTTACAAATAAAAAAAATAGGAAAAGTGATATACCCCTGGGGGTTAATTCATATTGCATGCTCCATTATATTTTTGTCCTGAGAAGGGGAGTGAAACTGAATGTACATTTGTTAAAAATGCTGTGAGAGTTTTCTATTCTACAGCATGTAAAACCAGTGTTTAAGATGTCAGCACTCATTCTATTAAAAAATGACGCAACTGTTTACTCCAGGATTGACAGAATTTCTGCATCTGTTTCTCAAAGTCAAACTCAGTGAGATTTTGAACCAAAGCCGATGCCTCCACGCACTCATTTGCATAAGCTGCACACGGTCAAATGTAGTTGTACCTTAATTTGCATATTGCTGAGCAGCGTCCCACTGTTCAACAGCTGGTTATACTGCCATCCCCAGCCCACCTCCCCCACATAGGCCTGCCTAGGCATGGGTGGGTGGGCATGTGGCGCCGCTCGGCACAAGTAGCCGAGGTCACCCGTGGCCTCAGGTGATGCAGCGCCCACACCAATGTACCGGGAGAAATAATTGGATCTGGGCCTGTAGTCTCCAATTCCATCTGGACCTTTTTAGTGTATGAGAAAAGAGAGTAAAAACAATGAAAATGAATCCTTTACTCACAAATGTAATGCTACATTTTGGGTAAAAAAATGAAAGATGCCAAGGGCAATAGTTTTTCAGAAAATAGATTTCTTCTGATGCTTCTTTTATTCTTTCAGTTTAGATAAAAAAAGATGTGTATTACCAGTCGATTGGACATATTGAAGTGCTCCCTGTGACATAATATTAGTAGTTTAAAAATATAGACACTGACACAGAACTGGGCAATCAGCAAATTGCAGTGTTAGAACACATATTGAACAGTTGTGCCATCATGTGTCCAATTACAGTTACACCGTATGGTTGGACAATAAATAATTATAGCACGGGTCTTTGTTTGAAGCACAACAGAAGACTGCTTTTTTCTGCAATACATACTTCCCCACCAATTGGCATTGATGACAGTAACAATATGTTGGAGATGCAGCAATAGAGACATTGTGTCAATTCTAATTTCAAACTTTATAGACTTAGTTTCTTCTCCTACCTGTAAAAATCATCCTCTGTCCGTGCTGAGGTCCTTCTAGAGCAGCTTCATTGTTTTGCGTCATTTTTTCTACTGTTATGTATGGAAAATGTATGGATTAGTTGCAGGCAAGTTACACCTATTAAATGGGCACCCGAGGGTGATAACATGAGCCCAGCGGTCCGTTCTGTCCATGGGGCCATGGCTGGTTGTCATGCAACCACTGGTTGTCATGGCATCATTGCTTGTGGCCTAGTTACATTCTTAAAAAAAGGGGGATGATTCAGCTGTTGAACCACCTTACAACACATTTGATATCAATTTATCCCAGTGTACTACATGACATTAATTAACAGTACACAATAAAGTGTCATAAAAAACATGTATTAAAAATAGCACTGAAGTTACACAGAAGTATCTCCTCTTTAGCTATGCGTTCTTTGTTAGCTGCATAGTTAACGAAGTGAGAAGTTACACAGCATTTATGGACACTAGATGTGACTTCCCACAGCATCGTGTTCAGTTTTCTGACAGAAAGAAAGCCTAAAATAACTGAATTCAGAGTGAATATTTAAAAAAACGCTGCTAGAACTATGCATTAATTATTCTCTGTGTAAAAAAAAAAAAAATCTAATTTATTCATGTGAAATGAGCTGAAATGCCACTTTACAGCTGACTTTTACAATGTAAAGTTTCCATTGTAAATTTGATGACATTTGCATAATTTTACTCTGTAAGTCTCTGCGGTATGTTCCATTATGTGACTAATGTATGCAATTTTAATTAGATATTAATGGACAAGTAGGTTGTTAATTTTTTGTACACATTTAAATAAGCTGTCCTCTATCAAGTCACATGGTGGCGCCAAAGCATAATTTTTGCCACATTACACCACACACTCTTTTTTTCCTTTTTTTGTTAAATGGACTCGCCCATGATGAGCCGCCTTCTGGGGACTAAATCTCTGTCAAGAGCTACACACTTAACAACGGCTAGAAGGGAAATGTAATGATAATGCCTTCAATATATAGTACAAGCCTAATTAAGATATAAAAAAAAAAATACCTTTACTGAATGGAATATCCACACTGAGTTAAATACAAGGAGGAACAAATGTAAATGACTAATAAAATGCTGTCTTATAGTGAAGAGTAGATTATAGTAGATTACGGTAATTCATTTCAAAGTAAAAGGCAGGTACATTAATTTTGCATGTGTTGTGGGATTTTTATATTTATTACATGTTTTTGCATAAGTATTTACAGAGAAAATAAAATTTGAGGAAAACAGTATGTGTGTTTATCTACTTATTACAGACTCCTTCATTTTTAACAGAAAAGAGTCATGCTAAAGTGATCATTGCTAAAAAACCATTTATTTTCCAGTTTATATGCATCTAAAACTGATTCTTACACATATTGGTATGTCTGTTGTGACAGCAAAGGTTTGTCTTTGTGATACTTTAACATTTTTGTAGGGAAGCTATTTTAATAACCAATTAATGCTTTGAATAATTTAATAAATTGCCTAAGTATATGATTCCTGCTATTTTTTAAAAAAGTGTATTTTCAAAAACTCCTCTTTGATAGTAATTTGAAAGTATCATTTTGGGCTTTGAGACATGCTGATCAACATTTCCCCCCATTTTGTAACATTTAATACCCCAACCAACTAATTAATTAATCGAGAAATGATCAACAATAAAAACCAACAGTTGTGTATTTGCAGCCCTAAATTATAGACAATAATATTAATATTATAACATTGTTTGTGATGTTTGGGCTGTATGTATTCTTGTTTAGACTGCAATTAGCATGATTTACAGACAGGTTTTATACATAAAATCCTATGAGCTGTAATGTAATTCAATCAAATTTAACCTGAAAACATTTCAATCACAATGTTGGGGCTGTTATCAGTTTTTGAAAGGTGGAAAATTGCATTATGTGTGGTCTTTTAAATCTATTTCAACCAGTTAAAAGAGTTGGATTGGTTGTGATAACAGGTTAAAAAATAAATGCAGAGACATATTTAGTAATAGCTCTGTGAATGGCAAATTAATTTTTAGCAGATGATCACTTTTTTGGCACCACACCTGCTCAATCACCGTCTCTTTGTGTCAGCGTTAGAGCATTTGTTTTGAAGGGCTAACGGGGAGCTGCCGCGGCTAATGCTAGCTAGCTTGACGCTGGTGTTTCAGTCACCATGGTGGCACACAACAGAGCACAGCGGCGGCGGACCTGTCCTCACTTTTAGCTCTATTAAAATGCCAATATGATGAATTTTCGCGGTGAGCGTACCGGGGTCTGCCTCTCGCTATGGACGCCGGGTTGCCGTTGACGGGTTAGCCGCTAGCCGTTAGCTCACTTTTGTTGCTCGCTCGGGTCCTACATGGAATTTGTGTCGGTCGCTAACAGAATGCCGAAGAGACAAGGCACGGCTTTGATGAACGCTGGCTCCAGTAAAGGGACAACGCGTTAAGAAGACAACTCCGAGAGACACTCTGAGCTTTTTTAAGGGACGTTTTTTCCTCCCCGGCGGGGGACTGGTGTTGGCGGCCGGTTTCGGGCTCGGCCAGCGGAGAGGTAGTGGCAGACACCCCCGAGGAGACCGCTCGGCTGTCTGGCTCCAGTCGTGGCCTGGCTTCGGGCACTCCCAGCTTATTCGCTAGCATCGGAGCACAACCGACAAGAATAAAGCAAGACAACGGGGACACTTCTTCTGTATATTTCTGAACCCCCTGGATATTTTTAAACATTTTTTTGGAAGGATAAGGAACTCATTTTCCTCCAGACGGCGTCTTCCAAAACAATGGCGTCTTATGTGGATAACAGCTTTCGGCAGGCTGTGATGATGAATCCGGCTGAAAGGACGCAACAGGTCAGAGGGTTATTGCATTTTTTACTACTCGTGGAATCTGTATTGGAAAGTGCTTGTTTTTGCTGTGTTTTAACACTCTGTCGCTCCGTTAAGACGGTGCAGCCTTCGCGGCAAGGCAACGTCCCGAAGTGCAACAGTTTAGCGGTGTTTCTGTGGGCAACTGTTGCCATTCAAGCTCGTTCCAGCGGCTACATCCCGCTAAGCCCTCTATCAGCGCAGATAATCAGGGCTACTTAACATAACACGAGCTGCAGCCACGGTGGGACTCTAACCTGCCCCTCAGCTCCAGCTTGTGCCTCTTTTGCATTTGTGCACTTTGCAAACGTTTGTCTTTGCAAACTGACATCTTTTGCATTTTTGGGGGGGAGGGAGGAAAGGAAAGAAAACATCAAAAGGGCAAGATGAGTAGCATACATGAGATGAGGGGCACCGACTGTGTGGCTAATCCTAAGCTAGCCAGTAGCCTACTGTTGGGGCGCCTTCCTATTAGTCCTTTGTGTGTTAAAAGTGGCCTCACAATGTTTCAGTGTGGTTTCTATTGTTCTAGTCTTCTGACTGCACTGTACCACCTCAGTATCCTCTTCTAAGAACTTTGGAGAGCCAGTCAGATGGCTTCTGAACATGTAAATTCTGTGGGCTGTGGTTATTAACCCATCAGCCACACATGCACATCCCTGCTTGCATGACTTCAGATATTTGCAGTTATGCTTTGCATAATTGCGAGACCAAACAGAAATCCAGTTTGGCCGTAAAGAGAATATCATTTCATTTGAGCTGTGTCTCCGCCGCAGACAGATGCTGCCTTAGCAAAGGCTTTGCACACAAAGGACAATCAATAAGCCACCATTTAAACCAGTGGGCTACATTTAGTGGCACAGCCTCTGCCCCGCTATCTGACATTGAGGAAACAATTATTGTGTCATTGGTGGCTTGTTAAGTGCCCTAGGCCCGTGGTCTTTACAGCTTTATGGGAGCTATAATTTGTACAGATGACAGATGCCATCATGGAGATGGAGACAAATACGAGGGTAAAGAATCTGGCTTGTGTCAGTAGGATGTGTTTATCAAAGATGGGTGTAAGCATTAGTATTGCAAGACATTCAAGTTAATGCCCCCAAAAAAGATTAATAATAAAATTAATAGGTCATTCTCTTTTGTGTCTTGTCTATGAAGTGAAAAAAAATGTTCAAGCAACCGTTTATAAATACGCAAATATACTGATTTAGCTGTCTAGAACTGCAAAACCGCACTTTTAAGAAGCTTTAGTTTAGAATTTTGGAACACTGTCAATCATTTGGGAATATTGTTTGCAAAGTACTTGGCTGCTATGGCGGTCTATTTTTTGTTTCCCACAGATTTGTTTTGATAGAAAATATTATGTTTTGGCAGTCTGTAGGATGTGTGAGACCCACCTGTAAGAATGAGCTTTCAGTGGTAAATCAAAGCCTGAATATTGAGTCTGAGGTATTCCTAACCTGCTAATAATATGCAAAAGGAAATTAAGTAGTTGGAGTCTGTGAGCTGGAACATGATCAGATTAAAATACTTAAATAAATGAGCCCTTTTGAAAGATACAGATATAAATCACTGGTATGTCTGACGTCCTCTGATGCCCTTTAGCCATGCTATCACCCCATGCTGTGTCAGTATGCAAACATTTAATTCCAGAGGTCTTTGAAATGAAGAAAAATGAGCAGAGGTGAACTTGCACAGTTTGAGCAGTGACCAAATGACGGTGGGAAAAGCGGGAAGTCCTGACAGGATTTAATTGTTTAAAAATGCTGCATCCATGTTGTTTTGCAGTTTAGAGAAGTCCACACAGGAATAAAAGCCACTCGGAAGCCTGGGGTCATTCAGTTTGATCTTCATGGTCTTGAGAATCACGTGACTGTGTGCCTGTATTGCTCTTCACGTCTGTGTTTTTCAATAGCAACACCTTTCTCAGTGCTCTTTTCAAATGTCTAGTGACTGCGCTGGCTCACACAGTTTATCCTAATGGTGTTGGCAGGGCCTCTCTGTCAGGATTAGCTAGCGGTTAGAGGGATCTGTCTTTATCTCTCAAGACTCACCACTGTGGGGTTTGACCCTCTGACTCACTCTATTGTCACGTGGCAGGTTAAATAACCCGACTGCTCGACAGGTAGTGTTCTCGCTGGTTTTGTCACTTTGCTTTCCATGATTTTGGAGTGTAGAAGGAGACGTCATTTTTCAATAGAGTACTGCTGCACTTTTTTTTCTATTGGCAGTTGTGATATGAATTAAGATAACATGACTGGGCTATTTGATCTTTAATATCTTTTTCACACCCAAATTAAATTATGTGTCACAGAGAGAATTACATTACTTCAAATAAAATGGTATTTCTTCAATGTGCAGTGTGGTTCTCAGGAGTACATTGTTGTGCTGTTTGTCACACTTCACCATATTTTCTCCCAAGCCAGTATTTTTTCTTTTCTCGTTTTATATCATTATAAATTAAACCCCTTGAGTTTTGAATTGATAAAGTAAGTGGGCGTTCCCCATTTCTTTTTGTGTTTTATTTAAAACACTAGCTTCTTGAGAATGATTATCAAACTCTGAGGACAGCTTTTGGTGTGAAGATGGCTTTAATAATATATATCTTTGTTTGTTAGTGTCATTTTTTATTTGAACCATACAATTCTTTATTTCATGATTCAACTGTTGTCATCTAGGATCAAGACATAAACAAGACTGCATCATCTAACCTAAAATAATGATTAAAATCCATTTCTTTAATGTTACAGAAACAAAGACCTGCACACAGTGGGCTCTCAAGGGTTTTACAGTTGTACTTTGATTTATTTTCAGCAAGTAGTGGGACCCAAGACAGACATCTTGCCTCTCGTTTAGCCAGGTGGCAAAGCTAAAGGCCACAAAAAGCAGCCCTCCGCTGTGCTGACCCTGCTTCACAGCCTCATAGCTGGAAGGACAAGCTGCCTACTTTACATTGTTTCCACATATTCAAGACCAGCAGAGGAGATCAGTATGGGCTTATAGTGACCTTACTCAAAGACAAAAGGGGAAAAGCAAATGCATTTAATGATCCATCAGGTGAAGAATTGTGGCTTGCACAGAGTAAAATAAATCTTATTTTTTAGTCTGTGACCCAGTTATTAGATTTTCATAATAATTATGTTTCTCTTAGAATTTGCAGTATCATGTACAGAAAGGAAGGGTCAGGAGGGTTGCTGGCAGTCAGATTGTGGCCTGTTATTGTGTTTTCCAAACTATTTAAATTAAAACAGCATTTATGTTCAGATTAAACTGAAACTGGGCTTATTTTTTTAGTGTAGCTCTGCGTTTGTTGTAAAGATTCTTTTACATTACAGGAGCAAAATTTGCTTCAATAGTTTGTAACAACTGTTAGATTCTTATTACCCACCCAGTATACTATTTATAGTATACTGTAGTTAAAAAAATGTACTGATATACTGATAGTACTGAACCATTCCATTAGTTTCAGCTAATCTGATATGTAGAGGGGGTTTACATGTCACTTCTATTTCTATAAATTAACATTTATAGCCGTGATGACAGTGCCAATAAAACTGATTAGGATTACTATTATTGTCAGTTATTTATTTAGCAACATTTTTATAGCATGGCTAAATTATAGTAAAGCTGATAATCAACCTGTATGGGAAGCATTTGCCATAAGTTGTAAAATGACTGATGTGCACGGAGCTACCCAGTTGCTCAGCATCCTGCTCGACAATCAGGAAGAGGAAGAACGTCAGGATGCTTCTTGAACGTAAGCAGGAAGAATGTCTTAGAACCTCTGTCGCCCCAGTGCCAGATTTGGTTGTTGTTTTGTGACTCCTGTTTCTGTAAGGGACGAATCTTGTGAACACTTTAGGAACCCTCACTGTCACTGGCTCAAAAAGTAGGACGGAGTTATGTGGTAGCTTCTTGGTTTTCTACAGGAGTCAGAATAATGTAATTTTCCCAGGAAGCACAAGGTTTCCCAGTTCTCTAAAACATCAGTCTGTCTTGTGTATTTAGTCGTTTGTATGTGCTCTGCAGCGCTAACTAAGTAAAGTGATGTCACATGGAATTCTTGTGTTGAAAGTGGAGACAGAGGCTGCGGGCTGAGGTGGTTACACTCACTGCGGTCTCAGTGACGTATTCCTCCCTGTTTAAATACAGGGGATGATTTCAGGAAGGGAAAAAAGAAACAAATGCACCAATGTATGATGCTCACACAGAAGACCAGTGCAGTTTCTGAGTGGCTCATTTGAATCACGCTTTTAATTGCTCATGAGCTCTTTTTCATTACGCTGTGATATTAATAAAGTATATCATCCTCTACTGGTCAGCGGACTATAAAAGGTATTGATTATTTTATTTAAAAATGATGTATTCGTCAGTGTTATAACTATACAGGGAGCAGTTTATTAAAAGGTCGACCTTAAATCAAACCTGTCATCTCTTTTATTGCAAGGAGATGGCATTTATGGTTGGTTTACAGGTTATGGTTTGGGTAAATGTAAAATCATGATGGACTACATGCCAGAAAACATTTGCATTCCAGAAACAGTTTTCCTTATTGCAATACACAAGGATGTTTTTGTAGCCTTGTGCACCAGTTACTCCCTAAAATCTAATAATGAAAAGACCAATTCAGTGTAGTTTGTATTTGAATGTGCCACTGAGATTGAAGTAATTCAAACACACAGTGGCGCTCACCCCTTGAAGCGCCTCTACTGAAGCACAAAACCAAGCTGCAGCTCTTTAGTGTTGAGTAATGGTGCTGTTTTTCTTCTTTTTTGTTGCGCTGATATGTTTTTTTTATTTACTTGTGACTAAGGTAGGTGGAGAAGTACAAATGAAGTTTAAAACCTTAAGTAAAACTGTGACTCTCCTTATGAATGTTTGATATTGATCAAGGATGATAAGTAAGTAAATGACATTTCTCTGGGCACGTGTGGATAGTTCATCTGGTTGAGAAGAGTTTGAGGAGATGATGTACTCTGATTGTCTTGAAACTGATTTGCAAAGCTGTGATCATTACAATCAGGTGCACCGAGGCTACTGGGACAGATAACTTTGTGGAGATGCAAAAGAGGACTAACACAAAAACCTAATTTACCATTTAATTTCATTACTTGAATGCAGCAAAAACAAGGCATTCACCAATTCAGTATTTTGTCTCCAAATCTGGTACATTACAGCACATATGTGGCATCAGTGCTTTGTTTTTACACATTTAAGATCTCTATGCCTCACTCTGTAAAGCTCTTTCGGGTTTTATATGAAGTTATGTGAAGTTTCTGGACCGTCTTAATAAAAACTGAGTCAGCAGCTCAACCTAGTTTTAGGAAAGAAGTGTTTAACGTAAATACTTCCTCAGGAGGTGCATGAAAAAAATGTTTCATCTGCAGAACTTGCAAAAGAATTCTTGATTTCCTGCAGCTAAATCATGTTCCTTTTACAACAATAGAGGTGAAGAGAAAGTTGATATGCCACAATTTCTGATATGTTTATCGAGAGGCCCCATGGTGGCCTCTGGCTTCTGCACCCTGCTGTTGCTGCTTTCATTTTCTGTCTTGAAATCTGGTATATGGAGGGCTCACCCAGGGTTATATCATTCATCCGACGGTTGCTTTGATCAGTTAGGTTGCACCTTTCTGTTTCTAGTACTTTGCAGAACTTGTCATGAAGAAACACCATACCTTCTGTATTCACAGTTTGCATGCAGTACCCTAAAGCCTAGCTCTCTGACTTAGTGCTGTGCTTAATTGGAAACTTGAATGTTCATGTGCAGTCCTGAGGTTGCGTTGCCGCCATACTTTTATCTTGTCAGATAAGCGCGGATGTTGCCTGCAGGGTAGCTCCTTGCATTTGAACCAGCTGAATCACACACATTATAAAAAAGGCATGTTTCAGCGCCTTGTGTTCGCATTCCTTGAGATATTTTTAAAGCAAAGCAAAACAGCTCTGGAGTAAAGGCTCCAGAAATTCCATTGGCCTTCACAGCAGAAGTCAATAGACCTCATGCCACTGAGCGACCACAATCTTTACATAACTTAACCCGAGACCCGCTTGGCTGCTTGGAGAGCTTAGAGAATAAGCCATTCCTAACGTGCAATATTTGCATGACAACCATTGAGAAGTTCTTGGTGACTGTTACTCATCGTAGCAGTCATCAAAAGCTTAATTCCAAAGTGAGATTTTGGAAATTCCAGCATCTGGAAAAAGTGACACCTATGCTACAGAATAGAGTGAGCATGAGTGAAGCTAATTTGGGTAAATAAGGTAATCCCTTAGTACTTGACTGACACAAATTATCGGTTTAACAATCAAGATCTTTGTATTGTCGTAGTACTGAATGCCACTGAATTGAAGCTAGAGTTATTTTGTGCCTTATGATGCTATTTAATCTGTAATGCCTGTAATATTCTTGTTATAAACAACAACCAAACTACTTTGAGTGAATTTGCTATTTAGCTTCAGTCCCACGCAGTACAGGCTCACTCTGGAGTGTAAGCTACTGTATAATCCTTCCTCGTGGTGAACTGCTCAGACATGCTCTGGATCAGATGGAGAGCTGATTAATTTGTGTGATTAGAGATCTCTAATTCCCAGTATACGGGTTCACCATGAAGCTAATACTTGTTTACAGTATTTGTAACAATGGCACTTAAAGACAGTTGCTGCCACATGAATGGGTCAAAATCAGGGCAGTGTTCTTTTTAGAGCTGCCTTCAAACAAAATTATAATACTTTTGTTTTTGGCGGTTTTAATTTGGAAATCTGTGAATGAGTTGGGCAACATGTGCGTACAGCTCTTTCCAGTCCATTCATTTTTCTTCTCTAATATTTGGTAGGGATGAGGTCAAAGTAAATTCTCTGTTTACATTTTGCGCAGGTTGAATTTAAAGTGTTTTCACACATGCTTTTTATGCCATTAAGTGTTTTTTGTTAATGCATTGTTCACATCTATTCATTATCACAAGTATTATTGTCATTCATCCTACTACTCTGCAATGGATTCACAGTCAAGTTCATTAGCATTATGCCTCAATGTGTCTGTCTACTTGTATACACTAGCCAGTTTCATTAACACTATGCCTCTAGTGGATTGCTCACGTGCTTAAGCTAAAGCTTTCAAATATTTATCAGTGAGGCACTGCCAGCCTTCTTCACCGCACCGAGAGTTCTGTCTCCGTCGTACCTATCAGTGTAACTGAGATGGTGCTCTTGATTTTCAGCTCCTCTTTGCTTTTGTGATAGGGATATTTTATTCCAGAGAGCTGACATGACTTGCTCATGATAACAGATTTTTAAGAGGAACGTGAGACTCTTTTTGAGAAGGTCCATTACATTATATTAGTTGAGTTGGATAGAAGGTAATCACAGGAATGAATGGTATGCCACGAGTGTAAGACTTTAGACAGTCAGGTTACACAAAAACATAAGGTTTGATTTTGAATTTTGATTTTGAATTAGCCTCCTAAATCTTTTAGAGCTGTGCATGGATAGAGTGAGGACATATTAAATAGCCGAAGTAAATATAATGGGATGACTAGCCATATAATTGCAACTTTTAATGCCACTGTTTCAGCGATACACAAAGGCCAATTCATGGTATTTGCATCCCCATGGACTAACTGACACAGTCTTTGACCACAGACAGAAGACTAGCATGTGGTGTCATTCATAATACAGTATACTGTAAGGTATGTGTTGTGACAGTTGTATTTCCCCGCACATTGAACACAAAAAACCCACAGGACTTTCTCTGTTTTTGAAACAAAGTGGATGTGACTTTTCACTTTTTATAGGACAAAACAAATTGTTACAGATTGTCCTGTAGGACTGTACAAATAATCATTCCTCATGTGTGCCAAGTGCTATGAAGTAACCTGCTCCCAGAAATTGTTCCAGTCCCAGACACAGTGAGTGGACATAGCACAGGATTTGTTCAGACTTTGGAACTTCCCAGTGATGGCAAGCATGTACAAATGAAAACTCTTCCTAAGTCGGGCAGTCACATCTGATTTAATAATGAAAAATAAAGGCGTCAGAGATGGTGAATCTCCTTACACAGCCTCTCCTTACACTAAGCATTTGTTTTGAGCACCATTTGTTTTCCTAGCGTATGCAGTGTGTAGTGGTCTGGTGTGTGTGCGGTCACAAATTTTGAGCTGCACATGGACATTTGCAGCGGGGTCATCACAGACTCTTGCTGGTTTGGACTGTTTATGGAATCCACGTTGCGCAGATCTTTGGGTACATCGCAGACACAGGAAGCTTTAATTAGACCTAACCTGGTGTGTCTGTCTGCTGCTTAGGGAGCCTTTTCACAGTAACTATAGATACAATTAAGTAGTTGTCAACAACTATTACATAATTGATTAAATGTTTTGAGCATTTTTTGGAATAAAAATTAAGTCAGAATTCTTTGATTCCAGCTTCTTAAGTTTAAATATTTTCTGGTTTCTTTACTCTTCTATGGCAGTAAACTTAAAGTCTTCAGATTGTGGACAAAACAAGACATTTGAGGATACCATTTTGGGTTTTTGGGAAGCACTGATCAACATTTTGAGCCATTTTGTGACATTTTATAGACCAAACAACTAATTGAAATTGACAGATCAATCATCAGTGAAAATAATCATTAGTGGCAGCCCTTCTAGTGACAATAGTTACCCTAATTGCTTTTCATAGATGAGGTACAGTCAGCTCAGTATATTTTTGAAAAGATACACAGCAGAGGTATGTTGCATTTTGTGATCATTGAGTAAGAGCCAATCAGTTTGAAGTCATAAAGTTAATCTCCCTCCACCAGCCCATTGTTGTCAGAGTGCAAAGAAAGTCCACCCCCTTCTAGTAATATCAAATATACACTGCAGATTAAGGAAGGTCAGGATCTTTGTGAAGTGAAAGTTTAGGATGTTGACAGATTAGAAGCGTTAAGAGGAGTTTTTCTGATAACATTATCAGTCACATACCATGCCACAGCTGATATCACATTGTTTTGTGAGGACTTTGTGAAGCTCTACGGTTTGCTGCTTGTGCGTTTGATCTTAACATGGCCTGCCATGCCTCATGCAAACTGTGGTTTATTAACAGCTGTGCCGGTGGTAGGCAGGTGATTACTTGCCATGTGAGCTAAAAAAGGTGATTCATTACAACACTAGCATGAGCGAAAACAGCTGTCCATGCAAATGGATGCTGTTGTCAAAAGTGAAAACTGCTGCTGCAGCAGCAGTCGTTGAGTTCTGCCAGCAGAAATATGAGGGCTAGTGGACGGTCTAAAAAGACTGCAAGCATTTTCCCTGTTTATAAATCTGTGATTAGGAATACTGTTGTTCCACATCCTGTGTGCAGTGGAGCAAACTGCAGTACGATATCTGTCTTGTTGAAACCTTATCTTTGTAATTGGTCCCTGAGGGTTTGTCTAACCTGTGGCTGGTCACGTTTCCAACTCTGCAGCCCTCTGTCCCTCTGTTGCCCATCAGGGAAAATGTCCGTTCATTACTAAGGCCTCAACGTAATCTGATTCTTGCTGGAATGTTTGACAGTTTCTCACTGCTTCCTGCTTTTGGGATGAAGGGCATAATTATCTTAGCTTGCTTGAACTGAACCTCCAATTACATTCTCTTTCTAACGGCTCTGAGTGCAGATTGCTTGGGTGCCAGTCTGAGATTATCAGGATGCTGTCTCCTAGTGTTAAACCAGAGAGCTTGCGTGTGCCCAGAATTTTTTAGGATCTTTCCTTGGGGAGAAATTTGTGGAAACATATTTACTGCCATGATGCAACATTGCCCTTGCAGCCCAGTCAACATTTATTTCACTCTGGTGACACTGTGGTATGCTTTTCTCACACCGTTCCAGCTGTAATTTCTCTCTAAATGTTGTGATGTCAGTTACAGCTGAGTATTATTTATTAAACAGCATTAGCTCATCGGCGCCTCAGACTTTGACCAGGCTAATTGACATTTGCCTCGGCTGACCTCAAACAGCCGTCCACTCCCTGCCAGACGTTTTCCCATATGGCCCTATATTTCCTTCACACTTAAACCACTCCTGCTGAGACCAAACCCTCTTCATTAATCATCCAAGCCACGATTAGTATGCAGATCTCCTTATGTGTTATGTAGCCTTGATGTAGCAAAGACCAAGCATCAAAAATAGGCTTACATAAGGCTAATACTTGTACAATCTTCTTAAAGTGGTATTTGCTTATTTGTGATTGAGTAATTTGGTTGCCGTCAGTGTAAGCAAACATGCACTGGAAAAGGCCACACATTACACTCTAGGAGGAAAGTATTGTTGAGAAAAGGGGCGTTAGTCTGAACCGACAACACAATAGGGGTGAATCAGTCACAGTAACAAAGCTGTTTTGCAACACTTGTGAAAATGTCAGAATCACGATTGTCCTGCAAGTTTGTTAGCCGCAAAAATCTCAGTGCATTTTCAATGTTCATCATTTATACCACTAATGTGATTTTGTGTCAAGACTGAATGCTCGTTATTGCAGATTAGTCAGATACTGTGGCAAGTGTATGAAATGAAAACTAAAGATGATGAGAAATGATTCAGAACCAAGGGCAGCGAGTGATGGTTGATGCTGTAAACATATTTCCATCACTTGAAAAAAAAAAAAAAACAGGCTACATATGTCGTGTAGTGTCAATGAAAATGTGTTCTTTTTAAGTTTCTAAACTCATTTAATCAGTTTTTTATTATTTGGAATAAATTGAGTGAACTGTTGTCTGATATTTACACAAAATTCATAACCCAATATTGTCTTGATTAGGCTATTGATTATGAAGAGGGTGGTAGCTATGCTAGCTACTGCGTGCTGTTGTTACCAGCTTCTATGCTTCACTGATAATAATGAAGCAACAATCCGTACGCACTGACAGGGTCAATGTCCTACCGGAGAGGTGAAATGAGTTAAACAAAATGAAAACACCTCTGAGAAGGTATCATTTACACAGGTGTTGGCAATAATGTTTTGCAATTAAATATACATTTAATTGGCCATCAGATGTCAACTTTGATATAGTCCCCATGGTTGTATTAGCAAAAAAATCTGTTTTATTTTCTCAATTTCTGCATGCAGAAGGAGTCGAAGGGAAAATATGGCTTACATCATGTACACAAGGGAAAAAAATACTCGAGTGTCGCAATGAAACATTCAGTTGGTTTTCTTGTCACTGGTTTTTATTTGTATTGTAAGCAAAGAGTTTTGTCACTCAGCAATTTGTGGAATATTATAAGTGAATTTGACAGGACTGACGTTTACGATTGATGAGATTGCTGAAGCAAATTTTAACAGTTCTTAACCAGCGTGACTAATTGTTGCTACAAATGTCATTTGAAAAGACAGCTTTGTGATTCTAATGTGACCTTGTCCAGTGTGTCAAGTTCTGGTGTTTATTTATGGTGTTTTCTTGGTTTCATCATATATGTGACTCACACTGCGCCAGAGTTCTTATGTGATAGTTTTCTCGCACTGCCCGCCTGTGTAGGCCTGACTAAATGTGGACTGTATTTTGATCATAATAGGAGAGAAAGATGCAGGCCATTCATGCATGCTTCCCTATAGGCTTGGGCACTTTGAATCCATCAGCAAGTATGGTGCAGACCCAACACAATGACTCTCTGTTAGTACCAGCTTGTGCTTGTCAAAAACGGTTAAAATCATACCAATTAAATTGTCGCCGCACTGGGAACAACTGTTTTAGCTAAATTGTACCTACTGCATGTGTGCACATATCAGACAAAGGCTTGTATTGTAGACCATGAGATGCAATCTAACCCTAGTCTCATTTTACACTTCAGTTTCTGAAAAAGGCTGATAATTGCAATAAAAGAACCAGGACAGATTATCGAGAAGGAAAAAAAAAAACAAAACTGAGATAATTTATTTTGAGCTTTTTTGTTAATTTGGAAAGGTAGGCAGGTACATGAGCATCAAATATTCATTTAATATACCATTGCCAGATTTGAGAGTATTTACAGGCTTTTACAATTTTCGCTGCTTGTTCTAAGATGTGATTTCATTTTATAAACAATAAAATGTTTTATTAATGGGAAAAAAATCAGTACACGCAACAATATTCTCTAACAGAAGATAAAAGCCACTGATGACAAAACTAATTGTGATTAAACCTGCCATTAAACTGACCTGTATAACATGAAGTACTTTAATACCCCAAGAGAATGCATTGAATTTACATTGTGAAATAGGAAAAGATTTACAGTTTTCTCTCTTGTAACTTTGATTTACTTATATTTTGGCCAAGGAAAGGGAAAACCTTAACTGGTGACTGAAGTTCTAAAAGCTCACAATGGTCCACCATGTTCCTTTTGTAAAACATCCTCAGGATATAGCCTGAAATCCCCATCTGTCTGGAGCTGAGGCCTATTTTAGTCTGAGTGAAGTGAAAGGCCTTGGGTGGGATCATAAGGCAATTCTGTAAACAGGAAATGTCCATTCAAGACTAACTGAGGTTGGTGCACCAATGTGGCACTTATGCTAAGCACAAGACCGCCAGGATCAGTTGCTAAGCAGTGACACTCATGGATCCTAAGCAGGCTTTGAGAAGTGACCCTAATGCATGGCTCAAGCTTGTACTTAGTTATTGAACATGATTTCCAAACAGGCGACATTGTTACCTTTATCAACTTAAGTGCTATCGCTTAGCAGCTGCAGTGACCTTAACGGGCACCTCACCAAATGCATCATCAGCTCACATTAATCCAAGTGTTGTTTTCTCCCCGTCGACCTTTAGAAACAACACTGTCATTGTCTCCTTTGAATTGAAGGTTTACAGTGTGACAATCGCAGCCTTTGAGATGAAAAGGTGAGGAGTCGCACCTAGCACAGGCAGGCGCTAGACCCCTTTCCATTGTCATGACAAACCATGAAAGAGCATAGATGACAATGTCATCTAGGCACTAACAAAGACGCTGCTGCTGGCTCGCACCCAGCTCAGAGGGAACATGCTGTTCATATGCTGATAATACTGCAGCCCAGAGACCCTCTGGAAATGCTCCAAACATGAGACCACTAATGCTGCCAAGATTGCATTTAAAATCTATTTAGGAATTTGCTGCACGGGATTGCAATATTTATTTCAGTAATATTTCGTGTTTGAGTTCCTTAAAATATCAAGCACACACATATTTCATGTTGCAGTTTGTGTCTTTTGTGCACCAAGGAGCACATATTATTAATATTTGACAGCCTTCTTTAATGTGTAATGCACTGCGACTTTATTTTCCAATGTTGGCTGTGCTTTTCTTGTGTTTGAAAATGACACGTTTCAGGTGAACAAAATGGAGCTGCTAAAGTCGAAGGCCATCTGATTAAAACATTCAGCTAAGACACCATCATCAGATGTGTTAACATGAGTGTTGGTTTACCCACTAAAATACATCATTCTGTAATGCCCTGACAATAGTACATAGTAATGCTCCTGAGAATAGTACATCTGATTCTACATAAAATTTCTCATAAACAAACTCCAGTGTCCCGCTGTTGACCAGGGAGTGTTTCCTTGGGGGCTGAAAAAGAGAAATCTGGCTTGTGTAAAAGCTGTTCTCGATAGAAAGAGTTTCTCTGGTTGTTCCCTAGCAACCAGCAGCCAGAGTAGCATTGTAATGCTGGAATTACTTAATGCAGAAGGCCATAGGAGAAAGACGCAGAGATGTAAAAGATTGATTATTGAATTTCATAAATATTTCAAATGCACCAGGGAGAGGTTTTGGATTAATGGCTCTACACTTTAGGAAACAAACCAAATGGATGCAGTCGCAGGAAAGTATTGAACCCAGGCAGTTGGGAACCAGTGTTATTTTTCTCCCATTGTGGAACTCTGGGGGATTTCATTAGTAACTCTCCTCCAGCCTTTGGCTTCCATTTGTATCAAGTTAATTGGACAGAAGAAAAAAGGAGGGGGGGAGGCTTGAACCAAGCGTTTTTGGATCATTTAGGCCACCAAGCAAGCCATTTGGCCCAGGAAGATTAAAGCACATCTCTAGCCCACTATATCCACGCTACCTTTTTCTTCTTGTTTTTGCTTTGAGCTCTCATGAATTGATCTTTATATTGTGTTGCGTAACTTTGTGATGATTGAGCTGCACCTCTTTGAGGCCTTTGTTTGAGCGAGATGGGGCGGGTTTCATTTGGCCAGACAGTTGGCTTTGTTCCCGGGTACGGACCTGCTTCGATGAGGTTCAGTGACAGAGCTGAGAGGTCCCTTTGTGTCCAGCTTGGTCAAAGTCCACCGTTGAATCCACATTGAGCCATTGTTGTGGTTGGAGCTGGTTAAAATAAGGGTGACGCTTTTTCTAAAGATATCAAGATTATTAGTCCTTGATATAATTGTAATTACTTGGACTGTGGTTTTAATTGGTTAATGATCACTAGAGTGCTTTTGAAAGAGGCAAAAGCAGTATTGTTCTTGTGGTAATTGAACAGTTTATAGAAGTGTAGATTTCAAATTTATGATATCTAATATAAATATTTGCTCAGTCAATAATGAGAATAATTGTCTATCAAGGAGACTGATCACTTTGCATACTGTAAAAACAACACATATACTACTTTTACAGCTGAGGAAAAATAGTATGTACTATTAGAAAATGTGTTATTTCCATTTCTACACTTACATTCTGACACATGATTATTAATTGTGCAGACCTACAGCATGTGTGCCGATGCCGTGTTTATAGTCGAGTACAGTGGTTGACTCTGAATGAGGCTGTGGTCAGAGTGTGTTTGTGGTTACAGTGGTGTCTGTGGTGTCAGGAGGCTGCCGACCTGAGGCTGTTTGCTTACACTGAGTCTGCATCAACGACAGACTGTTCTGATTCCTGGTTTGAAATCTGGACTTGTGGCCAATCCAGATGGGTATCAAGTATAAATTTCATCTTAGTAAATAGTATAAAGCAGCTAGAGAAGCAGGTTCTAACCTGATGCCTTCCTGTTTGAAAACATACAAGTGGATATGGTGAGGAAACGACGCTCAATAGCTGAACTTTACACCTCAGGATTTCCTTAAGGTGGACCCTGCAATTCTGTCTGCACTGGGAACTCATTTTAATCACAGAATTGTTCTCAAGAAGTGGCACACATCTGCACTGGTTTGCATAAATAGTAGGGACATTTGAAGAAATGCTTAACTCACTAATTTCTGAACAGCTGAAAGCACTTTCGTTCAAGACCAGTTATATCTGACTGTCTGTTTCACTTTATTTTCTCATCAGACTCATTGAGTGTGTAATATTTTAAGCCCACATCTTTAATTTATTCTCGTGATGCTGTGGATAGCTCTGACTTCTGGCCCTGTGTGACAGTATTCTGGTATTACGGGGTGCGACTGAGTCAGCGAATAACATTCAGTGCTAATTAGATAGCTGTGAGATCCTGTTTCGGTGTGGTTTGACTAACACTGTGTGGATAATATTAAAACACCACCATACTGATGCAGGAAAGTTCACTCTCACTTAAGGGCCAGTTATCTTGTTGTTATCCTCAAGGACAGCAGTGCAGTGTTTTTGTCCTCACTGCGGCGTTTGAATTAGTAAACAGTATGGGGGCTTAAAGCAAGAAACTGCCTTTTCTCACCTTGCACAGTTTCCCCTTTGTAAGTTATGCTTGTATTTATTAGTTAATTAATAAAATGTTCTTCACTTGTACTCGGGAACAATGCAGTTCTTTCCCAAATGCTGACTTTTAAGTTCTTGTTTTTTGGATGCTTGGCAAACAAACAAACGTTTGTACTTGTTATAGAAACTAAAGCATTTATTCATAGGTGATATTTCTTTCTACTAGAGGTCATGCTGAATGTGTTCTGAGCAAAAAGACTGTGAAACCTTCTTTACTTTTCCACCTGAAAGTTAGTTTTTTTGAGAGGGAGGGTGTATTTTTATGCTGTCATACAGCCATCAAAGTGACATAGTGAAGTGCAGCTGTAAGCATTCTTAACACTGCAAGATATATTTTGACATTCCATGATGATACTCAAGCTGACTCTCCATATAGCACGATCTTTATCTTTAGATGAGGTTGCTGAAGGTTTGGCTGCACAATTCTATTTTTGGACATGCTGGGCTGAAGACACAAACACTCATTCACTTCCAAACCAACATCTGTGTCAACTGGCTGCATTACTGATCAAAGCAGATGGATTGGAGAGGTCGGTTACCCCACGGCCTTTGCGTTGACATGCTTCCCACTAACCTAGTTTTGCTTGCTTTTAATGAAATACACACACTTGTAATTCCTAATTCTTGCTATGAAACTAACTCAGTTGCTGCTACTTCTGCATGCCGACTTGCATCTGATTTGCATGCCTCAAGAGACTGAGTGCATTTTAGTTCTTGAGGGTTTTGTACTGGCAGGCAGCTCAAGTAGGTGCTGTTAAGCTCATTCACATGCCTCCCTGATTCCCGTTCCAACCAGCCACCATGTCCACCAGCTGCCTGACCACGGTGGGAAATAAACAGCAGCTCCCAAGTGCTTTTAAATTTTGTGTGTGACTGTGGAGTCGTTCTGCTCCATTGGCCACTTCAGCCACCCACCATCATTCAGAGGTGTAATTCTTTTTAATAAATTGCATCCAGCTTGTGTACAGAAGTGGAAGGGGAGGATGTCTGGATGTATTAGATGCCTTCGTGTAGACAAAGAAGAGTCTTGCCTTCTGCTTTAACACGTCTGAACAGGTGGCAGCGGAAGTGTAATTGTTTGTTCAGTGCTTAATTCAGCAGCCGAGGCAGAGAGGGAGAAGGTGAGGACCATGTGCTCTGCTGGCTTATCCTGTTGAGTTAACACCAAGTACTTAATGTTAATAAGACTGCTAATTAGCTTTGTCTAGTATGTGCCAATTTCATTCAAGTGGCACATGGTTTTGATGCAGTCTTTGCGGCAAAACATGAAGGACAATCCGAGAATTTTGATGGAAACTTTTGAGGATGTTTATAGATTTTCACCTTTTAATCAGTCCACATTATAAAGAGTTCCACGTAACAGGATAATTTGTGGTTTGCCTCAATCTTTTGTATTTTGTGGGCTCTTTTGAAGGATTAAGATCAGCTTATGTGTTTTTTCCAAAGGAATGGATGTTGTGTTGAAGAAAGGAAGCTATTCCTTTCTGTCAGTGATGCCTTTTTGTAATCACCACATGCTGTGTCTTTGTAGACTGGCCACTCAGACCTCAACGTTGGCCAGAAAAGCCACAGATAGCGGTGTAACGTCGCTCGTCACTGTGTGACCTTGTTGTAGCCCACAAAGCCTCCACCTGCTCTCTCACACAGGCTAATGGATAAAAATACCCAGCAGATCCCACACTCTCTGTCAATAGAGATCCAAGGACAGCTGCTGGCCACCCTGTTAACACAGGGAATGTACAAACAAAGGCAAGGGAATACTGGCATGCACACACTCACATTAACACAAACAGAGACAGACATGCACAGAGTGGCACCCGCTGGAGCATCATACTGCGGCCCTGAGGTGTATGATGAATGTTGTGCACATTTTGGAATAAACTGCCTTCGCTGCTGTTTTGTCCGCTTCAGGGGGGCCGTCCTCCTCAGTCCCACTTGGCACACTGACACAGACAGGCTGCAGCGTTTGTGCTGAGCTGACAATATAATGCAATATATTGCCATTAGCAGATACTGCACCGTAGGCAACATGACCTTCCAACCTTCAGCACTGGCTGTCTGACTCCCAGTGGTCTGTTTACCTTGTTACACTGACACAGGCTGTTTACCTCCTCATACAGCAGCTCTGTCCACCTCATTATTCTCCAACACACACTTGAAATTGTTATTCAGTCTGCAGCGCAGACATATGCTCTTTATCAGACAGCCAGACATTGATGAGACTGACATTTCATTTCATTCAAAGCCGCATTAAAGGCCAGGGTGAAGAATTTGGAAAAGGCACTGAAGGATTTTGCAGCCTTTGTGCTTGTTTTTAAAGGAAATGACAATTGGAAGTTTAACGAATGAGGCCATGTAAGACCTGAGAGACAGTGTACTTGGATGTGTTGTCTTGAAAAATAGGGCTGCGAGTAACAATTATTTTTACTTTTGATTAAACAACAATTAATTACCGATTTATTCAAAAAATAGTTTTGAAGATCTCAGAAAATAGTGAAATTTGCCTTCTAATAGCCTTAAAAGAGAGACTCAGATGTCACTTTTAGTTAAATCAACACTCTAAAAACTAAATTTTATGCAGCACAGTGAAAGAAAAACATCAAATCCTCTCAAGTGAGAAACTAAGAAGAGAACATGTTTGACATTTTTGCTAAAAAAACACTATTATATGTTTTTTTTGTCCGTTAACTAATATATCAGTCAGCTACTTGTGTTAACTGTACTGTAAATAGAAACAGTAAAATCTACAAAATAAGTACTACAAAATAACAGTAAGCTGATTGTCTTCATCTTTTCATTAATTTTCATTAAGCATAAGAGATCATTTTCATACAGTCTTCAAATAAAATCTGCTATAGTATATGTGATAATGACAATTTGATTTTCATCTCATTAGCTTAAAGGTTATGGATTATTATTGTTTATTTATAGTTTTTTATTCTAAAGAGAACGCTGGTTAGTTGCAGGCCTAGTATCTCTTTAGGACTGATAGTGTTCCATTAAGCCCTCAGATGCACAGTCCTAATAGATGACCCACATGTTTCTTCCACTTGGTGTGCTATATAGTACTTTCCATAGGTTAGTGCTGTAGGGGGTGAGAGGCACGACTGAGATGGCCTCTTTCAGCCCTCTGTGTGTGTGTGCTTGTGTGTCGGTTACTGGGGTGGACACTGAGACATCTAGCCGGTGTCATCTGAGGAATTCAAGCCTCACCCCATCTCGACACCCAAGATGGCCCCTGTGCTGTCACGGGAAATGGGATCCAGGAATACCGATGCTTCTTTAAATGACGGGTCATTGGCATAGAAAGGTAAACGCAGAAGAGCTCAGAACTTCACAGGAATGCTGAGGATCATGACATGGTTATTAGCTGCAAAAAAGTTTTGAATAAAAGACTTAATTAATGATTAACAAGAAAGCTTTTTTTTTTTTCAAATTAGAAGTATGTTGTAATTAGGTTTAAAATTACAAATGCTCCTCATTTGTATCTCCATTGCTGCCTGACAGTGAAAAAAGTCTTATAGGAAGTCTGATGTCCAGTCATCTCACACTTCACGTAACAGGAATTAGCATCAAATTTCTTTCATTCCAGTCATTCTATGCAGCCCTAATGAGCTGTTTTTGCATACTCCATCCTTGTTGTTTGATTGTAACCTTGAAGCGGCCACAGTAAAGTTCAGAGGGTGAAGGTATGAAGTGAAAAGCTCTCCCCGCGGTGACAAATGAGCAATTGTTATAAAACTAGGTCGTTCTCGCTCCCAAGTTGTGGGGGATTAATTTGTGCTTTTCGCAGCTATTTTTGTGAAACAGAACGACAACAAATCCTCCCTGCACAAAGTGCCGTGATTAGAAAGGCCATTCCTTCTTTGACTGCCAGGGATCAAGGTTGTAAGCATCTTAGACAGGGAGGGTGTAATGAGGCGAGCGGTGGTAAAATGCAGCTTGCCTCTTGCTTGCAGTCTCTTGCAAATTAGAAAGTGTAGTACTACTGCACTTTCTAATTAGACTCCATTACTGACAACATTATTTTCAACCACAAGTCAAGGATTTTCTGAAGTTTTATCAGTACTTTTCTGTTCCATTATCATCTTCTTGTTTAGGTACACTTTTGTGAAACTGCTCTTTAACTCAAAGAGATCCAAAATGTACGTGATGATGAAAAGGGGGTGTCATGCTCTTTCAGTTTGCCACATTTGAACTCCGAGCGCTGGCGGCTCCTCTGAGCGCCACCCTGGACAGAAGGAATGATCACAATTTGTCAAATTTCACAGTTTGCCAGTGAGATGTTACTCGCTGTGAAAACTCTTTCAGACAAGTTCTTTGCAAGTTGCCTGGCAGTGCTGACAGAGGTACATATGCCTCACAGTAGGCAGCCGCAGTGGTTTTTCTCTCTCATACTGCCTCTTTATACTTCTCCACATTGACTTGATAAGAATAGCTGTACAACTGGCAAAAGAGCTGATTCTTTGGTTTTACATGCATAGGAAAAATCATTCCTGATGGGCGTTTTTGGCTACTTTGGTAGACTAGCAGTCAGAAAAAGATTGACTGACAGTTATTTTTTCATTGTGGTCCTTGATTATTGTTTACCATGTGTGACATTCATTTATACTATAATGTAGTCTCACACTTCCATGACCACAAATAAGTAATCAATTGTTAAATGAAACAAAAATGAGAAATACTTGCTTGTCCCTGCTTCTCAGATGTGAAGATTTTCTGCTTTTCTTCATTTTTAATAAAAAAAATGTTTGACTATGAGACAAACAAAATGATTAAATGTGTCATCTTGGGGTTTCAGAAATGCTGGTAGGTCACTTTTGGCATTTGACCGACTAAATAAATTGCTGATCGACAAAACATAGTAACTGTCGGATCAACCATTTATGGAAATAATTTGTAGCTGCATCAGTTCCACCATGCTTCTATTAGAGAGGATGCTTCTTGCATCTAATGCTGTGTTTGTGCGAGTGAAGAAATGGAAGTGCAACATAATGACAGTCTTGGTGCAAAGAAATCATTCCATTGAAGGTCCGGAACAAATTATTTCTTCTAACATCAGTTCTGAGATTCAGATATACTGACAGCCAGAAGCACATGCTTTTCACACAATGCTTTATACCATATCTGAATGTCACAAATACACTCCAGCATCTGAAACATTACCACAAAATGCAATATGAGGCTAGCAAGAAGCTCTGGGCAATCTGGTCCAGAGACGATACGATGGTCTTTCTGCAGTTCACAACCTGAACTAAAATTCTCCCCACATGCCAGTTGAACTATGAATGTATCGAATGATTAGTTGTACTTGTTACTGCCTGGATACCAGGGCTGTCCCTCAAACTCTAGGCTAAAGGACTAATTTACAAATATCAGAATTCTGTTTTTGCTCCAATTTTATGAGCAATGTTCTCACTAGAAAATGTGATTAATATATCTGTCGTTTGGACATTTTTCCAAAGGTTCAGTAACTGTTACCCCTGTCTTGTTCTGTCTTGTATTTCGGCTGTGAGAATCCTTGATTTCAGCTACTGCTCCTCTGGGTCTCTCGTCCTACGAATGAACTCCAAATCCAACATCTTGGGCTGCAACTGGTAACGACAGTCAGCCAGCTCCTCATGAGTGAACTTTAGAGAGAGCAGAACAAGTAGTACCATCACCAGGTCCACGTCTAAGATGGTGGACCTGGAGTCTGTCAGTGGGATGAGAAACCCACTGGAAAGGAAGCTAAATGACACTGAAAACAGCAGTGAAGTGGTGAGCCTGCAGGTAGGGAAACACCAGCAAATAAACTGTGAATAAAATACTTATTCATAGCTCCCCTTGTTGACATGATCTGTGTGATTTCTATGAAAATCTCCTATCATGTGTCTTTAAGATCATCCACAGTAAAGGATTGTTAGATCAGCCACACCTACCAGCAAAGCCAGTAACTCACCATACCCAGAAACCTTACACACAGACAAGAATAAGAGGCAAATGTGATATTGAAAAGTAGTTGTCTTAAAACTGTAATCTCACATCTCTCTCTGCATTCAAGAAACTGCGTACACAGCATCAGTCCCTTATTCTTGACATAAAAACGTATGGCATTGGATTTTTTCAGGTTAAAGCAACATTTTGCAGCTCAAACATGTAGCTGGGATCCCTCAACTGAAGGATTTCCTCGACAGTCGCTAGACAAGAGGCTGGCTTCTGGGCACTAATGCAGACAGCTGGAGATGTTAATGTTATCAACAAAGGAGACTCGATCATTGATTTACTCTGCTGGGTGACTCAGTGAGGCCAGTGCATCACCGAACCAGCCGTTATGCGGGTTTTATGGCTGGGCAGCACTTAATTAGTCATTACTACATAATATAAAAACATTACATCAGTACCAACAGTTTGCTGGCTCTGTCTCTTGACGCTCATTAACAGATCTGGCTTTTTATTAATTCTGTTCCCTTTTTTGTAGCTGCTTTAAGAACACTTTCTATTCACAGATTTTCTGGTTTTGAATCGTTTGTTTTTATGTTGGTTGTTAAACTGAAACACTGGTCATTTATCGGGTCAAATTAAACATGCACATGCTGTAAAACTGGTATCCGAGCACTGATCAGATACTCAGCCATCCAGAAATGTCCTTCACCTCCTTCTCCCTACCTGAGACCCGTTTTTTTACCGCTACTGCAGTGTCCCATTGTTTTTGAAATGTTTCAGCCCTTTCCTTTGATGTTTGTCTGCAGTGGGTGATAGATGAATGCAGAGGTCTGCTATCTGCACTCAGCCAGAGCCAAATGAATAAATGGATTGACCATTTGTGGCACAGTGAAAGGGCCTGGCCAGAGGAAAGCTATCCTATCTGGCAAACAGACACTGTGGTGTTAAGAGATAAGAAAAGCAGAGCTGTTCTCAAACCATAGTTTTGGGTGACCCATAGCTGTTGAATTTCTCCGAACAAATACTGAATTTACATTTCTGACTGCTGCAGTGTTGAATTCTAAGATGTGCATGTTTTTCCTTTTTTTGTCTGGGATTATTGCCGAGAAGGTTAATTGAATAATCCATTAGTCAGGCAACAAACAACACGTCCTTGTCCTAGTCACTTTATTTATTTCCTTATTTAGATCATTGCTGCAGTATAGATCAGTTCATCAATTGATTAGGCAATCAACAGAAGATTAAAGAACTGTTTCAATAATTGATGAGTCATTCAGTCAAGTAAAATGCCAAATGCTGTCTGGGTCCAGCTTCCTCAGATGCCACTATTTACTGTTTTTCTTTGTTGTACATGGCAGTAATTGGATATGTGAAAGTGTTAGAATACGCAAATTGAAGACATTGCTGTGACATCTGAGAAATTGTTAGCATTTTTTTTTTACAATATTTAATGCATCAGATAATTAATCTAGAGAATATTCTGTGTATCAGTTTTTAATCAGTAACTGTAGCAGTAATATTTAGATTCATGTCAGTATGATTCCACGGATTCACGTCACAGGAACCAAGCGTCAACATCAACATTTTGAAGTCTTCGAAAAAAGTCTGCTTTCTTTTGCCACCATTAATGTCAAAATCCAGATATGTAGCAAAAGAAACAGTCCTATTATCCTTTTAAGTCACTGATATATATATATTTTTTTAGAATGGTATCTTTCCATGCAACATTATATGTGTTTTCACTGCACCCTTAGGTTTTTATTTGGTTTTCTGTGAAGTCGTAATGAACACAATGCAGGGAAAACATCACAACTTCCTTGACCTCTCTTTGCACACTGAATGGCTTGCCACTCAACAGGCTGGCAACAGGCCCAACACTGCACCCTCTCCCTCTGGGGCCTAACACAAGGGGTGGAAAATGGAGGACGCCTTGGTCAATGTGTGTGTACGTGTGTGTATGTGTGTGTTTTCAGGCCTCAAACAGGGAAGACAAGGCCTGCTATTGTTTAATTTGTATCCTAGAGAGGAAATGCCTCCACTCGTTTGGCTGCATTGCACTGCTACCATCTGTCTTACAAACAAAGGTGTAAAGTAGTGACATATTTTGCTGCATCCAGGAAATAAGTGGGGAAGTTTACAGAGAGATTGGCAGTATGTGACTGGTATGCGAGGAATGCCGTGGATAGTTTTGCGCAAACAGCTTTTTGAAGTATCCCCAAGGTTTCATTAAGAACAGCATCTTGGTATGTTTTACCTCCTGTAGGGCCACCTGTGTTCCTGGAAGGATTAGTTTGTAAAAAGGAAGGGGGAGGGATTAGATGGTGTTACTGGTGTAGCCTGGGAGTTTGAGCTGCCAGCAGTTTTTAAAAAAATGAACAAGCTTTGTCTTTATTCAACACACACAATGAGCCGAATTTTGGCTGGATGCAGCCTTCATCAGCGTGTCCCAGTTTCTGCTACCCACCATTCTTTTTCCTTCCTGCCTCTGTTCTATGAGAGATTGTTGATCCTGCTCTCAGCCAAAGATGTGAATTAACACCAAGCAAGCGCCACTTAAATGGTGTTAAAAGCATGGATCAAACACGCTCCACTTTTGATCTTGGTACGCAAGACGCAAAAGCATAAAATTCAGCTTTTAGAGTAGCTGCAGTTCATGCGAGGTCCTTTGTTTTGGGATGAATTGGAAAATAAAGCAAATGGAGCACATTAAAAAGCATTGAAGGTTGCTTTGGGTTTTATGCTCCTGTCTGTACCCTGGAACTTTCATGTTTCCTTTTCTTGTGCACTTTGTGGTGATTTTGTTTGTGCTCACTATAAACGGAGACCAGTAAGAGAAAAAGAAAGAAAATCAGACCGGAAAATGTAAGGCCCAGGGAGTGGAAAAGATGGGGTCCTTTACATTCTTTCCATACAGTCAATCTGAAATATTTGAGCCTGAAGCCACAATTGATGGTTCTGCATATTTCTCCGTGTGAGGCTGCGTTTCAGCGGCAGTGTTATTCACTGTGATGTCACTGTGGAGAGGGTAAAATAACTCACAACACTGCCATCTAGTGGTGTCCCTTACATTATTGTACCTTTGGTGCTTAAGCAGTTAAAGTAATCCCTTTCTTTTACAGTAAGCACTTGCAAATGTTCTTTGTGTTATATAGTGGTAATCAGGAGCTAAATACTCTTCACCATTTGTTGTATTTCATTAGTTTTATTTTAATTCATAAAATCTGAATAAGAAATCTTCCTTCTATCATTTTCTTCTAATAATAAAATGTGTATCTGGTGTTAGATGAGAAATGAATATATTCTTTCATAGTACTTTTTTCCACATATTTTTGCATGTAGCGCTAAAGATGATAGAGAAAAGGGGGGATGAAATGCAACCAGGTTCCTGGCAGAGATCCTTTGTGGTTGCACAGTTAGAGAAGTGGTGATGTTGCAGTTATGCGGTTTGTGCTTTTGACCACTGGGACCACCATACCACCTCAGAGACAGTGGTTAGCATAGATTCTTTTCATAAATGTAAAGACATTATGTCTAAGAACGTTTTTACAACATTGTTTTACAAGACACCAACACACAGCTGCACAGTAAATGCTTACATGAGTAGTTTTACTACTTTTACAGTGTTCAGCAGTGCACACTAGTATTTTGAAAAGCCTACTTAAAATTGTAGGAGTTACAGTATGTCACTGATTTGCAAATGTTTTAACACCCAGAGAGATTTGTTAAGCCAGACCAATGTACCAGATGAAATAATTTCTTCAAAAGTTAATTCTGCAATTCTATAATTTCATTTAGTAGATGCTTTTATCCAAAATGACATACATCTGAGAGTAGATACAATTCAATTCAATTCAATTCAATTTTATTTATATAGTGCCAATTACAGGTCAGATTGTCTCAAGACGCTTTACAGAACCCATATGCCTGAACCCCCAGAGCAAGCCCTAAGGCGACAGTGGCAAGAAGAACACCCTTTTAACAGGGAAGAAACCTTGAGCAGAACCCGGCTCTTTATGTGGGGGGACCCATCTGCCTGCTGGCTGGCAGGTTGAGAGGGACAGAAGAGGTAGAGGGGTAGAGAGGTGGAGAGGGGGCAGGGATGGAAGAAGAGGAGGGTGGGGAACAATGAACATATAAGACACAATTGGATACATGCATGATAAGATAGATGATACGTACAAAGTACAAGCTAACATTGAAATTCATTCAAAAGTTTACTGTTATAGTGTATGGCTTTGGCATTAAATATACTACATATATACATATATAGCTGGTAGTAAAATTCAAACAGTATATAGATGAGCATATCAGGTATAGTGAGGGCGATACAGAGTAGACTGGTGTAAATGGGCAGCTGGAAGCAGTGGGCTGGAGGAAGGTCAACAGCAGCATCCCACAATGGACATACAACACAAGTAAGGATCTAATCAGGAGAAAGCAACCCGGATAACGGCCATAAAACAAGTTCAAGTTAATGCATGCCAAATTTTAAAAACACCTTGCTATTGAAAACTTAATGTTCAGATGGTCACCCACTATATGTAGGTAACTACACACTGACCTAAAATTTGCATTTGTTGCAGAAACCCATCATCAGGATTGACATTCTGGGTTCATGTCTGAAATCAGCCAAGTTAATCAAAGCTGTAGTTCCCCGATGCGGCACTAGGTGGCAGTAAATGTCTTAACATCACCCCCTGTTGGACCACTGCTCCTGTTCATTGTGTTTCTGACCACAGACACTTTGAACATAAGGATTTGGTTAGTGAGAAGATGACTGTGTGATGTAACAGGGCCAGGCAGCCCTCTGGAGGATGCAAGTTTCTTTCTGTGTCTATTTGATCAAAGCCAAACTCAAATAAAAAAGAGTTTAGGCTGATTTTAAGGGACCAACGCCCAGTGCTGTAGTTTCATATCACAGTCTGAATATTAATCTACCGCCTGTAGTTATAGTGGATTCACATGGTTAGTTGTAATAAGTCGTGATCACAGATTTTATTGCACTGTTCCTGAGTGTGCCATTGATTTGCTGTTTGTTTCTAATTATACATTTAATTTTTATGTTTGAATTTGAATAGTGAGTAAACAGACAGAACCATTTTGGTGGGGATTGTATTTCCCTTTTGCTGTTGTTCGTTTTGTTATTCCATCGTCCTGTGTTTCTGGCTCTGAATGGGAGTTTGAGAGGTACTAATGCACAGCAGTAAGCAGGATCCGTCTATTTACAGTAAAAGCAGTGAGTGTGCATTATCTTATATTTCAGAAATCAATGTATTTTCTTGTTATTTCTGACCATTTAATGAACAAAAATGTCTATTATGATCAAGTAAATGAAACCCCAGTTAGTAATTCTGGTTAAAAATAGAATTGCTGTTTTTATCCTTTATTCTTATCATTTTGGCACTGGTGATGTTAACAACTAAAACCTTCTTGGCGGTGTGTCAAAAATTCTACTATGCAGGAAAAACTCTGGCAGATTTTGATTTGTACCAAAAATATCACTAATTATGACCAATTTTGTGAAGACTTGACCCTACTCGGTGCCTCAGCTTGATGTCAAACCACTTTTTTTGTATTGTCGTTAGTATTTTATGAAAAGTAATGTCTTGTTGTGAAAATACAATTACAGTATTACTTACTGTTGTTTTATTCAGTGTTTCCCCTTTCCCTAATGGACCATGCAAAAGCCTGTAACCTGGGGTCTTCTGACACCTCCTCCTCCACTGACACTCACTTTTTGTGACACTTAACCAGCACAAACTGTGTTATTCAGCTTTTGTGGTCAACATTTCATAAAATTTTCAATAAGCTTATGATTGTGGCTCTTGGAAACATAACCCGGAGACAGGGTGCCCATTCTGTGCGGTTTCATATGTGTGTTTGTGTGTCTGGCGAGGTTCTAACACAAGCTCTCTGTTGTCCCCTCGCTCTGCTGTCGCCACATCTACCTCCAGTTGCTGCCGACAAAGGCTTCCCAGTGGCTTCGGCCAGCGTTGCACCACAAAAAGACACACAAACACACAGTCAGTGCCCCAGTGTGCACCAATAGACAGTGGAGTAGCTGTGCGGGCTGCCAGCTCTCAGAGAGGGCCACTTTGTTTCACCTCTGACTTGGATTCAGGCCAAACAATCTGAGAGTCACTCACTGGGTCACTTGATGAAGTAATTGAATGGGGAGTTTATAATTGTGCAGCACAGCTCTCTTTATTTTGTCTCTGCGAGGTGCTTTATTACTTTGTATCCCAATGTTAAGCCACACAAATCAATGACAGTCTCCCTGTGAAATGTTTTCTGTTGTGTGAGTAGACAGTTTGTGTACTGTGGCGTGAAAAACCAGCATTTTAAGTGTAGATGTTAATAATCATAACTTGGCCATGTTTCAGTGGATTTTGTTGAAATATTTTGTTTAAGTAATGCTGTCATGGTCAGCTGTCTAAGCACTTGATTCTGATGTTAGGCTGATTTTTCAAGTAATTTATCAAAGAAGAATGTCCCAGGGTTTCAAAATTGAATGGTTTCCTTTGTTTTATGCCGTAAAATGTGATTTCTTTGGATTTTTGACTGTCCATTAGATATGACAGATGATTAAAAGATGTAGTTCCTTATTTTTGGCCAACTATTTTTGGTATTTCTCATAACTTTAAAGACCAACTGGTCAAATAATTGTTGTGGCATGTGTTAATGATCATTTTGTGCCACAGCCTTGAAAATAGAGCCGCAACTACCAGTTATCTTCATTGTTTCACCAACCGCTGATTATTTTTTTCAACTAATCCTTAAGTCTATGCGATGTCATAAAACAGCTAACCCTTCCCATCACGATTTATTAATTTCTAGACTCCAGGGTTACATATTACCTTGTTTTGTCTGAACAATAGTCCAAAACACAAGTCATATGTAACAGAAAAGGCAGAAGCAACTTGAAAGTATGTCTTTTCAAAAACTAATAAAATGACTCATTGCTTATTTAATGTGCATATAATATAAAATATATGTTATGACACTTAATATTCTCTCCATGGCTTAACTGATCAGTCAGTTTATTATTTCAGCTCTAATAAACACCAGATATTCTTTTGAGACCTCTGTTTGACATCATCTTTACTCTTCTTCCTCAGGACCTGGAGATCGTCTATTCTTATCTCCATGGGATGGAGGCTTTGTCCAACCTGCGAGAGCATCAGCTGAGGTGAGTTTCTGCACGCATTGCTGGTACTTAATTAGTGTCACATCGAGCTTGATATTCCAGTTAAATGAATTTCAAATGCAGACTATATAGTAGTGGTAACTCCTCAGTGTGTGCACCAGTTGTGGTCAGGAGTGGGAGATTAACACTGAGCTGCCAGCTTTGTGAATTTTATCTGTTTTTCTAATCCTGCAGCCACTCTGCCTTATTAACATATGTTGACTGGAATTATTTATTCTAAAAAGTCAATGAATAATAAAAATTACATACTTTATGAATGGTCTGAAACATCTAAAACTGTGTTAATAGGCAGACTGAAATTTAGTTACGCTTATTAGTTTTAGTTGATTGATATTAACGTAGAATTTTGCTGGAAACTCTTCAGAGGGTCCTCTGAAATATCAGAGAATCACTCATTTGATATTCTACTCTAAGTATAAAACTTATGTATCATACCTTCCATCAAACCAAGTTCTGTTAAGTTTAGAATCTCGATTGTATCCTTCAGACAAAATGCTAAAAAGTCTCTTTGCCATCTGAAACTCCTGGACAGGGCAACGCCCAACAAGTTTTTTGCAACTGTCTGACCACACAGCCAAATCATGTTTTCCGCATGAACCTTTGTGATGTAAATTTCATCATCCACCCTTGCCTGCGACTGTCTGCATGCGCCACAAAATTTAAGACAGTGTGGACTGCAAGCATGCCAACTGTGCATGTGCCAGCAAAGTAAACTGGATGGTCATTTTGTGCTTTTTTTCTTTCTGGCTCTTTCATGTTGTCCAGCCAAACACAATAAACAACGCAGCCATCATGTTTTGTGGTACACATGCATGGTCTCTTCACGCATACATTTAATTCTAGTATTGATAGATGAGAATTTAAATCCGCTACTAAATCTGCAGCTGTCAGAGTACTCAGACGTGGAAACTATGACTTGGCTTTTAGTCAGGGGTGTTAAAGCAGGCAGCCTCAAGATCTTGACACATCTTCCAGCTTGCTTCATTTGAGGCATGCTGACACCTAAGCATAATTATGCTACCAAACACTTAATCAGAATTCAAAGCTGCCCAGAAGGCTCTCTGTAAAGATTCTCAGTCATACAGGTCATGGTACATCTAAGTGCTAAAACGAATCAAACTGCACCTAATTGAGTTCTCTGAAGGCGTTTCACCTCTCATCTGAGAGGATTCTTATGTTCTAACTGCCTGATGGAGAGTCCTAGGTAAAGCAAAAGGTTATTTCCTTCTTTAAATTCTCTCTTCGACTACTTGGACAAATCTACTGCCACTTGTGTAAAAAACATTCATATTTAACACACACTAATACAGCAGTTCTTTATACAAAATTTAAATTTAGTTAACTGAAAATTTCTCATCTTATTTTACATTATTAGTCTTTTTTAAAAGTCTTTTTAAAAAAAAAAAACTTGTCTTCATTTTATCCTTTGTTTTGTGTTTCTTCCTGTAAAATCAGATCTAAAGTGTTCCATATGAAACGGTTTCCTCTGTTCTCTGTTGGAACCAGACCTTTTCACCTAAAGCGATGAGAACTCCCTGCTCGACTGTTCATACACTATTTTGCCTTTTGCTCTTCTGTCACCACATTAGTCCTCCAGCCTTTTCTGCCGGGCAGAGACTCTCCAAACAGTGCATGTCAGAAGTCTGTTCCCAGCATGCCTTGTGTGCATACATGTGGATTATGCTGGCGAGGGAACAATGTAACAGTGCATGACCTGCGAGCTAAAACATTCCAGTGTGTGACCCCTCAGAGGCCTCCCACCCAACACTAACCCCACTCCCTCCTCCCTGTTTGGATCCTAAGGAATGTCCCCGTGGTCCCACAGACCAACCCACTGCTCATTGCTGGTTTCAGTTTTTCTCACTTAAAAAAAGAAAAAAAAGAAACACTCCCAGCTAGCCAGACATCCCACTAACTATGGGATTATGTTATAGTTCTTTTTTTCTCAACATTTTCATCTGGGAGGAATGTGTTGTTTTTCTTTTGTGGTTCTTTTTTTTTACAGCAGCTTGTTTTGTTTTTTTTTTCTGGGATTGTTTTTTAGTCCTTGTGCAGAGGGGCTGCAACACAACGTCCGCCCCCAGCTATTTTTGAAGCCTTGTGCATTTTGATCAGTTACTGTTTACTATAGTTGCCTGCCTGTAATATTCAGGCGAGCTTGTCTTCTCTCGAGGCATCTGGGGAAAGCCTGATATGGAGGACTTTTTCATACTTTAAGCGGAGAAAAATGGTTTCATTTCAAAATCAGAAACCCATTATTTACTCTTATAAAAGAACTCATTAAAAGAAAAAAATGAAATTGCTCATATGTCAGATTAAAGAGTTAAATCTGAGGTTGAAAAGTGATAATATATTTCTCATTTAACACAATCAATATAAGGAAAATAAAAGAAACTTTCACTAATGCAAACTGTGGGGTCACAAATGACTCTGTAGTTAATTTTGGAATAGAAAACTAATGTGTGCTCAATCAATTATCTAATCCCTTGTGCTGTTAATGTGTAACTGACCTAGATAAATGACATCTGGTTTTTGAGGGGGGAGAGGCATATCCAGGCTGTGAGGTTAATACTTCAAATCCTAATGAAAACTTTCAGTGCTGTTTTGCTCCCCTTAAGCAAAACACTAAACCTCTAGCTGCTAGAGTGGAGGTGCTTAGTGACCAAATATACAGGACTTGGATTGGTCAGGGTGGCTTCCATGTGTCATGAGTGCAACTATGAAGTGTGTTGCACCAAATCACGTTCAGTAGTATGTTATAAAACCAACATAGAATGATAAAACTATCTGTTCTGTTCTAAAATGCCAAGCAGTTTTGAAGCTCTAAGGTAAAGGGAGAGGTTATTCTGCAATGAGAGGCTATGAAATGATACAGCTGCTTCAACAGTTTTTATAAGGAACAAAAAAGGAAATGCAGTGAGAGATCTGAGACCTCTAACTGTAACATAAAGAATTATTTTTGTGACGTGATATGTCCTATATGCCCACAAAAGAGACCGAGCAACACACTTCCCCTCAACAGTGGCCTCATCCAGCCGCAGTGCAATGCAGCCACCAGACTCGTGCTCCGTTATTGCGAATTTGGTTTTCTTCTCATCAGCCATGCATTTCAAAATGGATTTAGCAGTTCATCCATTCCATCCGCTATCTCATGTCTATTCTGGGTCGTGTCGTGATGGGAGCAGGCTAAAGCAGAGCATTCCAGACATCTCTCCCCCCAAGTAGCGTTTTCCAATTCCTCCTAGGGGTTCCCATGGTGCTTCCAAGCCAGATGAGATATGTAATCCCTCTAGTGGATTCTTGATCTCCCCCAGGGTCTCCTCCCGGTTTGGTGTACCCAGAAATCCTCCAAAGGAAGTCACACCAGGAGGCATCCTAATCATATGTCCACACCATCTCAGCTGGCTCCTTTTGATGTAAAGGTTCCAAATGTCTGAGTTCCTCATCCTATCGCTTAGTCTGAGTCCAATCACCCTGTAGAGGAAACTCACTTTGGCCACATATATCCACAATCTCACTCTTTAAGTCACCATTCAAAGCTTATGACCATACATGAGAGCTGGAACATAGATCGACGAGTAATTCCAGAGCTTTGTGCTCTGGCCGAGCTTCTTCTTCAATGTGACAGTCCAGTACAGCGCCCACATTACTGCAGATGCTGCACCAAACTATTTGTACATCTCATGCTTCATTTTACCGTTACTCATGAACAAGATCCCATGATACTTAAACACTTTCACTAAGGTCAGCAACACAAGCCAATCCAAGCATTCAGGACTCCAGTTTTAGTCATATTGGAGCAACAACATGTTTACTGCCTGTCAGTGATGATAGCTAAATGCAACTCTGGGAAATGTAGGAAATTACTAGTTGTACGTTAGACCTAAAAATAAATGACTATATTTGATCTTAAAACAAGTTCACTTGTTCTGTTTAGCATTTATAACTACACCCCTTCCAGTGCTTGGTTTTTGCCAGTTTTGTGACGTTTCTAACCAGAGTACTATTGAAATTAAGTTATTTCTGCTTGTTTTCTCTAACTGCCACTTTCCCTCCCTTTTCTTCTCTGTCCCTGCAGGATAATGTGTGAGACTGTGCGTTATGAGAGACACGAGGCTAATGAAGTGCTCTACTAGTAAGTACTGCAATGTGTGGATGGCTGTGTGTAAATGGATATCGATGGTATTTGATCAAATACTCACACCTCAATCAGGGAATGAACACAACAGAAAAACAAAGGCAACCAATGTAGCAGTATTTCAATTCTGTGTGATTAAAACACATTCTGACACAGGCTGTAACTCAGAGTTGTTAATGACGTGAAACATGCCGGCTGCAAACAGCTGAGCGACCTGCAGCCGAAATATAAATAATTGTCCATAAAGCACAGAAGTAGTTGGACAATTCACATATGAAAATTGTTGTATATGTGTTTCAGTGTCATCCTAAATCACTCAAGAAATAGCACAGCTCAAGAAATAGAACCTAAAAGGAAAATGCAGTCTAATATCAGCTTGTTTCAAGAATTCACTGTGGACAAAATCGACAAATAAAAATTGCAGCTATAACAGCTCCTAAAAGCATTTCCTTCAGTGAGCAGAAAGCACTAGCAGTAATGTGCACATGCTTTCTCCTTTGAGCTATGTGTTGTGGAGGGTTAATTTGATCAGAAAGCTGTATTGACAGCTTCCAGACAGCTTCTGAGTGTGTTTGGATCCATTTTGAAAGGCTGCCACAACTGTGTTAAGCAGAAAACACACACGGTGTGTGACTGCTGTCACACGTTGACGTCTTCCCAACACCCATGGTGAGAATTAAGACAGTTAATTAACTCTGTCAGCATCTCGAGGGGACGGAGAGGGTGAATTGTCCCTTTTTCTGGCTTCTGATCTTGTGTGTGTGTGTGTGTGTGTGTCTGTGTGTGTGTGTCTGTGTGTGTGTGTGTGTGTGTGTGTGTGTGTCTGTGTGTGTTGGGGGATGATGTGGAAGAGTCAACACCTCATTAGAAGCCCACTTGGTGGTGTGGGAGCTGATTAAACAATAGGAATGCAGATTAAGCGGTGGTCACATAATACACTCCAGCTTCAACAAGATTCCCTCAGGCCTCTCACAGTAGCTTGACCACACACACACTCATGCACACACACACACGCACACACACACACACACACACACACACAGGATCAGATGTCAGGAATGTCACATGTATATATATAAACTGTATACTTGGCTTAGCCTTGTCAAAAAGCCTGCATTTTGGAAACAGTGTTTGTGGATGTGAGTGTAAATATGCGCAAAAAGGATTAATATCTCAACTCTAAACTAGCTGAATCCCTAAAAAGACGTGTTTTCCCCTCTCCTTTGTCATCTGTCCACACTTTGTAGCACTTTCCTAAAGCAACTTCCAGAGTGGATAAACCTTAAAATGTAGCCTTTGAATTTTAGTGTGGATGGGCAGCATAGAGCCTTTGGAAAACTATGACGTAAACCTGCCCAGATACAGTCTTGTGGTGGGTGCCAGCGCTGTCGCGTCTTACCCCCTTTATAATCATTCATTTCTAATGCCAGCATAGCCACTTAAATCGTCCTGTCGTTACATTTTGTCAAATGATCATAAAAAAGTGAGTTGATTAATGTCTGTGCAGTGGCAAAGGAAATACTGCTCATGATTAACAGCTACTATACTGTATATCAGCTGCTATCAAATCTGTATTTAATTCTCATTCAGGTGTCTGAGACAGGCAGCAGAAACAGAAGAATATTTAAATCAGAACCCCTAAATCTGGAGTTTGGCTTTGTTAAATCTCAGTACAGACGATCGCAGAGAGAATAAGCGCACTGATCAGACATTTAACGAACGAAGACTCAGCAGAGAAACGGCTGGTTTGTGGTCTCTCACAAGTAATTTGCAAGACATGTTGTCTGACCACCTCGGCAAGCAAAAGTGTTTATAGTTAATCAGAACAGTCACAAGAGAAGGGAAGTGAAAAGCCAGCTGTTTTTTTTTGACAGTGGAGAGATGTGATGTTGTTTAAAAGTGAGGGTAATGGTGCATATTGTTTGACACTCTGTACAGGGAGACATTCACACTGCTACAGCTAGCTAAAAACAGAGTAAAGTCTGTGTGAATGTCAGATTATCTGTTTTGGAACGTTACAGGAATGATCACACACAAACTGAAGTCAGAAAGGTGATTTTCTGACACTGTCTGACCAGCCAACAAGTAGTTTGGAGGGAGTATCGTGAAGCCTATTTAACAATGTTGTTTGGCCCACTCTTTGCCAGATGTCAGCTTTGATGTACACTTTAACTGTTTTCTCACGGAAAGATTGCTGCAATGAAGAGATTTGGCTGCTTTCCCATTCAGACCTTTAATGGAAATAAAAACTGATGTGGACAGGCTTCATTTTCACATGTAAAGAGCATTTTCAGATACAACTGGCTTACTGTGGCCACAGTATTAGAGAAATGTCTCTGTTTTCCTAATGTACCCCTGGGCTAAAGCACAGAAACACAGCAGGTTATTTTCTTTCTGGTTTATTGGCTCATTTAATTTGCCCAAGTGTGTACATCTGTGACACTGCTTCTAGTTGTGTGTCTTTGCACAACTGTATGTCAGTACGTATCTGTGCATGTGTGTTAGTGTAACCTATAAAAATCGGTCAAGGCTCCCTGATAAGGGCTGGGTATTAAACAGCAGAACATCTGATTGCGTTTCCTTCCGCTGCAGGATCCTAATCAGCCTGCTCTTCTGAAAACACAAGCTTTTAACAGCCTATCTTCATGTTCTCATCTGTTTATAACATCGACAATAATATGCTGTGCGACGAAGGCTGTAAAAGTCAATGGGGGAATTTAACTGCTGTAGTATCTCTATTAAGTTGTGCAGCTTTTACATTAAAATCAAGAAGAAAGTAGTAAAAAAACATCACAGTTCTCTAAATCTTAAGTGGCATCGCTATATCATTTCAGTTAACACAAGAACGCATCAATTATTTGCAGTTAAAAGCTGAAGCTATTGATTTAAACAAATAATCAATTACCATTTAAAAAATGTTGCCAGTTGATTTTCTATGTATGAAATAATTAATTCTTGTATTAATTGTTCAGCTAAAGCTTTTATGGGAGGTTTTTTAACATTCAAATAAGCTGAGAAGGTTGTGCTTTACAACTGTAAAGTAGTCTCAGAGACTATAATGGACAATAATTTATATAAACTGGAGCTGAAGTTCACTGATTTTGGCAGCCAGGCTTCGTTTGTGATTTTTCATCTAGATTTTACACAGAACTAAATCCTGGCTACATATCTATATATTTTCTTTCTTGTTTTGCAACCACCAGCAATGTTAGATAAAATTCACAGACATGACCTAGTTTAATGACCTGCACACTCAAAGCCTCACTCTGACTATCCATGTCTGTCCTAGAGTAATGATAGGAGGATAAGGGCAACAGTACTCGTATTAAGTACTCATATGTCCTGCCTGGAGCTCTAGATTGCTCGAGTGCAAACACTACATGCATTCACATGTGCACATGCTCACACACACACACACACACACAGTGTCACTCTCAGTATCTCATGAAAACATCCCATCCTGCGACAAGCTGAACCTCTCAGGATTTAGCATCCAGAGATTACAGTGCTAAACCCTCCTGAGAGGGAGGCTGACCTGGCACATTGTACAGTGGCTGCTGAAGAGAGTTAGCATCTTCTGGTTGCCCTTTAACCCCTTCATGTCAGCTCTTCTAGTGCAACCCTTAACCGTTGACCCACTCTGGTAAAGTGTGGTCCAGTTGAAACAATCCACCTGTATACATTTGCAGTCTCGTAGTGTTTTATTGTTTCTGTTGGAATTGGGGAGCGGCAGAGTCTTAATTCCTTTCATAAAATCTGATAAGCCACGGGTGTCGGAGGACCTCGTTTACATTTAAATAGAGCTGAAATCTGACATTAGAGTCCAATAAAGCTTTTGTCAGTCAGCAACAGTTTTTAGCCATTTAGAGAAGGTTCGGGCTCATTTTATATTTTTTGGTTTTCTGTTTTTTTCAGACAGTCAGATAAAGATCAAATTGAGCTAGTCACAACAGTTATTCTAATTGGTCTGAACTGTGTCACAGAAAATTGCTAACTTAAAGATATTGACACTGCCAGTTATTTTACATACATTGGTAACATAACAACAATCAATAACTCTTTGACAGAATTGAGAGGATAATACAATCATGAAAATAGTAACTAGCTGCAGCGCTATATTTAATGCAATCCATTTTTTTGTACACATCCTTTATGTCTCGAAGAATATAATAGTCTCACTTCTATTTGTATACTTTTATTGAAAAAATAACTTAAAGAGAAGACGTTTGCTCCTTTCCTTTACTTTTCACTTCTGTTGTATCATGAAAGCCGAAAATTCTTTTACGTGTGTCTGGTTTTGCCGCCTCGTGTGACCATCGTGCTGACATCCCTTTTTACAGCCAGAGGTCCAAACGTGTTGACGGAAATACTTAAAAAGAGGAAGAACCATCACTTGTCTGCCATAGCTGGATGACACTGGTCAGAAATAAACAGAAGGAAGCATGGCAACGGTGTCAAATAATCACAATTACCAAATCAACAGTCGCCAGGAGAGAACGACAGAAATAATTCTAACAAACATGAATAGCAGTATCAGCTGTTCTCTAACTTTACTTCTTGCTTTATCCTTGTTTGCTGCTGCATTTTTTTTTTGGTCACAGTCTATACTAACACAATACGACAATTCTAAAGAAGAACGGTTTGCAGACTGTGATATTTTGACCCCTGGCTGAGGTTCAGCGGCAGCAGCTGTCGGAAAGTTGCCCCCCTCATGCGACTCCTGCTCCCTGCGACACCGTGAAGCTGCTCGCCTTCAGAAGCAGCGTCGCAATGGGTTAGATGAGGAAACTTGCCGGGAGAGGGAACTGAAAAACTCATCACTTCCCATCCACCAGTCGGCTTATATAATTATACATTCCAGCACACACTGTGCAGTACGTGTGGCACTGACATGGAGACAGCTGATCTCATTACCTAAGTATCTGGTAGAGCTGCTTTTTAATTTGGAAAAAAATTTGAAAAATCACAGAAGGAAATGTATTTTTTTGTGTTAGAGCAATGAAGTTTTATTTGATCTTGGTAGGAAATATTTTGGTGTCGTGCAGAATCTCAAGTATTTAGGTCAAACATTTCATTCAGACGCTGTACATTAACCAGCAGACTCTCTGTCGTCTCCCACCCACTCCCCATGGCCTTTTTTTAGTTTTCTTTGTTGAACAATTGAAAAGTGAAAGGCTTTATTTCATAATATCACCGCACTATTTTGACACTGCCGGTCTCCTGAGGATTTCATGGTGAAAGCAGCATGACAATAACAACTTGAGGTCATAATTGCTTGTTTATTCAGGGCCCCTGAATGTGCATGTCGGTACAGACACACCTCTGTTGTTTTGAAACTCCTGACTCAATGTACTCAACGTAAGCCTTTGTTTAATGCAAACAATGACTTCCTATTGTTTGTGGACCCGCGCACCCACTGAAATCAACCATTGTTTTACCACAACATTTTTATTCTATCATGTGGAAAAGACTTGAGGTCAAACTCTTCCCTTTGACACATTTTTTTTTCAGGGCTGATACCAATACTGATTATTGTTAATCAAGAAGACCGATAGTCAGACAAAATTAGAATCGGTACACATTTACAGTAGAAATCACAATTTTGATCTCAAAATTAGAAGAATACAAACTCCAACACAAAACTAGGTTACAATACCTTTGACTATTCATTTTTGGATATGTTTAATCAAAAGATACCGTTCAATGTTTATTCTTCAGTGTTGCTCAGCTGTTACTTATAATGTTTAGCCAATCAGATCACAGAGCTGTGACTACAGACATATAGAAGATCAGAGTCACAGCAGGGCATTTTTAACTTAATCTATTTTATCAGGAAGCATTTAACAAAATAACAATTTGCAGAATATTGGATCCAGGTCTATTATTGGTCGATTCCTAATCTCAGCTGGATTCTCTCATTACATGTTTAAGCCCTTACAGCATTGTTATTACAACTAATGCATGATTTTATGCTTGACAAGGGCTGAATGAGCAAAACACTTCTGTCTTGAGGTTGTTTTACGGATCTGAAACAATTAGTTCATCAAGGAGTTTTCAGTCTTTTTTAAAAAAATCTTGACTTGAAAACATTATCTGATTTCATCTTCTCAAATGCAAACATTTGCGGGTTTTATTTGTCATGCATGTTATAAATAACATATATGGATGAACTTTGGTGTGTCAGAATAATAGAAGAATGCTGAAAATGTCAGCTTGACATTTTTCATGTCTGACCAAAGTCTTAACTAACAATCTGAAAAATAACTGGCAGATTAATCAGTACTGAAAATAACTGCAGCTCTATTTTCTGACAAAAATCTACTGTTTGTTATTGTACAAAGGTACTTCTATTTGGACTAAATTAGATGATTGAAATTTATTTGTGTATCTTCATAGAGTTATCCGGGAGCTGTAGCGCTGTTTGTAAATCATTGTATCATGTATTTACAGCTGAGGTCTCTTCCATGTCCAACTGGCAGCATTTTCTGACAAATGTTATTAGTTTTTGCTCAGGTTTACAAGGAATTAGAAAACGTAGTGTAGCATTGAGTTGATCAAAAAAAATGGAGGCTTTGCATTGTAGCTGTTTTAAAGGTGACACAAAACAAGATGGCTTAGTAGCTTTCAAAAGTAAATGAGACGTGTTAAAATTTTTGAATTGTGAACGTTTGTGCCTACGTAGTAATTTTCCCACAGCAACATGTATCTCATGATTCGTTTCTAAAAGGGAATTTTCATTGTTGAATGAAACTGTTCGTTTCATAAGAGTCCAGCCTCATTTCATGCATGTCTTCATGCTATAATCATTCTTCCGCCATCATTTTACCCCCGCCGCCGCCTCCATGGCACTCACATAACCCATCTCCCCCCTGTTAAAGGCTTCCCTGTGGGGGTTTTGGTGGATGATGTTTAGCGTTTGACTATCGCTTCGAGTACGTGTGACCCAGTTCAGTCAAGTTGTCGTGGCGCATAAGAGCCTTCTATCTCCTACTTTTTTGGTGTTGTATCTCCTCCTCCTCAGCTCTGTGAGGTGCTTCCCTCGCTTGGTACATCTGCGTGCCGGCAATTAATAATTGAGCATTTCATTCCTGTTGTGTCCGAATGCAAAAGGAGCCATATAAAGGATGGATCAAATATGTAGGGAGACAGATGGAGATCAGAAGAAAGAAAAAAGAAAAAAAACAAAAGAAAGGATGCTTTTGTAGGAGGCGGCAGAGATTTTGCTGTGCATCAGTAGGGTGTGCTGTCTACAGCCTCATTAGTTCTGCGAGAAAAAGTGTGGCGAGAAGGAGGAAGGAGGGGCGAGACTTTGTTCTCAGTGATTAAAAAAAAATAAACTCAGCATGGCAATGATGGGTGTGAATCAATGTGTCTCTGTGGGATCAGGTGTGTATAATAAGAGCACCCATCCTTTACCTTTCTGTAAGTAACAACCAGTCCCACATTGCAGATGTGTGACTGGTCATTGATTCCCCTTTTCACTACCCACTCTAGTTTCAATTAAAAAGTGTCACTTAGAGCAGGTGAAAATGCTCAGTGATTATCACTGAAGCTGCTGCCTTATTAACACCAGAGGTTTGATTTCACAGTGATGAGCAGATCCTCTTTGATGAGATGGAGCTTCAAAATCCCAGCTGCTAAACAGACAGGTGGAGGCTTCATACAGAGGCATTTGTTTGAATTTCCCATGAAGCTAATGCTATGCCATGCGTTTATGGCAAATGTATTAACAGACTTTCTGCTTTCAGGTGAAACATAACCTTAATATCTGAATTGATTGCTGACAAACCAGTAAATATATAGTTAATTTGTTTAAAATTATGTTTACAATTTTAACTGTATGACATTAGCATTTTGGGAGGTAGATTTTCTTTAAGTCTTGCAGTGAATTAGGTGGGAAAACTGATAGAACTCAAACCTCTGCATGGTAAATATACAGGTCCTGCCAGCAGCTCCTTAGCTTTCTTTGACTCAAAGACTATCAGCAGGGAGAACTTGTCAATTTTTTTTTACAATTTAGTCTGTATTCAGATTAAACAAATATGATATACTGATTGATAAGTCACCCGATTGGACATTATCAGCCCATTAAAGAGCCATTATTACTCACGTACATATGGACCATTAGGAACTCAAGTAAACACAGATGAAAGCAAATGTCAAAACTAGACTTAAACAAAAAATAAGACTCTAATAATGGTCCAAGATAATGCCACCACAAGCCTCCGCCAGCCCAACCCTTTTAGTTCCTCTTTATAAGTGCAAAATCTCAGCTCATCCGCCATTAAATGAGATGATAATGGCGCTCCGTTAAAAGGGGTGATAATGCGCCTACTGAGCCTACTAAGAGGTGAAGGAGGTTCCTTCAGGCTTATATGTATGAGAATGATCTGCAATGATAACAGCCATTTAATGGGCTGATAGCATTCATAACGGGTGATAAGTGCACATTAGAGGTGCTCGTAGGTGGAAGTTGTTGCCTTTGGACCTAAGCTATCGCTCTCCTGTTGATTCCAGTCCTTGTGCTGAGCTAACCTGCTTCTGTCTATAACTCTCTCTTTATAATTACTGCACAGACATAAGAGTGGTATAAATCTTCTGTCTAGTGTTCAGCAAGAAAACAAATAAGCCCATCTCCTGAAATGTCAAACAATTCCCTGAAGGAGTAAGGGGAATTTTATTATCACTGTCTTATCATCTGTGCTTCAAACGACCATGCAGGAAGTGAAGTGTAGTTCATTAGTCATGCAGAGTTGTATTTCACGTTTTTAGTTATAACCGATTTTAAACTGTATCGATCAATTCAATCGTATGTAACTCATGTTGTGAAGAACTACGACAATAAAATGAAAGCAGGTTTTGGTTACCAACATGCCTATTTTTGTCCAGCATCACCGAAACTTCAGCGCACCTGTCAAATTCCCAGCACCGGAGAAAGATGGTATCGGTGTTACATGACATGCGAATACTTCCTTCTCTGGATTTCTCCTTCCTCTTTACTGTCAGAGGATTGTTGATCGACAAAGGCCATCAAATAACATTGCAAATTTCCCTAAATCACTATTAAATATATTTCTGTCTTTGGTAAAAATCTACTCAGACATACAGAGAATCTAACAAACTAAATTAAAGGAAAAATTGGACTTGACAGTAGCACATAAATCACAAATGAGGCTGTCTGAGCAGCAGCTTCTCTCATGGTGTTTGACCAGGCTCATAAATTGCATATGTAATGTTGACCCTTTGAGCCCTCTGACCCACTGGATATAGATGGAAGCAAGCATTAACGTTTTTATCTGTCTCCTTAGCATTTGTTTGCATTCTCAGTAGATTAACACACGCAGCCTTTTTGATAATCCTCCATATACCAAGCGTAGATGATTCAGCCTTGCGAGATTATCTCCCCGCAATCCCCGCAGAAACCGTGAAGGCCCAAGGATAAGTGAGCAGAGTAACCAAACAAAACTGATGCATTTGAAAATCTGCGATGTCCTTTCAACATTACAAGTGTGGTTTATTAACAGTGACAGACCAAATTTAATTTCTGAATATTATGCTGAGGGAGTTGTTTATCTGTAGGCAAATCCTCCTCAGCAGAATCTTTGATGCCTCTAAACAAGGCCGGTGGTTCACAAATAATGCCACATAATTATTAAAACTTGGAAAAAAAGTGTCTGTGATTTAAATAACATTTGCTAAAGTGTCTTCTAAGTATGGCAGCAGTGTTTACTGTGTGTGTTTGTTTACTAGTCATGCTGTAAGAGCTTGACAGCCAGCTGCATCATCCAGGGGTCAGTCTGAGTTCATTTCGTCTATGATGCCCAATTTCCTTGTCTGTGTGTTTCACCAGGGCCATGGGTGTGGGAGGATGAGAAATGAGTCTTCAGTTCATTCATAGTTCTCTCTCTCTAACACTCTGCACTCTTATCTTTCTCATGTTTCTTTCCTTTCGCTTTTTCTCTTTTTTAAAGTCACTTGGCTCAGTTAGAAATCTTATATTGCTGAGGCATTAAGTCACAGTACCAACAGGAAAAAAAACCAAAACACGTAGATTGCGCAAATGACAAAGCAAAACTAATTGATCCATTAAAAACTCAGTTAACTATTATTGTGGATTAAGAATTTTAAGAAAAAAAAATCTATTTGAGTCGTCTTAATGAGTCAATATTTGATATTTTTGCTTTAAAAAAGATTCATTGATCGTGTGTCAGTCAGCTGTTGTTCAATTAATTGTTTCAACTGTAAAAGAAAGAGCCAACATTTACAAATACTTTGCTTTGAAATATCAAAAAATATGCTATTTTCAGTATCCAAATCTTCACAAGTGAGTAGAGGGTTTTCCAGTATAAGACTTTGGGGCAGGCGTGAGGTGGAAATGTTTACTGTAGCGGCCCTTTCAGCCTCCATAGTGGATCCAACAGCTTTGACTGTGATGTTAACTCTGAGTGTGGAAAGACTCAACAAATCCTAGTTGCTTTACTCCTGTGAGTACATACGAAATAGAACAATGGAGCCAATATGGTGACTCCTACTTAATGTAAAGCCTTTTCAGGACCAAAAAAGACCCTGAAAAAGGTTCTACAGGGCTGGTTCTTGCAGTCAGAATATGCATAAAGATTTGGGGTGCCGTGAAGTGCCGTGGAAGACTGCAAAAATGTCTGATTTTGACATTGAAGTCTCATATCAGCCCACATCTTGCCAGTTTTTAACAAGTCTTCCTCGCTCAATTCGCTGTTCATAATTATTACATATTTGCTGCTTCCTGTCATAAATGTCACCATGACTGTATTATGTACTAATTTGCGTCCCTCTTTCTGTCTTCTAGCCCTGACGACATTGGAAGCTGCTGGTACATCCTGTTGTCCGGCTCCGTTTTCATCAAGGAGTCCATGTTTCTGCCCAGAAGCAGGTAAGATCATCGGCCATTTTAGGTGCTGTTTGGGGGTTTGATCTTAGCAGAAACATGACAGCAGCTTCCTATTTACAACATTATCAAATGATGCATATCCTGAACTGGCCAGAAGATTCAACTTGAATTTGTTCTTGCTAAAAAAAAAAAGATGTTTTTTCCCTCTTGTCAGTTTACTCTTATCCACAGGAGTAAACATTGGTGATTCCTTGTATAAAAATTGTCTTTTTGTGTGCCAAAGGTTATAGAGCATACACCTGCTTATCGGATTTCTCAAATGGAAAAGTTTTACCCTATATATCTTTTTTGGTCACAAAAATAGCTTGACTGAAGAATAAACCCTGCTTCCAAATCAGGGATTTTGTAAGTTAAGTTTTAGAAATGTAAACATTTTTATATTAAATCTTTCCAACCAGACAAAATGTGAATGTTTTGAGTTATCAAATATTTGCACAACTTGCTTGTATAATCTAAAAGTCCCGATATGCTAGTGTTTACCATACACAGTGTAGTTGGCTTTTTTAGATGGTTGCTGGATATCAACATGATGTTCCTGGAAATTAAAGAGAAACAAAGCCTTCACATGAGCACTTGTTCTTCCATCAAAGATTCCAGATACAGTAAGAGAGAATTAAATGCACACTACTACAAAAATATTTCTGAAAAATGTTACATCATGAAAGTAGCCACTCATAAATCCACATCCCTGCAAGTATTTCCAGGGTCTGGCTTTGTATAAATACACTCTGTGGCTGTTTAATACCATAAACATTGCCTCAGCAGTGCACGCTGGCATACCAAGCTCCTCAGCAGTCCTGTCTCACACTCACCTGGACATCCATGACCTTACCATCACTCCTAATTAGCAGATTTATGCATAAAACGAATGTGACATAAGTGTTGAAGTGAAAAAAAATCAACATGTTCACTTTACACTTGTTAGCTTAGCTTAACATGCACACATGCCCAGGAAAAAGGCCAATGAAAAGGCATATCTGTAAAATCGGTAAAATTTGACAGCCGGTTAAACCACAAAACATTCTACTTGTACAAATTTTACATCCGAATGTAGTTTCTCCCACAGAAATATTTTACCAAACACTTGAGAAAGGTAGAAGTTAGAATTATTGAACACTTAAAAATTTGGTACATATTTGTTTTCTGCTTTGAATTTATTAATAAGAGGAGTAAAAGAAAAGACTATAATGTCCTTTGTATGATGTACAGCAGCAACGTCACATCTCTCCATTTAATATTAATCGAAGTCATGGCATCTTTAAACTTTTGGACAGCCATCTGTGTCCACAGATTTAACTCAAGTATTATTGTTGTCACCCCTCTAGCATAGTTAAAATGCTTTGAAGTCACTTTAAATATCTCACGATGTCCATATAATTAATTTTCCTTTTCTTGATGAGGTAGGTTGTATTAAGCAAACATTGTGTTTAGTATATGCATAATTTCTGAAGAAAGTGGAGTGCTAGAGAGCAGGCTTCACCTCCATAATGGATAATAATTATCTATAGCACCGTCAGAGGACTTAAGATTTACGTTCCGCTCTCCAGCTCTCAGCCGTCAACTCACAGCAGTTATCGCCACCTCTGAAGCCAAGACCCAAATGTTAAAAAGCTGCGATTTCACAAGTGGATCTGTTACATGAACCATCTCCGTGGGCGCCTTGAAAACAATGATCTTTTCATCCATTAGGCTTGCATAACACACCTACGGCCACTCAGTGCTCGAGGCCGTCACATTAGCCTGTGGAGCAGAACTGTTCTGGCAGTACAGCAGGGGTCGACAGCGGTCATTCTCCCGGTTTCGTATGAACGTGGGAGGCATTTAAAGCTGAAGGCTTGATCGGAAATGTGCCAAAAACCCGGTCCCCTCTTAAATATAACCTTTTCAGTTTTGCTAAGGTGAAAGTGTGTGGGATGCGGAGTGGGGATTTGCAGGTATTGGCAGATTAAAGTTAATGCCCGACCGCAGTCACAGAGGAGAAGAGGGCCCAGAAAGTGTTTACTAAGCATATGTTGCAAAGGAGCCTGTGTAGGGATCCGCTCTGCTGCATGAGACTGTGTGGGGTTGATAATTAGCTCAGTTGTTCAAAGTGATGCCACATTTCTGTCTTGGGCACTAAATTATACATGACGTACCAACTGCACGTTGAGCAGTTTTAGTCCTAATGACCGAAATCACAAAGTAAAATGTGCCAGGATTTGTCTTTGTGGTGTTGCTGAGGGTCGTATGAACAACCAGATCAAAAAAGATGAAGTGGCACTAAATGCAGGGAGATGTCACGGCGTATGGTGAATGCTGTTTGCACATAACAGCATGACTCCAGGGTTTTCCCTGGCTCACAAAAGGCATTTCAGGGCTGATAGTGAAGGCAATTAGTCTGTTACCTTGTTTAACATTTGTTATTTCTGACTGTTTGATAAGCAAAAATTATTTAACAAAACTGGTTAAAAAAATTATTGTTAATTTTTTAGCATTTTGGCACTGGTGACTTTCCTTTGGCGCTGGCTAAAACCTCTTTGGAGAGTCGCCAAAAAACCCTGAACTAAGTCGACATCTAGTTTATGTACTTGGATGAAGATGTACCTCAATTCTGAAATGCTTAAAACAGCGTATTTTTGCATTTTCTTGACAGCAATCTCTCCTGGCTGTGTGAATAACTACTCACAAAAGCAAACATGACATAGTGCGATATTGTTATGATCTTTCCCTAACCTTAACCAAGTGCTTGTCGTTACATAATTGAACCCATTCAGACTTAAGACTCCCTCTAAGCACACAGCAGGTACACTCATATGTTGCATCAGGTCTTGATGGATTAATTGAACTTAGATCAGGATTGTCATGGCTACTCTTTCACTCTTTCATCGTTGCTGTCATTTCCTTCTATGTATCGCCTCACTAGCTGGTTTTCCATTACATATTTATATGCGCATTTTGAGTCACGGCATTAAAAAACATTAAAGGAAACGACAAAATCTGCAAAAGTTTCAATGCTCACTTGAGGCAGAATGTGACTTTCTTGACAACAGTTAATGTGCATAATGGAAGATGAAAAATGTTTTATTAAATACATTTTGACATAGATCAAGACTGGTCAGCTGTTTTCTCATCTTTTGTTACCTTCAACTCGGGACAGCATGAAGAATAAAACAGAATAATTGCAGCTTGACCAATCCAAAATCCTTTTTTTCCCCTCGTGGATGACCTTATTTTTGTTTGTTTTTTAGTGGTTACTAAACAGCTGTTTTATTTTTTATTTCTTCCACTCTGTTTATTGTCACCACGTGTAACGTAGCCAACACATGGCTTAGTTTATTCTTTAAAAGCAGCTAATCTAGCGAATCTAAGTCTGGGTAAGACTGCAGTTTTTTTTTCTTTGAGGAAAATGAAGCAGACCTGTTTCCCCAGTGACAAATAGACAGTTTTGAAATGACACATACACAATGACACATTCTGATTCAAGGTTTCAAGGACTTCTGGGTCATGAAACTCACTCAGCTCTTGAATGACAGTGTACATTTTCAGTTCAAGGATAAAAAGGAGAAGAATGAGACTTTTTTTCTTGACAGCAGTGGTGCGGCTGTATTCCCAGCAATGCTTTTCTATTTATTTAACAATGACTGTGATACTTCCTGCATTAACAGGTGTACCAGTCTTTTCACTTTGAATCACTGTTTGATGGCTTTGAATATAATGTGTTTTGAAAGTTCCTCATTCTCACAGCATCTCAAAGCCTAAACCATTGTTGTTGTTTAATTTCTTCCTTCATAACTAGATTTTTTTTTCATTAAAGAAAAGAAAATCCCCACACTGCCTCACCTAGTGTATAAAGAGAAATAGTGAGAGCAAAATGGCTCGGAGGGGAAATTGGTTGTGACACGAGGAACTGAATGGAGTCCAGCGGGACTTCCTGAAGCTTTTAAAGATGTGGTGGAATTGGGTTTCAGACAGGCTCTACCCAGAAATGGCTGTTCATATCTACACTGGCAGCAAGGTTGAAAACCTGATATGTCTCCATCATTCTCTCAGTGCTTCTCTCTCTCTCTGCTCCCCTCCCTGGTAGCTGTAAAGAGATCTGATCCAGGGGAAGATGAATGACTCAGTCATTAGGTGAAGAAGCAAGAGCTCTCTGCCTTATATAACCCAGAGGCTAGTGTGAAATCAAATACAACCCAAATAAATAAATCTTAATAAGTAGGTGATGGAGATTTAAAGCACGTACAGACAGATGCACTGTTATGTATGAGGTCAAGAGACGTGAGATGCTAAAAGGTGGTCCTCGAATATTTCATGATATGTGATTGACGGTAATTTATACAGGACAGTCAACCTAGAAGCATTAGTTGAATCTCAGCAGTGAGGACAGGCTCTCTTCTTCCTTCCAAATTGTTAGAAAGAGGCATGTGGGTGAAAAGCATTCATATTATATATGTATGTACAGAGGGTGACAGCACACCCACAGATATGATTAATTTGCTGAAAAGTGACTTCAGGTGTCAGTGAAGTGTTTTCACCTGAGTTAAGTAATACAGTCATCCATAAACATTCATCTTTTGCTTCACTGTATACACTCTGCTCCTGTTGGTCAGCTTCATGGAAATATGTCAAAGCAGCTGTCAAAGTGGGTGAGATGAGAAAAAAAAAACAGGACATGTCAGTCTTTCTACCATCTGTTGCGTCGGTTGTTTCCCACTGTGCCAAAGGGTAAAAACATCAAGTATTGCAATGTTCACTTTCTTCTCAGATGTCCCACATCTTTTGGTCTTGCTGTTATTGAGCTGATTGCGGTTTTTCTTTTAGGCATTTCATGATAAAGTTCTGTGGAAGAAATGTGATCTTTTGGTTTCTCATCTACCGACATGTGACACAGACTTGGTGGTTGTGTGAGGGATGAATTTTCCTTCATAAAATTTACCAATTTAGCTTCATTTCTAAAATCAGATGTGTCATTTTGGCCACTCTGTCTTTTTACAACAGGAAGGCAGATGCTTAGATCTGGTTTTGGTTAACTTCATTTTCACCTGCTCTGCAAAAACCCCATTGAAATATTTTGTTAGTTTCAGTAACACCCTGCTGTATGGAACTGGTAACTTCCACCCTTATACACACTTTAATAACCCCAAGCTGGTTTCACTTCCCCCTCCTCCACAGTGCTGCATACATTCATTATCAGCAGACTGCTCTAAGGACTTCACCTTCAGTTATACACGAAACAGTTTCCCGATCATCAGTCCTTATGTTTTTTACCTAAACCAAAACCACAACTCCTAACTGAATCATCTCATATCAGGACTTTAATTAGCGGTGGAATGTCAGCCTCATCAAACTTGTTAGGATGAGCCGCCGGGAAAAAAGGTCAGTAGATATCAAATCATTTCTTGACAGCCAGCGCAAGGCCAGGCAGACTCATCCGTGACTGTAGATGACAAACCTGTCCGGTAACAGTTTATTCACTAATTGTGCAAATGCAGATTTCTCATCGTTTCAGTTTTGCTGATGTGCTGTACATTGTGCAGAAGGTGACAGACAGTATTAGGTTTGACAGGTGATTTTTGCCATTCTCTGGGATAAAAACAACACTAACACTTACAAATATAATGTTTTTGATAATTGGATTGAATGTGTTTGTTGTCATTCATGTGGTGTGAGTTGTTCGACTATGTTCTCACCAAATGAGCCGTCTTTTACTCTTTATAGAACAGCATATTTAAAAATAGCTTTTCTATTTGTTGTGAACAGTGATTGAAATGAGTGTCAGTACCAGAGTAACAAATCCATTCACAGACGCCTGACTGTCTGTAAAAGCAATCCACTGTAAAGACAAATAAATTAATGTTTTGACATTGAATTATAAGTGACCGGCCACACTGCCAGTGGCATTTGTTACTGAGCTGGTCTCATGTAAAACTCACACAGTTTGCTGAAATGGGCCACTCCACCAAACAACATTGATTCCATCATCACGGTTTTCTTGGCATTAGCTTTGAGGCTTTAAGTTTTTAATAGAAAGTCTGCTCTATAATTGGGGCCACGTAGTTCGAAAGACATGGGCATTTACCTGCCAGTGCTGTTGGAAAAAAATAAACACCAGCAGGCTGCAATATGGGAAGTGTAGAGCCCAGAATTTTTATCACACTATGCGCGTGATTTCTTTTAATATGTCTCTCTAAGGTAAATAAAGTGAGTAGTTCAAATGTAATTCAAAGTTGCTTCAACAAAGTGAGTTAGACTGAGAAATTAAGTTTAGGCAGCAACTCTTCAGTTAGGATTTAATATTAAATATTGTTGCTAGTTTCTTTGTTCTCACTTACAGTATGTTTATTATTTAAAATGTAAATGAGTTGAAGTCAGCTTAAGTCAGATTCTTCATGCACCATCTGTCTTAAGCACATTCAAAGTAAAATTAACGCTGATCCACAATCAAAAAGAGGTGTTAGAAAACTATCTTTAAAAAAAAAAAAACACTTTCACATTGCATGTATTCTTTATACACACTTTTTACTCCATGTTGACTTAGAATAAGTCATTGTCATACTCATTGTCATCAAAAATGTAAAGTGTAACCTTATAAATTAACATCACAATGCACGTTTAAACAGCTACACTTCATATACAGTATTATATTTAACTTCCTCATGGTTAAATTTTGATTTTGCATGTACAAGAATACACAAACAACTCTGCATTCTTAGCGCTGTATTTATGTTGGGTTTGAGCTTAATACAGTGCATGTGATAAGGTGGTAAGGTATGCTAATTAACTCACAGTGATTCTGAAAGAGAACAACCAACTGGTTATTTAGTCTGTGATAAATCGCAACTACAGGTCACAAGCTATCAGAACTCACTCACTTTTCGGACTTCATAAGTTGAATATAAGCTCACATTTTTGTTGTGTAGCTGCAGCTAATACTTATTTTGTCATGGTTTTAGTCAAGCAGCAAACTCTGGTGCTGAAAAATGAAGTACAAAAAAAGTAGTTTCTCACATGGCCATTTATGGCTCGCTCCAAAAACAAGTTAATCCTCATAGACACCCAACTTTACACTAAAAAATAAACATGTTTACAGCCTGATACAGAAGAAAAAGGCTAATTTCCCTGTTCACGACAATCCAATTGGACGTGAATTTGTATATACATCGCCCGTTAAATTTGGGTTAATGCTTGACATGATGCATTATTAACTGTTTTGACAGTTTCAGGCTCTGATTAATGATATAATTTTGGTGAAATTTTGGGGTCAGAGGGTTAAGGGTGTGATCGCTTTGAGTGACAGCTTTGCAATATCGCAGACAATCCATGGCCCAGAGACATTTGTCTGACCTGCCGCTGCTTCTGTCCCGCTTCACCTCCTTTTTTGTTCATTTTTGGATTAGCTGGGGGTGTGGAGGAATGAGGAACTGCTGGCTGGAGCCAACTTCAAAATGAAAATAATTGGTGACATCACAGAGGATCATCCATATTTATATCCAATCTATGGGTTCAGTAGTTTAAGTTTTCATATAGAACACCATATGACTCAACTGAGACCTATAAAAAACATAAAAGCATGGTTTCATGTAAAGTAGAGGAGAAAGAAGGCATTTTTAAAAGCTAGCAGTCAAGCTTCTAAACCACAACTAGACATTTAGGCGACATGTGTCAAGACGTATACTTGTAACTATATGCTAAAATGAATCTGAAGTCAATAATTAAGAGATTTCAGTTGACTTGACTTGAAACTGACAGACTCAATATAGTAAGTAACCTCCACCATACGGGGAGGATCAGCTGTCCACACCTTCCCCCCAAACACAGTCCACCCTCTCACTCACTCACTCACTCACTCATAACTCTGTAGCAGGAAGTGAGTCGTACGCTGGAATGCTGGCTGTAGTTAACGCACTACATTACACTGAGAGAGGGAGGGCGGAAGGGGGCCGAGCCATTGGACAGAAGCTGATCCACACACACTTTCAGAGCCACACACTCCCATTCTCACTCGCAAATCTCAGACAGCAGCACTGGGGTTTGTGCAGGACGATAATGCCGCAGTCACACCAAAACCTCGGGACTTGGAACGTGCGTGACGGACTTTCTCTGGACTAACACGGGGGGATATTTCAGAAGGAGGGGGGGTCCTCTTATCCTATCAGGTGGCTGTGTCACTCTGGAAGCAGTTTGGAGTGTCGGGGGTGAGTGTCCAGACTTCAGCAGCAACTAACTCTTTTCCAGCTAAAAAGCGTGTGCTGCTCACTACAGCTGTGCCTAGAAACTCTGTGTTTTTGGCTGTGATTTAAAAATCTGACTCTTCTCCAAGCCGGGAGCTGGTTGCGGTAAAACCTTCAAGTCTGGAATGTGAAACACGGCTTTGATGTTATTTCGGGTTTGTCAGTGTGCGGAGTGTGCTGCCAGTAAACGGGGTGTGTGCTCTTCATGTTTAGGGGGGCTTAGACACAACTTTTGGTAACTTTGAAACCAAAACAAAGATGGAGCTCCTGCTGCGGGCAGAACGTGTTAGAAATGGATGATAGCTGCAGCTGTGATTGATTGATGTGTCTTGGAAAAGTTGAGAACGGCTAGTGCAGTCGCTCTCTTTCTCTAAGCTCTCTACTTCAGTGCCCTTTTCTCTTTGCCATTACAATGTCAGTGAAGTTGTATTTCGGGATGCAAAAGTCACGAGTCAATCACACATTCTTGGCTGCGGTGTCAGCTTCTATTTCCGAAGTGGCAGGGCAAAGGTTTAGGGCATGCGTATGGTGCGACCATGCTGTTACTCCAAGGAATTCCGTGTATGTTTGCAGGGTAAGAGATGGTTGGACGGTCAGCTGCAGCTCTGACAACATGTTGGTATACACTCTAAGCCTGGATGTGGTTTTCATTGACTCAACAGTCATGCCCAGTCACTCCTAAGACTCCTGTCCTCCTCCCTCCTCTGACCTCGGCTTCCCTCCTTCCCTGTGTCAGGTCTAAAGTCTTGCATAACCAGGGAGTTTAATCTTTGTCCCTCTTAAGGGTCTGATGTGTTAAAAAAGCCAGTGTGCCCTCTCACCACTTACTCAGTTAAACGGCTTAACAGAATGAGGAAAGACCCCCACTCCTTCTCCAATTCCCCTCTCTCTCCCTCCACCTTCTTCCTCCAGCTCGGACCAGGAGTGCAGATTAGGGATTGCACTGGTTCAGACAGACGACAGGATGGATGTGAGGCTGTGGTGGTGGGCCGCTGGGCTGGCGGAGTGAAAGGCTGGTGATGCATGTGAAATGACATTCCAGACGCCCAGGCTTGTTGTGTAACAGAGGGGAATGCAAGGCCGCCGAGACGGGGGGAGAGACGTCAGTCAGCCGAGCTTTAGGGTTTAATTTGAAAATGAGATACTGGCTCCTTGTCTGAAATGAGCCGAGGTGTCTGATGACAGAATGTTAGTCAAATCTGGGAATCTTTTCATGTTTAGAATTGTTTTGCTTCTGTAACGTAAAGTTTGATTAATAGACTGAAGTTTCAGCGTAGAGATATTTTGATTAAATATGGGTTCTATTGCTTAACAGCATACTGTGACATTCAATTTGGTTTTGGACAAGTTGGATAAATCTAAAGTTCCCTTGAAGAAGTATAATTTGCATGTTAATTTCAGTTAGAGGCTAATAAGCTGCCAAGGAAAAAACAAAGAAGTTATGTCTTAATATGAAGTGTTGCTCATTCAAGATTGATTTTATGGGTTATTTCTGTCTATTTGTCATGTTTTTATTTACTGTATTTTGTACTTGCTTCTTCTTTATATTGTACAGTTACACAGCTTGTGTCGAAGCATTTAGCGCGGGAAGTGTGACGGCGATAATCTTTGCTCGGTTCTCTGGTCTGTTACAAAACAGTTGCATACCTGCTCAAGCATGTGACACCTTCCTTATCATTTTTTTATCCTCTTATCTGGTTTTGTAAGTATCAGCCAACATACACTGCAGTTCTCAGGAAAGAAACCTTACATCAACATGTGGACCTGAATTCCTGAGTGCTAAATTATTCATAGCAAGTAGGCTGTGCACAGACTTCAGCATCATTAGCAGAGGTAATAAAAATTAAATATTTGCACCGGTCAAACTTTGCAGTGTGTGCTGTGCGACAGTGTTGATTTCTGTAGAGATGCCCAGGCTACAGTCCTACCAAGCGTTCGGTGGAAAATTCAGATCTTTATTCAAGGTGTAGTGTATTTGTTTCCTAATATACATTACCCACTTGGCAGGTCTTGTACTTTATATTTGCTTAGGACTACTCATAGAGCAGTGGAGGCTTTAATCTCCAAACAAGACACTTTTGTGTTAGTAAAAAAAAACCCTCCCACATGCCCACTCTCCACTTCCATAATCCGTTCTTTAATATCTCACATTGCCTGTGGCATTTGCCTCCTGCAAAATGGAGGATTGGATTACTAATGTCAAGAATGTAATGGAGGAACACGACTGAACATGTCACTTTACTGTTTGCATTTGGTGGCCTAACGTGTTGTGTGACGCCCAATGGGTGGAATCACTACTCCCTTTTCCACAGCAGAATGAGCCAAAAGAGGCTCAACGGGATCAGAGCCGATACCGACTCCAAACATTCATAACACCAGATCAAAAGCACTCGTTCAGTTCTCTGAAGCTGCTGTCCAGCTGACAAATCATCTTTTCTGGAAATAAGTTGCACAAGAATTCCAGCGTTTGTCTTCTTGGGAGGACGTGAGTGAAAGTACTGAGTAAGCTTTCTGTTCTGTAGCTCTGTTTGGCCCCGTGGTGGAATTCAGGCTTGTGTATGTCAGGGATACAAGCAGAGTTGAGAGCATTAAACAGAGGCTCGGGCAAAGCAAACAGCAACAATCAGCATTAACCCACTCGCTGCTGTTACCGAACCAGCCTCCCGTGGTCCAGCCAGACACTCGTGCTCTCTTTGATTTCAGTTCAAGCTTCTCAGCAATAGTTAACTGTGTAATAACATCCATGGAGTTATTTGAATCATAAAGTTGACAAATTGGACAAGCAAAATTGCAGCCCTGGCAGAGAAACAACAGAACGGCTGACAAAAGAGGAAAAACACAAAAACCCCACAAAGGCTTGTGAAAGGAGGCAGAAAGGAAAAAGCCAAGCCAGCTAAATTGACTAGAAAATAAAAGGCACCACAGAAATCATTATTTGCTCTTTGCCAAAGTGGCAGGTAGAGTGTCACAAGCGTTTTGCAGCTGGCTGGTGTTTATTTTACAGCCTGACCAAGCTGTAGCAGAAGCATGTAGCCACAAGCCCAGGGCTCCAGAGCATTTAGGCCATGCTGTGCCTGAGGCCTGCTGCCGTTGGGGTGATTGATGAAAGCTGCCACCTTTATAGCCTCAGCGCAGGTAGCCGCACACCACTACTCACTGCTCACTTCATCTGTGGGCGCTGAGGAGAACTTTCACACTTCGACCTACTCAGTTTGTATCAGTCATACAGTGAGGTTCAGGAGGAACTGACTGAATGTCTCACAAGGAGACACAGAGAACTTTGGAAAAAAAATGTCAGTGATATGACACTAAAAGAACATTGGCTGCAACTAGTGTTAATTATTCTCCAAGTTTAATTAATTTATTTTTTTTAATTAATTAATTGTGAACTGTGAAACCATCCATTAAACTTTCCAGAATCCAAAGCAATGTCCTTAAATTTGATGTTTTATTTGACCAACACACCAACACCAAAATGCATTTCATGTATTTCCATCTTTAAAATTATTGCACGCAGCAAATATTCAGATTTGAAAGGCTGGAACTAGCAATTACTAGCTGTTTTTGCTGAGAAAAACATTGAAGTTGATGATCATAATAGTCAAAATGGTTGCAAATCAATATTATTTGAATGACTGCAACTAATTACTGCAGAACTATAGGAATAAAATAGATGCAAAATAGATAATCAATTAGATTTGAAAACATGAAAAAAGTAAGAACATACAAAATAAATTGACAAATAAAAACATAATAATTAGAATAATATAAACAGATAAATCACAGTTTACTATTATTGATTTATTATTCTTTCTATTTGAATCTATCAGCTGTTTAAAAGGCATTAAGTTTACAGTTGTAGAAGAGAAGCTAGACATGGTGGATTCTATTGTGCTTAAAAATGACTTAATTTAGATGATAAATTATCAAAATTGGTTGTTTAATTTTCTGTTGGATGAGTTAATCATTTCAGTTATAAGGATCTGGAAAAAATGCTTGTCGTCTTCAGGGCCCTTTATGTAAATTATCGAGATTATTGCTGCATAGCCTTATTTTTTAAAACTAAATGATACCATAAAGCACATTACTGGCACAGAAACTCATCAGAGGTCTGTTCTTTAGCAGCCACTTGGGTTTATCTTGCAGAACAATTGGCAAACCAATAAGATATCGGTCGCCTTCTGTATCGAAAGATGTTAAAAATAACAAACAAGGAAGTCCTTGTGTCTCTACATCTGGACAAAGGTGGCATTCTTCTCCCAACCCACAAGCCGGGTCTCCTCATGCTCAGAATTTCCATGGCTGCTCGCCATCTTTGAGACATTTCAGTCTCTGCTGCTTTTAATATTCCCTGCTTCCCCCCTCATTAAGAGCGAGACATACTGTATAAATTGTGACGTCGTCAAAGTGGACTTTTCCAGAGGCGGGTGTTTCCCTTCAGAGGGGAGGAGTCACGGCTGAAAGGAGGAACTGTCCCTTCAGTGCTGCTCTGTTTTGCATTTTATACAGAAATTCCGTAGTGCATATTTAAAATGTTGGACAAAGAGTTACGTATAGACTCGCACAAACATTTACATGATCTTTCAGTCCCTTTACCTGCTTTGGTTAGAGTCAGAACTCTACAGAAATATGCCAAGGTGCCTCATGCTTTTAGATAATACTGGATAAAACCCAAAGAGATTTGAGCTTAACTGACTTTAGATCAATCTTGACTTCTAATTTGCTGTTTTTGTCCTTTTTTGTCTTAGTTTTGGGAAGCGATCAGCAGGCAGCCTGCGACGTGGATGTGAGTGCATCGTCCTGGAACCTTCAGAGATGATTGTGGTGAGTCCCATTTTTCAGGCTTTTAGCACTCCAGTGTCACAGACATTACTCCACACATGGACACACCACCCAACACACAAAACTGAGTAGTAATTATTATTTTAACAAAGCTTTTCCTGTTTAATAATCAGAACAAAAATGGAGGAAATAAAGAAAATGCAGCAGCAGAGAACAGAGAACTCACATTTTCTCATCTAAGTGATATTTTTGTATTACGTATAGGCCAAATTCATCCATTTTGTGTCTTTTTTTTAACTTAATGTTAACATAACAGCTTTCACTGAGGGCCCTTCAGGTCAAACTCTGGTTTTTTTCCACCCTAACGAGTACAAAATTGCACTTGTTGTTTCCCATCTAAAATAAGTCCCCTATTCAGGCTTCAATATAAACTGGGCTGTAAAAACAGAAACTTACCATTAGTTGTTTTTGATGTTAGGATGCAAAAAAGCTGTAGTAATTGTTGATTTTGTAATTCTGTCATCTCCAAAAAGCCTTGATGGATCACCAAGCTGAGGATACCCACAGCAGAGGGTTGCTATAACTGAAAATAACATCTTTATCAGCTGATGATATTTTGTATTTATGATATAAATGCCTCTTTTTGATATTTCACCATAGCATTTGAGAAAAGCTGTATGTGCTATACATGAGTGGTTGAAACTCTTGTGCAGCTTTATGGTAAACCAAATGTGGCTTAAAAGTTAAAAAATGTTGAGAACAAATCATTCCCATCTGGCACAGTAGCTGAAGCAGCAGCACAATACAGTCATCTGTTGAACAGAGGCCCTCAGAGGCCCACACGTCACAACAGATGCAGTTCTGCCCATGATTTTGCACTAAAGGGTCACAGTGTACCACTGTTGAAACAAAATGATAAATCTAAACAGCTGTATATTTGCTGCAACTTCAGGTCTGTTTATTTGATGACACACTACATCAGATAGGTTGACCTTGAAAATCGCAGGCTAAAATGTGACTCGACATGCGGTCTGAAAAGTTGAATTGAAACTCTGCTGGAGGTTTGATTGAAGAATATTTTGTGATTCTTCTGAAAGCTTACTTCACTTTTTTAGATGTGATTCTGTCCATCAGTAGGGAGGTCCATCGTCAGCATAAAACGCAGGGTTACATAGAGGTGCAACAAGCAATTATTTCATTATGGTGAAAATATTTACAATTCATCATAATTTCTGAAAGACTAAGTGTAATGCACATAAGACACAGCAGCAGACATTTGCAAAAACTTTGCAGATTTTTTCTTGTCAATAGAGTAATGAGTTAATCAGAGCAATTATTACAGTTGTATGAATACATACTAACACAATTAGTATCTAGCAGTGCTTCCATTCATTTGGAGTTAACTTTATCCACACTTAGAACCATCTTAGGTTGAGATGAGCCTTCATAGACATATAGTATACCATATGTGTGTTTGTGCTCATGTTTATGTAAACAAAACCTGTCACTGATTTGTCTTGAATGAGGAATGTAGGAATGGTAAAGAAGCAATGCAAAATGAGACGTACATAAAAACATATTCAATATGATCAACATGCAGTTGTTGATCGGGTGTAGAGGGGCAGAAAACACAGCTGTGCAAATATAGTCAACCAACCTGCAGACACTGAGGCGAATGATAAAACATTTTGGTTGCACATGAGGCATTTGTCCAGTACCAAAATGCCAATGCTGATTTGGTTTCTAGAACTGGATTCTGCCACCTGAACATCACACAAGGACAAATGCACACCGTCTACCACCATTCTCTCAAGTACAAATCCATCTTATCATACTTTTCTTTTAACACAAGACATTAAATATAACCCAGATCTTCTCAGTATAAAATAACAGCTGTTTGGCCCTGCTGCAACCACAGTGCATCTCCTCTTCAGTTCCAGTAATTGCTATGCCTCCATGAGCGCGTGCTGCAGATTGGGGGCTTCTGTTAACCAAACCACTATCAGATACACACATACCCCTCAATAATACCACCCTTTTCTTCTGCTTGCTGCAGACACTTTGTGGCCTTACCCCGTTTGGTGGTAACCTATAATTACTAAAAAGGGTTTTGTGCTGCTGGAAGGCCAATGCATGCTACAAGTTAATAGCACGCACACAAAGATTCACACATGCAGACATGCACGGACACAGCAGAAATGGAATCATGTGTCTGTACTGTACACACACGTGCAGGTTCACACTGCTGCGAGATTTGCAATTAGACACACAATCACACTTACGCTCTCACTCATACACAGCTCCATTGCCGTTGTCATGGCAGCAGTTGGTAAGGCAGAGAGAGAGAGATTTTAGTGGTGTAATCCCAAAGGCTGAGCGCTGTGAAATGTGAAGCCACAGTGAAAGTAGTGAGCTAATGGAGAGGAGGAATGGGCCCGAAACAGAAAGAAAAACTCAAATATGTCATTCCATCGTGACCCAAAGTCGCCTGGCAGCAGAATGGTAGCATTTAAGTAGTATTTAACGAGAAAAATTTTAGAAGACTGTACAATATGACTTTGATGATGCTATGTTTAAGAGGCATCCTTTGCCAGTTTCCACATAGAAAATGTTTTTTCCCTTCCTCCCCATTCATTAAAAATGGAAACATGGATTTTATCTTGTGTTAACATGTAATTTCATTGCGATTAATATGTTTAACAGAGACGGAGAGAGTTCAGTATCTCTGCTTCTGCATTTACCCTTTCCTCCAGCAGGCTCCATCTCTGTTTATCTCTGCCTGTCCATCGCTGGTCTCTCTCTAGCTCACTCCTTCCATTTGAATTCCTCACTCAGCCCTCTGATTCTTCCTCTCTGTCTCTCTTCTTGTGTTGTGAGCACCCTTTGACATAGGTGTGCATCAAGCAGCCCACACACACTTCTATTTTTACGCAATAAGAGGGGCGGGAGGCAGGGAGGAGGAGGAGGTTTTTCTTTTGAAGGGGGTGGAGGGGTGTGAATGAAGACCGAGCCTGTCACTCCCCTTCTTCTTTCTGCCTCCCCTCCCTTCCTATAATTTCCAGGTGGACTATATGGATGAAAATGAGGAGTACTTTCAGCGACAAGCCTCGCACAGACAGTCCCGCCGGCGCTTTCGGAAGATCAACCAGAAGGGGGAGAGGCAGACAATCATCGATACCGTGGATCCGTACCCCACCGGAAAGCCGCCCATAGCCCGGGGATACCACACGGTGAGTTGCACCCTGCGCTTTAGTTTTGTGTTTACCCTCGCTGCAGGGGGATCGCTGTGTGCTCCAGCGGCGGCTCAGTGTTGCTCTGTTGCCATGTTGCGCCCTGTTTGTGTGTGGAGCTTCTCCTCCAGAGCCTGTCGTGCGTTCCCGCTTTGAATCGTAGCAGAAAATGTGTGTTCCCTGTTACATCAAGTTTGTGTTTCGTCTCTCTTTGGTGCCCTCAGCTGACCCTTGGTTGTAGGTTGTTGCACTGTGATGTCTTGTTTTCTGGGGAAACGCGAGGTGTGCTTTGAGTCTGTTTTTCCCAATGCCCTCCTCGTAGTGTTTAATTGTTGTTTTTCCCTTCCTTGCTAGACTAGAGTTGCTACACTTTTGTGCAATGTGTATAGCTCCTGCTGACTTTTGTGTGTTGTTCTGTCCTCTCTTTAATACATGTTTTTGTAGTTTGCTGAGCATCTCGGTTTCTCTATGCTGCCTACTTGAATCCCTGTCTGTCTGCACTTTTATATATTTCTTGTTTCTTGCAGTCCATAGACAAGATATTCAGAAGCAAAATCTGAGTGTATATCAGCATATACAGCTGAATGTTTCAATCCTTTGCTTTACAGGTACAATGCACCATTCAAACCTAACTCTGTGAATAAATGCTGCTCTTTGTTGACCAAGTAATGCTGATAGAAAGCTGTTAGATAAATACCTCTTATATATTTACATTGGGTGTTTCTAGCACTGGGAGCAGTCATCAACCTATGAATCATATAGAGAGAAATTCCTTAGTAATGACCCACTTTTTAAACAAGTTTTACAGAGTGTGTTTATATGATTTTAAAGTCAGTTTGAATGTGACATCTGGGGGTATGTGGTTCGAGAAATGTGAAGTTGCCAGACCCCTGTGACTCACTCCTCATTACTGCTTGAGGACAGCAGCTTGAGACTGGATGAATCTTTGACTGAACTGTCGGAGGTGCAGGTGCAGGAACCACCTTTTGACTGGGAAGCAGGCAAAATAAGACAATATCTCTGTTTTAGGTGCATTGGCTTGGACTCAGACTATGTCAAGAGAGAGCTAGCAATGCTAAATTTCTCTAAAACAAATCCAAGTTGACACCTGTTTGGCGTTTTAAATGTTAATTTCAAGAAGATATTCAAAATTTTCTTTCGTATTTTTGACAATTTTGCAGCACATTTAATGAAGCACAGAGCAGCACTTGATATTTAGAACATTTTGTGGTTGTTTGCTACATATAGAGCTGTGTAGAGAGAGAGCGAGAGAATGAAAGAAGAGGAGAGTTTGGGAAAAGGAAAATGTTGTCCTTGGGAGATGATGTCTCCTTTCATGAGTCTTACAGCTGTTCTATTCTTGTAAACTCTCATTTACATACTCAACAGGGAGGTTGGTGTTGGATGGATTTATTTATTTATTTTTATTACTGGTGCTAAATGATTTCTGTTCGATTCATTTCTTAGACAATACTGCATGTCAGAGCCCAGGCAAACTGCAGATTTCAGAGTAGTTACGATGATGCAAGCAAAAATGATGTCTGCTACTCTGACTTTCTAAAGTCTGATCCAATTACAGCAGCGTATCAAGTGTTGACCGTACCCATGTGAGGGGATTCGACTCCGTAGCAGAGTTAGCTGCCCGTTGTGCTGCACCAGACCTTCTCCCCTCTGTGCTTTCTTTCCCTGAGAATAGGAAGCAAAGCATTTTCACACTAATGATGCAAATACCCAGCATGCAGTTTGCTACACAGTTTTTTTTTCCCGTTCTGCACAATTTCACTGCATTCCCTTCATTCCCGATGCTCCCTTGGGTGTTCTGTCAGTGTACCCGGCTTCACTTGGAACACTGTGAAACAATCGCGCTTAAAATGGGAAAATGCAGCGAGCGTCATCTTCCTCCTGCCTCCGTCCAGCCCCACCCTGTTTCCCAAAATAGACATGCTGTGTTTTTGATTCAAAAGACTGCACTGAACTTTCTCATGGCCCGACATCTCCTGTCACACACTCAACTCTCCTCGCTCTGGTACCGCTCCTGTGGGAAGGATGGAGCGGGCGCCATGGCAACCAGCAGTCCCAAATGGGCTCTGCTCGAGTGCACTTAGAAGTACAGTAGGGAAGGAGCTAACTTAACAAGAATGCAGTACACTGCTGCTGCTACTGCTGCTGCTGCTGACAGAGGGGTGGAGGGGAGCAGAGTGACAGAGAAGCTGAATCTGGGCGGATGCTAAGCTGACATAGCAAGCTAATCTCCAGCATTTAGAATGCCAGACACCACTCAGATTTTCTCCTCTCCTTCCCCGAGGCATATTTAAGAGGTAAGAAATGCAGCGAGGAGAAACTTGGGACTGAAGAAAGGAAATCTCTCCAGTGGGCAAGGTTTTTATTCTCCTTAGTCACTGCTATGAAGGCAAATGTGAGGACAGGTAGGAAAGCATGCCAGGGTTTGTTGATCTGGGCTTCAAAGCTATTCTAATGTGAGGACTACTGCAGACAAAACAGATCTATTTGGGGCTGAGATGATGCTTGGTGAATCTTTTCAGTTAGTTTTTGATAGTTTTGTTACTAAGTTGTAAGATAGCAGTGAAACGTGCATGTTAACTTCCCAGAGCTTCAGATGATGTCTTTAGAGAGGTCTTTATCAGAAAAAACATCAAATCCTCACATGTGAGAAGCTGGAAATGATCATTTAGCAGGATATTTGACTTGTCAAAATATTTTATGTCAAATAGTTAGTCTATTTATCTGAAGCTATAATGATTAGCGGATCACCCAATAGACAAAATGTGATTACTGATTAATAATTGAAGCAATTTTTATGCAAAAGTGCCAAATATTATTTAGTAACAGATAGATACTTAAATAGATACTAGTGCAGTTCTCTAAAATAGATTATTATTTTTGGGTTTTGGGCTGGTTGACAGACAATAGATAAATAAATATATGTGTGTGTGTGTGTGTGTGTGTGTGTGTGTGTGTGTGTGTGTGTGTGTGTGTGTGTGTGTGTGTGTGTGTGTGTGTGTGTGTCTGTGTGTGTCTGTGTGTGTGTGTGTGTGTGTGTGTGTGTGTGTGTGTGTGTGTGTGTGGGATTTTTCAGTGTTTTTAAAGTTTTAGAAAACCAAGAGTAATGCAGTAATTAAAATTTTGTTAACTGAGTTTTATCTGGACCACATCTACAGCTCAAAATCTTTTACCTCTTAGAATACAGTATTTTATGTGTTATCTATTCTGGAATGCTATCATAACTTAGTAGTTTTCCTATAATTAACAATTAGCTATCAAATGTGATTTCTGCTCTGATCATCTAATTGGTGCTGTAAGGCAAACACAAATTTCAGCCATTTGACGATGGGCTCATCTCATACTCATTTATTTTGTTCATAGTGACAGTCTTCCTTTAAAATTTAATGGTTAAGCTCTATTTTGGTTACTCAACAAGCATGACGGGATGTCCTATACCAATGCCAGCCCTCATCCTTGGTGCAGCATTAAATCCTGAAATAGCTAATGCTTTGCTTTGCCAGCAGCAGCAGTGGCCTTCATTGTTCGTGAGAGATTGTTTTATAACTCCGAGGTCACGGAGTGTCTGCAAACAGCTGTGTGAGCTTCTCTTGTCTCTGAGCAACACGCTGAACGTGTCCAGTCATTGTAATTTACTCTGGAGAGGGCCAGCTTAATAGCTGAAATATAAAAAGTAATGCTAACCTAGTATTGAAACTCCCAGTGGGAGAACTGAGACACGCAGTCCACAGTCTCCACAATCTGAAGCAGACATGTCAGTGAAGATTATGTGGCTCTTTGGGTTCAAACACAATGCAAGTTATTTGTTGGGACAATCAAATACAGTCTGACCTGAGAACACTATTCAAGTGAATGGCTTTTATGAGATTTATTACAGCTTACTTCTGAATTAGAAAGAAATATTGAAATAACAAACAGTGTTCTTTAATAAACAGGGATTAAGGAGGGCAGAGGAATTGTGTGCTTGTTTTCAGCCAGAATTACCAGTCATTTCACATACTGTTAGATCATTGTTTAAGTGTGTGACAGTTCCAGAGCATCTTTGTGATGGACATGAGTCATCAGAGGACATGAAGGTTTTATTTTTTTTAAATGAACCTTTTTCACTGATTATATTTTGCTGTATTAGAAAAAGGATGTTTTGTTGCCTCAACCAATTTAAAGTGATTTGAGCGGTTGGCGTCGTTTACAGGTGACGCAGAAGCTGGTAAGGGATTGTTGATGAAGGAAATATGTGGATTTAAACTTCATCATGTCAGTCTCATCCACTATCGCTGCCATTTTCATTCATTTTCTATTCTAAATCCCATCTATTAAGGTTTGATTGACTTGATTGTTTTTGCAATGAGGAACATGGTTGTCAGTGATGTTTGATGGTACAGATGTGAATGATTGGAATTATGATGAGTTGCAAGTTTTCCTACTGTGAAAATTGTCATGTTATTTACAGAATAATTGCTTTGATTGTTATACTTTTGCTATTGTTAGGTCTAAATTGGAGTTGTTTAGGGTAAAATTGGAGTTGGCAGAAGTTTTTTGGCATCAATTGCCAAAAATAACCTTTCAGTAAAATGTAATTTAAGTGGTCTGAGAGAAAAGAAGACTCTGTACCTTCTCTTGACTCCTTTCTTCGGCTTTAGAACATCTACCCAGTGACAGGAGATTTTAGCCAATCGTGTGTCTTTTCATCCAGAGCAGGTAAGATGGTATAAAGAGTGACAAAGTCTGCGGCGGGAAAGTAGGTTACGGTGGCATAACTGGTTAGACTTATCACCGGAGGAGCAGAGTTTGAATCCTGTGTGAAGTCACAAATGAATGTTTACCTCAAGCTTGACTATCTTTGTGCAACTGAAGCTCAAATTCATCTGGTGGGAGGGGCTTAGAACAGTAATTCAGTGCAATCATATATCTATATATTCCAATTCTGCTGAGATATCTGCCACCCCAGCTTTAAGTGTGAGGTTTCGGAGCTGACTTACTCATTTATAATTACATTTAAAAATTGAACAAGGCGAACACTGTTCATTATAAAAAATACAAGAAGACATGAATGTGACATAAACAGTGACTATGTTTGAACTTCTGAAAAGCAGCATTTAAAGTTGGGCCGATGCACACGGTGAATAAATTGTCTTTTTTTGCGTATTGCCCAGATAGCAGCACATTACAATCATGCAGGCTTCCTGCGTTAGTCTGCACTGTGTTGCAGCTTTCTCCAGGAGAAGAAATATACTGACCTTTGCAATATTTTGTAGGTGAAAGATGGCAGTTTGTGCTTCACTTCTAACACGCTGCTCTGATTTAATATCAGTGTCACTGACCACACCTAGTTTCTTCTCCTTGTTGGGTAGCATTGAAAGCTTTTGATTAAAGGCATGATGTAAGCTTTTCCTCTGTTTCACCTCTATTTCACTATAGCTAAGTATATTTCTTCATGAATCTAAAGGAGGTCATGCTCTTGTTCCTATATCACTCTATATGTAGTCAATGCTCTAAACTGCCTGGAAAGGAACATGTCAAAGTTTAAATGTATAGTTTGCCCACGTTACAATCAAAGCCTGAAAGATAGCTATGTAAAAATGCATTTCTGTTTCTGTGGATAAATCAGGGCAGTGAAAGAGAGCAGTGTTTAGGATTCAACACACGCCTCCTGTGTGCTCGGAGCAGTGAGTTGACGCTTGTGTGCCTTGTTTAGAATGGACTCGCGCGTGCGCACACACACACACACACACACACACATGCGCACACACACACACACACATGCACACACAGGCGCTTGATCTTTCCATATTCTGCCTCGCAAAGGTTCATAATCTCCATTTCTCAGTCGCTCTCCATTTTGCACTTTATCTCACACATGCTATCTCTTCCTCCAGTATCAGCAGCCACATGCACCCACAGATTTTCCCTCTGATCTCTCACTCAGCCTCTCACTTAAGGCCTTTGTGCAGATTCTGTCTGTCACTCACTCTGAAATGAAACGTCGACATGGCTGCCGTCGAGGCCTGGTGTTTACTGAACGCCTCGCTGCTGATTTTATCCATTGCAAATCTGAACAATTTCCTGCCCTTTACCCGCTGTGCATCCTTTCCTACGAACCCCTCCTTGGCCCACTTTAGACACCTAAAACTCTCTGAGCAGAAGAGTAATATTCCTCCTCTGGGTTTTGTCAGTGGCCAGCAGGACATCCAAGGCCCCAAACAGATGTTCTATAATTATACAAGCAGCGGGAGGCAGCCAATCAATACTCCTTTTACTCTTTTCCTCCACCCAGGCGGCCTGGTGGTTCGAAGGGCTGCCCAGTAATCAGAAGGTCACAGGTTTAATCCCAAACAGCCGATGTGTCCATCAGCAGTCGTGTGCTCTGTTGGAGTGTCCTTGGCAGTGACATTGCTCACTCATCTGCCGGCGACTTAATTGCTTTAAGGTATACACGGGCAGGGAGTTATTGCAGATGAGGATGCTGTCAGTTTCATGGAGAAGTATTGATATTTGAGAGGTCTTGAAGTTAAATTGATATACATATATGAGAGGTTTCCACTGGCCTCTGGAAATCATTATATGGCTCGCATCACAGAGTTGTAGCTTTGATGTACAGTTTCACTTACCTTTACCTCATATAGCTGGCAGAAGTGCTGATTTGTGGATGTTCTAAAAATTTGGGAAATGCTCTTATTTGCTTTTGAAGATTGGCACCGCTCTCGGTTCTGCACAGTCGCTGGTTAGCTTAGCTTAGCATAAGCAGTGGGAACAGGAACTTGCCCCGTCCAAAGGTAACAAATCTGCCCACCAGCACCTCTAACACGCACTGCTTATAACATTCTAGCTTCTTTGTTAAATCCTTACAATAACCCAAGTGTAAAAACAACAGTCTGTGGATTGGCGGCACCAGGCTACCTGCAGTCGTTAGTAATAAGTTAATCCAATCCAAGGAATCTGCTGTAGGTTCTTGTTAAGTAAACAGAAATGAACATTGCATCAGTCTCTTCTAGCTCTGTTAAAAAAAAATGTATTGAATCTCTCTATTCTTTCAACAATGTATTTTTTACATTACAATACATTTTTTGTTGCTGTCACATTTGTACTCTCTGAACTTAAAAATGGAGGCTCCACATGCTATAGATATTTACATTTTGAATTTGTTTCCACACCTGTTTCCTCTCTTGTCTGTGTAAACACAGTCTGCAAATCAGCCCAGTCCGCCCGAATAGTCCCTGAATTTTTCACACATGACTGTCTGTTGTGGCTGAGTCACTCATGGCTTTTCAGTTGTGCTGAGGAACACATTTTTTTTTTTTTTTTTTTGAGAATCTGGTTACGGTAAATGATGAAATGATTCAAAAGTGTAGATTTTATCCTGATAGAAAGGCATGGCACACGTAGTTCAAGGACCACCAGAATTTAAAAATTGTTCAATTCTGTATGTTTTCACTATTTCTGGCTTTGATTGATGGAGTATTTTTGGCATTTAACAAAATAACATGATTTAGATAGATTCCATTTAGTTTGAAATGGGCTTTCTTCTAGCCAATTGGTTCAAAGAGACAGACAGAATCAACCTCACAAAGTCAACACAGTCTGTTAGTGCATATATACATCACCAGTTCAGCCTAGAGTTTCTCATAAATAATGATCTAAATTCAGCATTGGTCCAAAATATTTTAAATGAAATGTTTTTCCACATGTCAGGGACAGATTGCAAGCTGTATTCACTGCAACAGAAATTAACAGTTTGAGGTATGGTATTTAATTTGAAAACAGCTAATACTGCTCTAAGGTTTCTCCATCGTGGTTTCTTATGGTTGAAGTAATAATAATTTATAATATAATTTATAAAATATATAGCGATTTTTAAAAACATACACCACCTTGTAGTTATTGTCTGCGTAGAGGTCAAAATTGTCCTGCAGTGGGAATAAGGAGGTTGAGAAGTTGAAGGGATCTGTTCAGTAATCTACAGGCGTGCTGAATGGAGGGATGTGTGTGCAAGGCAGCATAATAATGCCAGCGTATGTGTGTTCCCTACCTGTCTTTGGATAAGAACACAGTGAAAGTTGAAATTTCACCTTGAAAATGAATTAATTTCCAAAGTCCCGGAACAATGAAACAGATTTTCCTAGTAGGTCGATTCAGTCTTTGTTTTCAGTATAAGTAACTTTGAAAAGAGTTGAATTGTCTGTTTTAACATAGGAGCTCTGCAGTTTTCATGGACATTAATCATATAGGAAAACGAAGAGAAACCTATTCATTCTCACTGGGTGAAAAGTAAGCATCAGACAAAGCTGGAAAGACTTTTAGGAGGTGACACTGACATGCAGCTACATTCATTCTCTGTATAACCGGGACGTTTTTTCTCAGTATGGTGAAGAATGTTTCATTTTAACATGTCACTGAAGCCTTCACCTACAATTTCTCACATCCTCGACTGGCAAGTGGCATGTTTGATAACTTTCATCTCCTCTGCTTCTTTTCATGGCTCTCTCCTTAATCTGGCTTCCAGGAATGCAATAAACCTCAGGTACCGTATCTATTAACAGTGTTGTCTGTTGTGTTTCCAGTGTGTGTCTTCTGCTTTCCGTCTGTGTTTGTGCTTCTGCTGTTAGTTTTATCTGTGTCTGTTCCCCATTTGTCGTATCTGTAGCTACTGGTAGACTTCCTTAATAAATACCCTCCATTTGCTGGCATGGAGGCTGATAAAGACATAGAGGGAAGCCTGCACCGCACTCCAATTCTATTACCACGACATCAACAGCAACATGAATTCAATTCTTCTAAACAGTCGTGATAAAAAAAATAAAAAAACAAAATAAAATGCCCCGTCCTCTGCTTCCGTCCATGTTGTCCTGTTTTTGATCTGAAAAAGGAGCATGCCTGGTTGAGAACAGACCTCATTACGTCCCCAGTGATGACAGGGAGATGATAAACATCGCTCCGGTGTAGCTGATGGGCCTGTAAACTGAGATAATGGTAACAATTTAGCTGATTGAGGTGCATAGGACTGTATCCCGAACAGTGTGCATCTCTGTTGATGTGCTTGATAATGTTATTGACTGTCTTTAGGCTCTTTGGATTATTATTATCCCTACTGTGTGGGTGTGGTTGGTGGGTTTCGCCTCAGTGTTGACAACTGATGATGATTTACTGATTACATAAAGCATAAAACAGCTATTTAAATACCTATCTAACATTGTCCCTGCATGAACTGCACTTGTAAAGCAAATAAACATACTATTAGCACTAGGTCTGGGACATGTGTAAGTATTCTATCTCCGTATTTCATCATGGAGTCCTGCCGTGTCCAAGCAGAAACGGATTATGAGGAAGAGGTTGAGAAGATCAGGGCTCAAAGTGTTGAGCAGTCAGACCTGCTGATATATGCAGAGAGAACAAACCTGCCACTCTCGGCCGCAGAAAAGCCGAGTTCCTATTTTTAGAGCTGTCCTTTGTGACAACCTGCTCTGCTTCAGCTGTGCGGAGATACAAAAGCCTCGGTTTTGAATAGACATTGTGTAGGAACTGCAGTGGTGAAAGCAGAAACGGTTCATTGTACACTTCTTTTTTCCCCTCCTCGCTTTCTTGCCTCCTGCATTCCTTCATCTTTGGACTTTGGAATTATTCAAAGGGCTTTTTAGGGCTGCAGCTGATGTTTATTTTCACGACAAGTTAATTATTCTTTTGTTCCAGAAAATATAAAAGACAATCACAATATATATTTTTGTTGTGCTCAAATGGCGACTTACACAATTGATCAGTCATTAAAAATGCTGCAAATTTATTCTCTGTTGATATCTAACTGAATAATCAACAAGCTGTTTCAGCTCAAAGCTTCTACGATATTCTTAAATCGATGAAAGCACTGACAGGCAGAGAATAGACATCTTTAATTCATGTATGTAATGCAGTAAATGTGCATTGTGATTTTCAGCTGCAGTTAACGTTTCCTTTGTTTCGTTGAATTGAACGCCCTCGCCTCTTTTTCCCAGCTTGGACAACTAAAGCAAAATCAGTGTCTGTAGTTATTAATAGCCAAATATCAAACGTTATGCTTTGATGGAAATAGAACAGATATTTCTGAGGAGAGTTCATACTCGACAATACAGCTAAAATGGTTCCATGTGCAAATTTAAAAAAAAAAAAAAAAAGAACTTGTCATTTACCCGCTGCGGCTCATTGCTCGACCAATGTTAAAGAACATGCTTTCTGACATTTGATGTGCTTTTCATGTCAGTTTTGACATTCAAAGACCTTTTTGAAAGTTGGGTATTTTCAAAAAAGCTTGACGGATGACATTTATTTTGATGGTAATGAGGCTGTATGGCGAGGATAACTCAGTACTCTGTTTTTTTGTTGTTTGTATCATCTACATTTGATCGGAACCTCTACGATTGGTTCAGTGCTGAGCTGATGCGAGGCGATGCTAAATGAGGTATTTGAAATGTTACTAACAATACCTCGTCTGTTTTACTGAGCAATTAAGGGTTAAAATACATTTTGTGTGAGCCTATAAATAACATTTGTGTGAGCTGCCTTTTTAAATGTTGAGTGCACCGTCCCCTGTATGCATGCTAATGTTGGAAAAAAACATAATAAAAGACTGTGTCATACTGATGTATTGGGTTTTGCCCCCTTTGGAAACAATAGTCTGGCATACAGGCATTAAAAGAGACTTTTATTAAACCGTCGAAAAAAAATGCAACATTGAAATGTCAGTAGCAACGACTCAACTGTGATAGAGTCTATGATCATGAATGAAATTAAAGAATAGAAGTTGCTCAAGGTAACATCTTCTTACATAAAGTTTTACAATGTAATGAACTGTTAAGCTGTAAAAGATGATATCAATTAACACATTAAATTCCACATGGACAATAATTGCTCACCCAGGGATCCATTTGTATCTGACTTGAAGCACCCTTCAGCAAATTAAACTATAAAACTGGTTTTAAATCCTGACATAATGACCGTGTGTCTCATCAAGGAAGTATTCGCTCTCCATTCTACTCTCTTCCCTCTTACTCATCAACAGATTGTGGTTGTTAGTGAAGTTGTTTCATAATGATGATTCTGTGAGACTGCTGCAGCCCAAGGAATGTGCTGTGGGTTCATTATATCCTGTTGGATTGTTGTTGCTGGCAAATTGTCACTGCAAATCCTGCTGTTACATCACACAGTCTTCATTTGAACAGTTATCTGCATGAAAATTTACTGCTTTCTCTGATAGATCATGGTCCTTATTTTGACAACATTGCACCGATAAAAGAGGGCTTTAGAGACATTTCTTGGTCAAAAACAACCCCCAAGTTCCTTTACTGTAGTGCTGGACACCAAAGGAATGCCAACTAGTGTAACTATATGGTCGCGTTTCTAAGGTGATTAGTGCAAAGTACAATAACTTAATAATTTGTCTTGAAAATGTGTGTGACTTGCTGACTTGTTTCATCTGGGTTAATAGATAAATATAGCTCTGTGTCATCTGCATAGCATGGGGAGCATGTACATGGTAAAAACTATCAGCCAACCCTGTGGAATGATCATCGCTGACAAGAACAAACTGTCTTGCAAATATGATTTAGAACAGCCTTGTGTATTTAAATTCCAATGACTCGTTCCAGTGCCTGTAATAAAATGCGGTGATCAGACGTATCAAATGCAGCACTGAGATCTAGTCTGACAAGTATGGAGACTAGTCCATTGTCTAGACTTGTCTGTGTGAAATGCTGTGACATGACATATGTTGAGAATTGGCGCTATATAAATAAAACTGCATTGGACTGAAATTAATTCTGCCAAGGCCTGCAGCACTGTTAGGCGATACAGTCAGAGCTGCTTTTAGCCATGCTAGAGGCACGGCACTATTAATGGCAGTGTGGCTCGGTGTGCTGGTCCAAATCTTCAGCACAGACTAAAATATATCTGCTGCTATAGGGTGGATTGGTGTGACAGTTTGTACAGATATCCATGATCCCAATGAGGACTAATCTTAAAGAATGAACTGAAAGGCCTCCAACCTGTAAATGCCATGTTCTGCTGAGAACAGGAACTGACAATGTCCATCAGTTATCTTTTTTTTGTTATTATTATTCCGTGCCTTTGTTTTACTTGGTACATTTTGACCTTCTATGGTTAAAGATTTCCTTTGCCATGCATTGAGCAAGAAACAAAGAGAGGAACCACGCGCCCTGTGACTGACTGTTGCATTAAGATCACCTCATTCTTCCTCCTCTGCTATTCATTGCAAAGTTAAAGACTTCCAGTTCATAACCTTCCACGGTTAGTCTATAACTTGATCTGGAAGCCTCTAGTTACTGATCAATGTTTCACTCACTTTGCTGCTCATTCTGTGAACGCATCTCTTTAAATTCACTTTTTTTTCTCTCTTTTGATTTATGCACCTTGTAGCAGGTGCAGGGACACGACAGATGTTTTGCCCCTGTGAACCTACAAGTGTAATCTTTTAGACGTGCCTGGCTGCCTGCCTTTCTGCCAAATTATTTTCAGAGCGGCATGCAGGTGACAACAGCTTGAAAAACGAAATAATCCCCTGGGCTATGGCAGCCATGAAAATGGAGTCTCTTTATTAGATCATCTCTCTCATTCTAACAATGCTATTTAGAGCTATCGTAATGGGACCAACAGAAAGGATTAATGCGCTGTGTTCTCTCTGCATCTTCTGTTGGCTTACAAACAAAGTCACTGAGCAAGTTTAGACACAGATCAATAAATCAATAAAGTATGTTGAGTCTGATACTGTTCTGTCCATTGTGTGTCCTAATAAGTAGAGAAAATATTGAAAAACTACTGGCACAAACACACTTGTAAGACATAAGAACACTGAGTTTCACTGTCTGATTATATATGATGTTCTTTTGTTGTTATTTTTGTCAGATTCTGGTTATTGGATCCTATGAGCATTTGTGTTTTTCTTTTTTTTTTTGGACGTGCACAGCAGAACTGTCAGTGTTCATTCAAATGCACAAGATGAACAATGAAGTGATCCTATTGTGAAGCATTGTCTGTGTATCCAAAGCAGTGTTTGCTCTTGTGTGTCAGAGAATTTCATTGTTGTCCAAAAGCCAGTGCACGGAATGTGTTGTATGTTATTCCACAGCTGAAAATAGTTAGTAAAACACGCAGTTTACTTATGGCTTCATTTGCATTTGATAGTGCAATGTTTAAGGAAATTACTTTAAATTACAAATTTGTTACATGTTTTTAAAGATTTGCATTTTCAGGAGGAAATAATGGACCTGAGTGCAAAAAAAGAAGCAAAACTAGTCAGGATATATTTAAAGACAGACTCCTGCATTGGTTGTTTTGAGAAAAAAATAGCATAGCACCCATCTTATCCATTAATTCTGACTATTATCCAAATGGCAACATTTCAGAGTTAATTATAACTCTTTTTATTGTTTTTTTTTTTAGCTTGATTTACAGTGACATCAGCTCAGAATGGATAAATATTCCTGTCAAAACCTGCCTCTTTAAAGGTGTAATATTTTAGTTGTAAGAAAATCAGAATCATTCCTACAGTCTGTGTTTGTTTTTCCATAGTGATGCTGTTTATTATCGTATAACTTAAGCTCACATCTGCCCTCAAGCTGCTTTGGATAAGACCCACATATTACATGCAAAATTGCTCATGAGGAAATTAAATGTTGGTTGTAGAACTGCACTTGACACATAATTGGCTGATTTGCTTGTTTTTAGGTGCTAATGTGCATGCATGTTGTTATAATACGGTCAGCTTGCCCTTCTTTTGAAATCATGAAGTGCGAGGACCTTATGTTGTTGAAGAAAGCACACGAGAAGGGTTGAATTATAGAAGGTGAATGGCATTTGAAGATGTTTCCATATAATGATTGCTTTCTATGTTATCACCCTCAAAACAGTCGCCTGTGTGTGTGTCATGTGTTTGTAGGCGGGTGTGTCATCCAGCAGCGTAATGAGGTTTTTATTGCTCTAATGCTACGCACCAGCAAGCAAAACACCATTACATGGCCTTCCCTATAAATGCGTGGAGCGGCTGCAGCCACGCCGGGTTCACAGACTGTTTACAAATGGCAGATGAGGCCCCGACAACCCCCCTCACCACTCCTACCTCATGCATTTAGCGATTGAACGCGAGTGCATTAACATTATTCTCAAGTGGCGTTTTTCACGTCACCGTCACAGTCTTGTAAGATCGATGCTCACCTGCCGCGTTGCCTTTACATTTAGCTTGTGATTAGTCAGGGGAAAAAAAAAAAGATTAATTGGCTTATTTGTTCCTAGAAAGCTTTAAATGAGGGGGGTTGGGCAAAGACGTCTGATACTCCCCCAACGCAGCCCAGTTACCGCGGTGATGTAATGATGCCCCGGTCCGCTTCCCCCCCGTCGGCGATTGTTGGAGACGTTAATGATCAGGCTGCACGGCAAAGCACCTGAGCTCATTTTTTTTTTGTTATTGTTTTGATACATTACATCATGGCTCGGGGCAGAAGAGGTGATGTCATACCGGGTCTCCAGCTCCCCTCCTCCTCACCGCCTCCCACTCACCTCCCCACTGCTTTGACTGGAGCAGCTCCAAAACCAGCTCGTAGTACACTGCTTTCTAGGTATTGTCTGAGGCAGAGCAGTCAGACTCTTTATTCAGTCAGCCCTCAGCTGTCTGCATACACAAAAACATAAATATGTCAAATGTTTGGTTGGTTTTTATTGCTGTTTATATGTTCAAATGTGCATTAATCAGTGTCAGAAAATAAGATTTGTATTGTTTTTTTTCCCCACAATTTAGACCTAATCGGAAAGAGTAAAGCTGCAAAACTCTTATCACGATTCCTGCTTGCAAATAATGCATAACTGCAGCTAAGGAGTATTTTTATTATTGATTTATCGCTTTATTTGTTTAATCTCTTTTTTTGAATGACAAAAGCTACAGAAAATTGCCATTATAACTTTCCATGCTTACAATGACACTTTTAAATTGCTTTTTTGGTCAAACAAACAAAAACACGCAATAATGATACGATTTGAGAATATAGAACCCACAAATGTTTGGCATATTTACCTGATAGATTATTCAAACAGGAAATGTGTTAATAAAACAGTGTATTTGTTTACAAACGATAAATTGAAGCACTGAAATGGCGTTTCAGCTGTTTGCATTTTTTGCGAAAGTGTTGCAGCGGCATTATACTAAAGGGAATTGACAGTTCCATCTCTCTCTTTTTCCAGAACAGCAAACTGACAAGAAAATAACAGCAATGACAGAACAAAATAGAGAATGATTGACGGCGTCAAAAATGCAGGAAAATGCTATGACTACAAAATGACAAGCAAGAAATAAACAATGCATGTCACATCTGCCGTTTTAGGTTTTTCTTGATGAGGATCTTGTTTCATCTGCTAATAATTGCAGATAAATTGTAAGTTGTGGCGGCTGTAGTTGGTTTTATTTTGTCTGATTGTGTGATGTGGAGACGAACCACAGCAGGTTTATTGTCTTGGTTGGCCTTTCAGCTTCTATTGTTCCCTGCGGTGTGTTTTTTTGTCCCCTTCATATCTCCGTCTGTCAGGTGAGAATTATATGTGGCACCTTCTACGTATCCAATATCCAGAGTCTCCGGCAGCACGTGTTATCGACACATTTTCTCGGTTTTCCTCTCACAAAGCACAGAAGAGCTGTGTTGTTTATTTGTCATTTGAGGCCCTGCTGGTGACGCTGCTGCTCATTGTAGTACAGCTGAGTGAAGGTGAAGTGGCAGAGTCTATTGCCACTTTTTCTGTCTCTTTTATGCACCCTCTCCCTCCCCCTCCTCCCACCATTTCGGCATGTCTCGCTGCCTCCGTTGCCACAGCAACTGAAGGCCCTGGAGGGTGTGTAGGGGGCTGGATGGCTGGCTGGGTGGGTGGGTGCGGGGGGTTCGTTGCCATGGCTATTCCAGCTGAGCGACGGCGACAGTGTGACATCATCACCAGCATCTGCAGCTGGACCACCGTCCCCTCCGTCCAGCTCCCTCTTTTATTCTCTCCCTCCGTCCATCTCCCTCTTTTACTCTCTCAAGAGGAAGTGCTGCTGTCTCCCCGCCCAGGAAATGGCTTTCCTTCCTCCGGTTACCATGCCAACCAGCTCCAGCCTCAGTCTTGTGCCGAAGTGAGTGTGATAATGGCATTACTCGCACTGTGCTCCTCTCCTCCTCCCTCCATCCCTCCATCATCACCCATCTATCTCGTCTGCCTCTTGATGTTCTTCCTCTCCCATCCTCCCATCTCTAACAACTCCCTCCCTGTTGTTTAGCTTTCATCTCTCCACTTCTTCACTTTCATTTTGTCCCCCTTTTTTCCCATCTTGGCTGGGGTTGTTGAAAACCCCTCCAGAGGAGCACAGCCATAGTGGGCTGCTCTTACAGCATCACTGTCAGGGCAAGGGGAGGAGGTCCTTCCTTGTCCCCCTTCCTCCCCCTCCTCCACCACCATCACCGTCCTCCCCTCCTCCACCACTGACACACATCCCCACATCTCCCCCCCGCCCCTCTCTGCTCCCGTTACAAACAAACCGCTGGGTTTTAGCGTACAGTACCTCGGCGGAGGCTGCAGGCGTCTCGGTCTTCAAATAATCTAATGGTGCATAAAGGCGTTTGTGTGCGTGTGTTTTTTTTTTTTTCTCGTGCGCGTTGCTTTACTTTCGAGCCGAGGGAGGGAAGAGAAAAGAGAGCTGGAGAAGGGAAGGCGGAGGGAGCAAACGTGAGTGAAAGTGTTGTCAGCCATTTTTTTTGTCATCTTTTTTTTTTTTGTGCCTGTTTTCTGCGCGTATCGCTGCTCTCCGACTGGAGATGTGATTGTCAGGTGCGCGGAGAGGAGAAGAAGGAAGGAAGAAGAAGAAGCTGGCTGGATGAAAAGGATATTCCCCCCCCATTTTTCCTTTGTGGTTTTTATTTTCTGAAGCACTTCTTTTGGGGGAAGCAAGTGGAATAAAAACGCAGAAGGTGGCGTCGGCGTGGAGAGAGTGATCAGGGCCGAGGAGCAGCGGATACTCCCAGAACTGTCAAGCCGCCGCCTCCTTCCAGGGAGCCGGCGCGGCCGAGGGGAGGGTAGAGGGCAGGCGGCTCGGATGGAGACGATGATGGGGGTCTGTGCTCAGTAGCGTAGAGCAGCTCCGGGATGTTAGATTTTAGCCCGGCGAACAATTTTTCATTATGAAACCATTAGCAGCAGCAGACAGCAATGGAGTCCCGAGCCAGCAAGATAAAACCCCGGTAAGTAGCCTATCGACGTGCAGCGTTTTCTCTCCATCTTTATTTATTTATTTCATCTTCTCTCACCCTCATTTATGACCCCCCTCTCCTCCTCCCGCTCCTGATATGATTACCGGCCGTATAATGGATGTGCATCAGATTTCTATCGAGCCGAGATGAATGAACGCAGGGCCAGACCAAGGACGCTCCAGAAGGGCTGGTTATTGCCTCCGATGTGTGTCAGTGTGTTGTACTAGAAACTGCCGCCATGTGCTTGCTGTCACTGACACGCACGCTCGGCTGAATATCAAGGACCCTATCGATCTCGTAGGCCTTCTAATAAACCACCAGATTATCCAAAATAGCCCGACACCTGCTCGGTATTTGCGCGATTATGGCTTAAAGTTGCGCTCATGCGGGCCCTTGGAGGCATCATAGTAAATTTCCTCTGCTTGAACACACACACTGACACAGAGCGGTGCAGATGCAGCCTGTGTGTGTGTTTAATGACCGACGTCTCTGCCCTCGTTATGTTTTACGACGCACAGAGATGACAATACTTGATTGTAGGTCCAAGACGCGTCCATGAAATTAACCACGCCAGATGTCATTTGCATTGGAGATAAAATAAGAAATACAACCAGCAGCCAGTAAATTAGGGTGTTTTTTTCTCTCCTCTCTTTTTCTGGGAGGTGATGTCATGTGCGCAGAGATGAAGCTCCCCTAAATTCACTTATCCCACCTTTTAGTGTCCAGGAGCGGGTCGCGTTACACTCACTCGTACAAGATGAGCTATTTTAAAAGCAGAAAATGGCAAAATCGACTCCTTCTGAGAATACACTAGTGTTTTTTTTTCCCCCTCCTTCGTCACGATCACCAGCTGAGTCTGACAGCGGCCTCTCGCTGGTGGCGCTGTCCGTGGTGCTGGAAGCAGCTCCGGCAGACACTCGGAGGCCTGAGCTGATCTGCACTTGAACGGTAAACGGATTGATCGGCTGTCAGCGCCGCTGGCATCACTCTCACACCGGGACCACACACACACACACGCACGCACGCACACACACACACACACACACACACACACACACACACACACACACACAGACACAGACATACGCGCGCGCGCGCACACGTTAAGGCAAGGCTGTACATCACACTGATGGACGCTTCCTGGGTCGCAGAGAACAGATGCCAAACGAAAAATCACCTTAATATTCCTATAATAGTCATAGATGTGTCAGTGCCAGTGACATATATCATCCTCTCTCCTCACAGCCTGTGCTGCCTCCCTCACTGAGGCCTGTGGGATACTAAGGCAACCAGCAATTCTGCATTTCATCACATTCCTTAAATAATGGTCATTTTTTGAAAAAAAATATGTACACTACCTTTCAAAAGTTTGGCGTCACTTAGAAATGTCCTTATTTTTGAAAGAAAAGCAGTTTTTTTTCAATGAAGATAACATTAAATTAGTCAGAAATACAGTCTAGACATTGTTAATGTGGTAAATGACTATTCTAGCTGGAAACGGCTGATTTTTATTGGAATATCTCCATAGGGGTACAGAGGAACATTTCCAGCAACCATCACTCCTGTGTTCTAATGCTACATTTTATTAGCAAATCATGTTGAAAGGCTAATTGATGATTAGAAAACCCCCGTCCAATTATGTTAGCACATGAATAAAAATGTGAGTTTTCATTGAAAAAATGAAATTTTTTAGATGACCCCAAAGTTTTGGACAGTAGTGTGTATAAATTATCATAAATTCCTCATGATTCTTGCTACCTCTGGTAAAATTATCCCCAGTTGAGCAGATCATGTGATTCTACACCTGTAGCATACTGGCCCAGGTCAAGGTTTAGTATGATATGGTTCAGTTTTTTGTGTTTCCTGAAAATTTTTTTTTTTTTTTACTTTAAGAGGGTGTGGATTTTTAAAAATGTTGCATTTTTCTTTTTTCTTTTCTGAACGTTTTTCTAATTTTTTGCTCGTTTGTTAGCTGCTATTTGTTTCCAATTTTTTATGTCTTTTCAGATGTAAGGCCAAAAGCCACATGTGAGGCTAGATTTCTGTATGTTCAAGCTCTTCTTATCCTCTGGGAAGCACTTTGAATTCTCTATGAAAGGTGCTATACAAATACAAATACCTTGCCATGCCTGTATTTTAGTAGGCTAAAACATGCACATATGAAGTGTGGCACTGTTTTATATGTCAGTCTTGATTTTACCTTTTAGGCAGGCAATACATCCTCCACAATATGTAGAACAGATGATTTTGTCCCTGGAGGAGTTTAATTTTGAGAAGCAAACCAAAAGAACACAATATTGTTTACCGATTGTGCATACATTTTGTGTTTTCTTTAACATAAAGACATTTACATGATCCTCAGAGGGCACATATTTGTGCATACAAATTCTCCAGAATGTCTTAAATTAAGTGTTTGATGTTTATTTCTTGGGAGAGGACACCTAGACTCCTGCTCAGTTTTCAAAAAATATATATATATACCCATGCTTTTATATCATATTTTGATACATGTCTTACATGTCCAGATCTTCATAATATATAGAAACAAAGATGTGCGGTGTCATTGCACTGATATCTCTGTCAAAATAGGTCTTTCAGTATTGATTTGACTGGTTTTCCAGAAATGTAGAGACTTCTAACCACTCCACACACTTGAATTATCCTTAAAACGTTTATTGTAGGGTTACCATAATGAGTTAAAGACAAAACAGCTATCGAGTAGCACATAGTTCTAATTAAAGAATTACTATTGGCAGTGTAGAAGACTTAGTAGTGCCAAAACATAACTGGAAACCTGAAACACCTCAAGTTAGACAAAACATGTAGACAAGCCAAGAAGTTAAAGACACTGTCAATCATGAGCTCATTGACCTAAGTTTGACTCGTTTTTTGATTTGCTACCTTTCAGAAAATGGAGGTAGTGACATTCTGCAGTCACGGTAGATAATTTTCTTTTTTTTTCTTATTTTTGCACTAATTTGTACATTTTTAATTGCATTCTTTTTCACAAGCTTGCCAAAGGTCCTTAAATTCATATATGCAGCACCCCCAGCTCTTATTTCTCTGTCTTGTCTCCCTGCCCCTTCATTTGACTTTTGTTTTCTTGTGTTTTTAGCATACAAATGGAAGCTTGTGTAAATATTTATTTATCCCAGCAGGAAACCCACCATGGGCTGAGTCAGTAACAACCACCAGATCTTATTACAGTAATGACATCACCCCAGTAGGCTCATCACCATTGGCTGCTATAAGGGCAATTCCCTAATTGCTTATCTTTCCTCTGAAGACCATGGATTTCCATTCGTATGGTTGCACTTTATTTTTACTGCAACAAGCTATGTGCTGTTGCACACACTCGCAGTTGATTTATCAGGTTTTTATAGACTTTTATGACTTTGTCTTTTGCTGATAGCTTTATCGTGAATGCTGTGTCCTTATCTATGGACATTTTATGGAATAGATGTTCAGATACGGAGGATCTATGCCCAAACCTTTACCTTGATACAGTCGGATGTTGTAGCCAAGGACTCAACACTGATAGTCTCCTTTGCACTGCTAATATTTTTTCCTTTATTTGCTTAAAATATATATTCCACCCATTTCCCTTAAAACTGCAGTAACACCCAAACTGTGCAAACAAACAAATCACAGTACCTCACATTCGGTATTAGTCTGATTCTAGTGGCAGTGTAGAGGATCGTCTCATTGCAGGTAACCGTCTCCCCCCGTCTATCTCCTGCCTTGAGTGGTACTGACTGTTGGACCTGTATCTGGGGAAGGGAAAGCCGAGAGAGCATATCAAACCCATTTAATCGGACACCCAGCCGAAAGCATTTTAATCTCTTGATCCAGGAGGCTCAGGAAAGCGAGAAGCTGCCACCATGATCAGGGGAAACTCTGGGATGTGCCTGCTGCCTCTCGGCCCTCCAACATCGCCGCTTTTCCATTTGATAATGAAGTTAAAACCAACCGTGATATGTTTAAAAGGAGCAGCACAGCTTCAGGAACTTTACAGCTGCTTGAAATCAGAAAGAAAAATCATTTGGCTGTTGTCTTTTTTTGGTCAATAATTTAAACCTATTAAACCAACAATTGAAATTTGACTATTTTCACTGGAAGCACAGAGCTCTTTTTGAGACTCTGATGCTTTGCACACGGCTGAGAACTGCATTCTCCACTGAGGGAACTTCTTCACCCTCAGGAAGGGCCATCTAGTGTAGTTGCACAGATTCACCCCCAGCCACATAAAGGCGGTAAAGAGATTGAGAGCCAGCCAGCGCTTCCACTCAGGGCTTCCACCCAGCAATCTAGGTCATTAGGTCTGCAGTGTAATTTAAGGAGTGCCACATCTGCTCACATGTAGGCAGAACTGAGTGTTGTGGCTCGAGCATTAGAGCGATGCTTAATCCTCTTGTGACAGCTGATTGTATGTATTTTCGGCTCGCTGTTCTGCAGAGCTCACTTCGTTTGTTTGCGAGAGAACACTAGATTCGGAGCACAGGAGTACAGAGAGACCTATATAAGGTAGGGGAACAATCACAATCTCACGCTGTGGTTGGTGTTTAGTGTATCACCAACAGATTCTTTAGCATCCTATCTGCTATCGACTCTGCGGATCGATGATTGGAGTTAACAGCATGTATTGCTATGTTGTCATGCCACCGATTGGAAAATCTTAAGGAGTGCATGTCGTTGTTGTGCTGGCATTCATCTTGGCCCGGTCTCTTGCATGCCATTGGGCCGAAGAGGTCAATGGACCACATCCTTATAGACTGAATGGACCCTGGCTTATTGACCGACAGACGGATGACCTAAATGAGTGGAGAGAAAGGATTAAGTGTTTATTATCCTCTCCCTTTATCCCTCTTTCCTGCCCTCCCTTTATCTCGCGCTCTTACCAGGGGGAGGGGCCTGTGTATGTACTGGGTTTTGTTTGGAGGAGGTAGAATCGTTGTGGCTGGTTGTGGAAACCAGCGGGGATATTATTATTGACATGCAGACCACTCAAAAGCCTGGTTGGAAGGCCGTATCGACAAACTCCACATGACCCGTCTTGTACTCTCAATAATGAGAATATTCAACTAATTTAACCCCTGTGCACTCCCATTTATTGAACCAAAATGTTTAAAATATTGCACCAACTCAGCTGTTTATACTTGATTTCAAAGTATGCTAAGATTGGGATAAGATTGGTGATATTCTGTATTTCTGTTATCGTTAACAAACCCGTGAAAAATTAAAAACCCACAATTAATCAGTCTCTCTCGTCATGTTTTCTGGCTTTTCTGCCCTGTCTGTAGCCCAAAGCCTGTTCAGTTATTCAGGAAACTTTAATCTTATAATCTCATTATAAGATTTCATATTTAAAATATTTTTCTATTATCGCTATTGTTACTTTTTAAACTGATTACTGAGAAAGTAAATCATTTCAAAATGTGCTGTTTTGGCTGCTGCTTCTATGTGTCCAACAGCACAGAAGAGAAAATGTTAAAAAGCTCCCTTTAATTAAACGCTCGTAACATAAATTTTTCATTTTGATCTCATATGTATGTCGGTTTCAAATATTGGTCTGCTGGATTACTAATATTCGGTATCAGTGTCAGCCCTGAAAAAACATATTTGTAAGCTTCATTTGTAATAATGAAGGAACATCTCACAGCAGCAGTGTAACTCACTGTTCTGCTTTTGATATCAAGCTTTCTCCAGTAGTTTATTGCCAACTGTGTGTAATCCCTGGGTACAAACCAAATTTCCTTAGGGATAACGATAAAGTTGGTGTTGTGCCTCAAACCTACAGCACTCTGACAACAAATGTCTTATCATAAATATAATTAGTCATAGCGTCAGCTCCAAGATAGCTTCACTTTCCGAGGTTTGCTCCACAAAGAGTGATGTGCTGCACCGTAAAAGTCACCAGAAGGAAATGTGATGAGGCTTTATCACTGCAGCTCCAAACGGACAAAAGAGATTCATCACACAGCATTGTCCAGGCAGTAATGATAACGTAGGAAGTCAGCTGGAGGCGTTTGGAGCGAAGTCAACCAGACGAGGGGATGGGAAATAGCAGCCTGGGGGGAGTTAGCGACTGACTCGGCCCTCCGGTCGACCATTTTGGTTAGTGCAGCCGGCCAGATAATTAAACGTGATGGCAATCTTTGACACAGTGTAATCACATCACACCTCAGTGCCACAGGAGCTCCACTGTCTGCCTCTCAGTGTCTTGTCACTGACACAGAAAGGAGCTTTGCAGATTGATATATCTCATATTCTAATTTTTCCCCTCACAAAGAGCTTAGAAAGGTCTCCAAATAACTTGCCATGCCTCCAAAATCATCCAGGAACGTCGAGCTCCTCGATTTTATTGTTGCTCCGTCTCATGAATGCTAAGAAGCCTTTTTTACTCAGAAGTAGTCTCCGATATTCCACAGTGATAATTCTGGCAGCAAAACACTTTTCCTCTCATCTACAACACTCTTTAATTAAGCCGTAATGCAGATGAGTGCCTCAGAAGCTGCGAAGATGGACGTTTTCTTAGAGTGCGAACGAGAGTTGAGGATGGCACAAAACCATTTACTTGCAAATGAACCTCCCAAGATGTATTTCTGTCCAATCTATTCCATTTGTCATCCAAGTGAGACTTGGCAGTATTGAGACTGATTTCCAAAGCTATCTGAGGCAGTGATGTTATTTACAGCAGCACATTTTAGGGGGGTGACGTTGACACCCAGACTACTACACTTCAGAGACCATTTTCCCTTTCATAGCTCAGATATGAAGTGCTAAAATCCTGGATAGTAGCTGCACAATCAGTCTGTCACCTTGACATCAGGATCTATTGAAAGAAAGTTGGTTTTATCTTTGAACTTCATCATCTCACCCTTCTTCACCAGCAATGGGTCAAAAATTTTTCTACTGTCTAGAGGGAAACACTTAAAATAACCCAAATAAATAAAAATCTAAATTGTGTTTACTATCAAGATTTAAAATTACAGCATGTAGGAAGCCTTAAAACCCAAGACGTTCGGTTTGGCTCTGATTTCCTGCCGTACGATAACTGAGCCAGACTAGTTAAATCAGCCCCATTTGACTTCTAGGTTTAAAAATGTAATATTGATGATCTGCCACAGCCAGAAGTGGAGTTGAAAGTGGCCCAGAGCGAACGGTCTCCCTGCTGAGTATCAAATATATATTGGTAAATAAAACATTTATCCATCAAATATTCACGTCCATAGACACCGTGAACCAGTTTATGCTGTTTGATTATTCAGCCCTCCAGCACTTTAATCAAATGCGATGGCTTTAATTTGAACACTATGTATATTGTAGAAGAATCTATGAAATATCAGTTGAAATAAAGATGAGCCTTAAATTTGCTCGACATTTATAGACATTTAAAGTCTTTTGTGTTTTAGATATAAGGTTTAAGATAGATTATTGCATATTAGAGTACTGTGACAAAAGCTTGTAGAGTAATTGTTTTGTCTGTAAAATGTAAGAAAATTGGAAAAACCATGTCCCAAAACTAACAGAAATATTAAATCATAATGTTGTTGAATGAGGGAAAAAAGGGGACATTTAAGAAGCTAATTCCAGCAAGAAAAGGCTTTTTTTTCCCCAAAAAGTGGTTTAAATCATCAATCGGTTATCAAAATAGTTGTTGATTTAGTTGCTGTGCATTATTTGCCCTTAATACTTCACATACAGAAATAATTACGGAATGTTTAGTCCTCAAATAAACTCCTCGGAGCTGCTCCTGTTCTAACCGCAACATTTCTTTTTATTTTATTCATGCGCCTCCTAAAACTTCAGCAGGGGGTTTGTGAAGTACTTTACATTTCAGGGTCATCTCCACAGAGAAGTGGGCTGGCTCGTTTACAGTATTGCTAATTACAGCGCGCCTTTTCCTGTACTTCATATCGTATGAATAACTCAGAGGGGTTTCCCCCCATTACCGCCTCGTGCTCATTTAGGTTACTCAAGTCGCGTACCTTAATTAGGGTGTTTCCTTGATGTATGCAGTGCTCCGTGTTTGTTTGCTCAGTTGGTGAAAGGAATTCCTTTGCAGTTATGCGGTGCTGGAGAAAAAAAAATGCAACTTAACATTTTCACATTGCGCTATAACGACGATCGTGTCATTTACGTTTTAGAAGTACCAACAGATGTTAGATGTTCTTAGATTTTACATGGTTTTATCTACAGTAATAACAGGTTTAGTGTTCCCTTCCCATATAGTTAAACTAAATGTTTTTGACAGATTCTTTGAAAGTCAGACGTTTTAACACCTCCATTTTTCTGCCATTCCTCTCCTTTAATAATAAACTATGTGTAAAATTGAGCTCTTGCAGTGTGACTAATTAATATTTTTTGCTCTGTTAACGTGTAATCGCTGCTGTGAAATATCGACAGAGATAAATCCCTTTTCTTTCAATAGAAGATAGTGTTTTAAGGCAGCTTTCCAATTAAAATTAATTTTTCAGATTTTTCAGAGCGCGTTTGTAGTTACAAAAAAAATACATTATTATGTTCTAACAGCCAGTTTGCGTGTGTTCACTCACTATCAAACGATAAAGCGGAGAGGAAATGAAGAAATGCAATGTGATTCAAACAGAAAGAGAGTTTTATTTTTAGATCCTTAGTCTTTTAATTTCCAGACAGACTGGAGGACAACATGCGGCCAAGTGTGTATCCAGACGCCTGGCAGTCAGCATGAGTGTCAGTGTGAGTGACCAGTAGTGTCTGCTGGGCTGGCTGATACTGACCATCTGTGTGTATGTTGTGTGTGTGTATGTGCAGCTCCCCGCAGACTTCAGCAGACTTCACCTGGCCGACGGCTTACATCCACAGGTGACCCACGTCTCCTCCAGCCACTCAGGATGTAGTATCACCAGCGACTCTGGAAGCAGCAGCCTGTCAGACATTTACCAGGTAAGGCCTCCCCATCCTGGTGCTGGATCCCCAGCTCGGACTCCCCTGGACCGTTAAGTAGGTGTGATAGTTTGGTAACTTGTAGCTTGTAAATCCTAAATCTGGCCATGAAACCTCTCTCAGTCTAGCTAGGGCATGTTTTGTTTGTTTTCACCTTTTTTCAATGAAATAAAATGCTTGAAATGATCTGACATTTTGGGAAATATCCTGATGACTGTACTGTAAATACCAATCTACAGTCAGTTAGCTTCACTTATCACAAAGACTGGGGCCATGACATGTTTTTTCTTAATAAACAAGCAAGATATAACATGTTAATTACTTTTGTTTTTCCAGATGCAGATTTTTTTTTCACCCCTTTGCCCAGAACTAATTTAATCCTCTAAACCCCAAGCAGTTTCTGTCACATTTTTACTCACTGTGGGCTCATTTTTTACTGCGATATACAACAATATCTAGTCCTGCAGTGCCTATGAAAACAGCACAACAATGGCTATAAAATAGGCACATGGCTTTGGTGCAGTCAAAGTTAGCATGCTATAAATACTATAAAAAGATTTATTTATTTTTTTTTTTTTTTTTGAAACAAAATATTTGAAAACGTGGAATTAACTTGTACAGCATTTTTCCAAGTGCCCACAGACTTTACAAACACTGGGGAAAATGATGACTCCACTTATGATAGGTATTTTACCACTTATGTCCTTACTGCAGTTCAGCTGAAAAGTCCCTGACTTTCTGTCACTAATGACTTCCTGGTTGCAGCAAGGACCAAATCATTTTTAGGTTGTTCAGAATCAGGTTAGAGCAGACGTTGTATTTTTAGTGACTATTAAATGATACATGATGAATTAAGAAATTTTGATTTAAGTATGGCAATTTACAAAACTGAAAGTCACACAGAAGTTGATGGATATTTGGAGAGTTGAAAATCTGAAGATTCTTTCTTTCTTTTTTCAGTTTTGTAGCTCTGATAAATGGTGCAATTTTTTCGATTAAAAAACAAATATGTCTTCTAAAACGGCCAACAGAATTTGGGGTTTAGAGGGTTAACCGTTTCCCTTTTCCAGTCTTTATCCTAAGCTATGCTAACAGTCTTCTGGCGGTAGCTTAATATTTACCTCACAAGAAAAGAGAGTGTTACGAATCTTCTCATCTCGACAAGAAAGGACTTCTTTTTCCTAAAATGTCATATTTTTACAGAAGAGTTTTTTGTAGGCCACATAATGAGTAAAATATATAGTAAATATGTTTTTAAGATGGCAAAAATCATACATAGTATCCAAATGAATGCATTAATAGTTAGAAAAATGCATTTATTTGGGCCATTATTCTTCAAGAATGTGACATGTTTTTGTTAGTGTGTAAACTAAACTTTTAGGTAGTGATGTAATCTGAAGCCATGTCTGTTTAAATAAATTAAGCAACAGTCTTGCACTGATGTGCCGCAAGGTGGGAAAACTCCTCCTTGTGGTGAACTGAGGTTAGTGTCATTAAGAGGGACAAACATTATTGAGAGGAATGTAAAGACTTGGCTGCCAAAAAGGCTTTAAGACACTAATAGGAGGCTGTCGGCGCTCAGCGGGAGGCGAACAGACAGGCGGGTGGTTGTGAGCAGGTGGTCCCGCCCACATCCCGACTCCAGGTCTGGCTCTCATCACCTCACAGCAGAAGTACACAACTCCCAGGGAGCGGTGACGTACATGTGAAAAGGAGCTTCATGAGCAGTTTTATGCTCATAATTTTACTTACAGCACCGGTGGAATTAGTTTGGTGGTGTTCAAGTGTTATAAGCTCATACATAACAAATAGCAATGAGAAGAAAAGACCAAATTAAAAGAAGGAACATGATTTTATGTTTTCAATTTATCTCTATTTAACCAGGAAATCTGCATTTAAGAGGCTTCTAAAAGGAACTATTCAACTCAAAAGAACACACGTACACAAAATCTCGTGACTGTGGACGTGCCCCAAACCCTGCGACTAATCCTCTTAACATAGCACACCCACCCCAGTGGCTCCTAATACTGTCACCTGCTGTGGTGCCTGTTTATGTGTTTGTTTGTTAGTATGCTGTGACTGTGTTCAGGGGCTTCAGGCGCAATCATTTTGTCATGTTTAGGCCTTTTTCCCCAGTGGTGTTTGTGTGCGCCGGCCGAGGGCATTAGTTCGGTTTGCTGGAATACAGCTCTGTGTTGCGTATGAGGAATGTATGATTGTGTGTCGTCATAGAGAAGTGTGTGTATATGTTTTGGCTTTGCTGTGGCTGGCTGGGGCGGGTTGAACAGGCTCTACTGTCCCCAGTCTGTGATCCCGGTCTTAGCGCCATCTGCTAGCAGCTCTGCAGCAGCCTCTTGATTTCTCTCTCTGAATCACAAACGCTGTCCTGCTTTTTCTTCTTCTTCTCTATCCTCTTTGGCTGGACCCCTGCTCCGATGCTTTTCCTGTCGCTAAACGCTATATTTGCTTGCCTTAACTTCTCTTCTGTCTCAGCGTGTGTCGGTTTTTATCTTATTTCACATATGATCAAACTTCTCTGCTCAACTCACAGATGAACTACTTATATGTGAGCATGTGCCTCTCTGTTTAACAACAGAAACAGTTTCAGTGTCTCAGATTTGCAGCCTTTCTGTGTCTTTAATGACAATAAAATGATTATGTTTGGGTTTTGGATTGTTATTTGAACAAAGCAAGCTATGCAACTTTGTCACTTTTGGCTCAGGGAAACAATAGTTTCTTTGTACTTGCAACCTCTTGCCAGTAAAATCCTCTCACACGAATGAATATTGTCAGAAAAAACAACGGCATTTCATGTTGCAAAAATATATTTTCCTTGCTTTTTCGCTTCCTAGTCATTTCCTGAACCCTCCACCTCCCATTCATCGAGGAATAAATGGCAGTCATTAAATAAAGGACATGGGTGGTATTTTACTTTGGTGGGCTAATCTGCTGGAGTCACCTGTTCCAGATCACAGGCAACCTTATCAAACTATTACACAGTTCATTCTGTGAGTGCACACGTAGCTAAAATGGCATTTAAAATAGATGAAATACTTCATATTAATCTCTTACTATCCTAGGGTACCCAACATGACTCCTCAAACTGTTTGTTTTATGCAACATTACTTTTTTTATTGTTTGCTAAAGTTGTACCCTGCAGGTTCCACAATAATAGTGTGGAGTTGTAGATCAGTAGTGTGCTGTCCTCACTGGGGGTGTTTCAGTATAAACGGATCAGAGGAGGTTTGGTTCTTTACACTCAAGATCACAATAAGTTGATGGTACAAAGACATATGGTGACATGAAATTTTAATTTTGTTCTACGTTACATTTTCTCAACGCTTTATTGATGCCGTTAGAGAGCAGACTGCGGTTCGGATTATTGATGGGAGCTATGAATAATCTAACCACTAGGCTTCTCTGCTGCTCTAATCTCCACAGCCTCCTCTGGCCTGTTTGATTGAAGCACCTCGTGAAGAGTCCCATATCATTCTCACGTCACGGCTAACATGGCGCGCTGTTTGTGTCTGAATAAATCATGAAATTGGTCCTCCAGAAGGACTTTGAAAGCATTGATCCAAGAATAGCCCTGATGAAATATTAACAGCACCTGACTTGCCCGCTGACTCTTAATGCCTACTGAACATTTATGGATTTTTGACACATGCACGACACGAAAACAAGCCTGTGCATGAATACAAAGGTGCTCAGGCAATCTGCATTTTAAATAATGTGTGTAAGTGCTTGGATTTTAACAGCCTGTCTCCATGTGCCATGTTAAGTGCTTTGCACCCTGTTGTAAAAAAACAAATGAAGGCCGTGTGGTGTGTATGAAAAGATATGCGTCCTCAGGTCTCTTGTCTGGTTTTATGTTTGTTTTGTAAAATATTGTGGGAAGTATCATAAACCTTTGCTCCCAGTCCATCTGTAGAGAAGAGGCAATGAATATGCAGCTGTCTGGTTTGAAAACAAAGAATGCTCAAGAAGAAATCCTTCCATTTTCACTTCTGGAAAGGCAGCATGCTGGCATGACTTATGTTTGATATGATAGTTTGAGATAAAGTGTATAACACAACTTGTATCCTCTTCTTAATTTGTGACTCTTCACTGTCCAAAGGCCTCAAGTGGACACCCCGCATCCTCTTTGCGAAGCCCGCCCTGGCCCCGCCTGCCTGGGTGTGCACTAGTGACGCCCAAATGGCCAGTCAGACGCTGAATCATTAATGAGCCTTTTGCACATGGCATTTGAGGAGAAATGACAGAGGGTTTCTGTGAGAGACTGGGTACAGGGACTCAAAGCATTAAAAAATTAAAAGCATTCTGACAGTCAGGGAGGTGAAGATGCGTCTAGCTCTGGGATTTTGTGGACAGTTTGCAAAGGCAACCTTTTCTTCTCTTTCTGTTAAGAAGCTTGAGGTTGGGCACCACATTGGGGTAAGAGGGTGCGTCGTTGGGAGGTAGCAGAGCCGATGTTTTGAAGTCCTGTTCTCCAAATGCTTTGATTTTCTCTGTGAGAGGTTCTCATGTTGTCTGAGCAGGAATCAGGCAATACGGTCCCTCTGTCATTTATAGAAATATTTTCTTTGATGATGGCAGAAGAACTCCGTTAGTATCGCTCATGCACAAGTAATTGCATTATGTTCGCTTCTCATCTTAGTTCATTTTCCCGACTCCACACACATTTCATCTTGTGCTTTCAAAGAACAGGATCTGGCTGCGAGGCAGGCTTTGGAGTTTGCTGAGGGGGAGAGGAGAGGAAAGTTGGGAGTTAATTAGCTTGTTACTATGCATAGCAGACTGTTTGGTATGCAGTGTTGACGCCTGTCTTTCTCATACTGTACTGAATACCTCTTATCCGTTTCACGAAATGGGTCAAATCTGCACAAGAGTTTTATAGACTTTTTGAAAATTTGCCTTTGGTTGGAAATGTGGCGTGTTGCAGCTGATGTTTTCACTGTAAAATGACTTAAGCAGTGTGTGTCTGTGTGTGTGCTGTGCAACCTCTGCGTCTGTTTGGTGAAATGTTACGCTGGCTGTTTATGAGTACGTTCACTCTGTTTTGACAGCCGATTATGAGTGGGGCTTTACTTTTTAAGTATTTTGCTGGGAATCTAAAGCTTTGTTTGCAATGAGCATACAGGTAGGAGGTTCAGTGTCTAGCTAAAAGATGCTTGGACAAGGAGCAGGGCTGTAGATGGACATGCTGGTCACTGCAGAGATCTGACCTTATGGTCATGGAACAGCTGTAGTTTTCCACCTGCTGCTGAATGGAGTCGCCAAATCCCTCCTCGTGTCCATCACTAATCACTGACTCATCTCTCGTCTGTTTGCTCCTTTTAGGCCACAGAGAACGAACCAGGTGACATGGACCTGAGTGGCCTGCCAGAGACAGCCGTCGACTCCGAAGAGGACGACGATGAGGAGGACATCGAGCGAGCGTCGGACCCCCTCATGAGCCGGGACATCGTGCGGGACTGCCTGGAGAAGGACCCGATGGACAGGACCGACGATGACATAGGTGAGCACCCGATTAAGGATTTTATTGCCTTCTATTGTATATGTAGTAAGTTAAAACTCAAACTGAATAAGCTACAGTGTTTGTGTCTCAGTGCAGTTTATGAATCCCACTATTGTAAACAAAAACGTGGCAATGCAGGGTTTATTTTAAATAAGTTCTGCCTATTCTTGTGCACGCCTCAGAGTGTTGTATTCACATATCTTTTGAGAATGGTGTGAAAGATATCAGTAAAAAAAAAAAAAAAAAACACAAGCAGCATTGTTCTCGGCTGGGACGGCACTTCTTGTCCCAATTTTAGATTAATTTGCTGCTCTATAAAAACCACTCCCTCCTTTCTTATTTAAATCGGTCACAGAAAATTTACATTTGTCTGAAGTCTGCACAGCTCTCATTTACGATGTCGGCTTTCGAGTAATTCTCGAATCCACATCAGGCTTGCGGTATCATATCCCTTAAAGCGATGACTCAACTCCAATGATAGTGATAGGCATGTTTAAAAAAAATAAGTATGCACACTCAAAGCTTAGCTACAGATGTAGACTTGGGCAGGATGATGCATTGGATGCAGAGAGAGTACGAACAAGTGCCAACCCCCTCCCCCTCTTTCACTGATCTCCCTGCTGCACACCCCTCCCTCTGCCAGCAGGCTTTTCTAGGTCACTCCGGCACATCCTCTCGCCTCACCTCTCCCAGCACATTAAACTTTCAGTGCTTCTGCAGCTTCACACACGATGCTGTTGCCATGCCAAGCCCAGGTCAGCCAGTGCACCAGATTGCTGCTGGCCACCTTGAAGGGGAGAGCTGGATGGTAGATGGGGGACAGAGGGGTATCTTCCCTCTTTCGCTATAAGTGTGTGGTGCTGCAGAACGTCCTGAATCTTGTATTAAATATAGCATTTTCCCTTGGTGACACACCCGGTGAAATGTAGCCAAACTGAAGCATTTGTTCACCCAGATTATGAAACTTTTACCATCTGCAGATAATACTTGACAACAGTTTTAATTCAATATGTCTGCATTTTAATGTACACTGAGAATTTTGCAAACCTGAACAGAGATATGTGTTTTTAACTTATTTGGTTGGGATATTAGGATACACTGTCATCATAGTTGTCATTTTTTGGTTGTTTTCCTGTTACTGAAGTTATTTATTGCTGGTAATTGATCAGTTTTTCATTATGTGTCTGTTTTGTAACCTTTTAGTTTTTTGTTATGCTTTAAACTGAGCCAGGATGTTCATGTTGAAGAAACAGTAATGTAGAGACAAAAATGTGTATCTGGTGCTCAACACATTCAGACAAATACATTTAAATGTTAAAAGCGGTAGATTAGAGATATTATCAGAAACACTACTCTGTATAACCTACAGATTTGGGTATGGACAGCTTTCACTCAACTACTTTATGCTAAAGAAGTCAGATGTTCACAGTAGAATTTGTGGAGTTCTCGGGGAATTATTTCTTAAAATTCAAATGCTTTGCTTTTTTAATATACATTTTTTTCGTGCTTTGAGAAGAAATATGGTAATTCTACACAGATATTAGCATAGAGATATGTGAAGAAAGTAGTGTCTTGGCGATGTACATGAATAATGGCTTTAAACTTTAAACTCAGTCTGATTTCAGCTGTGGTTTAACATCTCCAGTATCTCCTTTAACTCACACAGAGGTCACTGAGTGAATTGTCAGCGATTATTCTTGGCTTGCCCTAAAGTTTATATCAATAGAATTGATATTTGGCTTTGCCTTCTTCCCACATTGATTCCTCTGTAGGCGATATATTCATTGTGTCGATGATCCATTTTGATGCTCAGCCTCCAGCTCATGCCTTTTTGGCCAGATTGAGGGCAACGCAGGCTTGCCAAGAGCGCTGCCTGCCCTCTGTAATGTCAAGACTCTGTTTGCCGTTTTCTTAAACTCCTCCACTGTGTCTCTCCTTTGTCCCTCTCGCAGAGCAATTACTGGAGTTCATGCATCAACTGCCAGCATTTGCCAACATGACCATGTCAGTGAGGAGGGAACTCTGCGCTGTCATGGTTTTCGCTGTGGTCGAACGCGCCGGCACCATCGTTCTCAACGATGGAGAGGAGGTGTGTGTTGGTGCATATTCATGCTCACATAAGCCCTGTCCTGTTTCTGTCTCTTGCCTTAACTTGTATTTATATATATGTGTGTGTCTCAGAGAAGTGAACCTTAGTCTCACCTCTTCACACCAATGAATCTTTCTTCTTCCATTCGATGTTTTTTCTGCTCTATTAACCCTGAATGGCGGACGTCTCTTATCACTGGGTCTTCCTAGGATCCCTGAGGCAGCCGAGTACGGCCTCACTTACTTTTTCTCTTTCTGGTGAAGACACGACATGAAGTTCCAATGAAGACAATTTGGTTATTTTTTGCTATAATGCACCCAAACAATAGATAGCAGAAGTTGCCTTTAAGGCCTGGCCCCATTAGTTAATGTCCGGTCATATAGGTTCACTGGGCATATTGTTGCTGTCGGGGTAAAAGATAGGAACCTTCAAAATGTCAGCTTTTCAGGAATTCTTGAAAGCATCCACTTTTTTTTCTTTTTTTTTTTTTTTACATAATCCTTCAAAAGGATAAAAGTTTTTTTTAATGTCAAACAGTCTTGTATGACTTGTGATAATGCTTTGAGTGTTTTGAAACTTCTTAAAGTCGTGTTTTGCTGGGCAGCTCTAACAGCTTCTTGCTATTGCTGTATCCCTCTGAGGAAAGTCAGAAACCATCTGTTAGTGCAGCAGTCGCCTTGTAGTTACTGCATATGGTTGTTTTTGATAAATAACTTTGACTCATTAAGGGACACCAGCTGTTGGGAATATTACTAGACTGAACTTAGTCTGATCTACAAAGTTATCACTGTTGTAGCATTTCCTTTTTTCTGTCTCTTTTTTCCAATTTTTTGCGTGTTTGTTTGTGTTCTCTTTATTTCTGAAACATTAAACTATTGTGCTCTTGTGTCGTGACTCCAGCTGGACTCGTGGTCAGTGATCCTGAACGGTTCGGTAGAGGTGACGTACCCTGACAGCCGGACAGAGATCCTGTGCATGGGGAACAGTTTTGGGGTGTCACCAACCATGGAGAAGGAATACATGAAAGGTGTCATGAAGACGAAGGTGGACGACTGCCAGGTAGATTCCTCATTTTAAATATTCCTGCACAGGGTTTAGGTCCATTTAATCTGCATTTCAGTGTGGAAAGCATGGCCTTAGCTCTGCCATCTTGTTATTAAATCCCACTGTGACCCACTTGTGCTGAAAGTGTTTGCAAGCACGACACCAAAAGTTGCTTTGGGCAATAGCATCCCGTTAAATGTGAGATATTATGAAAGAGAATAGGCCAGCACATGCAAAGAGCAAGATTGCATTATTTGCATCATGTGTTTGGGAGTAAAGTGCTCAGCAGTGAAAGTAAAGGCACCAAAATGTTTTTTAGTCTTCTCATCATCAGCAGTCTGAGTGGTTGGGAGGAGAAAATATTTGCAGCCAATTAGTTAAATCCTCCTTTTTTGTAATTTATCAGTGCAAATAGAAGTTTAATTGCTATGCAGGATCTCTTTCTTGATAGTTCTTATCTGTCATGTGAATTCAATTTTTGACTTTCACACACTGCTGTACATTAAAGTTATTCAGCAGCACAAATAGTGTTACGCATGTATAATAAATATATGCTTTCCAGTTTACATTTAGCATTTAAAATAACAGACATCGAAGCAAAGTGAGTTCTAATTAAAAACAACCCTGACATTACAAATTAATTTAATATTCATGTTAAGACCCTACATTGCTATTTATTGTGTAATTTTACCTTTGATTTACAATTTTACACTTGAAGCCCAACATTAAATTGGCTTAAATCTGTTCCTAATGCATGTTTCCCTCTTGTTTTTTTTTCAGTTTGTGTGTATAGCCCAGCAGGACTACTGCTGCATCCTCAACCAGGTAGAGAAGAACATGCAGAAGGTTGAAGAAGAAGGAGAGATTGTTATGGTGAAGGAACACCGTGAACTGGACCGCACCGGCACCAGGAAAGGACACATCGTCATCAAGGTGAGAATCAACACTCAGTGGATTTACATTTCATTACATCCAAAGCTCATAGGTTTCGCTTAACAGGTAACCAGATAATTTTTTGTAGTTGTTTAAGCTACCATACTCGGGCTAGTCATCTTTTGAAACACTAACGCCATGATCTTAAATGTCAGGGCACAGCGGAGCGTCTCACCATGCACCTAGTGGAGGAGCACTCAGTGGTGGACCCAACCTACATCGAGGACTTCCTGTTGACCTACAGGACCTTCCTCTCCAGCCCCATGGTTGTGGGCAAGAAGCTGCTGGAGTGGTTCCACGACCCCAGTCTCAGGGACAAGGTATGAGCAGTCAGACTGTTACATATCTGTACGCTACCCTTAAAGCAGGCAAACTAAATAAACTCGCACACAGAGTTAGTGTTACCTTCACAATCCCCCTTGGTTTGCAGAATTCAAACTTAAAATGTGCTTTAGGCAGGGTGCATTTAGGTGCATAAAAGACAAACTTTGATCTTAAACATTAATTTGCTGAAGAAAGAGTTTGAAAGTAAGTCAGACAGAGCATCTAATTATATAAAATGGAGACAACATCCTGCAGTTAGACACAACTGAAAGATCAAATAAGCTGATAGCTGCTTTAAAACATAAACTTCACACCTTTAAGATTTAGTGTGTGTAAACCTGTACCCAAACGTAGAGATGCAGGGACATTTCCCATGAGATATTAGCTCGGGATATGAAGTGCAGTGTATCACCTGGCTGCAGTCAGTCAAGCAGTAAGCCGTCTGACCTGTGTTGCTCGTGTGATTTCTCCAGGTTACACGGGTAGTCTTGCTGTGGGTAAACAATCACTTCAATGACTTTGAGGGCGACCCTGCCATGACTCACTTTTTGGAAGAGTTTGAAAACAATCTGGAGAAAGAAGTAAGTGTGACATCCAAACAGAGATTTAAGATATGCAAAAAAAAAAAATGTCAGATTAGTAGATTTTATTCTTCATATCTGTTTTGTTTTTCCTAGAAAATGTGTGGGCACCTCAGACTGTTAAACATAGCATGTGCTGCTAAAGCCAAGCCACGGCTGGTGACCCTAACCAAGCCGTCCAGGGACTCTCCACTGGCATTCAGCCTTCTCGGGGGTCAGGAGAAAGGTTTCCGTATCTTCATTGATGCCGTGGAGGCAGGGAGCAAGGCGGCAGAAGTCGGCCTTAAGCGTGGTGATCAGGTAAGAGCATCCTCCTCACCGTTTTTGCTGTAGTTACATATCTGTCATATGTCAACACAACTGTTTGGTGTCTTGCTCAAAGATATTTCTTCAATCTTCCATAAATTTTAAACGTAATTTATCCTGGTTATGCCGTTCCGTTAAGGAATTTATTTAGCCTTCAAGCAGTCTAAAAAACATTTGATTTTCTGTAGACTGCAACTCTGCGGAGAAATCCCTCCAGTCACACAGATGAACACCAGAATTGATCGCTTTTTTCCTGTTCAAGTTCTTTTTTTTGTTGCAAAATTGGTTTTACATTTTGCTCTAACTAGCATTAAAATGGTTCCTTTGAAAAGCCTTAAACTGAACTTGCCAGTAGCTGTGGGGCACCCTGTGTTGACTTTCTCCTCACAATTAGACTTCTCAACCATTTTCACACTCTGCAGTCCTCGGGGGCTTTAAGTAAAGTTCTTTAATCCTTGAAACCATCTTGAGAGTGTCTGGATGTGAGTTAAGCCCTCTTGACTCCAAACATCCCTTGCAGCTGTTTCCCCCAAAAGGAAGCAGGGAAGCTGACATCCTTGGAAGCTTTCACTCTCTCACACCCTTCACACCTTTCTCTTTTTTTTTTTTTTAACTGCTCACTTAGTTTGTCATCAGGCCATTAGCTGAAGTTTGTCAGAGGTGAACTCCTGGCAACATTTCACTTCTCACTACTGATCCCAAACCAGACATTTGGTTGTGTATGTCAGCATTTACTGGCCTCACAGCAGCAAAGGATGGCCTGCATGTACATTGTGGTTAAAGGTGACTTCCTCTTCCACTGGAAAGGAAACGGCAGCTTAGTGACAAGATTGTGCTTAAATGCAAATATCCGGCTCCTCCGCAACTGTCAAGCTGTAAAGATAAAGACAAGGCAATTTGAAATTTCACATAGGCCACGCTAATGTCACAATCTGGTGTTGGACTAAATGTCATGATGTATAAAAATCTCAATACTGGGAGTTTGTTGCCATTTTATTTAAATATATAGAACATTTTTTCTCAGTTTCAAGGTTTACCATTTATCTGCACACATATAGTCTCTCATAACCTGCAGTTTGACTTGACAGGATGACCAGGGAAGTCATTGAGTACTTCCAATAGCGCAGTTTACTGGCAAGGTTTGCTTGCTCACTAGCATATAGATCCTTAACCCTTTGAACCCTCGAATCCATCAGTGGGTTAGAAGGGCGTGTTATCTTAAAAAATAATAATAATAATAACAAAGTGACATTATTTAGCAGAGCTGGAAAGTGAAAAAAAAACACAGAATCACTAAATGAGAACTTTTCCTACAGTCCTGGAACAAATCGTGTGTGACGTGCGGTTCCTTCAGGAAACACAATCAAATCTGAGCTTAAAAATTGATATTTCAACAAAATAAATTTTAAAAAATAATAACCGTTTGCACCAGATACTGTAAAACAACAAAATAATTCTGGGTTCCTTGGTACCACTGAAACACTCAAGTTAAAAAAATTCAGAGATGTGCAGGACTTTATACTACAATGAAAAATAGGTCCACGGTGAGTGAAATGTGACAGAAACATAATATCTGCATGCATAATGATGCATCAGCTGCCTATTTAGACCACAATGGAAAAAAATGCCCCTCTCAAAACAAGGAAAAAAACTTATTTCAAGGAACTTTTACCTTGAAATAAGTGAAAAAAATCTGCCAGTGAAAAATGGCTTGGTAAGATTTCTTGAAATATGGTATTTAGAATATTGAGATCTTAAAATTAGCTGGGAAAATTTATTTTAAGCTATATTTTACTAGGATTTTCAAGCTTAGGTGTCTTAAAATATGCCAGAAATGTTTAAAAAAAAAAAAAAAAAAGTTTTTCACTCAAAAATAGATTTTTGCTTTCATGTAACCTCCTAATTTGAGATGTATTAAAATTATTTTGAGTTTTCTTGTAAAATACAGCTCAAAGCAAGATCATTTCAGGATTGTTTGACTTAACAAGATACTTAAGATGCATTGTCTTACACAAGTCCCTCCAGCTTGCTGAACTGTCACTTGTTAAGTGAATTTATCTTAAATCAAGTGGGATGAGACACTTGGACTAAAAATAAAACAAATAGACTTGGTAAGATTTTGAGTTTTTGCAGTGAAGATAGTATTTCTTATGAAGAGAAGATGGCTATGAGAGAAGGTCCAGGCATGGTCTTATGCTTGGTCGCATATCAGTGTATCATTAACATAGCTGACTGATTCTTTCTGCAGATCTTGGAGGTCAATGGGCAGAACTTTGAGAATGTCCAGCTCAGCAAAGCCAACGAGATCCTGAAGAACAACACTCACTTGTCCATAACTGTGAAGACAAACCTTTTAGGTAAGTCTTCAGGTACTTTTACAGTGTTTTAATTTATGCAAACAACATGCATGGCTCATTCTTGTACCTAATTATTCCCGTTTAGTGTTTAAAGAGCTGCTAACAAGGCCGGAACAAGACCATGACTTGGATGGCGAGGAGGAGCACGACAGAAAGAACGGGGCACCTCACCTTCCGAAGATTGGGGACATCAAGAAGGCCAGCCGCTACTCTATCCCCGACCTGGCGGTGGACGTGGAGCAGGTGATGGGCCTGGAGAAAGTCAGCAAGAAAGCCAAGACCAACACGGTGGGAGGACGTAACAAGCTGAAGAAGATCTTCGACAAGACGCTCACCAGCATCCTGCCCCCTAAACCTTACAAGTAAATAAGACACGACTTTTTCAGTGGCAAATAAATCAGCAACAGTCAAGGCTTAATTATAAAAGCTGCACAAGTTAGCTTTCAGTGTTGACAGTTGTAGGTGCCATTAAAATTTAATACACATTACATTTTAATATTCTATTATCTTGCACACAGCTTTTTATTTACAAAACTAGCACATCTGAGATTATTTTATATCAAAAGGAAACAAAAGAAGTAAAAGTGATTTATTTAATCCTGTGCTTTGTGCAGAAAGGGTGTTTGTGTCTTCACTTGGAAATTCTGCAGGAACACCTAGAAATAAGGGATAAAAATAGTGATTTTCTATCGGTAGTCCCTAACGAAATTAGATGTTTCCTTCAGTTTGTTATCCTAATGACTGAGGGCCAGGTTTCTGTCGACCAACCCAATTATGAGCCCATAATAACACCAGCCAGCCAGTACTGTGGAATATTTTATGTGGAGTTTATTGTATGGATTGCACAGCTTCCAGCTCATGCCAACACAAACATCGCCCCCTGCCTGTTGTTTACAGGACTGCGATCTCACCCCCCTTCTTCCTCTTGTTTCCATAGTGACGTTTGCGTGGGCCAATCGCAGGATGACAGCATAGTGGGGATGAAGCAGTCGAAACAGATCCCACCAGCTCTGCCAGTCAGTGGAAATCTCTCGTCGTCGAACCCGGACCTTCTGCAGTCTCATCACCGCATCCTCGACTTCAACAACCAGCCTGGTGGGTATTTAACATCTGTGTGGACATAAAGTGAGACTGAGAAGTTTGTGGCAGCAGTACTTTTTCAGCATATATGGCATCAATTTTAGGGTAATGGAATGAAGTAAACATGTGAGATCAAGGTATTTTGTTATACTGATGCTTCAGCACTGTATATCTGACATGACAACGAAGAAGTTTGGATTCTCTCTACAAGATAACATTGTGAGGTCTTGGCCTTACTGTGTAGAAGTGCCCTGAGATGACTTATGTTGTGAATTGGCACTGTATAAAGACATTTAATTGAGCTACAATGGCCAAATACCCTTTCTGGCATCTATATCTCATATTATCACTGGTTCCAGAGACATAAAGTAGCTTCCTAAATAGACACAGTCATTGATAGCTGACAAATTGCTTTTGATACCTTTACTATCCAATTAAAAAGAGATATAGAAACACAGTCTCTGTATTTCATTAACTCCTGTACAAAATATGTTGTTTGTGTCCCTCCAGTCCCGGTCATACTGAGTGAGTATCATCTCCTCGTGATCCTGCTTCTCCAAGAACAGTCATTTCTTTGTCAGAGCTGTCAGCCCCTGTATCAGACTTACAGACATTCATCAGCTGTAGGGGGCAGATGTAACATAAACTCAATTAATCTGCATCCACGCTTGTGAAAGCTAATCAAGTAAAGCTAACAGCATTGCACTGACCGCTGACCTTTTAATTTTCTGTAGGCACATGTGTGCTCTCACTGAGATTTATGTGATCTGTTGGGATGTGTTTCTGATCAAACTAATGATTGATGGGAAATGAGGCTTTAGGGTGATGTTGCAAAGATGCTGGTGTCTTTTCTACTTGAAGGGGTGCTGGGAAATGTTGAATGGCTATTGCTCAACGTTGAAAAGCAGCATATAAAATCACTGTTTCTTGTTTTTTCTTTGATTATGAGATTCAAAATACATACACTACTGTTGAAAACATTGGGGTCACTTAGAAATGTCCTAATTTTTGAAAGAAAAGCAGTATTTTCAGTGAAGATAACATTAAATTAATCAGAAATACAGTCTAGACATTGTTAATGTGGTAAATGACTATTCTAGCTGGAAACAGCTGATTTTTAATGGAATATCTCCATAGAGGTACAGAGGAACATTTCCAGCAACCATCACTCCTGTGTTCTAATGCTACATTGTGTTAGCTAATGGTGTTGAAAGGCTCATTGATGATTAGAAAACGCTTGTGCAGTTATGTTAGCACATGAATAAAAGTGTGAGTTTTCATGGAAAACATGAAATTGCCTGGGTGACCTCAAACTTTTGAACTGTAGTGTACGTTTAATATAAAAAGCGAAACCACATTACCACTTATTGCTCTCTACAGATATGTCGGACCAGGTGCTACGAGTCTTCAAGGCAGACCAGCAGTCTCGGTACATCATGATCGGGAAGGACACGACGGCGAAGGAGGTGGTGGCCCAGGCTATCAGGGAGTTTGCCCTGACGGCTGCACCAGAGGCTTATTCGCTGTGTGAGGTGTCCGTCACACCAGAGGGCGTCATCAAACAGAGGCGGTTACCAGATCAGCTTTCTAAACTTGCTGACAGGATTCAGCTGAGCGGCAGGTAATGACATTTCTGTGTCTCCTTTTGTTTTTCTTCTTCCTTACACGGATATTGATGTTCTAGCATAATTTTTGTTGCTATTTTAGCCAGGCGCTTCATACAACGTATCCTAAACTTAAGAGACCACCCTGGCTAAATACAGAGCAAATAATAATAAATTAAGTTGGATTTATTAACTGCAGTTGGTACGTTAGTCATATTGTCATACGTTGATGGCTTAAAATTTCGAATTTTCAAACCTGCACTGAGAAATGTGATGTAATTTGATCCGAAATCATGTAAAAAGTATCACTAAATCTTACAATAGAGAAACTGCAATCAAAATACTTAATTTTCACTGATTGATTTAATTACTTAAACCCTGCTCCACCCTTAGATACTACCTAAAGAGCAACATGGAGACAGAGACGTTATGTTCGGACGAGGACGCCCAGGACCTCCTTCGAGAAGGCCAGATCTCTTTGTTACAGCTCAGCACCGTGGAGGTGGCCACGCAGCTCTCCATGCGTGCTTTCGAACTTTTCTGTGCCATCGAGCCCACCGAATACATCGACGACCTGTTCAAGTTGCGATCCAAGGCCGGCTCCGCCAGCCTCAAGCGCTTTGAGGAGGCCATCAACCACGAGACCTTCTGGGTGGCCACGGAGGTGACGCGGGAGCCCAACCAGCTCAAACGCATGAAGACCGTCAAGCACTTCATCAAGATCGCCCTGCACTGCCGGGAGTGCAAGAACTTCAACTCCATGTTCGCCATCATCAGGTGAGACGGGGAACAATGAATGTGTGTTGAATTTGACTGCCATACTTTACCTCTGTCGTACTTTAGTTTACTTGCACTTTGTAATACCTGTGGTTCTCTGTGCAGTGGTCTGAACCTGGCTCCAGTCTCCAGACTGAGAGGAACATGGGAGAAGTTACCGAGCAAGTACGAGAAGCTGTTCGGGGACCTGCAGGACCTTTTCGACCCCTCCAGAAATATGGCCAAGTACAGGAATGTTCTCAACAATCAGAACCTCCAGCCACCAATCATCCCCCTGTTCCCTGTCATCAAGAAGGACCTCACCTTCCTACATGAAGGTAGATGTCTTGACAGATACTATATGGTAGAAATTTGTAAGCCTAACGAAAGTATTCAGCAACTGAAATGAATTTGTTGGTGGTTGGACACAGACAATGTTTTTCACTGTATATACAACATGGCTGTAAAAAAATCCTTCATTTTAATTCCGTAAACATTGGTATTCACCCTACATAATTTTTTTTTTTTTTTTTTTTTTTTAATTCACTCTTTAGAGGCTGAAAGTATAGTTACAGCTACACCACTGAGCTAGGACTATTTTGGTTTAGGATGCCCTACTTTCCTTTTATATGATCATGTGTAGCTACTCGCATATTTATGTGACAGTACAAACAAAATAGTAATATTTCAAACCATCAAAATGTTTTTTTTTTTTGTCACAAAAACTTAAAAAACAATATAAAATGTAGTTTTAGCTACAGTTAGGGTGTCGTATTTCAACAGTTCGCTTTAGCTGTAACAGTTTTGTCGCTGTCAGGTTGTTGTTTTCTTAGAAATTACAAATTACATGCCACAATTTTTCTTCAGTATGTAGAAAACCATGTCGAGATAATCAGTATGCAGCTGATGAGCTAGTGATAATCTTTTTTTCCTTTGTATTTTCCAGGCAATGACTCCAAAGTGGACGGCCTGGTGAACTTTGAGAAGCTGAGGATGATTGCCAAAGAAATTCGCCATGTTGGTCGCATGGCGTCCGTCAACATGGACCCGGCGCTCATGTTCCGAACCAGGTTAGGATGCCTTCGGGAACAAATGCACATTTCACATTAATAACGATCCTTCACCCTCCTTGTAGGACCAGTCAGCACTCCACTGACTAACCAGCTCTGTGGGGTTAGCAGGTTCACGTAGATTCAGTAACATTTCCGCATCACGCTTTTTTTCAAGCAGCTGCTCCCTTTGGCAACTGTTTGCTCTAGCAACTGTTTGCCTATACACATTGTTGGCATAAGATGTGCTCAGTGCTTCTGTGACAGTGTGTCTTTGTCTAATGATGTCTCCTCTTAGTGGAGTACTTGATTTCCTTTCTGCTGACTTTCACGTGGGTCTTTGGTGAAATTGCTTCTCTTTGGTGATCTTGGTGTTCTTTCCTGTCCTAAGCTTTGTCTCTTCTCTCTCTCTCTCTTGATCGACTCATCCACCCTTTGTCCCCCCATGCTTCTCTGTTCTTGGCACACACCCTCTAGGAAGAAGAAATGGAGAAGTTTAGGGTAAGTGTGGTGACCCTACAACCTTTGCCCTCCCCGCACCATGACCTTTCTTTCTGCCAATTTGCGTGCTTCTTTCTTCTTTCTGAAACCTTTTTTCCATTAACCGGTTTGAGTTGAATCCTCCCACTAACACTGCCTGACACTAACCTCAGGGTAATCAATAAAACAAAGGTCACCTGTGCTAACATGAGGCTAGAATGCACTAAAAGGAAAACATTGTTGTGCGTGTAATATGATTTAGAGAATTAATGTCTGAATCCAGCCTTACATTAGCAAATGTGACCTTTTGTGACATGTTTGACAACAAAATGCATGCAGTTTCAGTTTCAGAGTTGTACCTGTCTTTGAGTTTCAAATGCATATCAAACGTCCAAACAACCAGAGATTTTGGATATAAAGTATCATGCTTTACATTCTTGTGGTCAAATGGGTTATCATTACGCATACCGAACATTTAATGGAAAACACACGGAAGCCCGTGACAGTAACTCCAAACAGAAGAAGAAACGTTTTCACTTCTGTACCTGCAATTAAGACGTAGCATCTTGTAATTACAAGATCCATGTAATAAGATGCTAATCTCTAAAATATGGGCTGCTTAGTTGTAATTACAAGATACTGAAGCTGTAATTACTTGAAAATATTTTTGTGGAATATGATATCTTTCTTTTCACTGACAAGAACAAGTGTGACTTCCCACTGAGTAACACTGAGGGTGATTGTCAAGGTTGGCTGAGACCATGAGCAAAGAAAAAAAGATTTTACTACTACGAGCTCTGACTCAAGCCACAGAAATGTAAACTATGACTGTGCTACACTAGTTCCTGTTTCTACTCCCCTGTTGTTCGACTACAGCCACCGTCCCTCAGCCCCCCTCTGCTGTCTGGAATGTCTGGAATGTTTTGGAGTGAGAGAAATATCTAAAGCTGCTCTCTGCATGTCTGACTTTGAGTACCATGCTCCATATATAGCCCCTTAGTCTTAAATACTCAGTTTTACTAAAATATTGGTGCATTTACACACACATTGTATTGAAGCAACACATTAATGAGTCTTCCTCTACCCTCTTCTACTTGTGTGCGTCTGTCTTTGTTTTTCCTCTTCCTCTGTTCATGTGCATGCGTGTGCACCCAGGTCTCTAAGTCAGGGTAGTGCCAACGCGGCGGTGCTTGACGTCACCCAGACAGGTGGGCACAAGAAGCGGGTGCGACGCAGCTCCTTCCTGAACGCCAAAAAGCTTTACGAGGACGCCCAGATGGCCAGGAAGGTCAAACAGTACCTGTCCAACCTCAGCCTGGAGACGAATGAGGAGAGTCTGCAGACGTTCTCGCTGCAGTGCGAACCCTCCATCAGCACATGTGAGTTTCTAACAGCCATATGCATCAAGAAGATATACTCATTTATGTATTAATTTTAATAGGAAATAAGAATTTGATGCAGAAGATGAACCCATTATGTCATGTATCCCGCTGCAGAGGCGTCCTTTTGCGAATCATTTGGAAAATTAGGCACTGAGGTCTTTATGTTGTTTATGAGCATATTCCTCCAGAGACACGCACACATTCCCAGGATTCACAGCCCAGAGGCAGATGCTTAAGGACTCACTGGCAGGGAACAAAAATGACTGAGCTGTCAGGCCCGTTTCCCATTGTTAATGCCAAACCTCATTGGCTGTTACAGCACTGGGGAGTGGGGGTCGAAGGAGCCTGTATAGCGAACAGGCTTATAGTTGTGATCACTACAGCAGCCCGGATAATTGTTTTCTTGAACTCCACAGTAAATTCCTGCCTTCTCACAAGTCCTCAAGTCTTTCTCATTAAAGCCTAAAATGTGACTTATTATTAAAAATGCACTTTTTTCCCCCCACATTACTCAGTACCCAAGAATGCTAGTGGCAAACGACCAGACACTTCTCCGGTTGTACCCAGAGCTGCCAGTCAACAAAGGGGCCAGTTGGCCAAAGGAAACCAGGCCCTCCAGGTCCCCGCCGTGGCCCTCTACCCATCCCGAAAGAAAGTGCCAGTCAAGGATCTGCCACCTTTTGGTAAGAGTACGCAGTGTACTTTTAGGTAAACCTAATAATTTTTAATACATATCAGGTTTTTTGCATTTCAGAAAGGGATTTTCTTTTTGTCTCACTGTGAGATTTTTGTATTTAACCAGTGATTTAACGCTGCCCATATCCTAAAAATAGTGGTTCTAATTGTCCCTACACATACATATAAATATTATTCTTCTCTTAATAATGCTGTTAAGGTTTGCTAAAAGAGGAGCTTGTATAAATCTCCTGTTCCCTCGTCTTCCTGCATGCCACCATTGCCTTATTTTCCCTTCCTCATCCTGTTATTTGCAGACAATAGCAGAGCTACTTTTTTGTGACAGTGCTGCCACCTGCAGGCCGTCTGGCAACAAGCAAATTAAAAAAAAAAAAAACCCAGACAATGCAGTTTAGCATCCCAACACCCTGGGGGGAATGGCAGCTTTCCTCATGTTAATTCTGCTCATCTTCTTGCAAATGTCCACAGGCACCAGTTCCCCTCAGTCCCTGAAGAAGATCCTGTCTTTGTCAGAAGAGGCGAGCGAACGGCACCGGAGGCAGCCAGAGGACACCGTGTCCAACGCCTCCTCCCAGCTCTCCTCCCCTCCCACCTCCCCCCAGAGCTCGCCCAAGAAGGGTAAGCCAATAATCTTCCCCCCCTCCCTCTCTTCAACACTCCAGGCTGCTTCTCTGTCATGACTGGCCACAAATGCCACCTGCTGGCAGCCACATGCACTGCAGCTTTCATTTTAATATGTTGTGTGTTAAGATGCCAGTATTTTCCCTCGAAAATTAAACTTTCGTTTCAACCTTATTCCAAACTGAAGTCGGTTTTTGTTAATTTTGTTACCTAGGAAACATTGGCAGACTAAAGAATGCAGCAGGATGAAGTTAAAAATGTATTTACAAGAAGCTTACTATAAATTTTATGAACTACCATGAGTCAACAAATTCCTGTCACAGAAAAGGCAAGTCATGCTGAGGCCACCAAATTCCACACCTGCCTCGAGTGTGAAGAGTTTGCTTACAGGACTGAACTAGTACAGGTCTGGTGGTAGCTAGTCTGGAGTGTTTACACATGAATTCCTGCCTAAATGTATAGAATTTATGTACAAGTCTGGCTCTGGTTGTAGATGCTGTTGGAGGGGATCGTTTTCCTGTAGCTCACAGGACTATTTTAGAGTCTTTAGGTTGTAAATATTCTGACTTCACAGCAAGACCTCATGAGTTTTTCTGCAGTTCTGAACGTTGAACAAAAATTCAGCAGCACTTTTTGTTTGGAAGCTGCACACCTAAAGGGCCCTGTGGGTTGATGCTTCATCCTTTTTACTGTTATATCACCCAGTGGATTCTATTTCTGACATTTACAGCAGTTGGCACTAAAACCCACCTCCCCTGACTTCTGCTCTCTCCACATATCTGTCGTAAAGGCTTCTCTTCAAGTTTAATTTCAATTTTCTGAGGAGGTTATTGGATTTATTTATGCTGACAGTAGGTGCAAAGTATGACCACTACACTAGGAAAACTCTATAGCTCAGCAGTGGTAAAAGCCTTAATGACTGTTGCCTGTAACTAGAAAATATGTCCTTACACGTGTAAGCAGTCAGCACTGGTGATTTATCCATAGTTTCACAGACTTTACTGCACTATTCCCAATTCCTTCATGCTATCAAAACTTTTCCACACACTTCAGCATTGTGATTTAACCCAGAATGTCTTGGTAAACTGCTGTTTCCGTAACAATCCAATGCATCCATCCCTAGAGAGCTGGTCAGCTAACGTGGAGACGGCACTCTACAATGGTGTGATGCCTTGTTTAGAGCTGACAGAGTTGAGATATGTGAAGTAGAACTAGAACACAACTTCAAAAAATGTTTACCGGCACAAAGTAATTTTTCTGTTGTAGCTTAGGACACTCAGCATGTAGGGAACTGTGTAAAGGCTTTATCATCCATGGGACACACTTTAATGTAGGATTGTTTATTCTCTGAGATAACTGGAATGATTTTAAATCTAGTCAGCCAAGTTTACATCTTGCAAAAATAATAATATAATAACTTTATTTATATAGCACCCTTTAGAACAGTGTTTACAAAGTGCTTTGACAATCAAAACATGCAAACAGAGACAATCAAGCAAGACATAAGGAGACAAAGGCAGAACAGTCAAATAAGTGAAGAATTAACTAGATTAAGATGCACCTCAAAGAAAGGAACTAGGCAGTTTAAAGTTAGAAATTAAAAAATGAAAGAATTAAAGATGACATCACACCGAAGAATCAGGCAGCTAAAATTAAGCTAAAGTACAATAATAGTACAAAAACACATTTAGGACTGAGATTAACATGCTAAGTTAAACTAACTACACTCACAGTCCCAACAATAATTTTTCTCCCTCTCCTCTCTCCATCAGGTTACAACAGGATGGGAGACGCCTACTCAGACTCTGGTCACAGTGAGATCTCCTCTCGCTCTAGTCTGGTCAGTAACTCCTCCTTCGACATGGCCCAGGAGGAGAGGAGGCTCCGTCACTCAGGAGGTGTCGGAGAAGCTCACACTGGGGGACCACGGCTCGAACGAAGAGCCACCACCGACCCCGACCAGTACAGCCTGGGGTAGGAGCACTGAAAGCTCTATTAGAAACTCTGTTTTTTTTTTTCCTCAGAAGAGGTGACGTCACTTTCTTGTTTTTTCTCCCTTTTTTTAAATCACATCCTAGGTCATATTCATCAATGCAGGACTGTCGGGGTATTTACGCTGGCTGCCCCACAGTACTCTCTTCACCCAGTTCAGAGGAACTGACTCAGGATCAGGGCGATCGCGTTTCCCTCGATGCTGCAGACAGCGGCCGCGGCTCCTGGACTTCCTGCTCCTCCGGTTCTCACGACAACATCCAGACCATGCAGCAGGGACGGAGCTGGGAGACTCTGGCCTTCGGGGGAGGCGGCGGTGGAGGCGGGATTGGAGGGCTCCCTCCAGGAGGACCAGAGGTCTTATTAGGGGGTCCTGCTGCGCTGTGGGCAGCACAGGCCAGGGGGAGCTGGGCGTCTGCCAGCTCCTCCTCATCCTCAGCAGCGTACTGGGGGGAGGACTCTGAGGGAGACACCGGCACCATTAAGAGGAGAGGCGGAAAGGACGTCAACGCCGACCCAGAAACAAGTAGCATCACATCCACCGGATCAGAGGAGGCAAAGCAGCTCGGCCGACCGTCTCCATCACCCATCACTGCTGGGGGTAAAGGCCTCATTTGTGAGTGAACTCTGTTCACAGTCCTGTTCATTTATTAATGTTTGTTTTGACAGAATATGTGTGTACTGTTATTATACCGTGTGCTGCACAGTGGCTCTGTGGTTAGCATTGTCGCCTCACAGCTAGAAGATCCCCAGCTCTCGTCCCGGCCTGGGATCTTTCTGTGTGGAGTTTGTATGTTCTCCCTGTACATGCGTGGGTTTTCTTCGGCTTTATCCCCCAGTCCAAAAACATGCTGAGGTTAATTGGTGATTCTAAATTGTCCGTAGATGTGATTGTTTGTCTCTATATGTAGCACTGCTTTTGCCCTGAGTTGACTGGGATAGACTCCAGTCCTCCCCATGATAAGAGGGGATGGAGCCTGTCAACGAGGATAAGCAGTGTATAAATCATGGATGGATGTTATTATACCTGCTTAGAAATACAGACACCAGCAGAAAAAAAACTGCAAAAACTGAAGGATAAGAATGACTGGTTTTGTTTCTAGTGGGTGATGTGCTGGGCTATTTATTGTGACTTTGTGAAATGTCAACACATTTTTACACACATTGTGCTGACTAAACAGACACGTGTTAATTAGTAAGCATCAGAGCAGCCTTCATGCTAAAGGCCAGTCTTTATGCTGATTACAACTGTGGGCAGATATGAGGGTAGCATTGCTCTTCTCCTATAACTCTTGCATATTTACAAAAATCTCAGTTCTTTTAAAAATGCAGAAATTTGTGCTTCAAACAAGATATGTTTATCAAGCAGTGTAGGTTTAAGAAATTGACAATGTAATGACAACATTATACATGGAGTTTAAGCTGGAAATCTTTGTTGTTTGTTGTTCTACTTTCTATGTTAATTTTCATTTCCTGTCGTCCCTCCACTATGAATATCAAAATTCTCCAAGAGATTTATCTCCAGCCGTCAATAAGTGTCTTCTTTTGTGCCCCTTCAGCTCGTAAAGAGGGCCGTTACCGCGAGCCTCCCCCGACTCCCCCGGGCTACACTGCCCTGACCATCTCTGACCTTGCTGAAGGACAGCACCCAGCCTCGTCTGTTCCCACGTCCACGGCAACCCACTCAGGTCGCCGGCCACCGGACTACACCACGGCTCTGCAGCGCTCTCGCATGGTCACTCAGTCGCCCGACTCCCATCAGGCCCACCAGGGGGCCAAACAGCGGGCGGGCGGCCTCCACCGCACTCGCTCTCCAACCGAGGAGCAAGAGCCTGAGGAGGAAGAGGAGGGTGAGTCCTTGTCTTCCAAACTAGTCGCTCTGAGGAAGCCAGTGGCTCAGCATACACCTGAGACTCCCAGACCATGAGAGTGTGTGTACGGGGGTAAACAGGCAGGGCCCCTCTCCCCAAGGCAGGTAAAAACTCATTTATCAGGTCGCCCCCCTCCACTCCAGTGAACCTGCATGTGAACGGGAACACACAGCACTAGTAGGACCGGTCCCGCTCCAAATTACAAATGTCAGCTGAAATTATGTATGATCTGGGAATTGTTTATTTGGAGCGGGACCCTCACCTTTAACCCACAATGTGTCATCATGCATGAGTCATACCAGTTGGATTAGAAGCTCACTACTTCTCTGCCACCACACATTCTGCTCTTCTCTCTCACTCTCTCACGCACGGTGTCCGACAGCATCCATCAGCAGACACGGTGTCGTTAGGATCCTCTCACCCATGCAATCAATGCCTGAAAACATGCACCTCCATTCTCCTGCACCAGCACGCACTCCACTCGCCTGCACTCACTCTGGATGAATTTTGTGTCGTTTTAGCCATTTAGCACCGAACAGAAAGCCTGAAATGTGAATCGATGTGTGAATATTATGCAGTAAGTGAGGTTGTGCCACAGTCTGATCACGGTGATACATGAGCTTGTAAATTCCTGTTTGAAAATGTTCTCCTATCTAGCAGACAGCTGTTTGTTTCCACATTATTGACAGCTACTGTTCCAGAGCTAACCAAACTGCAATTTTTATCCGCTGCCCCGTGACAGATGTTATGTATGTCTGTGCAGAACGAGCACACGGCTCAGTAAAAAATATCTCCAGCTGTTTTTACAAGCACAAGTCTTGAGAGCATTTTTCTGCCTGCCAGGCTGCCATTGTTCTTTATTCATGTCATGGAAATAGGGCTGCAGCTATCAGTTATTTTAGTAATCAAATATTCTATCGATTGTTCTGGCGAGTAGTCAAGTAATCAGATTCTGCGCTTGGCGTTACAGCATCAAAAGCGGAAGTGAGCGTGCTGTGCAACAGAAACAACCGTCCTGGTGGAACACAGGCGGACCTCTGCGGCATATTGTACATATATAGTAAAGTACACTAGTATTGTACATATATAGTAAAGTACACTAGTATTGTACATATATAGTAAAGTACACTAGTATTGTACATATATAGTAAAGTACACTAGTATTGTACATATATAGTAAAGTACACTAGTATTGTACATATATAGTAAAGTACACTAGTATTGTACATATATAGTAAAGTACACTAGTATTGTACATATATAGTACAGGGGTATTCAACTAATACTCAAAACCATGTGAACCTACATGTATTTAGTTGGTGATGTAGAAGTTACATAAATATGTTTTTATGTTTGGTGCGTTTAAACTGCTGCTACTGCAGCTGATAGAACACAAATAAGAAAGCTGATCACTTTATTAGTATTTATTACACAAAATATTCAATCAGTAACTTTAGTTTCACTTTGATTTGGCCACAGATTAAAGTGGTTTCCTTCATTATGAGACAGTGTCAGACCTACATGCACTTCAATACAATGTCATGTTTGAATATATGAAGTTTAACAGCTTTATTGTGCAGCTGTCTGTTAGAAATAATCAGCTGCATTGATCTGTAAAATAAATAGATTATACACATTGAACAGTTTTCTACCAGCATTCCTGTCTTAGATAGTTTCCAGACGCAGCTTTTTACCGTCATAAATTTTATTTTCCTCATTGTTCTCCATTAAAACAACCTGTTGGCGATTGGTTCATTTTGTGCAGAAAACCAGTCAAACGATCATTAAACGCTGCTGTATGCGTGATGAGTTTGAAGCAGAAAGTCCGAGTTAACAAAGAAAGTTGAAAACCACCTTCATAGCTGTTAACTCTGACTGAGGTTTTAGTTTTTGTCGACTCACACAAAGAAAGTCTTCCTATGTCAAACTGTCTTCGTAGTTCAGCCTCTGATCTGCTAAATGCTGTAAACACTAGGAAAGCTGCGCTGGTTAAAATAGAAGCGTCCCATCAAATTGCGGTCCACCAGTTTGTGACCTGGGGTCTAGTATGTAGTGGATTAAACCAAGCCTCGGTTCAGAGAATTTTGCCTCGAGGAATTTCAGTCATCGAATTACTCGAATACCTCAAGGAATCATTTCAGCGCTACATGGAAAAACAAATTGCAGACTTCACACTTGATTGAAATAAGTAAATAATCACAGTGAAACAGAAACAGAGCAAACGTGGACTTAGTTAAGCTACTTCTTACATAGAAAAATATAGCTCGACGGCGACACATAAACCGCTTGCTTGGTCTCCTTTGTGGTGCAGGGAATCCCCAGACATCCAATTTATTGAAGGAAAAAAGTCAATTTCTGCTCTCTGCTTTGATTTATTGACAAGTTTCGATGCCAAGGACTTTTCTCAAGACACGTCAGTCATAAAGTGACATAGTGCTGCTTAAACGCAGAACACAGTTCCACTTGTAGTTTCATGATAGACCACAGATTCCCCCAAAACATTTTCAGTCCTCTTCACAAGTCAGCAGTTTCTATACATTTTAGAAAACGTAGCCCAAATCTACAGTCCCACACAAAATCTGAAAATAAAGCAGTTTTTGGGACTCCATGAGGAATCTGTGTTGTAGATTTGATCTTGTAATATGTATATATTGTTTATGCTGTGGTATAACATGAACTTCAGAGCGATATTCTGGGCTGTATTTATCCACTATGTGTCTTAATGTTTGATATGTTTTGAGAAAAGTCCTTGTACTGAAAGATTTAAGAAATCAATATGATAGGTGTGCAGGATTTTTAGTAACTTACTATTTCATTCCTAACATGAGCATAAAAACTAGTTGTTCTTATTTGTAACCGAGTAGGTAAAAGAGACTAGAGATGAAGGGATGGAGGAAAGAAGAAGTGAAAGTTTCCTCACTGTTAATCCACCAGACTTGGCTAGAATGTGACCTGGAGCAGGACAGTCATTAACCCTCGTGTCGTCCTGCGGGTCAAAATTGACCCGTTTTAAAGTTTGAAAATGTGGGAAAAATATGTATTTTCACAGGGAAACTTCTGATACCACATTTTCAACATTTTTTTGGAACATTTTTGGTGGGAAAAAAAGAAATGTTAAAAAATGTTTCTTAAGAACATTCACAAAAAAACTTTTTGTGAATGTTCTTAAAGAAAATATTAGAAGTTTTACTGATATACATGGAATCACTTAAGATATTTTTAGGATTTTTTTGGAAGATTTTTACTCATTTTATGAAAATATTTACAAGAATTTTCTTGCCAAATTTGGGGATTTTTTTTTTTTTTTAAATAATGCTTTTAAAGGAAACTTTTAAGGAATTATTGGAATTTTCTTCGTGAAGGTTTTGCAAATTTTCAGAAATTTGGGAACCTTTTTGCTGATTTTTTGGGATTTTTTTCAGACAAGGAAGCAATATTTTTTGGTGCCTGTAAATGAGGGCAACAGGAGGGTTAAACAGCCAGAAAGCATCTGCCACCCAACGCAAATGTTTGTATCGCGTCAAAATGCCAGCAAATAACCTCAAAACTACTCCTGCAAATGAAGCTGCATAAGACGCTCCGTTGGTCACGTATCAGGGGGTGGTGGTGGCATTTCCAGCAGAGTTTAAATCAGCTCCTGTTCACAAAGGATTGGCATGCATCAGTAGCCTCCCTTGAAGAAGACTGAAAATGACAAAATGTCATCCGTCACTGTCAAGTTTTAAATTGCTCCCAGCTAAGTTGATTGGAAGGCAGGAAATCAATCAGAAAAGTGATGGGATGCTTTGGCAAAGCATCCAGCATTAAGGTAATTCACAGTTTGTCTCTATGACCTCAAGGAAGGCAGGTTTTCTTTCTGATCACACATTGCTGCAGCATGAAGTCTGGAACCTTGTTAGCAGTTTAGAATAAAACGCTGCTTAAACGTTCATTGTAACCTCTGACCGTCTGTGTTCCTTTCTCTCCACAGAAGATGAACAGGTGTCAGCGGTCTGAGGGACAACAACGGACGTCTTTTTGCAGTAACTTGAAGTCCCCCTGGTTCGGGGTGGGCAGGATTAAAGAGACAGACCAATAGACTCATCATCAGTTACGTACGTGCCTGCCTCCTACACTCGGCTCTCCCTCCTAATCAGTGGATTCCTCTGCTCATCTCCCTCCCCTGCCTTAAAGCATCATGGGGGGTTGAATGACCCTGCATGCAAAAAATACTGTGAAGAAGAGACGGCGAGAAGGTCAAAGACGATGACAAAATGCCTGGCACTTTGGAAAAAAAAACAGCAACAACAACAAAAAAAAAAGGACTACAGAAACCTAACTGGGGCCGGGAGGGTCGACCCGGCAGCATCCACACTAAACCACACTGATGTCGCTGTTAGAAACGGGACCGGCTCCTGGAGACTGCCCCCCTACCCCCTAAATCCAGTGACAAACCCCCCCACCTGTTAACACAACGGCATCATGACGTGTTGAGCTTCATCTGCACTTTCTCATTTTCTACTTTCTAAGAAAACAGAACAAATTAAAAAAACAAGGAAACGGACTGTTGTTGAAGACGGAGAGAAATACCAGTTTGACTTGACTCTTTCATTTTCAACTTCCCGCTAGATTTCTTTTCCTTGTTTTGGCATTTTTTTTGTTTTCTTTGACTGATTGCACTCTGGGGGCCTGAAAAAGAGCAACCGAGTCGGAACATCGTTTCTCTCCCTGGACTGAAGCAACCCATCTGTTGTGGAGTGTTCGAACTTCTGAATCCAGTATTATCAAGTTCACTTGTTGGTTTGGAGGAGGGCTCGGTCAGGAGACACCAACATGCAGTGTACTGACATGCCTACACACACACACACACACACAAAATACATTTCATGTACCAGTGCATAGACAGAAAAAAAGAACACAGTTTAATTCTAAAACTAGCACTTTCAGCACAATCCTAGATGTTCCCAGACATTTGGCCTGGATAGCAGGGTATGAGTGAACCATATCTTCCTGTCCCACCTCAGAGCGTGTCTGCTTTAGATCTCAGTCTTCTCATCATCTCCTCGCTTTCTGTTACGCTGAGACTCTACTGTTTTGACGCCGACCTGCAGGTGATATCAAAAAGCACAGAGGTGATCGGCCACCCGCTGAAATCACGTGAGACCCCGTCATGTTGGGCTCTACAGATAAGCTAGCCGAAGCTACAGATTTCTGAATCGTGAGCAGCCAGCGACATTAGTCAAGTTGCCTCTCGTTCCTGAAGGAATCACAGACCAGCAGGGTTTCAGAAGCTGCCAATGTGTTCGTGTTGAGTGTACCTCTATCAATCTTACCTTTGCAAAAATGATCTTGTACAGAGTCTTAGAATACACGTTTCCCTGTGAAAAATGAAAGTATCCACTAATTGAGATTCGGCTTTTTTCCAACCCCGACACACGCCACATCTTGTGAATGTCCAAAGCGCCTTATGATGCCATGTTTGCATACGTTTCTTTGCATCGTTGTTCCCAATGAGAATCACCTGGTGGAGTGAAATGCCTTATTCAAGATACTTTCCCTGACTTTTTTAATATGTTAAGACTCGGTACAAGATGAAGTGGAGCATTTTCTTTCGGGTTGGTTTGTGGCTTCAGACGGTATCATCAGACTTGGACTGCGACCGTTCTTCTCTATTACAGTGCAGTAGATCTTTTTGTCTGCTGCACACAGGGTGGTGCATCCTTCCCTCTGCTGTCATGCTACTAGATTCATCCTCAAACTCTCCTCGCCTGTTACAGACATCAGCTGGGTGGATGCTGTATTTATATCGCTAACGCCTGCATCCAGTTTTCCACCATATCCCGCCATCAATGGAAGTGACTGAAGATTTTTTTTTTTCTTAAACTCCGGTGGGGAAGTTGACATGAAGGTTTTTTTTTCAAGGCTGCCAATCAGAACAATTATAAATCCAATTGTCAAAAATGTAACTTTTTTTTGTTTTCTTCCATCACTGAGTCGCACTGATCACATTGATCAGTCTTGGAAACTACAGACTGAGGAAACAGATGAATGAGTGCAGTGTTTTCCACTGTGTTCTGTGACTACACACTAATAATTTCAAAGGTTTCTTTTTGTTATTGTAATTTTTTTGTAATGGCTGCAGATAGATTGTTAATAATTTGTTTGTAATACAGTGGTGACATGCATCATTCACTTTCATTCAACTCTGAAGATAGTGTGCATATTAGCGGGCCGAGTCCTATTTCGAAAAACAAAAAGTTGCACAAAAATGTACAAGCGTAAAGATAAGTGTAGTGGGTAGAACTGCTACTCCGTTTGATGTGTGATGTCAGTGAGAAATGTACATTTAGCTGGTGATGACCTTCTTTTCTTCATTCTTTCTTGTACTACTTTGACCTGTATGTCTTTTAAAAAGACAATTGGTGGAGTATGTATCAGTTGTTTTTGTATTTTTAATACAATAATTGTAAATATTGGTTATATTTTTGTTCAAATGTACTATGTTTATGCCTCAACATCCAGTTTATATGAAGCTGGGAATCAATAAATACTGCATAAAGAATCAACACCTAGGTTTAAATGCACTTATTCATTTCTTCTGCATTTTGATGTCCTTTTTTTGTTTTGTTTTTCTTCCAAGGTCATTTTTCTTTCCGAGGTTTTCCCCCTGATACCGTCTAGTGTTTGCACAAGTCATGGAAGCAACTTGAAAAGTGTAACGCTCATACTTTTCTATCTGACCGCAGTGTGTCAGAATTAATAAAAAAGAGATATTGAAGTCTCCCCTTGCTTTTATTTACTTGTTTGTTATTGTCTTGTTATCTCGAGTCGAGAGAATAGCGCAGGTCTCCGCTCTCATTTTTTTACTATTCTAATTTATTTCATTTCTCGCTCGCTTCTTTCATTAGCTCTTTCATTTTCTAATAAAATCCAACAACTCCAGCCCACGTCTCCATAATAAGAAAAATGAAATGATACGAAGCTTATTACCTCTGGCCACTGCTTTGGAAATACCTGCTGCTTTTGTTTCGTTATTCTGCGAGCAATGCATTTAATTCCTATCTTCTTTTTCGACATTAATGCTGAGAATTACTTCTATTTTTATTCACTAGGAAGATTCAAAATAAGAGTTACTACCGTTCAAAACCACAGTCGTCTGCAGTAACATTGTATAAGTATAAAATTACGTTTTTTGAAAAATTATACTTTTGAAGAGCATGAATGATTAGTTTTTCATATTATCTGCTTTAACCACAAGAGGGCACTGTTGCTTTTATAATTACGCTCCGGACTGGACATAATGTTGGGGTATAAATGTGTCACTGTGATTGAGAAATCTTCACTACAGGCCTCATTTTGATGGGAAAAAAGAAAAGAATATGCTCGTTACAAGCCCACTCCATCCACAAGATAAACAGCTTTGACATTATCATCATCGGCTGGTGTCGTAAAGCTTCCTGTTTATCGGAGCGTGGGTTCAGATGAGGAGATGCCCTGCGCTCCTACGCTTTGACATTCCGGCTGTAGCTTTGTTACGCCAGTAAACACCACATCACACCTCGACATTTCCAGTCCTCATGAATAATGCAGTTAGATGGTCCTGCTTTCCGCTATCACAGAGCCGAGGGCCCCGATTTTTCACACTCTCCAAAAAAATAACCCCTGATACACTTCCCCACTGCAAATACAATGAGCTGCCTGCACACACACACAAACTTTCAGCCTAGTAAATAAAGGTAAAAAATGTTTCCCTGCTACACTTCTGTGTCTGTTCTCAGACTCATACAGAGAGAAATTCGGGAGATGTGCCATATTTTTGCCAAATTCCAATAATGAGTGTTGTTTTTAGGCTTCCAGGTTGATTTCGGAAGACAGACACCCTCTCTGCTTTGAAAATCAGGCTTAAAACTACTTTTTGATAACGTTTATTGTAGAGCAAGCTCAGTTGTATCTTTCCTCTACTCTCCATATCTTAATATGCCACCACTGCATGTTATTTTCTTTATGTATTCTTTCTCCTGTAGTTCGACTTCTGTCCTCTCTAAAAAACTCTGGTCCTACTGGAGCTACATCTGCGATCACTGGCCTCATCAACCTGCGTGTATCTATTGTTACACTGGTCAAGGCAGACGACCACTGTCCCCAAACCTGGTTCTGCCGTAAGTTTCTTACTGTTAAAAGTACATTTTTTCTTGCTCAAAGGGAATTGTTGGGTTTCTCTCTCTAATATTACATTAAATATTATCTATAAAGTGCAATAAAATGACTTAAGTTGGTGCTAAATAGATCAAATTCAGTTAAATATAATTATTAGGTTCTCTGAAAAATACCAACGCAGCTACAGGGATGCTGATGTTGTCTGCAGTATTTTTAGATATTTTGTTTCCACGAAGATGCCCGACGTTTTTGTCTACGCAAGCTACGTTACAAGGGCCATAGTGCATGTTCTAGTCAGTAGTGTTCATACGTGGTTCTCCCATGTGACTCCTGCAGAATACAAAGTCAAATAATAGCAGGTAATAGCTTTAGATGGCTCGAAAAACAACCAAAGCACCACTGAACACATTGAAAAAGTTAGTGGCGCTTTGCAAATTCATATGTTTTTTCTTGTGTTACAGAACCCCCAAGTTCCAGAAAGGTTGCTGCTTCCCAGCTGTTATTAGGCAGTTTAGAGTCTGGTCCGTGCAGCTGCAGGCTTGTGTCCACATTTATTTGATTTACTTGGACTGGAAACTTGATAGTGATTGACTGCTTGGCATTTATTTATCATTCCTCATGAATCGTGGCCTTACCGCAAAGCAAAAATAACTTAAAATACGTATATATGCATATAAATATTTTTTTTCTAATTTCCCCACAAAACGAACAGAGGTACAGCCCTAACGCTGACAAATCATGTTTTCATCGTGAAAAAGTGTCTGAAGAAAAAAATATATTCTCACTGCAGTTGCCTGCATTAGAAAGATAAGTGTGACTGACACGAGAATGGATGTGGAGCCACAACAGCAAAAACAGACCCCGAGCACTGCTGCTGCATGAAATTACAGAGGAAACACTGCTGTAATCTGTGTCCGACAGTAAAGCCGCCCCCTGAATACAGTTACAGGCGATGTGTTTACAACTCGCTTGGCCCTGGAAGTGTGCTGCGCCCTCAGAGGCACCAGGGGGCACTCTTCACTATGAAATGCCGCCAGATGGACCTGTCCACTCTTTCCCTGGGCAATGGGCCTTATCAAGGGGTAGCAGGCAGCCAATGGTCTTCTGTAGATAGCCGGCTGGTTATGTGTGTAAAGCCCGGGCCCAGAGTTGTCGACCGTGTTCAATCGAAGCAGCCGTGGGTCATATTATGGGACTGTCTGGATTCCTTTCATGGTAAATTGGATGAAGGCAGCAGCACTAGAGCTGAGGGGAGTGGAGATGTCACAGCGTTCACTGGGCTGTGTCTGGACTCCACGGGGCTACCCAGGCCCGAGCAGACAATTCAGTTAAAAGCTGTCGGAGTCGAAGAATTGAGAAAAAGAAAGATGAATAAAAGCTGCATACGCTCCTCTGCCCAGGTGCTTTCCTGTGCAGTTTGCTGTGGTATAATCAAGAGAAGGTAGGCGGCCTGAGAGGAGGGGATTCAAGAACACTTTCCATCCTGTTTTTTGTCTTGATTGATGGAATGTTCCATACGGTTCATAAAGGGACTCACGCTGTTTCCAGAGCCTGTGATTTAATATCATCCTATAATTAGTGTGGGTGCTTACCCTAGATTATTACATTTTATGATTTTCTCTGATATTTTATATGTAATTGGAAACAGTAACTGTTACACCACAGCTATCTTTGAAATATATCCAACATGAGAAACCATAAAAACCCCATTTCTCAATAGAAGATAGATAGATAGATAGATTCCTCCGTCCTTTCAGCTTTCCAAAGCACACTGCAGTCCTCCAGTAACAAACGATCAAGAGGCAATCGCCACTGTAAGAAGCCAACATTTTGACGTGCAGCAGTACATTTTAAAATCTTCTCACATCCTTAAAAAGAAATCAATACTACAAATCACAACAACAATATTTTTAGATAAACTAGTCAGATCTGTTGTTATCTTGCATCGATCGTTTGGTTATTTGTGAGAGAGGAACTGCTTCCTTGTGTTCTGCTGTTGATGCTGCCGTTCCCTCGACTCCGTTCTGGCTCTGGCTCTTGAGTCCCCACTGCTGTGGTAGATGAGCAGATAGTGAGCTCGGCGTCTGGCAGAGCACCTGCAAATGTGCGGAGATAAGAAGAGGGAGACACCCTATGAACAGCGTACAAAACCGTCCAGCACACTGGAGCAGATCGATCACTCTGAGGAACCTCTGGGGCTTTCTTTGTCTGTCTCTGTAACATACGGTAATATCAGTGAATCACTTGTGTTCAATCCTGAAGTCTGTTCAGAGTCAATGTCCTGTTTATCTATCTATCTGTCTGTCTGTCTGTCTGTCTGTCTGTCTGTCTGTCTGTCTGTCTGTCTATCTATCTATCTATCTGTCTATCTGTCTATCTATCTGTCTGTCCGTCTGTCCGTCTGTCCGTCTCTCCGTCTGTCCGTCTGTCTGTCTGTCCGTCTGTCTGTCTCACTGCTCCCAGTCTCACACACTCTAGTCATAAATAAATCTGTGACTTCCTGCTTCCTGTTGCCTCTGAGAAGTGTTTCGGTGGAACCTGTCGCTGCATGTAGTAATGACTCTCTTGCCATTCGTGGTGTTCGCAGAAGAAATCACAGAGTGGGAAAGCATCCCCTCGGCATCTGCTGTGGAGCAGAATAAAGGTCTGAAATTATTATGGAGAGGGATCAGAGCTGGACATTAAATTTTCACACATCAGTCTCAGTCCAAGAAGAATTAAAGATGAATTTAAAGTAATGGTTTGATGGGGGTTTTTTTGTTTTTTGTTTTTTTGCTGAGAGATGGATAAAAACACTGATAGCACTTTCAAATCTGTGCTGTCTATGAACTGCAACCAGCAGTTAGTTATCTTAGCTAAGCACAAGGATTGAGAGACCATAGACGGTGTATGAAGATGGACGAACCCTTCACACACAGGTTTTATTTTCTGAGGTTCAGAGTGGTGACACTGGCTGTCCCTGTCTTGGCAGTACCTGGCTCTACCAAACTAAATGTTCACTTCTCATGTGAAGTTCATTTGTACATGGTGATAAGTGGGGACTGACTTTATTTTGGAGCCAGCCTCCAGTGGCCGTTTAAGGAGCTGCAGTTTGTGGCTCTTTCTGAGTTCATTATTCAGCTCTTGAGGTTGCTCCCTGGTGGAAACTGGAAAACAGTCAAGAAAGAGTCTGGTACATGAAACCCCTGTTAGATACTTGTACACAGCTGCTCATGCCTGTCACACAGACTGCGATAACTAGGGCTGAACAACTAATTGAAATACTATCAGAATCACTATATTGCCACAGGAGCTGCATTTTTTCATTTTGCTGAAGTCCAATCTAAATGAAACACCATGATGCTGTGGAGATGCCCTCGTCTACAAATAATTTTCTTCAGATATAAGGGAAGATGCTTGTTTTGGTACAGGCTATATTTTATAGAGAGTAAACAGCTTGACTCGAGGGCAGCAAAAGCCTCTGCTTTGTACCCCGAAGCTCCCTAATGAACACATTATACTGTATCTGAGTGCTGATGTAAGTGAAGCAGCTGCTGGCTGGATGAATTCTCTTATCTGACTCATGGCAAGAAAGCAAATTATTTTCTATATTTATTAATTATTTCCAAATATATTCCATAAAATTTCAAATTAGTACTTTAAATTATATTTCAGTTCTTCTCAAAATGTCTTGGACTTGGATATTTAAAGCTTCAACTATTATGTGCGGCAACCAGTGAAGCATATTCAGGTTGGATTCGCTTGGACGCCAACCACGACATGCAGTCACATTCTGATGCTACTGTACATGTCACTAGACATTTCCCATGTTAGCACAAAGCTTTACATCCTGTCCAGAAACTGAATGCTGTAAACACATACGCTTTTTTGTAACAACAATGTGTAGGAAGCATGAAACTCAATAAGTGACTCATTCCCCGAGGTGTTTTCACAAGCTGTGTTCTGCTCCTTTTCATCGACCCCAAAGGATCCCATTTGATCGCTATCCAAGCTGTAAATATAGCTGAGGGCCATGCTTTGAGATGCTGTGAATTCAAATGGATCTTTTAAGGGAACAACCACCCATGGATACACTTACAAACCTGACTCACAATAAGCTAGTTGGCATGCAGATGCAGAGGCTGGCCCTCCATTTCAATGGCGTGCACTGGCGGAGTGTGATTAAAAGGTTTCACCCTACTGAGGGGTGATATTCTTAACAACTGACAAAAATGCGTTAGGAAGTCTATTATAAGGTAATAAGCCATGATTTACTGCCAGACACACAGGCTCTTCTGTCTTGTGAATTTTATACGTCTTGTAGGATTCGATATATGAATAATACAACCACACCTTGGGATCGTTGCCGGAAATGTCACAAGTAAAACTGAATGTCATAATATCTGATTCCTCCATGGGGATAATTAAAGTACCATAAATCTTCTTAGTTGAATGTTACCACAACATAAGCAAAGATCTTTAAAGTATTAATAACTTCACTGATAATCCATTGTGACATTTAAATGAGCCACACGTTTTATAGTGGGGCTTACAGTAAACTGTTTGCTGGACTTGGTGTTGATTTTGCTAACTGGTGTGATCCACAAGCAAGCAATATGGTAGCTCACAATAATGACAATAATATGACTCCTAAAAAGCCTACATCTTGACAATATTGTCAAGATGTAGGCTGACCTCATATTTTCGTACATTTATTAAACTAAACAATAACAACAACAACAATAACACATATTAAGATGAATAACAACAAGACAAAACAAATAAGAGGGTTAAATGTGAATGATGGGAAAAGGAAGGAAGAGAACACAGTATTTTAACGTAACACTGGGATTAATATTATGCTTGAAATCTGGTGTTCTGAGGGAAAGGGGAAAATAGACCACACCTGAAAGCAGCCGTCAATTTGGTAGTAGGCTAATGTGATCGCCTGTGAATTTTATCTTTGAAAAGATAATTTGAGAAAGTTGCACCAAGTTCCAGTGACTGAAAGGTACTTGTGTGCCGTGATGATGATGATGATGCTGCTGCCTCAGTGGATGGTCCGGTCGGCCTTTGTTGATGTGGGTCAGAACAGCGGTGGACAGAGTGGAGCCTCAGAGTCGGGGGAACTCGATGGTAAAGGAGAGCTCCTTCTTCGAACGTAGGTCTCTTGGCTAAAGGAGGATTCTTCCAGGAGGACTCTTGGTAAAGGAGGACTCTGATGGTGCAGGACTCTAGGTGGTAAAAGAGGACTCTAGGTGGTAAAAGAGGACTCCAAATGGGGCTTTCAGATGTGTTCTTTTAAAGTGGACCTTTGCATATCATTAACTCAGCAGGGTTCTGGTACATTCTCTGTCAGGGAGGGCTGATGTCCAGATGTCCCTCACAGAGTTACATTTTCAGGTAATTTTTGTGGTGTCTGTAACTCCAAAAATATTGCAATATGGTGAACAGGATGTATCTGGGTGAAATACTGACAGAAAGGGGATCAGAATGATACTAAATATGATCATGTGGATGACAGACATGTTAATTATCATATTGATACTAATCAGGAGGAATAGAAGATTAAAGGCAAGGCAAGATGTAGATTGACCATGAAGTTATTGAAAAGTTCACTTGTTCTGTGAAATGGATGTACATCAAAAGGAATTTATTCCAGAATTGTGAGATGATTGTCTTTGTTGGTTCTGATGTGAGTTCAGAGTTCCTTTGTCAGTGAGTAGAATGTCTTTGAAGTTGTCATCTAGGTTCCTGAGCCCCCCCTTCAATGGCTCAGGAGTCATTCTGAATGTGTGTTGACAGCCATTTGGTCCTGATAGTGGCTGGGGGTCTGTGTAGGTAAATCCCTTAAAGTCTGGTCTCGAGCTCTTCTGCTGATTCGTTACTTCGTGCCCTCGTACCAGATCTGGAGAGCGTCTTGCTTGCAATGTCTTGGTGTCTCAGCTCCACTGATCAAAGCCAGCCTCGTCTCCACTGTGGCTGGTGGATCCTACAGTTGTGCGCAGAAAGATCTGCATGACAACTAAACGCAGCTAATTCACAAATCAACTAAACAGTTGTACTAAAAACCCTACAGATAATAGCGTATCAAAGCTGTCTTGATTGGAGCTCTAAACAAATGTTCAGCATAAACTAGAACTGCTGGTGGCAGAATAACTTTAATTTATTTCATGTTGTTCCATTCCATTACAGGCTGTTTAGTAAATGGCACCTTCTAAAGCTGGCGCGAGGCTTGACACACATTTTCTAATCTCCTTATACATGGAAATTCAAAAATCAAGTCGTTTATAATCATCAGTATCAGGCAATTTTTCTCGATGTTGGCTAATGGCGACATCCCATGTAGATGCCATTACTGTAATCCAGCGTTCAGTATTCCTCCTCCAGGCTAAAGTGCTGTATTATCCAGCTGCTGTGACAGTCCTCAAAACAATGAGCTGACATTCACCTCCCTTCTGAACCACTAATTGGCTATTAGGCCTAACTGGGTTTGAAGGGCCACGAGCGCTTCCCTCTCACATCACGTCCGACCTCTGATAGGTCGGCTCACCTCCACACCGTCTTGCTGCGCTGGCAATCCGACGAGTCACTGGTGCCGGTCAATATTTGGAACGCAAGTCATTCGAGGATAAGTGGGAGGGCCTGTCAAACGCTGGGCGTGCTGATGTTTTTCTGTTTCCCTGTGGTTGTTCTGTGTGCTTGACTCATTAGTCAGTTGACAGAAAATGTAACATCAGAAACTTTGATAATCAGTTGTTGGATGTTTCCAGGCTGCAACTTCTGAGATGTAAAGATTTGCTGCTTTTCTATGTTCTAGACTGTTTATAGCTGAATATCTTTGGGTTTTGGTTGAACGAAACAAGCATTGTGAAGGATCACTTTCAAGTCTTAGAAACTGTGATGGAAAAATGTTATGGCTTAAACTAATTAAAACAATCAGTAGTCTTGTAACATTAAATTGTCATATTACAATGTTGCTTACCAGCAGTGTTAGAGTAATTTGCACACTACTGCACCTTAGTTTTAGTTATAGTTTTAAATTAGTTATAATTAACAGTCACTTTAAGTTGCGCTTTAACCACAGGCTGCTATTATGGACACTTTAGAGACAATTTCAATGTGATTTTAGCCGCAATACATCTCATAGATGTGCGTTCTGAATTATATTCTTTTTTTCCCCTCTGTTTTGTTATATTCCTAGAGAAACGCCCTCTAATTTTGCCTGCACTATGGTGATACATACCGCTAAATGACAATAAAGGTTGATTTGATTTGATTTGTTTATGAAAAAGTTTATATCACTCTTACATTATCATCATGTAAGTCAGTTATTTTGATATTTCACGCTATAGGCATGTAGGTCTGCGATGATTTCAAGGCTGGTTCCTGTCAAGTCACATTTATGTTTAACGCACTTTAAACAAACAAGTTTTCACTTGGTTGCTTGGCAGAAAACAAAGGTCACACATATAGATCAAAACCAGGGAAAATCAAACACAGGATAGATGTTGTTGGAGGTACTGTACAGTGGTGTTTTCATGGTCGGATTCACTGAAAGCCCACATCTAAAATGCAAGACTCATTGCACACGAGCACATGGTCGAGGATGAACAAAAGGTAAACTCACAGGTCACAACATCAGACGGCTCTTTCATGTCCGTCAGTGCTTAGAAATGGAGTTTGGTCCACATCGAGGGACGTTGCTGAGGCCTGGCTGTCAGTGCTTCTTAGTACAACCAACCATATTAATCTGCGGCTCTTTCCACATGACATAAAGCCGCCATTAGTTCTGCTGCTATTTCTGTTTCTCTCCATAGACACCAAAAAACCATTGCAGCCAGGTTTAATTACAGGCTTATTATCTGAGTGGTCCTTTGAGGTGGAAAGTAGTGGGCTGGGGACAAAATAGATGTACCGGCTAATGAGTAAAATTATGAATTACTTCCCATAAAATATATTTAAGCTATAGATGGTTTATTAGTTAAACGTGTGTGTCCTACTTTTAAAGGTATCGTCGCCTGAAGCTTTGGCGATGCTGCTTTATTAACCTTCATCTACAAAATAAATAAATAAATAACGACCTGCAGATTAACTTTGTGCCAATGACCGGAACAAAAACAAGTCTGGCTTGATTTCCGCAGAGCTGATTTCATCTCTAATGTCATTTGAAAGGCTTTTCATAATCAATATTTAACATGTAATCATGGAAGGGTGTGTTGGAGCTGAAACTGCCTCCAAACCAAACTCTTATTATGCACCAATTTTATACTTGAAAGGCTTCCCCCTACAGATGGTCAATAATTCATCATTAAAAGCAAGAGGTGACAGAGCACATCTGAATTTCATACACTTGTCAAATTTATATAATGCATAAATCTGAAAAAAGTGCCGACTCATTGCACGGTGAATTTGCTTAAAAGGTCAAGAGGTGCGCAGCTGGTTTCATATGCACAGCGAGATGAATGCTGAAAGAACATTTCCCTGCAGTAAACCTGTAAATCAGTGTGCACGGTCGACTGTACATTTCACACTGTCTGCTGGTGGTCTAATGGGTCCATATGCATCATCATGTCCATCACATTTTGTTCCCGCGTTCACGCTGAGACATTGCTTCACAGAACGACTTGAAAGCTTCTGGACACGTGGATAGATAATAAGGTAAAGAAAGAAAAAAACGTTCTCCGGTCGTTTCTTTAATTTGCCTGGCATTCTCAGTGCTCTCTTTGCAGCGAGCTTCAGCCACTGTTGTGTACTGTGGTAGGCTGGGGAGGCAGCACAGCAGCGGGGGAGGCAAGCAGCATAAACAAACCGGTGTAAAAAAGCTGTGGACAGCCTGGAGGCATCAGCAGAAGGGAGGATGAGGACTAAACTGAACTCCATCTTAAGCAACATCTCCCACCTCCTCTGTGGTGGGCTGAGAGCTACAGACCATCTCCAGTCTTTGCTGCAGCATCACAAAGCATGAGACAGAGTGCTGTAACCGGTCTTGTGTAATAGCAGCAAATTCCTACTGTACAGTGCTTCCAGTCCAACAGACCACATGCAGCTTCAGCACACTAGCAGGGAGCTAAGTCAACTTAATCGATCCAACAATCGACTGAAGATAAAACCACAACAGTCAAAATAGACTAGAAACACTGGGTAATGGGTAAACAGTGAGGATGGCATCACCTGAAGGTAACATGTTTGACCAACAAAATTATCTTTAAAGCTCACTATTTTACAAATCATGTTGTTTAATCTACAAACACTCATGCTAACTCTGTGACTTTTCTTTGTATTCTTGGCTGAACTCGGTGTCTGAGCCTCTTTGGTCATCTAACACCAATGACAAGGTGCCACTGAAATATCTTTTTATGTTTTACACGGCTGATTATATTAAGCACCTTAGCGATACTTCTGGAAGTTGTGATAGGCAGTATTTTCTGCTATTTTTGACAAGTAGACTCGGTGATCAATGTATAGTGATTCAGGCTTTAAAAAGAGCAAAAGAAAGGCCCTGGTGCTGCATTTTGTTAAAAAAAAGTCATTTTCCAGGGTCACAGTTTCTGATGGACTGTGTCAGAAAATCTGAGCTTTTCTAGATGTTATTCAGTGTTTAAAGAAGGTGAAAGAAATGCAAAGTACCTACTGAATATATCTTTTTATTTTCTTCTTTAAATTCCAAGTACTGGTAACAGAAGGAGTAGCAGAATGAAGGTCACCACTTGTGACCCGGTCATCAGAAACCATGACCCTGCTGAGGTTGGAAACTTATCTAGCATCTAAATTTTGTCAGGCACTTGGTCTCAGTAGCACTTTCTGAAGGACGAAAATACTATTGTTGCTTGAGACAACAGGGGCAATGGCTCTACTTAATTTATTAAAATGAAAATGAGCTTTTTAGTGTGTTTTTTTTTTTAATCATCCACTACAGTGAGTTGGACTGTAAAAGCTGCAACACGAGCCTGCTTTTAGTTGGTATTTCTTTACATGTTGGAACATTAGATGCAGCAAATTATCCAGTAAGAGTTTTGCTCTGTACCTTTGTATGCACTAACATCAAACAGAGAATTACTTTAATCTTGTAAAAAGGCTTGTTTAACAGCATTCCAATTCCTTTTACACATTGTCCTGTAAATATGAAGCAATTTTCACAACATTATGAGAACTGGATCTTGTAAGTATGATAATTATGAGCTCCTTTCTCGAAACAGTATATAAATACATACAGGTGATAAGTTAAAGGAAAAACCAGAACCTTTTCCTCCTACAGTGAGAGGATCTGGTGGCCCTGATTGAGGGTATTTTGCTGGCATGGTTTCGGTGCTCTTGCCTCTTTTGAGGGGAAGATCACTGCAAAATAAAGCAAAGTTTCTCTAAGAGATTACTTTTATCCTACGATGGCATGAGGAGTCTGTTAATGCTTTGGTGAGCATGAAACTGATTTGAATAATGTACTAAGGTGTTTGGGATCACCAGATCTCAACCCAGTTAATAAACACTGAACATTTTGGACAATTTGGAAAGTGCTCACGATCAACATTATCAAAATAAAAAATGAGGAAACGTGTTTTGAACTGAATTAAAGAATGGTGTTTAATCCTTTGAGCAGAGTCCCAGAGACTTGTAGAATCAATTGATATATACATACAGATATGTTCCTTTAATCTATCACCCATATGTATCTTTACAGCTTTACATGCAGCCTAAATGGTGGTCACAGAATATACAATATTCTACAAAAATGTTATTTTTTAACATTGGTTAAGCTCCAAGCAAGCTTTATGAACAAGTGTGGACAAGCTGCAGGAATTTGTGTGAATATGAAAAAAATGAAGCTGCCATCATGGATTACAAGTAAGAAAAGCATCTGTTCATAAAGAAAGCTATATGAACAGAAAATATAAGATCACAAATGGAACTAATGTTAGAGGGCCAGTGAAATACTAACATTACTGACACTACTGGTGTCAGGAAGTCCACACATCTGAGGCTATACTCACAAATATTTTATATGTTATATATATTTTATGAATAGCCCTCAATCTCAAAAACAATAATAATGAAAAAATAAAAATATTATTGATCAAAAAGTGCAAGTTGCCTTTGTTTTGTCTCCTTGTGTATCATGCACATTTTTCATGAGCATATTAGAGAGAGCACAGTGGTTCTACGACTTGTTGGTATATGAATTCACAACCCCAAGACTGAAAGGCGGTGAATATAGGAAGCTTCTTCAAAAAGAAAGAGGATGAAGGCAACGAGGCACAGGCGATGCTAGAGGAGGTGGAGGAAGAGTTATCTCCTGTTGCATCAGTTGCCATGAGGCCAAACATGAACACTGTTTTCAGTGTTCTTTTATCAGCAACACAGACAGAAGATGATTATTAGTTATTTATTTGGTTGTATTGTGTTGTAGGACTTTATAGATTAACTGTGTCTCCTCACCAGCACCTGCATGTCTCCTCATAAACTATATAAGCGATTTGTCACACAAATTAGTATTAATTTAAGCCTCTTGGTAAAAAAAAAAAATTAAGATGAGTATTAATCAACACTTGCAGCATCAAGTGACTCTAAGTTGCTGTAGTTAGATATCATTAGGCTAAACATGGGCAGAATACAGTATTATTTGACATCAGATTTACTCTGATTGTTATGAATTATTTAATTGGTGTATTGTTTTTTTCCTACGTCTCTTATCTTGTGACTATTTAAAGGCTTAATCACCCAAATCACTACTAAATAAAATAATTATTTTTAAAAAAATGATATTATTAACCTGTAGAATGTACTGGTCTAATTAAGTTGGTGCAGTTCTGGTCTAGCTCAGTGCTACAGAAATGTTTTGGTCACACTTTAACGTATGATTACAACTATAAACCATGAAGAGTAAGACTCATTCAAAGACACTCAGTTTTAGAACCACTGCTCTGGCTGGCCTGCACTCACTGCAATATTAATGTGGCCTCAGTACAGAAAGAAAGTGGGATAACCTTACTGACCGCACTGTCTCACATTTTATTTTCTTAAAATAGTGCAATTTGGTTTTTAAAACCAAATGTGTCTGCCCTTCTTATGTTCCAAACAAGCCTCAAAGTTAATTCCAATCCTCTCTATTCCGCTCCTACATAATGACGGGTCAGTGAACTGCTCATTTTAAGCCTGATTAACAGCACCTGTTTGGGAGTGGCTACCCTGCCAACCTGGGCTCGCACCAAAACTCCACCGAGCAGGCTCTCCACACTAAGGTAGTAGCATTTTAATTTTTCTGTGCTGTATTTTAGTCATATATAATATAACATACAAGCAACGGCTACAACTTAAAAAGCAAAACAAGTTGTCTCCTAACTTTAGCTGTTGCGCTAATGGCGTCAACTCGATAATTAGCTAACTAGCTTAGCTGCAGTCAGCCGGCAGCCTCGGCTAGCTAACACCCATACAGACGAAGCAAGAAGCTCAAATATTACTCGAAATACTCAAAAGGGCCGTTTAGTAAGTAAGACACCTTAGTTGTTTCAGTTTGCTGCTATTTCAGTTGCTAACAGCTGTAAACAGCTGTTGCACTTAATAACTTGCGCTAGTTACTCGTATAACTGTCCAACGGCTTCACCCCAAGCAGGAGGAAATCAAAGAAAATCCTCAAAGGTTTCTTTTTCTTGCAGGCTGCACTTTTTGGACCAGGACTTCACTGCGTCTCTTTAAGACGGTAAGAATTTGCTTGTTTTGTTGATTATTTTCAATTCATGTCCTGGCTGTGTTCATATGTGTTTGTGTGCTGCTTCTTTGCTTTTCCATGTAGCTTTTCTAGTGTGTGTCTCAGCTTCTTCTAGCTGATAATTTCTGTTTTGAATGTCGTTGCTTTTGTTATTAGTGCTTGTTTGCGTTGGTATTAATTATGGAGGACCGTGCTTTGTTGTGGCTAAGCTTATTGTTCATTTGTGGTTGGCAGGTGTTTTTTTGTTTGTTCGCATAGTGGAAATATGAGTAGTCATATTTGAGTATTATGGACACAGCTGCCTCTACATTTCCCAGTGTTATTGCCATTGTTTTTATGGGTTAAGCTCGAAAAGGCTAATATTGTACTGTACACAGGATTTTAATATGTCTTGCACACAGAATTCTGTTAGTTTCAGGTTATATTTCCTCCCTGAAAATCCCAAAATACCATCTGTGCATGAAGCATAGGTAGCTGTGTTCAAATGTTCACCACAGTTTATATTTGGGTTAAAGTTATAGAAAAAGAAATCCACTCAAAGCAATGTGACAGCTTGCTGTACTGTTCTGCATATCATAATTACATCTAAATTACAGAGCTGCTGTTGGTTTCCTTCAGCTGCGATGTTAAATCACACTGATTGTCGTATTCTGATGATCATCATGCCTCATGACATTTAAGCCGTGACAATTTTTATATAGATTCAGATATTTTTTTGAAATCCATAACCTCTAATATGTGCTGCATGATTCATGTTTGCATTGCTCTTGTTAGATTGGTTGATTTACTTGCTAATTTATTCTAAGCAATGTATGTATGCTTTGTCGGCTGTAGCTTGTGTGCAGCTTGTTAGAAGGTTTTTTATATTATCATTAATAGTTGTACTGTGAACTGTGTTAACCCTGATTGTAACATATGATGTTTTCATGTATAAGCTATGCATTTACCACACCCATCATACTTTTCTTATTTCTGCTCTTCACTCACACCCACATTCAACTTTATTCACTCCCATTTACTTGCATATCATTATCCTGTAACCCACCTGTATAAATAAAGAATGATAGGGACCACCTCTTTGTAACTTACACGAGAAGTGTCTCGTTGCACTGAGTGGGTTACCCTTGCTGCAAGTACAGAGAAGCCTCCGTGTCGTTCATCACAGCGAGCGGTTCCTGGTTGGAGAGTGAGCCGCCTAAGAGCGCTCCTCTCTGACACAGCTAATAAGTAGTAGATCCCACATGATAGCTGTCATAGGTTCTATATGTAGCATGATTTTACAGGGAAAATAGTCTACGTGGGTGAGGATTGATGAAGTCAAACTGCCTTCAACTCTGCACATGTTCTGCATTGATATAAATCTGTGAGGTAGCTGAACGAAATAAGTCCGCCACCAAGATTGTAATGATTCAAGCAGTATATGTCAGGATTTTAAAAGCAAAGTTGGAACACGTATTTATAATGATGGGTAGTATACGCTATAAATGCTTCATTTTTTAGCATTTTTTCAAAGAAAGTGGGCTTATGGATGCGGTTTACGTATGAAACTTTAAATTGCATATATGTTACATCTATGGAGCTGCAGATGTCCCAAAATATTGTATATTTTTTCATGTAATCCTTTGGGAAATTTGTATTTGCTACAGCAAAAGTAAAAATAAAGTTCTTCAATATTGATTTGCATTTAAAAATGTACTTCTGAGCTCTGCACACTGTACACTAAATAGTCTAATACCATAAATTATGATACACACAAGGCATTTGACAGCATATTTTATATATACCTCTTTTTCCTAGTATACAGAACCAAATGTACACTGATGTACACTGGTTTGAACAGTGTTTGGAGATGGGTTGGATTGTCCTCCCCCCGGGAAATTTAGAGCATCAAATACTTAGTTTCCTGCTTTCTGGTTTATTTTTATGCACCAGTTTGTGTCTATTCATGGTAATTAGCTAAAGGAAATAACAAAATTCCAGAGCAATGAGTAAATGTTACAGCATTTTCCCAAAATGCTACAAGTCATTTGCTTCTGTCATATTTTTGTGGGTGGACAAATGCATGTGTTCTGGATATTGAGGGGGATGTGTCTCCTGCATCCCCCACCTCATATCTACACCCATATAGTGCTGTATACACTGCTATAGGCATGCATAGATACATGCATGCATACAATATAAACAGCAATATATGTTTTAGGTAACGAGGCCGGTCGTATGTGTTTTATGAATAATTTATGCAGGCTGTGCCTTATTAACATTATTTTCCCAGTAGGTTTCACTTCTTCACTGCTTTTTCAGCAGCTTAATTTTATTTTTCCTCACATATAATTGGAAACATATTTTTCTGCTCATGGTGGTGGTACAGAAACTGTAGGGGTTTTTCTTGCCATCTTTTCCATGCTGCTGCTGTCTTGCTGTTCCCTGTCATGCTTGTTGCTTGAAAGCAGTGAAGTTGTAACCAATGAACAGACCATTATGACAGCTGTTCATATTATCAGACTATGACAGGTCTTAGTCTGTGGAAACACTGAAAATATACCTTTAATACAAGTCTTAATCAGACTGTAACATGACTATGATTGCATGGTTAGACTGCAACTGTGGTTGTGGTTACTGTCCCATAAAGCTCTTCACACTTCTTGAAAGCCTCAAACATTAGTCATCTGTAGTTGTAATCAAAATGGCTTCCACATCGAGATGCTATGTGACCCTCATCCAGAGGTGGAAGCCTTATACAGCATCCAGAGTACAACCTGCCTATTTCCCCTCCGCTGTCTTTGGAGAACAGCCAATCATCTCCCTGATATTAGTATTCCTGCATCCTGCCTTGTGTTATTTTCACCAGCTGCCCACCAAATATCTGAGTTGACGTGCGCATTTAAATGATGTCCACTTTGAGTTATCCCAGCACATTAGTGTCTAGACAGCAGCTTTCGCACAACATTAAGCCAAATTCAGAAAGTATGACATTCACAGCATGATCATTATCAGGACTAGTTAGGTCTGATGTGAGGTTCAGAAATGTGAAAAGTTCAACTTAGCCTCTAATGCTGCTGCTAATATAGAATCACTTAAACCTTAATGCTACATCATTAAATAAAATAGGAAGACAGGGAAGGAGAGAGAGGAAGGAAAGATGAAATACATTCATAAATACTGCAGGTCCCCAAGCAAAAATGAAGTACAGTATGTACATACATACAGTTCCAATTTATCTCTATATCAGAATATAATAAAGGCCTGGGGTAGCTCTGAGTCTGACAAATGGACCTGAACAAAAGAATTTTACATGAGCTGTGTGACTCAAATCTGTAAAATTAATCAGCATGTGGCAGAGATTTTTTTCCCCTGCAGACTTGCTGGAACTAATTTAGTGATGCTAAATGTTCAGTTACAGAAAAGAAAAGGAAAAAAAAAACATCACCAGGCTAGGCTCTGTGCAAAACTCACTGTTTTATCTTTTGGACTATTCAGAGGGGTGAAGTGAAGAGGGAGGTAGGTATTGTTTCTTTCTGAGATCTTGCTCACGGCAAAATACAGACTTTGGAGCACCCCACTATTTTGTGCTGCAATCATCGCGGATAACAGGTGAAACTCCAGCGACTCTCCTTCAGCAGTTCTTTGTACCAAGCACTTTCAAAAGTAGAAAACAAAAATTAGGAAGTTAAAATGGCATTATATTAGCTGTTGAAGCAGCGAACACCCTGCAGCTCTGAGCATAATGAGGAAAACATTATTAAACATGGCCGCTTAAGGAGCTGCCGTGTTTTTCAGCCTAACACTCCATATTAATACATGACACAGTCTGTAATCACAGAAAATAATAATTAGATGTTGCAAAGATGAATTATGCTGATGTAACTGGTACTTAATTACAAAGTTGAGAAGAATAACCAAAGTCTTGCAGCTTTTTATGTTACAAGTACTTGTTAAATTTCTTCTATTAGGACAACCAACAAGGCTGCACGCTAATGCCATTTTAGGATTTCTAATGGTGGACGTGTGAGGCAATACACATAACAAATCATTGATGTTTTTCATGCCACATTCATTCTTTGTGTTGACACAGTCCATTGTCCATTCCAAGTACAGTTGTATTCTGTTGTACACAGGATGTGCTGTCGCACTGCAACCAGCAATCCTATTCTGTAGAGATTATTTTCAGTCCATCACTTCATTGTTTGACCCATAAAATGTTCTAAAATTGTACCAAATGTGCAATATATTTCCCTAAAGTCCAATGTAGTGTCTTCCCAATCGCTTGTTTTGTTTTAAGCAAATGGAAAAAATGCCCAAGGATGTTCAATTTCTAATACTTGTAGCAAAGAAATGCTGCATATTCTCACATTTTAGAAGCAAATGGAAAAAGAGAATATTTGGTAATTTTCTGGAGAAAATTACTTTTTAAAAAACCATTTATTGCTGTGATTATGTAGTAGGGTTTGACCTTGACCAGCTTTTGTATTCTTAGTTCAATACCTAACAGTGACATTTTTGTATTCAAGCTAGGGAAGGGATTATACACTTTTTCAATTATTGTAATCAACTTAACGTTTGAGAATTTCTAAATTCATATGTGGTTTTGGAGAAATGTGGAGAATGAGCTGCACTTAAATGTCATTCTATGTAAATGTTTAGTCCTCAACGTCTTGTATTAGCTGACCAAGTGTCCAAAAAACCTTAAGATTTAGGCAGTTAGAAGAGGCACATTTCTTCACATTTTTGTTTAAAAATTGGTCAAATGCCATTTGTTTAAAAAGTTGCCAGTTCATTTTGTGTTGAACAACTAATCATTTACTCAACTATTTTTTTTTTGCATCTCGAATCAAAATGCACTGTAAAAACACACCTGTAGAATCTACTCAAACAGTATGCACTCAATTTGTTACTAAATTATACATACATTTTACAGTAAAATAATAATTTTCTCAGTGCTTTCCACAACTAATTACTTCTAAAGCTGTAATTTCAACTCAAGAATTTAGTGGGGATGGTGAGGACCTGCCTTAACTAACTTCCAGCAAATACTGCATTTCCTTACCAATAACTTTGACAGTGCAGTTAAAATATTGTAGTGCTGACTATTACCTATTTTTAATAACACATTTGCATAAATTAAATAAGTGTAAGAATGCATACTTTAATGTCAGTAGGCAACTGTTTTTCACTAATTTCACATCATTTAAACAGGGAGGTTTAGCTTTACTGTCCAGTATTGATTATATCAACATGTTGGGGTGTATTTTAGGATTTCTTTTTATGTCACAGTTGGTGCTGTTAACAAATAGGTATTGTAGGTAGAATTTATTCATTATTATTATTTTTTATTTGCTCACTAATTTGCTTTGGTAAAATGTGAAGGATTTAGATGGGTTGTATTTAAGACCCTTGTGGCCTGCTTACGTTGAAGCATATTGTTAGATTTTGTCCTAGTTTGTTGACACGACTTTATTATCGAGTGATCAGCTTCAACTTGACTTGCCAAACAGTTGTTGCTCATTAGCAGAGCGGAGGCTTGCTGTTTCTGCCAGATAAAAGCTGTATACGTCTTGTTTTTACTGATTTTTGTTTTTCATCTCCAAACGAGTGATGGCATGTATGGGTTCAGGGAAAATGTAACCTCATTATTTACTGAATTTAAGTTTTGAAATATCTGAATAAGATAAAATTGTGGAATGGCCGAGCTAATTAGAAAGCTGATATTTTGGCAATGTAACCCTTGTTAGATAAATGCCAAAAGCCCTCTCACCAATATTGGATTTATATCTAAGACAGCAAGTACTTACTGTGTATATTGCTATGTATACATAGCTGCAGGAAAAGCAGATGATAACTCTCCTTAAAATGTTCTCATATGTCTCTTTATCACATCAATGGAAGCGAGGGGCATGTTTTTCCCGCAGCTTCACTCATTAACAGTCAAAAGGATGCTGCTGTTCAAATTGGCTGTATTGACAGAAGTGATGCGACTTCACAAATAATGAAATGGATCTAAAAACAATTCAGCAATGACAGTAGTAGGACATATATAAGGCCCCACAGTGTGATGTGAAATTGTTCTGAGGAAGCCTCTGCTGTAAACATGATTAAATCCAATAGTTTCAGTTTGTTTTTCATATTGATGACTTTAAATTGAAGAAGCGTTTGTCACCTGTTGGTTTCTGCAACTCAGGGTCAGTTTGTGAACACGGAATGAAGGAATTTCTCAACTCTAATGGTAGGGGGCTTCAGAAAGAGCATAGGTCCTTGACTCTGCGTTAGTATCCAGTTTCACTGCTCAGCGTGAGCATTTTTGTCTGCCCCTAATCAGAGCCTAAAATACGAGGACCACCATCTGCCACCTCGAAGCTACTCGTCAAACATGCAACACAGCACATCTCTAAAATATAAGAAATTCTCTAATTAAAACATACCGAAGTTTCAGTTCTAAACACAGGGCACTTTTATGAGAGGCAGTTTGTGTCATAATAACTGAATAAGCTCTCCCTAAAATCAAACAAAAATAAATAAATTGAAAGTGAATAAGAAATAAATTGCAATCCAGAAAATGATCTCAAAGGCAGAACTTCTGATAATATTATACAAGTGCTACATTTGATTAGAAATTATTATTCCCACTTGCAGTGTATTATTGAAGCCAGTTCAGAGAAACAGAAGAAGGTGGTGGGTGGGAATAATTTAAGTTGTATAATTTTAGAGCTGTATTACTGTGCCGTGTTGCATCTCTAACTAGTGCCATTGAGGTGGCAAACAAGTGGGCTGGTATTGTTTGATTCTTTTGAGGCTTTATTCAATTATTATGACAAAAATCCAATCCCATACAATGAGATAATGTAAAACTGTGTTTGAGGCATCACCTGTTACATAAAGAGGTGATGGCCAGGTGTATTTATTGTTTAAGTTTGAGGTGTTTTGACCATCCAGTATTTGTGTTGGGCTCCTTAATGCTCTCATGGCTTCTGGGCCTCAACTCGTCCAGCACCAGCAGCTGCGGAAAGCTACTGCATTTCTAAATCTACAACTTTAACGCCTGAAAGGAAATTAGTAGACATGATTGATAGGTCTAATCCTATTTTCCAAGCTCATAATGACTGTCTCTGGTAAACTCTTCTGATGTACAGTGCTGTACGTGTACATAGACCTGGATGATAAAATCATAGCCATCTGTATTGGGGATTGTCACTCCATCAGTAGCAGTAAGAAACTTATTCAGTAGCATGTTAGATGGTTTCACTTCAATGCATTAGATGCAAATTGCCATCAAAGCTGATGACAACAATGTAGATTTGTTTGCATGAACAAACTATAGTGGCTCACAAACAGCCTGTCATATCCTTGATAAGAAATTCCCTTTGCCCTCCATTGCTTCCCGCATGACTTTATACATTACATATCATGCAGATCTCCCGAGGTGCGCTAGTCCACCATCGCCTGGGTCTCTTGTCACTCCGTCTGCGGTTTCAGTCAAGATGCCCTGTGTGCACCTCTGGCCAGTATTTGCTTTTCTTATTTACAGTGTATCAAGGTGAGGTTATTCCTTCACCATTATTTACTTTTATATACATATATACAATTATTTGTTTGTGTTTTTATTGTTATTTTAACATTAAAACTTGTGTACCTTCACACATAGGCTTAAACGGTTCAATTTAAATGACATAAATTCAATCTAAATCTTATTTCTTTTTGGATTTTTGAAAAACGGGTCATTAGAAGTTGTTGATAATTATTATTATATGGATGCATTTTTCTATTATACTATCCAGCCCATTGTGTACATGCATGTCCAACAATAGTTAACAATCAATATTGGCAGTAAAATCTGCCTCCTGGCTCGGTTGGAAAATCAGTTACTCTGATTTGATCAAGTCAGCAGGAGTTATCACAGTGGCAATCTGTTTTGTGTTCCCGTTTAGGTCAGTTAGCTATATTTCTGATGCCTAAATATATTTTGTAATCAGCATAACCTGCCTAGATTGATGATGGGCCCACTTGGGGGCAGAAGCAGTCCACTGCATGCTGAAAAAAACACAGCTTGACATATTATTGCTTTTTAAAGCTGTTGTGGCTTACACTTACCTATTACACATCCAGTTCACATCCATATTCACACACATAGCGTTCATATTTCTGACGTTCATACAAATGTAAGTTTATATAAGTTTAAGTGCCTAAAAAGTGCTTGGGCTACATGGAGCACAAGCCACAACTCCACAGTCTATGTAACTATTTTTGATTCACTTTTAAAAACCCAGTCACAACCCACACTGCTGGTAGCAGCATCAGATTTTTGAGTGACACCATTGTCATGTGAGGAAGCAAAGTGCAACCAGCATCTGCAAAATGTAATTTATTTCTATGTTCCAAAAGGGTAATGTATTTGAACCTTTTGGGATTCAACTGTAACAGCAGGGGAGTGTAGTCCTGTGGTTTAAGATGGTAGCATGTAGAAGACAGCATGTAATCCTGGAAACCCCTGGAAAGACCGACAATCCTAAATATGATTTGGTGTCTTTCCAGCACAATTCTGATTCTCTCATACCCCTACTGAGCCTAAAATGTACCAAAACAATAGAAAACACAACAGTGTGGGTGCAGGCATGTGGGGAATAAAAAGTATCTAAATCTTTACTGTTGCTGTCAGCTGTGACCATTATAAGGGAGGTAAATTACATAGTAAGGCAGAGTGTGTTTAAAAAAAAAACAAAAAAACAAAACAAAAACCATTAGTTCTTATTAAGTGTTTTCTTTGCTTTTACTTCAGTCTGACTAGCTGACAGCTCCCTGTAGCTACAGCATGTTTTCCCCATTTTGTTTATTTTCCTGGACTGTATAAGGGATGATACCCACACTTCATTAGTAGAAGGCAGCGAGAACTCCCTTTTCAGGGTCCTTTCTTACAATATTTCATTGTCCAAATTAATGACATTGAGAATGAAGAACAGCCAGAGAAAGTGAAAACTGTAGAAACCATCAGCTTTGTTGTTGAAGAGGTATTACGTCAACATACTGTAAACACATTGCACTGAAATCTTCAGCACTCTGGATCTAAATGAAAAAGGATTCTTTACATGTGAACACTTTGCCATTTTTACATTGTATCAGTGTATTTTGAGTTGTTTCATGCAAGAGGACAAAAAATTACATCACAATAGAAGATCTTATCACCTACTCCCTCTCTGCAGGAGTACCTCAGAGATAAATCACATTATTATACAGTCAATTAGATATAAACACAAAAGATGAGATAACTGGGAAAATGAATTGAAATTTTCTTTCAGTGTTACACATCAAGCTGTTGTAGCTACAGCTACTACTAAGAAGACAACATAAACCTAAGTGAGCCTTGGATGTTATTTCTGCATCTACCTGTATACAGTGTATCCACATAAAGTGAGCTTGCAGTCCCCTTGTAGATGAACAGATATCTTAATATCCTTTCTTGACTCCTTTGTAAATTGTGTCTGACATTACATGTAGACCATTACCAGATAGTTGCATGATTACAGTTCCTGGCCCAGTCTCTTTTAAGAGAGAAAGAACTGCTAATCACATTTAAAAAGAACTCTTTTTGCTTTAACAGGGTTTTTCCTGGCTCAGGATGGGCTTTTTGTGCTGTGTGTACACATAAGAGTATGCATGTGGTCTGGGTCTAAGTAAAGACAATGAGCTTGTGTTGCCTTATTTGACAGCAATGTGTGTATTTCCTGTTATTTCTGATCATTTGATAAACAAACATGATTGATGATTCTTAGTTCTTATTATTTTACTTGTGGTAACTTATCTCCCACACTAGTTGAAACATGTTTGGAAGGCGCCAAACAGTCTTTAATGCATAAAAATCCCCGTTTAAACTCTTAACTATAAAATATAACACTGCAGCTACGTCATTTCTGGAGCAAGCTCATTTGTTGTCACTCACTATATTGATTAAAATGCAACTGATCCCGACTCTTTCTTCCATTTTATAAAATAAATTGCTCTAAAGACCGTAATGGCGTCTATAAGAAGCTCAGATGGGCCTTCTGATTGTTGTTTATGTGCATCTGTTCATCGATTGAAAGTTTCAAGCTGAGAATACATCTGAATTGATGACGGCTAACTTAGTAATGAGATCAGATACAAGCCTAGGTCGGTGTGAAATATCTGCTGAGTGAGCAATTAGATCAATGTCAAGGGTTGTTCCTTAAAATTAAATGTCCTTGACATCTCACTTTGATGAGCTTGTTCATTTTTATGTGCTTGTGTTAGAGTGTACTATTTTAATTTCAAAAAGACTCTCTACCAGTGGGACATTAGGTGATCTACAATTGTAATTCACTTCTTTTGTTAACACGGAATTGCAATATTGACAGAATGTCTTAATGATTGTCTGTGTATAGAGTTGTGTCCCTGTAACTAGGAGTAATTACAGAGCATCAATGAAAAAAAATAAACATCAAGATAAAAAGCAGCCAGTTTCAGAAAATGAAATCACACCTGGTGAAGTGAGAGTTATTGGTATTGATCAGCAACACCAGGGAGTTACATTAGCTCATACTCTGATGCAGTAAATAACCTAAGTTATTGCCTGTTAGACAACAGATTACTTAATTTAATTCTTATTGTATGTTTACTTAAACCCAATGGCATTTTTTTTTAGGGCTCTCGTAAATTTGTATATGCATTGTTCTTTGCATGCGTGCATGAAATGATTTTGAGTTATTCAAATAAGATAAATCACACCGGTTGACATTTTTACTTGATTGTTTTGGTGCCAAGTTGTCTACCTCATTTTACTTTAAATGTTAAAGCCAAGAGTTTTTAATGCACTTACTATGCCCATCCATTTCATGTCCTAGTAAGAGATTTGTTTTTGTTTGACGGCTTTTAGATCAAAAACCAAAGATGTTTTTCATTACATTATTAGTTTTTGATCTAGCATCTAACCATATAATTAGCAGTTTGTTTTACCTTACTTGTTTACAGATATTTCTATATGAAGTATTAATTAAAATTACTTAAATTGGTTAATTGTTAAGTATTAGTATGTAGTAGAAACCAAATATTTCTTGGCAGGTAGTGAGAAAGTTTTTAAGTTTATCAAATTAGAAAGCTCCAAACACAAATGTCAGTTTTATTTTATGATAAGAAATGCAAGTGGGCTTTTGACCATGTGGTCTGGATTTGGGCATCCTCTGTGAACGACTGCTAATGAGCTTCTCAGGATTAGTAATGTCCAACATTAAAAGAGAGTCAAGAAAGGCTCCCAGATGCAAAATGGCCGCCCGTAGCTTGGTGGTTTGTTTTGGAAAGTGGCGAGCGGGGGTCCACCCGGTGAAGAGTGTGGGTAATTAGCCACTGGGGCAGCAGCTGAAAGTCACGGTCTCCCTCAAAGCTGTCGTCTGTTGCATGCTGATAACATTGACATGCCCTCCTCTCGCGTCACATTCTGCTGCATGCCAGACAAAGGGAGGGGAGCGCCGAGGAATGGAAACTGAGAGGAAAGAAAGAATGTTGAGAAAGGCAGTGATGGATGAAGAGAGGGGCTGACCTTCACTCATTAGTGAAGCGACCTTCTATAATCGATGAGCGGTGCAATTGAAGGCATGGACACCCAGCTGACCGCACTCTGCCTTCTGATACAGACACTTCAAAAAAGGAACTTGGAAAGGAAAATTTTGTGTGTTTTTTCTTCATTATTGTTATTAGAACATTTCTAATTGCGTAGTGGTTTTGCAGCTTTCAAATATTATAGTGTGTAGAAGTTACACAGAATACAGCACAAATTAAAGTATGAAATTTGAATTTGAGATAAAATGCAACACCAAAACATTGCCTTTGTTTTTCTCTAAACCAGTCATATTGTGTACAGCAGAGCTAAGTATTGGACCAGTTTTTTTTTTTCTTTCTCTTCTTTTATCTCCTTTGAGGTGCATCTTGTCTTGGCTAATGTGTACTATTAAGAATGGAACTTGAAAGGCATTTAGTAGAGCTAATACTTAAAAAAATCATTGTTTCCAGGTAGCTGCTGCAACCAGAAATCATATGAGTGGGCAGTTGTTGTGTCGGACAACTTCGTTAGCTAATGGACTGTATCATCTCATGATGAACTGGAGCATGAAAATGAGCATCAATATTCATCTCATCATGATTATGTTTTTATATGTCATCTGCGCTAGATTTTCTGTGGTCACACACTAACCAGGCAGCAGTTGTGTGTGACCTTGACACACTCTTGTGAATACTATAGCAGCAAAGCAAAGTGATGAAAATAAAGCTGATTAGATTTATTACTCTGGTATTCAGAGGTGTTGATTGGCTTGTCAGGTCACATTTGACCCACTCTGCTAGTAAAGTTGGTACAAAAGAGCCAATGAACTGAAAGTTTTCACACCATATCTGAAAAAACAGACTTTGAAACCAACAGGATAAATGCAGCAGTAAAAGAGACTGACATTTACTTTTTTATTGTGGAAATAGGAAGAGAAAGTTGCACACAGGCAAGGTAAGTTGGACTGACCTTCACTGAATCTGCAGAGGATTAAAACTGCTTTACCTGTGATGTTTCCCAATTCCAGTAAACAGGACTACTGAGTTCTCTTAACCTGACCTCAGAAGGTCAATTACTGACCAGAAATGATCTGTGTTTGTGCCATTTTATCAGTCTGTCTTTATTCAGTTTCAGAGTTTCTTTCTGGATGTATTTCTGGGTGAAATTCAACATTCGTAAATGCTGCCTTAAATATCAACAGCTCTCTTAACATTTGTACAGCACACACTTGTATTGACAAAAACACGCTGTCCAACATTAACTTGAACTTATTATCTAAAGCATTAGAAAGTCACAAACAGCCCATTTAACAAAGTCAGCTGATACAGTGAGATAGATAGTTAATGTTCTTTTTTAGTGAAATACAGGAAGCAAAGCATCTCTTTTGTGGGTCCCAAAACGACATCAGTTGAGCACTGACCTTCTCATGATGCTCATTGCCAAAGTTAGTTATGAATTTAGAAAAGAATGGTGTGCTCATGGACAGATTTTCTTTTACATTAGTTCAGTTTTTTATTGCTTCAATACCGTCTGATGTAAAGTGTCAGTCTGGTGAACTATATACATTTATAGTAACTTAACACATAGAATAGAATAAAATAGAATATCTTTACTATCGCTGCGATTTGGAATGAAATAGGTCAATCTTTTCGTGCATAATAAATAAATACAAAATGCATAGATAATTGGTAGGTACTCCAGTCCAGACAGTTGGTAAGAGTGTTTGACAGAGTTCAGTTGTGTTATGGCTCTGGGGTAGAAGCTGTTTTTCGTCTGTTTGTCTGTGATTTGATGGACATGAATTGTCTACCTGAGGGTAGTGCTTAAAACGGATGGTTTCACCTGGGCCACCTGGGTCGGTCTGGGCGCGCAGGGGGTGTCAGTAGCTGCTCCCTCTTGTTCTCCGGGTTCGCGTCGTTCACGGTGGCCCCGGTGGCTCTCTGGGGGTGCCGCCCTGTGGCTCCTACGGCCCGGGGGGAGGGATGCCCTGTTGACTTGGCCCTGCCTTGCCGTGACTGCTGTTCTGGGCTTCGGGGTTCTTCACACTTGCATGTTTGATCAGGTCTTGCCAGCTACTGCCGAGTCCCATTTCAGCGATTGATGGGTCCCGCCAGAATGTGCTGAGAATTTCTCCAGTCTCTACCCTAAACTCATTCTCTCTCGCACTAGTATCCTTTTCTGGCCTATTCTATTCTATTCTATACTATCAAGACACCCACAATTATGGTGCTCAGTACCATTTGTTCATTTATTATTGAATCTCTTTTTCTTTTGTGTTGGTTTGGTTTTCTTTTCTTTTTTCAAATTTTTATTTATTTATTTATTTTTTTTTATTGATGGGCAATTAGTAGTTGGGCATAACACACCACCTTACAATCTTTAATTGCAATAGCAACGCCTGTTATTTTCTATCCCTGTTCATCCTGTTCGTCCTGTTCCTCCTGTCCAGTCTTTGTTTCCCCCACACATCACTGAGGTGTAGCACTGCCCTCCCTGGCTCATAATAGGGAATTCTAATAAAGAATATCTGCTTAGCTTTCAGGGAGGGCCGGTGATGGTCACACACATGCACTAAATATTAAAATATTTGGCTGCAAGACTAAAATATGCATCAATCTCATAAAATGTTGACTCCCCTTTTGTGGAGTTAAACAATGAGAACAAATGCAAAAAAAAAAAAAAAAAAAAAAAAAAAAAAACGGATGGTTTCCAGGGTGAAATTGGTCCTTAAGAGTGTTTGCTGCTCTACTGAGGCAGTGGAAGCTGAATAAGTCCTCCAAAGAAGGCAGTGAACAGCCGTTAATAGTTTGGGTAGTGTTGATATAAACACATATAGCGCTCATTAAGTTTTATGTAGCTTATCGGCTGTGTGTCCTCTAATGATTGCTGTTGAGGTTTTATGGGTGGGCGACCTCTGACCTGACTCCAATGTGATCCAAATTGTAGTCTGATTGAGTTGGGTCCTGGACTACCTGCTCAGGCCTGTTTGTTGAAGGTAGGGTTTGTAAAGAAATCTGGATTTGAACCTTTCTCTTAATCTGGCTCTCTCTCAACAGCAATTTCTAGCAAACAACAGGCTCCAGTCCTATGAATTCCATGTAGGAAAAGGTGTGACAGTGTGCTGTTATCTCCACATTTCTGGCATCTTCTTGTCTTTCCTGATCTCTGTTTCCACCAGACCTTGCCCCTGTCCGTGCACTGTGGTGCTGCTCATGAAAACAGCTATAAATACTTTTGTCTTATGACATGATCAGACAACACACTGTACAAACAGTTTTTTCTCAAGCATACCCCCAGATTATTTTCTTCTTATTGTTATCATTACTTTTTATTTTTGAGGATAGACAGAGCATGCAATGTGTAAACAACAGGAAAACATTACATGTGTTGCTATTACTTTTTGACTGTGTCTGCTTGTTACTGGTAGCACATCATGCTGCTGCCAGTGTTGGTGTTCCTTGTCTATATGGGGCAGCTCAGGTTGCCTGCATTGTGGATCCTACCTAATTATCCCTGGCCCAACTCAGATTAGCTCTAACCATCTTCAGTGAAGGTGTGCAAACGAATTTATATTATTATATAATTTTAAAGTGCACTGAAGCACAGTACATTACTTCCTCATTAAAAGTGTATTAAAAGACAGCGAAAGCTGTCAAAACAATCTTAATCTGTTAACGCTTTTATAAATAATGCTGCCCAGCTGGTAATCCAGTGATGGTTTAAATAATTGTTTGCTTCTCTCAATTTGTTACATTTTAATTGCAGTTTGCTTCTATATGTAGTGTATTTTACCAAGAATGTTTTATAAAGCAACAATAAGATATGCTAAGTCCACTGATCATTGATGATTTCTCTTTTTAAAGCCTTTTGAGATGAGCCTGAATAGCTGAATACATAAACTGCCTTGAATATGAATGACATTTAAGAGGTTTGAGTGCTTCCAGCATTCAGTTCAAAATTACTGCTGTCCAGTTCTTCGGCGCTTTTCAACAACAGATGGGCTTGTCAGAATATCAACTGGAGAGTCTGCTAGTGAGGTGAAGAGGGGGAATACATTCTCAGGCACCCACGGTAGAGCAGGTGGATCAGGCGGGTGAGGTGATATTGTATACACACTGGCTGGTGCACCAAGAGTCAGATATTTAGTGGTGCTGTGTGCAGCAATAATAAGGCGGGAATTAGATGCACTTTTAAATTGCCTTGGAGGATGCCTTCAAGGGATGTCTTTATATGATGCTGCCTGTGGTGCAGAAAAGGCCGGAGCTGCCACCAACGATCGCACTCCCTCATCAAAAACATTACCTACAGCTGCAGACAGCACGCCGATCTGTGTAATGAGCAACTGATCAATCCATACAGGCTCTCACACATTCTGTCCCAGGCTCATTGGGCTGCTCCGCAATGTGTGGAATATCAACTAAGCATGTCAACAGAAAGTACTTTAATGAGGTCAGAAAAGCTAGACTGAATGGAGGCATTACAACAGTTCCTGTGACCTATTAGACTTTTAAATTCTGCTGGTATTTTGTTTGCCTTTGGAGGCAGCCATGTCGAGTTGGAGATGCGATTTGAGACCAGCGACTTGAATCCATTGACCTCACCCTGTCAACACACTGACATTTTAACTATAGGAGGAAGGGCTGGCAGTGAAGCTATACTGTTTACAACATTTAATAAACCCTTAAGTCAGGGAATGCTGGTGGCCAGGCAGACTGACGGGACAGCTGGGAGTTTTTGGATCAGGACAGTTCTGACCGGAGCAGAGCAGCATGGGAAGCCAGCTGTTGTTCACCACCTGCCACCTTCCACAAAGGACTCAAAGACTACAATGCACCGTGTGGCCCTCTCTGCCTCTCTGTGCCCTAACAAATGTAAGCTAATAATCCAATTACAGCCTTAATTTGCAGATGCAGCCTTGTGACTGTGAGGAAACTTTCAACTTTGCGTGATGAATATGAAATGGCAGAGCATGAAATTTACTTACACCAGGGTGGGAGATAAGCGAGACCACCAGCTAAGGAGTTTTCTGTTTTTAGGTGCAGTAATACTCTCAGAAATTATGTGTAACTAACTCGTAGATTTACAGACCCTTTTATTCATGTTAAGGCACAGATTCTGAACTTTATGACTGTTCATTTACTGAAAACAAGCCAACATGTGCCACCTCAATAATACCATTAGACATTTAAACATTAATATGTCAACATGGTAATTTAACCACCTGCTTCTCCTGCACCATGAGAGTTAAAGCTGCAGAGTTTTCTTTCAATATTTCTTGATTGTATGTGCATTTTTAGCTTTTACATTTCACACGTTAGTTTGACAACCACTTAGTCCGTTTTTGATTGATTTGAGTCTTGTTGGTTTTTTTCTGTCTACAAAGTTTTTCAAATTAACAATTATATAAAATATAAGAGCCACACAATTTGACATTCAGAAATTGTCACCAGCATTTTATCTATTTTTCTGGCTACATATATGAGTTGAATTATGATTCTGTTCTTTAAACCATTGTAAATTTATTTTCCCTCTGTCAAATAATTGAAAAATTATTTGGGCATTTTGCCTTTCCTTGTGACAACTGTTTTTCCCTGTCATACAACTACAGTGCCATGCTTTTTGAGTCAACATTGTCATTTTTCTGGTACCTTCAGTCTCTTCATATATATATATATATATATATATATATATATATATATATATATATATATATATATATATATATATATATATATATATATATATATATATATATATATATATACACACACACACACACACACACACACACACACAGTGTTTCCTCTAGGATTTTTTCCTGCGGCGGCAGGCTGTATGTATGTATGACAATTATTTTTTAGCACAACCTGAGCTGTTTGAATATGTATGCTGCTGTGCTAAATAGTTAAAATGTCAAACAAAATTAGAATTTGTTAGATTTAATCATCAAATAAAAACACTATTTAAGTGCATTTGGTTTCTTCAAACTTGTAGCCCAAAAGCCTCAGGCAACAGATAAGAGTGCTCTGCTTTTCCAGTAATTAACAATAGGAAAATCCCCAAATGAAGTGCAATTTTTAAATAAATTTCCAGAAAATTAACAAAAGGGAATATGATATAATGTGTATTTCTGTCCACTACTACAATTTAAGTATTATGAGTTGAATGCATTGAGATATACAGCTTGAGGCAGTGATTGACACAGTGGGATGTCAGTAAAATATTATAGGAGAATAGGGCACAGCAGTATGAAATTTTTGTAATTTCAACAGAGTAGAAGCTTCAATAAAGGTTTATGTCACATGCTTCAAGTGCATTACAATGAATTTGTATTTGATTTTTGCTACAATTATTAATAATATATAATTATTAGTGCGTTTTGTGACTATTGATATGTCAAATTGATGAGAGAGTGTTCAGAGGTTTCTGAAACACTGTTTTTGAAATTCTGTGTGGTGGTTCTGGTCATCGCCATCTTGTCAGTGCTTGACTCTTTCTAACACCCGGCTAATTAAGAAAATGAGCAAAGAGGTGGAACATCAAATTTCCCTTAAAAAAAAAAATCATCTAAAAACTGCATTTTGTACTTTCTTGGGTTACCTTTGTCTTACACTAAAATTAGTTTGATGATCTGAAACATTTGCGTTTGACAAATATGCCAAAATAGAAGATTTCAAAATACTTTTGCATGGCACTGTATATCACTAAAAGCAGCCTCACTCTTAATTATGCATAATTTTAAGCTTTTATACAAATTAAATTTGTGAGTTCTATAAAAGTCTGAAGATCGACTCACTTTTGAAGCCAGCCTCAAGGCCATTTGAGGAACTGCGGTTTCTGACATTTTTGCATGGGCTTTATCACTGGAGGTTGTGGCTGTGTCTGTCTATTCTGGTATGTATAAGGAACATAATGGGGGCACAATGAATGGTGATCAGAGTGATGATATATTTGCAAGATATTGTTATCATCGAAACAAAACCCACTCATGGCATGGGAGCGCTGATTGACAAAGCACTGGGATGCCCCCGCTAGAGAAAGACGCTATCTGGCAACATGCTCTTGTATAGGTCCCTTGAGCACCACAATAGCCTGAACTTCAAGGCTGAAAATTCTGGGCCTTTCTATCCCATAGTGCCTTGTCTAGAGCCAAGGAGACTGTAACCTCGCTCAGAAGTTGTCCCTGTGTGGGCAGCGTGAACAAAGGTTGGAATATAGAGTCAGCTGCCATCTGGTGAGCCACTGAGTTTACGTTCCTGTCTCCTTCCGAACGCCCACACCTCACCAAGCTTACTCCTAACATCTGAATTCATTCCTGTCAACCAGTTTCCTACCAAATCATTTGTTCCACATAATATCTTGGGGAAGAAAAATTTGTATGTTTGCCCCCTGTGGATATAGTGGCTGCTGGTCAAAAATTCATTGGCCACTTTATGACATTTTGATTTTTACAGGATTTTGGCTGGTGATTCTCTACTCCACTGTGAGTTGGCTAAATTCATCTGTTGCACTGAGTAATTTCTCCACAGTAAGCTCTCTCAAATATCTTTTTTCAGAAATGTCAACTCGGGGTACAGCAAAAATTATGAAAGAGGTCAAGGTCAGGGCTAAGGTTAGATGCTGTGCAGAACAAGAGAAGCTTGTGAAAGTTGGAAGAGAAAATAAACATTTTTCAGTAAAGCTCAGACCTTTTAAGCTCTAAGGGCAGGAAGCATTTGCATACTTTATACAGTGAAATGTATTTGCATATGGTTAGCTCCAGCAAAGGCACAACAATTTGCATGCAGCTGTGATTGAAGACATTTCGTTATTGCACAGTTTTTGAAATTTCTTGTTTTCCCCCATTTTTTAAAAATTATCTGTAGGGTCAAATTTATGAATGTAATAAATGTAATCATAATAAATCACAATATTTTGCATAATGACAGTGCTCCATTTATGACAGTATTAGTGTACTTTTGCAAGAACATTCAATGAAATATTTATCCAAATTTATTTTTCCTTATCCTCATAACTGAATGCGCTAAATGTACAGGGTGGAAATTGGAACGTTTTATGTATTTTTCAGGCTGGTAGTGGTACACACAGTTGGTGAAGACTAAAAGCCAGTGCAGACTACAGAACTTTCAGTTTTGCAGATATGTTGTTCAACTCACTGCATAAATTTACACAAATTTGATGATCTTGGCAATCAGTTTTTTTAAGAAGCAAATGACAAATGTTTGTTGGCCCAAGCTTCTCCAATGTGATCATGTTTTATTATTGCAAACTGTTGCTCAAGCACAAATAGACACCAGCAGACATCATTTTGGGGTATGGGAGATGTGTATTTCATAGACTGTGTTTGAGAAATTATAATTAACTTATCAGGAAATAATTGTTACAAATCAGATTTTTTTTTAACTTTATATATTTATTTTTTGTCCCTGATTCCAGTATATTTATTGCTTGAGAGGTGCATGGTTAAACTCCCATCTAATTTGCTCCAACAGGCAGCGTATATTTTCTTTGGTAGCAAAAGGATGTTGAGAGCTGCTGTGGCACACCTAACAATGAGGTAAAGAATTATGTCAAAACTCAAAGTACACAACCCACTGTCCATGATACACCAGAACTGATTTAACTCTGTGGTTTAGATTTTAACATTTTGCCTTTTTTAAGGTAAATAATGGCAGCAGATTTGAGGCTGAGAAACACTTGGTTGTCACTGATCAAACCAGCTGTGATGACAGGCTGCTCATTCCCTGTCATGGCCAACCCATTAAACAATCCCTCATTCATTAAAAGCAATCCAATGATTGATTTTTGCAGTGCAGACCTCAACCAGTTTAGTGTGCCTACTGTATTCTTTTGCTCATGGCAGCCCACCGTGCCTGAATTATCGCTGCTACGGAAATCTCCTGAGCATAATATTGCCTTATTGATATACTGTTTACCGGCAGTCATTCTGTCTCTCAAATGGCATTGTCACAGCAGGAGCTCTGTGGTTTTCTGCTCCTCTCTGTTCATTTACTATAGTGAGAAGCAATGTTGACACATAAGGCTGCAATTGAGAAGAGCTCATCACCCTCTGAATGTGGTTCACAAACATTTGTGCTTTGTTGTGATTGCTGTTGTAGGATTAAACTGTGAAGACAGACAGAGACAATTGCTGTAAGATTAGCAAATGCTGGCAAAAAAAAATTACACCATGGAGTTGATCTGTAACCCGACCTATTTTTGGTCTATTTTAAACTGAGGGGTGGGTCATCTGGCCAAAGGATTATATGACAACACTTTGGGATACAATCACTATCTGAATCTCAGTTCTCCCCACAGAAGTCAAGTGATCACATGGTTACTTGTGCATACTGCTGCCTGGATACAAAGCCTGCCAATTCAACTCAAGACTAATCTTTCAAATCTCTGTTTCCTGTTTTCACTCTGATTTTATTCCTGAAAGTTGTGACCAGAGGTGGTGATTTGTATCTCTGCTGTCTTCAGACTGTCTGGATAATAAACATTTACTACTACAGAGCTCCAGTCAGAGAATACACAGTCACCAACTGGTATTTAACTTCTCAACTCTAGAGAAAGAGGACACTACCATGATTCCAAATGTTTGTTTGCTGCACAGATACATAGGAGTTATAGTTTCTGTAATTAAAACATCCGGCAAGGGAACATGAATGTTGCCTCACCTTAAGCTGCAACATTTATAGATAAACATAATTCATTGCACTGCCAGACATTAGTAATACTACTTTTTACCTTATATTTATTCTTAACTTTTTATAGTATTACTTTTATTTCTGCACTGTGAATGGATGTGAGAAATGTAATTTCGTTTAACTGTGTACTATGTACATTGCTGAATGACAATAAAGCTGAAGTTGAAGTTCAAATGCACAGTCCCAACTAACCCCACACTGCAGCAATGATAGCTTTCACAAGGATGATGGCATAAAATGCACTTAACGGTACATGAAGCTAAATTTAGTTACCAAATTTATCAACATATGAAGCAAAAGCAAGTCAAACGGAACACTATTAACCAATAACCAATAGCTTTTCCTGAGATAATTCACACTTCAAAAACTGTAAAGTTATTCAGATTAATCCAATATATATGCTGGACAACCGAATAACTCTGCAGTGCATGCAGAAAAAAACTAAATTCTGCATTTGGGCTGTTCCTTAATGTTGTGTTGGTTGTCATCAACCTTGTTGTAAAGTTCCAGTAGGGAACTGTCTGAAGTGTTGTGTGGTACGGTGTACTGTGGCTTCACAAGCTCTAAAATGGTGAAAACCTGTACTGTCTACATGCATGTCAAAAAATGTATTGTAGATCAGCTGTAGTACTTGCAGTCTGTTTAAAATTGTTTCAACCTGAGGAGATGGTCATGGACTATGGACAACTCATCGTTTTGGATAATAATGCTTGTCTGTATGTATGTCTAGTGACTAGTTGTTGACAGAATTTCATGGAAAGTTATGTGTAAAAACAACTTTTTCATACCCAGACATTTCTTTTCCTTTATGTGAAAGGTAAATCACAAATGTATTATTATATAGAATGATTGCAGACCTGGATAACCTAATCTATTTTAACCCCTAAAAATAAATGAAGATACAGCATACGTGACTAGCCCTTAAAATTACCAAGATAAACCCTTAAAAGAAAAAGTGGTGTAATTACTCTAAAAAATTGAATAAAAAAGACACTGGGGCTCATATGATTAAATTGTGTCTGTGTGACCTGTTTTAAAAATTTACATCCTAGATATGAACAATGTGGGCTTGAGGCTGAGTGCCACAGGCATGGTAGGGAATTTAGGAAGCACTGAAAGATTGACTAATGTGTTATTGGTTTTTGGCCCTTTTAAAAAAGAAAATACAAAACCGTGCAATTAACACCAGCCTCATTCTTATGCAGAGGCTTAGTATCCAGCACTAATCCCTCAATGTTCTCTCCTTATCTAAAGTGACTTAACCCTTTGATGCGTAACATGGGTCAAAAGATACCCATATTCCATTGAATATGGGTCACTTTTGACCCATGTTGCGCATCAAAGGATTAAGAAGGGATATCAAGTCTGTAGTCCAACTTTGACAGCAATGTCAGTAATAAGTTAAGATTTATTGGTGGTATTTCTGAAACTATGCAAAAACCAGGTAAAATAATTCATCTCCATGCAGCTATTGGTCTTATTACTGGTTACTGGCCAAAATCAGCTCCTTAGACCTGCAGACAATTTTGCAGAACTTTACACCTTCACTTAAATTAGGACCGAATCAAGTGACTGTCACATTTTTCAATACATTAGATTGGTTTCTCATTTAGTTTTCATACAGGTACCTTCTTGGGAAGCTGTATCGTTAGTGAGTCGGTTATCCAGGAGAAATGGAAGTTGAAATGTAAAATGAATGATCTCAGACTTGGGTGTACTTGTTGTCTGTCAAACTTGTCACACTTAAATTATTTCTCAGCATTGTCCACACACCCAGGTATCGCTGCCTGTTTTGCCAATTCCTTAAAAATTCAGCTCACTTGTGCTTGGAATGAGGCATAGTGTTTTGAGTGTGTGGGCCAGTGGAGTGTGAGGAGAGAGGGAGCTGTTCATATGCAAAACGGCTTTTAGTCATGAATTTAATGAGGTGGATTGTTTGTTTTTTTTACATTTTGGTGATTTTAGTGATGTGAGTGGTGCTTCGTGTTTCACGATTCAACAAACCAACTCAAATTTGATGTTTTCAGTGCTTATTATCAAACACATTGCTGTTTTTTATTAGAAAATAAATGTGGGGAAATTTGCCCCTAACTGTTTAGGGGTCATTTACCGAGCCAAGGGGCAAATTGTTCAGTGGTGGTGGCCAACAAAAAGGAGAAAATAAGCATTGCTGTGGATAAAGAAGTTGAGCAACGCCAAAGTCTCATGGCTATGTTTTAAGCGTCACCGTGTTTTGTTTTGTTTTTTAATTACGAGATAAGATCCAGTTAAGTCACAACAATAAAGCTTAATATTAAACCATAAATTTGCAGTAGTAAATTCTATTTGCTTGGATGTTTTTGTAAACTGCTGGTCTCATAACTGTGGCTTTTTTAAGACTGACTGAAACATGGTTGAAATATCACACTACTAATATCAAAATCACATTATTAATAATCATATTTTTCCTTGAGTTTTTGACAACATAGTGGTTTAAGGCGCAAGCAATAAAATAACATCACACACATCAACACCCATGAATTGATATGAAAAAAGCTAAAGGGTTGCTGCGGAGAAGGATTTTTCTGGGCCAAGGGGTGTTATTTTGTCTAAACTTTGGAATATTCATACTGTTCAAACCACTAGCTCACATCTATCACTCACTCACACACACACTCTCATTCTTTGTGTTTCATTGAAATGAACTGTGAACAGTGTATAGCTTCCTTAAAAACACCATGCATCTCTTCATGCGGCACATCGTTATGGAATAATTTTCCCTTCACTTCACAGAATTAAAGCCTTGCCGTCTTCATTTTCAAGCGACACAGGAAGTGAAGACTGTGAGATCCATCACACTAGCCATTAGGGGTCTAAACCTATTTTACAGCTGCATACTCTGAGTGCTGTTTTTGGTAAATTGGCAACTAGACCTCCACCAGGACTGGAGATTAAATAATTAAAAGCTCAAATTATTTACTCTGTTTCAGAGTATGGGGTCAAGCAGATTTACAAGTAATGTGCACCTTTGGCACCTAATAATAAGCTTTATTTCTATAAGCAATTCTGATTGACAATGAATGACTTCATTTCTAAAACTTGCAAATTGCTTTACAATTCTCTAGTCAAAGACAGAATAGGTGTTATTTTTGATAGATGTTTGATAGCACATTCTTGGAACAAAACACTTCACACATGAAGATCAGTTAACAGGAGACTAGTCCCTGAACAGATGAAGAGGCTTCCGGCCCCGTCAATGTCTACGCAGATAGATGTTTTTTCCCTGAGCTGGGTGGCAAACATGTTTTGCACTGCATGCTGAAAGTCTAATCTTTGAAAAATAGCTAACCTTAAAACTTCCTTGTCACTATCTTGTTGCTACAAGCAGGGATATTGGACAGAAAATGAATCACCGGTCGGCTAAAACACAAAGCTAGTCCTATCATGTCTATCATGCCTTCAGGGAAAATGTCATTGTGATAGCAAATGTCATTGTGTCCTACTCAAAAAAGATATTATCATTGTATGATGTTCAGTGCACTCAGGAAGGGTTTTTGTGGTTTTCTTCTGTAGTGCTGTACATTTAATTGAATGTTAATCATGGTTTTGGCATCCCAGAACTAAAAGAACATCACTAACGGCAATAGTGGCTTGGTACCTGTTTATTCAGTGATTTTTTTTCTGTATGTCCCTCCAGGATTAATAACAAACCATATAATGCATTGCAAGCCTCAATCTACTACATTCAGTTAGCTTGAGAAAGAAGTAACTTATCCGTTGCATAGACTTGAAATCACCTTTTCTGGTCAGATGAAAATGAAAGTCACACTTCTTTAATGGAACACTGTCACTTGTAACTGCTATTTAAACTATGAAGGTATGGCCATATTACAGTTAGAAATGTCTGTTTGTGTTTGACAGGTGGCTTGACACATTTCAAGAGGTATTGACCCTAAAAGCAAAGCAAAAGATGTCTTTACTTCCACACTAACAGACATTATTACAAACATAACAGCAGAGATATGAACTATTCTGTTACTTGTATACTTATATAATTGGCATGTAAACGGGCGACCAGATCTACTGTTGTTGCTCACTATTGATATTAATGCACAAATGAAGCCTGATTTTCAGCACCACATTTAAGTTAACACCCTTTGAAACTGTTCAGCTGACTTCCAGGGGTTTTTAGATTATGCTTTGCTGCAGTGATGTACTCCACTGCTGGATGTGGTTACAGTTGCAGCAAAGCATCCTTTTGATGATGTCCCATCTGTGTGTTTGATTGTGATCAGAGGTAACACCACCGCGAAACTCTCAGCTAGAGAGCTCAGAAAAGTACTGCTTTTCAGCTTAATGTCAAGTTACTCTTAACTCTCACTCATCATTTGTCATGTATGATCATTAATGTAAAACTGTACTGCAGCCAATGAGATGCAAATAACTCGTAATGTCAGAGCATGCTCTTTGTAGGACTTGTTGAATTTCAGTGGCTATTGAGGTATATGAATAGCCATTAAATCTAAATGTACAATATGGTGGACCAACCACTGGATCATGTTCTACGTACTCCAGCTGGCGGTTTGCACCCAAAAGTTGGTCATCACTGCAGGTAGTGCTGGATGTCGTCGTGGTTGAACTATACATCTTGGATCTGGTTTTCAGGCCAGGAAAAGTAACATAATCAAAGTGTGTTGTGATGCCTTTAGCGTGAACAGTTTTGGATTGTCAGAATTGCCATGAGAGTCATAACATTATTTGTCTTGTCCTTTATGACACCAGCAGTCAGAACGATTCTTGGCTTAGTGGAAAAAGCATACCTGTCTTGGTCTCTGTAGTCTAACCCTGAGATCACTTCCAGGATCACAGCTTTGTCAGATAAGATGTGTTGTAATTGTGACCATCTGTGATGTATTGTTCATGTTAAATACTGCTTCGCAGTTTGTAGAAAAACATGTTTTCATAACCAGTTGTCAGAGCAAGCACAATTATGAGACGATGTACAGCTACTGTTTCGGCTTTCAATACCAATAGTGAAATATGAATATGTGTCATGTACTGTATACCTGACCAGTAGCAGAGCAGTATTTGTGGTTTTCTTTTCACAAAATGTTGTATATTCAACTACAGCTGATATTGAAGTCATTGCTGCCCTGTGTCACAGACTAAACAAGCAAATATTGAGATTTCATGAATTCAAGAGCCCGCCAGCTGCTCAGCCCTCCTCTTAGGTAATAAGATTCTGGACCTGCCACCCCGCTGTCTAAATAGCCAAGGGCTAGGAGGTATGTAGGCAAAGCATGTTTGTGTGTGTGTGTGTGTGCGTGTGTGTGTGCGTGCATGTGCGTGTGTGTGTGTGATGAAGGGTTTGGGGTGGTTGTCATCAAAAAGAGACAGTTCAGCTGCAGTTGTGGTTATTTTCACTGTCGCCTCTGGTCAGTGGAAGCTGCAACTCATTCCACTGTCTAACTGACGCAATCACAGCCTGGAGACTTTCCACGGCTCCTGGGGACCCACTTAACATGGACCTAATCCTCACTGGATATGCCCGCGGTACACTTCTTCTCTGCTGCTGCTGTGCAGAAGGTTAGGAAGTTTACACAGGGATTTGCAAATGAGACCCCCCTGCTGTTACCTGCTCAGTTATGAATGAGGGTTTTGTTTCATCCTTCCTACTTTTGTATTTTAATTGGTGTTTCTTTGTAGGAAATAGAGATGAGGAAACAGAGATTCCTCCTTATAAAGATAAATCATCTGTTGAACTCCTTGTCCAGTATGACTTATAGTTTTGCTCATTTATACCAACACACAACTGTAAACACCCACATGCTTGTCTGTATCCGAGAAACCTCAGTCACCAGATATGAGCACATATTCTCATATTATGTGCTCACACATAAAGTACTTAGTTACAATGTACATATATAACAAAAATAATAATTGATCATGAACAGATTTAGCTCTTGCTCTAGCATTCTGTGTGAAAACACTGACTCCTTTACTTTGCCAACTGAGCTGCAAGTGCACCATAAATATTTGTTCAGTTACCTGCCCCTGATGTATGTATGTATGTATGTATATGTGTGTTCCATTCCTGAAGTTGATAAAAGTTGTAGAGAAATTTATTTCTGGCAATGTAAATCGATCGAGTCAAATGGTCTTTTTTTTTTGTCTTTTTTCAAATTTTTGCTTTTGCATTGGTGTTAAGCATGCTCAATAATTTTATCGAGTGCAAGTCTGAGAATGCAGCGGTGATGTAATGGCATCTGGGCCAAATTATTGCAATATGATCTGCTTGGGCCGGGCCCAGGTATCTTTTTTGCAGGTGTCAGGTTTGTGTGTAAATTTGTGTTATACCTGGGTTTATACGAGGGGAAAAACTGTCAGTTCTGGTTGCTTGAACTGTGAAGTGAAGGGAAAATTCCATTTACTGCTAGTTGTTTCAACCACTGCTGCTTGTTAACTGGTGGCATAACATGTTGCTGCCAGCGCTGCTGTTCTCTCTCTCTGTTGGTCTCTGTTTCAGACTAGCCCCATTTTGTATGTTGCGAATTCTGTTCTACGATTCTTTCTGACTGAGTCTCCATTTATGTTTTAGGTGGATTTTTATCCTTTTTTTAATTCATTCATGCATGGCGTGATTTAGTTACATATTTGGAACTATGAAATCCTTTATTACTCGCACAGCTGTTACCTTGTTAACACCAGTGAAACTCAAAGCAGATGATTAGCTTAATCAATGTAGTTACTGTTTTTTGTGGAATGATTGTTATTGTCATTTCTGCCCAAGAGGATGTCCATGTCCATCTGCTAACCAACACGTCAAAGCCTATATATATTACAATTATAATAATTAAAGTGGAAAAAACTGAGAGAGACAGCAAATCCTCACATGTAAATGGTTATATCTGTAACTATGTGATTTAATTACGGAATCTTTCAGCTGTTTTTTAGGCACAGTGGAGCACCGTTTTTATTTCAAGAATGCCATGCTTTAAAGAATTTTTACAATAATAGTATTAATAATGATAACCATGAAGTGCTTTACAATAAAGAATTAGTTTTCCTCTATTTTCTTTCAGCTTTCAATAGTGTTATTGTTTAACCATACGGAGGTTCTGTAAAATGTGAAATTTAAAGAATCAGCTTAGCAATATTCGTCCACCTAAATGCAACAGTAACAGTAATGCAGAACAATCGTTTTTGTTTGTTTTTTTGTTTTTCTTCCCACATTTATGTCCATCTTGCCAAATCTTTGTTTGACAAACACTCGATAAAGGCTTCAGTAGCTTCCTGGATTACCGTCCTGAATGAATCTGGAGAACATGAGTCTAATTTGCCTGCATTTTGAAACCCCCCAGCCCACCCCCATACTTGTTTGTAATAGTCGTTTATATAACTGATCCTCTGTCCAACAGCAGCACTCCTCAGCTCCCACACATATGAAAAGATTAACAAAAATGAAAACTGACCACTCAGAGCAAACTCAGATTCGCGCTGTATGCATTTGTGTCACTGTTCTGGCTTTGAGATGTGTTTATGATAATCTTTTGGCAATGCCTGTGCCCAGCACCACTGCTGCCAGGTCCCCAGATGTGCCAGTAATAAGACATGTCAAATTGATGCCAACCAATTGGGGGCAAAGCACACAGGGACACAGTGTCTCCCTCGTGAGTGTATTTCTACCTAAATACCAGTTGGCAGTTACTGCTATGGTCATCATTATATATGCAAAAATTGCTCATTCAGTGGTTCATCTGTACACATTCCCTTGTCAGAGCCGTGTCCAGGTTGGCAGTTTATTAGCTGAAAGATTTAGGGTTTTGTTCCCGGTCCGGCAAGCTGTTGGAAACAAAACCCTGAGTGATAATCGATGATCCCCTCTGCTTGACTAAGGCAGTCCTCAAGCCAGTCAGTAACAATGGAGCAATGCCTCTTAGAAAAAAAGGCCATAACTTTCCATTTATTATTGATCCAATTGAACTGAAATGATGTGCAGTGAATGCAGAGTGCACCTATGATGTTTGTTTCACCTTGTTGTCAACTGTACTATTGAATAAAAATATTTTAGACTAAGCAGGTAATAGCTTTAATAATTAAATTGCTAAATTGATATTCTAATGCATTTAGGTTGCATTGAATGACTTAGATGTTACAAAATAAAAATTGTTTCATTAGAACTGAGCAGCTTCCCACTGTAATAAAACTGAATAGTGCCACTTACAAAGTAATTCCATCCATCCTAGCAGAGCGCAAGATGTAAGTAAAAGGAATACTTTTCAGGAATACTGAAGATTAACACTTTTATGTTTACAACATAATTCCATATGTATTTTTTTTTATAGTTTTGATGTCTTCAGTATTAATCTACAATGTATACAATAATTAAATAAAAAACATTGAATGAGAAGGTGTGTCCAAACTTTTGACTTGTGTGTATATATACAGTCATGGTGAAAATTATTAGACCACTCCTGTTTTCTTCAATTTCTTGTTAATTTCTTGTTCTTGTTCATATATAACAATGTGAAAGTATTCCTTTTACTTTCCCAAAGGAGTAAAGTAACCAGGAAATTTTAAAATTTAAGAAGCTGGAATTAGTTTAGACTTTTATCTCCTTAAAAAAATCCTCAAACTGAATAATCGATTATCAAAACAGCTGACAAGTAATTAAATAGCCGATAACTAAAGGTTTATCGTTGAAGTCCTAACACTCCATGGAATTAAATGATAAATTTTAGCTAGAATTTAATATCTAATACCTAATGTGTAAAATATTCTGCATACTGTGTATAAAAGCATATTCTGCGGTTTCTGTCAGTCTACTAGACAGACTTTCTGAAAATACTGAAAGGGATGAATCAGACACATTCCATAGTTTTATCATAACCTGATAAGCAATGTTTGATATGTTATGGAGTGATGGATTGATGAACTCTATTTTGACCCTGTGGCCTGTTTGGGGTGAAAATCCCTCAAAGACACACGTCAAGGAAACTCACATGCCTCAGTTAGTGCAAAACATAAAGTGAGATGAATAACAAATCATACTTTGAATCAGTATTTCTTCTTTGCCGAAATGGAGGCTCCATATGAATGCCAATAGAGGGATTGCTCTTGAGGTGCTCTTAAGTTTGCAAATAGCTTGAATTCTCCAATCACTTTCAGTATCACAGGACTTCCTTTACATCAAGGCAGAAGTTACTTATGTCTGGCACTAAGTGGAATGTAAATGTGCGCAAGCAATTAAGACAGTCAGGAAACTTACAGCGAGCACCCTGAGCCCCAAATGCCAAGATTCTGTACAGCTGCAGCGGCTCTGGTGCTCCATCTATATTTACATGGGAGGCATTCAGGCAGAGTATTGAGCTGTAGGTTGCCCACATTTTAGCGCTTGGAGCTCAATACACTAACTATAGCTGCATGTATAAAATAGCAGAAATAGAAGCATAAAAATAAGTTTCAGGTGCATTCATGGCTGTGTAGTGTGAGTAAAATGTAAGCTGTTGTGCCACCTACTCAGACCACAGGATTAACTAGAGTGTTCAGAGTGCATCTGTTCTGTCAGATGTGTCTGAGACATATAATTAAAAAACGCAGCTGTGACATTTTTTCTGTAGCTTTAAGTCCAATCAGGAACTGAGTTCCAAAAATCATCAGCTATAAAGGTTGGCTCCACAGTTATTCTTAAAACTGTAGTTTAACCAACAACTCTAAAGCCATGTATTGGCCAAATCAGCACATGTTGGTTTGTCTGTCTGGGTGTAAAAGCAGAATATTGGAGCTAGTCTGTTCTGTATGTGCAAACTGTATTCTGCTGGGTTAGTATTTGCACAGCTTGTCATTTTATTCTCTGGATTTGCCCGGGAATAAACCACATGAGGCTACATGGGTTTTAAACTGCCTTATCTTTGATTGAGACTTAATAAATTCGTTATTGTTCAGCATTTAAATGCTTTCCTGACATTTCCATCTTTTTACAGTTTAGACCAGAGGCTCTAGGCGTCCAGGCAGCAGTCACAAACAGCAGAAAGCTAACAGCATTTTAAGGTTAGTACCTGAAAAAGAATGCACTATCACAGGTCTTATGTGAGTAATACTGAGCTGCTGTTTGAGAGTGATGCTGCACATAATATTGCATATTGCACATAAAATAGCAATGGCACATAGCTAAAATAATTATTTCTTAATTTGCATGTATGCTGCATTAATGTTGTTTTTGTGTGAATTTGTCAGTGAAAGCTGAACAGATGTGACAGGAAAAAAAAACATTCTTTTCTTTAACCTGTCTGTAATGCACACTTAACAGACTAAGAGACAGCAAATATGTGATTCTCCAACTTGTCTCAGATAGGGATGCAGAATATTGAATGTATGACGATAGTTTCTCACACACTTTGGCCAATTGCCAATCTTGATAAATGCACATATTTTTTGACCTAAGTGCTGAGAGACATCGAGTCTCTTCTGTAATAGAATTAACATATTATTGTGCCTGCCCATTATCGTGATCGCCCACTGTCATGTGTAGGCATAAAATACAATATTTTTCAAATATACATGTTCACTAAGCAATAAAGAATACTACTTCAACTTATATGTAAAACATTAGAATTAATTTAATGTAGCATTTGTGTTTCAGCATCTGTCTGTCAGTGTTAGTTTTGGTCTGACTGTGATATTTTATTTTAAAGCCTCTGTCTGCTAATAATGTGCTAATATCAAACTCAGTCTCAGCTTCAGTGCAAAACTTATAATTAATGACTGACATCAGGTCAGTTATGTATTTGAAGAAATGACAATTATGCTTTAATGTTGTTCTACACAGTTTTAGACCTTACTGTATGTATTGCACAGATACATGTCATTCAGCTTTACTGACTACTACAATACCAAATTTTAACGTTATACATACATATTAGTAACTTAATTTAATACCAAGGCTATCTTAATAATTTACTGCGCTACTTAATTCTTATTGCACCTCCATATCTGTGATGAGATAAGCACTCACTAATTGGCTGTTTCTGCTTGCCCAGATAAATGCCACAGATCAGCAGCCACTGCTGGTTCCACTGAAAATAATGAGCTAATAAAGATAAGGATCATGGGAAAATTGCAGATTGGGGACCACTCATATTCCGTGTGACACATAATATGTTCTATTGTGAAGTATTGATAGACAATTTCTTTCAATGCGAGTTGTCTCAAAATGAAAGCTATGGCATCATTTGAGAGCCTTGAGGTCCATAATATGATGTGTGGAGACCTTGACTGCTGAGACCTTGAGTGCTGCATGAAAAGTCATTGTTGAAAGTCGGTTTAATTCTCAGGCTTCAGTTCATTTCAAGGCTGAAAGGCGGAACGGCAAGTAGTTTGGTAGCAAATTTTTTTCTCAATGTGTTTTCAATTTTATTTGCATAATAAGATGTCTCTTGCACATACTTGCACATGAACTTAGACATGTTTCATAAGCCTCAGGTTAGGCTTTTTTCCTCTTTTTTTGCATTTTACTGACCTATTAGATCCATTAGAAGTCTACTGTATCACAGACTTGCATACTGTAACACAGGACTCCAGACTGTGACCAAAATGGTGGCATATGCAACCTTTCTGTTAGAGTGTGTGAGTTAAAATTTCAAGCGGATTACTCAATCCGTGTGATGAATGATGATCATTTAGCTGTTTTGTTGTTGTTTTAATCAGCATAGGCAGCCATAGGGGTAGAATGTATAGATTTGGTTTCTTTAAAGTTGTTTTTTGGCCTTTCTAGATAGGTTAGTCAGGAAGCAGACAGGAAAGTAAGTAGAAGACCTACAGCAAAGGGCCGTGAGCTGGAATCGAACCCAGGCTGCTGTGTTGGGGACTACAGCCCGTTTATGGGTCCGCGATAAAGCAGTTGAGCTACCTGGACGCCCATAGCTTTGATTTCTTCCATGGCTTTGTCAGTTTGTTCCTGCCTGACACATAAAGCAAGCTATTTAGCTGTTGTATGCTTTTTAACTAAAACTGAGGAAAGAGGAGGCAGAGAGGGAGAGGTCCGAGTCAGACACACCTGATGGTCAGAGTGTAGATGCAGGCAGGAAGATACTGAACCGTTGAACAGGTACAAAGGCTAGCGCAGTAGCAGGGTTGCGCAATCACAATCATGATTTAAGCCTCTAACCACTATATGAAAATGATTGACAGCAGTCTTTACATTTAAAAATGTGCTCCGCTCATAAAAGGCGGTTTTCTTTGCACATAAAGAACCAGTGTCTGTGGATAATCATGTTGGACAATCTGAGAATAGAACACTTTGTCTCACTCTTTTTAAACCTAATGTTTGCTCACAACTGTCTAAGCACACTGCAACCACCAAGCAGCATATACTATAACCTACACTGTGAGGCGTTTAGGGAACATCGGTAAATGTAGTGAACGTTGTCTGTTGATAAGCAAATGTTATAGGTGGGAGGTGCGACTAGTGAAAAAGTTAGTCTGGATAAGTAGCATGTATTGAACGAAGTTGTATCATATAGTGGCAGCATCAGTCAAAGTGCTGCTTTTCCTGTGTGTTGCAGGGATTTGCTTTTGATTGTGATATAGGAAAGTTAAATCAACATATGTTAAATAAAACTTAAATACCTCTCAAGTGACCACCAAGCACTACCTGAGAGCTGGACAAACAAAACTAAAGGTTCTTTTTGTGTATTTCAGTAAAACATGTACTTCCTTAGAGAGCATGGATTCATTTTTAAAAACAATAACATGTAAAACATCAAAATCACATAAAAAAGCATAGACTTCAAATCTATGTGGTTTCATGATTTCAAAATTGCAGAGTAAGATTTCTGCATCACTTCCCTTTACTTTAAGGTGTTTCTGCTGGTTGTATTCTATAGTCTGTCTGTGATACGAACATATCAAATATCACATTTTTGTATACTGCTAAACGGTAAACATGTCATTCTTGAAATGTGTGTCCTTGCTGTTGGCCATAAGCAATGTACTTAGTTTTCGTTATTTTACTGAAATCTAGAGGGAATAGGAAAAACGTCATCACAGAAGGTCATTTAAGGTCTCATATGCATTTCTTGAGTTTTCAAGTAATGCAGTTGCAACCTGCAGATTGTCTGTCGTGCTCCTATTCTTCTCTGTCTTTTCTGTCAAGTCAACATTCACCCTGTGATCACACAGAGTAATAATAGTCATAGACTTTCTTGGTGCAAAGTGATTCAATAGACCCGACAGCGCAACACACATATCAGCAAGCGCTCGATTGGCAGGCAACTCCAATTGAGAACAGATGAATAGCTAACAATTGCCTCCCTTCAAGTAAAGAGAAACCCACGAGTTAAATTGTCTTTCTCTGTAGTGAGCAATGCAGGAAACACCGCAGGAATTTGGAATTAGGAGATATGGGTAAGTGCTAAAGTTTCCACAGAGCTCATCAGTGCTAGTACATGACCTGATGTAGTCCCAGTCTGCTGCCGTTCAGCCAGTCTGGGGCTCAGTTAAGTTACTTCTTCAAAGTTTTCAGGGCAATTGCTCCTATTTAGTGTATCTCCTTTGCAGCGCTTAGATACAGTCCTCTTTAACCTGGCTAATGTTGAAGACATGGGATTCAGAGAGGATAAATAATATAGAGTGTGGTTCTAAAAGAGCAGAGCAGGATTACAGAACAGAGAAGCAGAAGAGCCTCAAGAGTTGTCCTCATAGTGCCTCTTTTGTTTATCCAACAGTCTAAAACTCAAAAATATTCAGTTTCAATAATATAAAACTAAGAATAGCAGCGATCCTCCTTCTCAAAAGCTGGAACCAGCTTACGCTTGGCATCTTTGCTCTCTAAACGATTTGAAACATTAATTATCAAAATGTGTCCACAAATGAATTGATAAATGACTAATTTGGCATGGTGAAACTTTTATTTTTGTGTGTTTGCTCTTTACCCCAGCGCATCGATTTTGAGATTACACATCAACTTTGAATTCAAAGGGCTAATTTTCAGCTGGATTATGATCCATATGAAGGGACAAGTGCAGAAATGAACATCCACCAAAAGCCAAAAGTCAGCACTTTAACTTGATTCATTGTTTCATTTAAAATGCAGTGTGCTAGAGTTTTGCACGAAAGCATTGGAAATGGTGTCGCCATTGAAATTGTAGCCCAGACTATTGTGGATATAATTAGTTAGACTTGACCTGTAGGCTGTAATGAGACTCCTTGAGCAGGCAACATGTGTGTTTGTGTTATGACTGATGCTAAAACTCAGAGTCCAGATTCTACAACAAACGCCTTCTAGCAATGTCATCATTTAAGGTTTTTGTACACACGATATGAGCAAATGTGCACTTGGATGATCGATGAGCGAAAGCCCATACTTAGTATATATGGTTAGTTGACTAGTCAACACAAAACTGGTATATTATTTTATATATATGCTTATATTATAAGCCGAGGAGCTTTTTGAAAACAAGGTTAAGAAGCTAAATGTTAAGATAAACACTGAACACAAATTTGTGTTTTTATCAGCTGTTCAGTCGAGAGATTAGTCAACTGGATTATTCACTTGTCAGAAATTAATTGCCAGTTAATTATTAAATGCATGTTTTTAACCTTCTTTATCATTAGTTTCAATCATATTTACATCATATTGAGCCTTAAACACAGTGAAACATATAATCCAGCAGCCTTCAGACGTATCAAAATACATCAAGCTTAAGCCCCGTGTGCTGCCTGGAGGGGTTCATCACTTGATATCATCTCAAATTATGTTCTGACATCTCATCAGCCTGAATTTTTTAAATGATTTATTATTTAGTGTTTCATTTCTAATTTAGTCCATCTAATCAACTTCATATCCACTCTGCAGAATACAGAAGATATTTAAATTATTATTTTAAAAAGAAAAACTGAAAAAAATACATATTTTACAATTTATTTTTGTTACTTTGCATTAGCCTGTACCTACTAATCCAAATGTTGCATGACTAATCATGTTTTTGATTTTTATGTTGCACCCAACTATAAATGGGTATCTGGTTACATCAAGGGCTGGGCACTAGACGTGACAGTTTAACCTAAAATGTCTTCATTTTAAACTGCTACAAGAAAACTAAAGTGGCTTTACACAATGACAAAACTACTTGCAATTACTTTTAAGAGAAATTAAAATAACTCATGATTACTTAAGCTATGGATAAATGTGGTCTCATTGTAGCAAATGCTGTAAACAGTGGAAATTGCTCTTCACATTTTCTAAGATCCTAAGATGGTAGATCAGTTTTTAGTTTATATTAAAAAAAAAAAAAAAAAAACAAACTTAGAGATGCAGTGTGATGTCATATTTGACAAAGTGGAACAACAAATCCTCACATTTGAGCAGCTGGAAGAAGCAAATTCTTACCATTTTTGCTTGGCAAAAGCCAAAAAAAAAAAAATGATTGCAGAGTCATTTTTTAAAAATTAGCCACATAATGGTTTCACTGTTTATGGTATTTTGTCTGCTAAGCATGCATAAATGTGATGATAAAACTATTTCTCTGCTCATAATAGATGCCAAAGAAAGTCCTAAAGTCACCAAGAATTAGTTTGCTTATTACATGTAGTGTGTGGGGCCATTTAAAGGCTATTTAGTGAAGTTGAAAGTTAAGTGTCAGGTTTTGCTGTAGCAGAATTTCACCTCATGACATTATTCAAAGGTCTGGCTTTATTCCACAGTCATAATTGGCTGGTTAAATGCTTAAAATTGCTGAGGAAATTAGGAATCTCCCAGCCACTATGAGCTGTGAACAAAAAAGTTAAGCTTGCTCCCCTGCAAACACTCTAAACCCCATTAAGAGCCAAAGCCACAATGTGTCTTCTGTTGCAATTTTGTCCTTTATAGCTTCCCCTGTCCTTTTTAAAACTTGCCACATTTCAAAGCAGATGGGTTACATCCCAAGGATTGGCCTGCTGCTATTCATTCTCATTCTCTTTTTTAGCACTTCTTTCCACTCTGGTTGTTCCTACATTGGGGTAATTACCATTCAGCACTCTCCTGAAGGCTCCAACTGTAAAATTCAATCAGCAACCAAGCAAGATTTAACTCCCAAACCCCCATATGTTGAAGCAGTAAAGCCCTGTCCATTGATTTAGCAGTAACATCCTCTTTCTCTTTTGGCTGTGTTCAAACTGCTCTGGCACTGGCTTTTTATATGTGATTCCAAATAATATTGGAAATAGATGGACTTTTTTAAAGGAGGACTGTGGGGAGAGCTAAAGTATAAGGCTCTCTAAACACAGCTTATTGCAGATGATATTTGGGTTTTTAATTTTAAGCTGAAATGCATTAAGCAAAAGATGAGGCTATTTCATAGTAATTTGCTATTAAACTTACCTAACATTGCGGGCATGGTGTGAATTTATCAAACACTTACTTACTAACAGCAGCATTAGAGTAATTTGAAGACGAGAAAAATCAACACAGCACTCCAAATAGCCACGAGTTTAATTTCCAGAGCTTCTGTAAGGGCTAATGGGTATTCTATTGTCTTCACACACCATGTTTTGTTGCTTGAATTAAAATTCCAGCACTGCATTGTTTATGTCAACTCTTTTCACTTTTTCTCCTGTCTCTCTCAACATAAGCCTATTACCCAGGGCCATTTGTGACACACCGAGTCTATTAGAAGTGAGCAGTTAGTATGCTGAAGAGGCTGCTAACAGATATAAACTTATTTCCATTTGTTTTTCTTCTATAGTCGGTTCTCTGTTCTTCACTTCTCTAATTCTGACTTCTACGATAATTCTTTCAAGGCAAACAGCATGGACTTTTGCATAAATGCACTTCTCTTATTTTTTTTCTTGAAAAGTTTTGGGGGAGGAAATGTCATTGTGCCTCTTGCAATATTAGATGTAGTCTTTCATAGCCAGACATTTCTCCACAGTGCTGACTGCACCCATTATCTGGCTATAGGAATAAAAAAACATTCTGGCTTATTTGTATTGCATTTAACCAATCCCACTCGTCTTGGCCATTGTTTTGGTAAACAATGGCCAGTCAGTCAGTTTCAATTGACTCTTTTCTGAAGCCAACTTCAAATGGTCATTTGAGGAACTGCACCTCTACAGTGGCTTAATTTTACTGCTTTGTGATAATATAAATAAAATATCAGCAGATGACAAAAATGGGAAATTTTGACAGCCAACATTCCTGGTTTGAAAACAACTTTATTTATGGTGTTAATTTTATATTTAATATTTCCCTGAAATGGACTTCTGGGTTTCCTGCTTTTGTAGACAGATGTTTGATGCTTACATCCAATTACTTTTCTCACAGATGGACCGTCTGGCTTCTCAAACGCAGGTGTAACCATTAACGTTTTAGGTGGCTGCATTCCATTTCATACGTGTGCCAACACTGAGGCCCTGCCGTTGTGTGCGCTCGCTACCAGCATGCTTCCTAAATGGACCACAGCCATCATTAAGGCTTATTAGTTAACACCTGTGTCAAAGTGTCTGATGTGGAAAAGGACTGGGTTTGAACCACGACTCAGTTTGACAGTGATGCATAATTTTCTCTTCAGTCTCCACCAGTGTCACACAGTCTGTATGTCACATTTTAGATCCCACTAATAGGGTTTTGTTATTGTCTCAGTATTGTTGGAACCATCTTCAGTGCTTAAAATGAGCACATGGGATCAGGCTGGCAAACTGTATTTTTAAACTATAATAATGTTAAGCACCATAATTAGTCTCTTCAAAGGCAATGACTCCTGCTTTGAACTGTGTCCCACTCTAACAAACATTCACTTAACCCAGTGGAGGATTTCAGGTCAGCAGACATTAACAGCTCTATAGAGCACAAACCATGGATTTTAATTGAGTAATTTTTCTTTGTCAAAACATGCATGCAAGGAAAGGCGTTCCCAGGGTGCACAGAGTTGGAGTCAGACAGCATAATCACTTGAGCAGAAGTTGCACCAGATACAGTGTTTGGACGAATGTAGGACGCTTCGGTGCCGCAGATTAGTGGGTGGATTTGTTAAACTGGAGATCCAGCCAGTATCTCATACAGAAGCTTCAGCACTTCAAACGTTTTTAGAAAGATCATATCCTCTTGTAAATGCAGTGAGAAAGTACAATCATCTCTTCCTTAAAGTCCCCTCCAACCTCCCCCCAAAAACGTACCTTACTTTAAAAAGCGCTTTGGAAATAATATCAGATGATGCAAGTAAAGCTCAGTGCAATGAAATTATCCATTACATTACTCATTTCAACCTCATCCAGAAACCTGAAAATAGTTCATGATGAGATCTCTTTGATCTTTAATTAGCAGATCTGATCTGGACAGTGCTATGAATGTTAATTCTCAACCTTTCTACCCCTCCCACAGCAGATACCCTGGCACACCTTTACTTATTAAAAAAAAAAAACTCAATCTGTTCGCTTCTGCTCTCTATTTCACTTCACACAAGGAATTATTAGCAATCTAAGCCAGTTAGAAGATGTTTTTACTGATATAAATGTCAGCAATAACGGATGTATTGCCACAAGAAATGTGTCAAAATAATGAAGAGGCAAGATAAACAGATAAAACAATAATATTTAGCATTCACTTGGAGCTTCTCCTGCCGCACACTGAGCAGCGTTTCCCTCCCTGACTCATTTTAATGAAGAGAACTCCCAGAAGTCATCCTTAGTTACAAGGTAAAATATGTACATCACCTCTGCTAATAGCTGTCAAAATTCAGGCCCTCATGCATAAAATCTGTATATAGAGTGACTGCGTGTAAGAGACAATGACAGAATTCATTAAGAAGGAGATTTTATAATAATTGCTTTTTCTCTTTGACAGATGAGAATGAAAAAAAATGTTTAAATGTGGCAATTTATTTTGATTAATACTTCTTAAACAACTTTTGCCCACAGCTTTGAATCAAATTAGCACCGATGATTTGAAGTAATTAAATGCGATATGATATATATTTTTAATCACATCATATCACAAGCCAAAACTTTTCTGTATTAGCTTGCATGGAATTACCAAAGAGGTTGACTGCAGTGGATTTTTACAGCTAAAACTTAATCAATTAGTAAAAGGGTAGCAAGTTAGATTTTCTTGTGTGGTCTATAGCAGAAAACAACAACAATAATACAACTTCAAGCACTAATAAGGCCAGTTGATCAATACTATTGAACTCATATCTTGACCCATTTAAATGCTTTTTCCACCCATTATAGACTTTCCCTTGGTTAAAAGCCCTTCAAGACAAACCTACATATAGACAAATGCATTGATATTTTTAAAGGAACATTCTTTGATTCAACTTTTTTTTCCTGCTCCCTATTTCTTCTGTGACAGTACGCAGACTGTAATGGACTTTAATGAAAGCTGGCCTTGCTTTCTTTGCACCTGTTTTTAGAAAACACTTTCAGACTCATCTACTTTTGAGAGTTTTTCAGAGATACCTTCTTTTGTCCAAGGATAAGATAGTTTTACCCTTTTTTGCCTTCACCGTCTGATGTAAAAGTAGAGCATGAAGTACTTCTATGAAAGCGGAAAAAAGATCCTGCAGCTCGCTCAGCTTATCAGTCACATACTCACACACTCGTGTCAGGTTATAATTTTCTTTGGCAGTTATCATTTTTCAGACTGTATGTCTTGAAAGTTTTCATGACGTTCTATGACACTGGTAATTCTTGACGAGAAGACTATCAGCTTTTATAGAATTACACTTCTGCAAGCAGCCCTGTCCTCCCAAAACTGTCTTCCGACACAACTAAATTGCTCATCTACATTCTTGAAAGAAACGTATTTTCTCATCAAAAGGTAAATCTGCAATGTTGTGATGTTAATTTGAAACTCATTTCTGATATGTCAAATGAATGTAATCTGGCAGAAAAAGCATTTTCTCCCAAAATGTAACAGAGAATACAGCTCAGTTGTATAGAAATGTAATTTTTGGGAGTCAGGGCTGCTCCCAGCTGCATAGAAGTGAACATGTAGCATTGTTTTTCAGAGTTTCTTTTAAACTTACAGAGTATAAAACGTTTTTAATACTATCACATTTGTGTATAGTGTATCAACAGGAGGGAAATAAATGTCACTGTAGTACTCCTGTAAACAAACCGCAAAAGAACTTCAAGCATTTTATCAGCTTAAATTGATGGAAGAATCACAAAATGGGTAACAATATTCTCTGAACTGAAGAAAATAAATTTCCCATGCCTGGTAAGAGGACTACCTTTCACAGTGCTGTGCTTAGGACTACCTATTGGAAAACTTCCCAGCACAGTGTTGAATTTGACTTTGCATTGAGATTTGGGAGGTGTGCCTATCAATGTTGTGAGTTTGATCTTCGGTTACCCATAACACCCATTCATGTTTTTGTTTATGTCTACGCAGCCAGAATTCTAACTTTAGCCTTCAAGCAACCTAATGCAACCCTCTCTGGAGACTTTGTTATATCGGTGTCTCCATTCAAAGAGAATATGGTGTCATGAATATTGAAAATTTTCTTGTCCTGTCATTTAATGTGACTCACATTCTTTTCAACCTTAAATTCTCTCCAATAAAAAAAAATTATACCAGATGGGAATAAATGTGATGTACACTGGAATAGAGGTAGACTTTAACCATTTTATGTTTTATTCAACTTTGGTAAATGGCTCAGTGATATTGAAAATCTTTCATTGGAGTCCGGACCAAGACAGGCAGCAGGACCAATTAACAGGTTACAGGACATAAAATCATTTAAATAAGGTTTACATGCAAATTAATAATGCAATACAGAATCATAAGATCTCTAAAAACATGTCACAAATCATTAAGGATCAATCACAGGGCTGGTGTGATTCGGTCATAAATGCTTATCCGAATGCGTGTGCCTCCAGGCTGCATAAAGTTGCTTTGAATTAATTTCGTGAAATCAGCTCTTTACGGAGCCCCGGAAGGGACATGGAGGAAAAAAAAAAAACAGAAAGTTTCTTGGGTTCCCGAGAAAGTTTCTCGGGATCAGTTCGGTAAAGTTGGAAAGATATTCACAGATTCGGACTTCCGGCATCAATCACTCTGTTTCAAATCGTTGTAAGCTAGACAATTTGCTACAAGGCCAGTTTTATCAAAAGTCACTGTCTTTCAAGGTGCAGAAATTACATTAGTGTCTATGAGCAGCCGGCTGTGTAACGAGTGAACAGGGACCGTCTGCAAATTGCAAAACCGCTGCAACAGCGAAGAGACACACTAAATAAATATTCATTAACTTAACTTTTATGCACTGTAGTGCCACCAAAATCACTGCAGCCATCAGTTGTCTCCTGCTGGTCATACTACAACTCTTGGTTTGATATTAAATATGTTTTTTCATAATTTTAAGGAATTTTATTGTTTTGTTATAATTCTATTAGTAATAAAATTCAATAACTTCACTCTTATGCATTGCAGTGTCACCGAAATCACTGGAGCCATCAATTGTCTCCTGCTGGTCATACTACAACCCTTGGTTTGATATTAAATACAAAATCTGAATTTTAAGGACTTTTTATTAGTAATGAAATTCAGTAACTTCACTCTTATACACTGTAGTGTCACCAAAATCACTGGAGCCTTCAATTGTCGTCTGCTGGTCATACTACAACTCTTGGTTTGATATTAAGTAAAAAATTTGAATCGCAAAAGTTATTGCGAGATCCTGAGAAAGTTTCTCGAGATCCTGAGAAAGTTTCTTGGGATCCCGAGAAAGTTTCTTGGGATTCTTGCTGTTTTCCTTTTTTCTCCATGTCCCTTCCGGGGCGCCGTAGCTCTTTAAGATTCATGCAATATTTTATTTCTTGTCAGCTGGAGTTCTTAAGAAAAGGTTTGATACTGTATGTGCTGCAAGTTAAGAGTAATTACACTTATTATCTGTTTCACATCTTAATCTGTTATGGTGAATTATAGAGATTTGTGTCGCTTTTCACATGCATAATCATTCAGTGAGGGCGAAAACAAGAAGTTTAAAAGCCTCTAAGAATGAAAACAAACACTGATTCTCTCCAGGTATGGAGCAGAATGTTTCACAGAAGGAAGCTTTTAATTTCAGTTTCATATATCATCAGTAAACAGAGTGAAAATGCCTGACATTTCCACCTTTTGTTTAAATTACGGTGTGCTACAGTAAATATATTCAGTACATCTGGTGAACATTTAGCACCAAATATGCACATATTACATAAGTATTCTACTTTTAAAAATATGTATTCCATTTGATTTAAATATTCAACAAATATTCAGTAAGCACTGTTTCATTTAGTGAGTCTTGCAGAATCAGCATTCACACAGTTGCACACTGCATCTGTTCCTGCTAGAATAAAACTGGGCTATAACCCAAAATGATGTTATATATGATATATACTGGCAGTGTTGTAAAATGCCATTAGCAATCCATACTGTACAATCATTTTGCACACATAGCGCGGTTTTAGATTGAAGCTGATTGCTGCATAATTTCCCTCTCCCCAGATCCAAATTAGCCAGTGTGCATTAGCAGGTAATTGTCGGTTCAGCGGGATGTTGCCTTCACAGGCTGAAGACCTCATAAAAATCTGGAAGCAGCAGTGCCAGGAACGAGATATTAGTCCCCTGCTAGCTGCAATAGGGTACAAATGCTCCTCAACAAAAAAAAGGCTGAATGTGGCCAGGTCTCCCTTAGAGGTAAAGATTTCCCAGGGTAAACTTGACACTCGGTGCAAGCTGTTAATGATCTCTGCTTGTGACCTTATTGTGTCTCTTAGATTTATGTCCCGCTCAAGGAGAAGCGTGAAACCTCATATCTGTTGTGGGAAGTCAACAAATAAACTGTAACTCTGCCCTCTTCACAAGGCCAATGTCGTTTATTGGTACTGCTTCAAAAAAGTGGCATTCAACCAAGAGTGTCTTCAAAAAGAAATATATTTATGAGGCAACGGCACTGAATAAGTTTCGAGGATCCTGCACAAGCTGTAAGAATATTTATTAGTATTTTCCATGTTTGAAGATTACAGGGGGAATGCAAATCCTGAATGCTTTGCCTAAGGTCGTAAGATAGAATTCTTTAGGCTGGGAGCATTGTGTATATATAAAGTTAATGGAGCATGGAGAGGAGGAAAACAGGAAGTGAATTTGCTTTTCTAATGGCTTAAAAGAAAACGTGTGCCCTCTAGTTTTGCAACTGAACGTTAAGCTTAAATAAAGCTGAAGCCAACGGCAACAATCTTCTGCTCCACGAGTAGTCCCAGAAGAGTTGTATGCAGGATGAGGAGCTGTATAAAATGTAAAAAGTGGAGGCTTTTTTACAGTCACAGAGGACAACTACAGTCACTACCTTCGCATAAAGTGTAGTGAAGGATGACAAAAGTGTAACATCAGATCCGAGCGCAAATTAACTCCAGTTTCTGGTCAGTTTCAGCTTGAAGGTTATGCTGTGTCTGTAATGTATCCTGGTACTTTTTTTAGATAACAGTAGCAGTCGATCATAGAAATATTACATGGGCATAATTATGAGCTGATAAAATTGACACAGAAACCTCAAAGATAGTGATATAGTGCAGAAAAGAGACACACTGTGGCTTTAGCACAGACAAGTTCATCAGCTGTAATTTGTCCTATGAGCTAAATATGTGAGTTACAGTTTGAACCAATTCAATGGATCCATATCATAAAATTGTATAAAAAAAACATCCCATGATCTCTTAAACCAAACCATAAACGTTCTCAAACCTTAATAGTAGTAATTTCAGATCAGGAAGTGGTGATATTAGTATTTTTCTGATGATTGTTTAGGGTTTTGGAAACCATTGAAAATTTCCACTTTTTGGAAACATTGTCCCGACAAAGTGAGCATCGGATCAGAAACTTACTACTCAGACTTTGTAGGAGGGCAAAGATCTTCACTTTTTTGTTGTTGTTTAGTTCGGAGGACATGTTGAACCATCCCAAAATTACATTTGTAGTCGAGAAAAATGCAGCCTTATTTACATTTTAGGTAAAATGTATTTCCTGCCGGATGTTTACAATGTGTCACCAATATGTTTCAGATCAACACATCCTTTAAATTTTATTTTGCTGCTTCACTGCCAGCATATAGATTTTCAGCCATCCAATCATATATTAGATGGGGTAAGGCTAATAACCCAGAGTTACGCAGGAATTGAAGGAGGACCTTCAAACGTGTTGTTAAAGGGTCGTATTTTAACTCAAACCGTGATATTCTGCGATACCTAATCATATAGTTCTGGTGCCTAAACTTGATCCAGCTTCTAACCGGTATTTGTCATTTATCAAGTCCCTACCCAAGTGTCATATTTTCTTAAATCGAACCACTTTGTTTTGGTGCCTAAACCCAATCAAATAGCAAGTGAAGATGGAAAGTAAACAAGTGAAAGTGAAATAGAAACAATAATAATGGTCCCACACCGAACACAAGCTTCAAATTTCTGTTGCTGATGATCCCTCTTGCCTCCTCCCGTGGACATTGTGTTGCTTTCCAATTGGACACCTCTTCTCCTATGTCACAGTGTTACTTTTAGTCATGATAATATGTGTGCTTCAAAATAAAATTGTTCCCTTCCAGAAATGAGAATGCAGTTCAGTTGTGTAGGAATGTCATTTTTGGCAAATTATTGTAGACTGTTAATGTTTTTTGTAAAGCTATACTCTGCATTGGATTGTTATCATTATATTACTACTACTAATAATAATACTATTAGATATTATAATGATGTTATTTTATCTAAATGCTATAACACAATATAATTATCCTATACCATTATGACTTGATCTTTTTGACATGATGCAATACATGATAATGTAGTATTTTAACACAAAATGAACTTGTAGACGGTTATGGGACACATTTTAACATTGTCTGGAGTGAAACATGGGTATTAATTATTACAGAGATGAGGTCAAGTTCTGACATGCAAGCTATTGTGTACAGTTTAATATTTGCAGTTTCTGTTTTGGAAACCTTTAAAAAAAAATAAGAAAAAGGGCAAAAAACTACCCATGTGAGTCTTATATTTTCTCCATGCAGGTGCCACCTTGCCGTAATGATCAAGTTATTTGTACAGACCCTTGGTTTCACCCCATACCACAGCCCTCTATGACTGTAAGCTATTGTAATCTTCCCGCTATTCATTAAAATATGAGGGCAGGAAGCCGTGCACGGAAATGGCCATTTGACAGATTTAATGAGGCTGGCTGCGAACAATGAGCCGTTGGGGTCTATAGCAGGCCGATTCACACTTACTCAATTTAATGGGAAATTAAATTCAACTGACAGGCAAAGGTATTAGTGAGAGTTTGTCACTCCCTCCTCCCTTCACACACCGATAAAATTCTGTAAATTAAGTTAGGAGAAAGATTGAAGTAGAACAAAGAAAACAACTTCCTTACAGAGTTGTGTGGAAAGGCTGCAGTGTATGGAACAATGTCAACTGGTTATACTGATGCTATTGTGTCACAGTCCTAAGGTACAGCTGGATATTGTGCTGGAGGAGGAGCACGAAGTTGAAGTGTCATAATTGCATTTCATTATGAAGACAGGCTTCACAGATTAACGTTTTTATTAAATGTTAATTGGTTGTCACACATCTGTTCTTGCTTATGTGAAAAAATATTTAATTTAACAAAAGTGATTGATTGAAAATGGAGCCATATATACGTGAACTTCATTTCCTCTGCTGATCTTCACTTTTTCATATTTCTTAGTAACTGAACAAATTATGCTTTCATTAAAATGTTATCGTGACAGTCAGCAGGGATGAGGCTGAGTGGTTTTATTCCCTCTGATCACCTTGTATTTTGACTGCAGACCCCTTGTGTAGACACCATCAGGATGGAGTAAACTCAGTTATTGGGCATTTGGGCTGTCTGTTACAAGTAAAAGATCAGTTTATTCAACATTTTATATGAAATACATAAGCAATAGACTGCACAGGAGTGTTTAACATGTAGTTGTGTATGACAATAAGGGTTTGAAGGCATTAGGGCTACCATAATTAGTCGGCATGATTGTTGACGTGGGAGCTGAAACTGTGTCAGCATTAATATTTTTAAACATTGTGGGATTTTATTTATTTCAAGTCATAGTAACAAGTTTTTTTGCTCAGTATTACCATGTATTTGTTGCATTATGCTCTTTTTGACTCCAGTCATCGGCCAGCTGCAGTCATCGCTGCAGTTTTAGACAATGGCGGCCACGCTTTGGCATTGTAAAAGATCCCAAAGTTTTCAAAATAAGGGAGCAGTTTAGACGATCATGGTACAAAAAGCTGGTTTGTACACTTTGCAAAGTTTCACTGGCAGACCAAAGCAGCACAGCATAATTCACAAAGAGAAACCACACAGGTGTGTTTTTTTTTTTTTTGTTTTTGCTGTGGTGGTTCTTTCCATCCGTTTGCTTCTCTCCTGCTTTCTATCCTTGCATATACTGTATTGTAATACAGCCAAATTCCCAATGAAGCTGTTCTCATTTTTGTTTTTTTCTGCTTCCAGACAGCTGAATGAGTATCAAATAGAGCCTGAAACACAGCTCATTAAAACTATATGATGACCAGCAATCTGCTGCTCTGTACTTCTAAGATCCTAAATTCACAACTGCAAAGTCGTCCAAAAAACTCATCATCAACAGGAGTTAAAGACGATGGAATGGCTGTTGAGCTGTATTTTCAATTTCAGGCATCAACCAAAATCATAGAACAATTGCACAATGAGTGGAAAAGAAGTTGCTTTAGCCTCTCTGTGCTTGTGAAATAACTTCTGAGCACTTTTTCTATTTTTATCATGTTGGAGTTGCCAGTTTATCTCCACAGTTTTGCAGTTTTGTTCAGATTCTCAATGTCCCGCATTATAGAACGAAATACAGTTTGTGAAAGTTAAATGAGCTTATTCATTGATAAATCGATAGGAAAATAGTCATTAGAGGCCCTAGAGTGTCTTATTAGTTAAATCTAAAACAACCCAGATTAACCCGATGCTTTCAAAAAAACAAACAGCTGGCAGCTTAATCTACAGAAGTGACTCCCAGTAGTCAAGGACAGGACTTTAGCTGACAAATACCGGGAGTCCGTACAGGTGGCAGGATTGGGGATGGAGGAGGGGTAGAGATGGATTTCAGAGGTAATTAGAGATGACATTCTCCAAAGACTGTAGTCAGCATCAAAGTCCCTCTCTCCAAAGGCACCGCTAGTTTCCTGGGAAAAGGTTAGGAAGGACCCCTGAAGGTTTCAGGCGCTATTTCCCTCTTGCCTGTTCTTTAGCGAAGCAGACGGCTGACAACTTGCTGAAACTGTAAATTTTAATTTTGGATCCTTCACTGAGGGAAACATGAAAGTGTCTGACTGATGGAGGTGTGAATGGTGGGTGGAAGAATGAAGGGAAAATCTGAAAGTTTGTCTCTTTTCCAAGAGGTTTATGCTGAAGAAATCATTAATTTGAAACCTGTTGTTCAAGGTTTTTAGAAAATACTCACTGCCACACATGATAACAAGCATTTAAAATGGCAGTAATCATAGAAAGGGTACGTGTTAGGACACAGCATCTGTAGTAATGAAGTTATAGTTTGACTATCTGGTTAGACTGTTTAAACTGTCCAGACTAGTGGTTTGCTCATGATTTGGGTTTACATAAATGAGATGATGTAAATTTCATTAAATATCTTTGTATTTAGAACAAAAACTCCAAGTTCTCTGACACTCTCAAAGTAAAATGACAATTAAATGAATAACTTCCCCACAGAAAACACATCAGCAGTCTCTTGATATATCTTTAGCTGCTTTTTAGTTTTAATTATTCTTCCTTCCACTGAGCCTTTTTTCTTTTCTTTTTTTTTTTTGCTTTAGCTTGCAGAGTCCACATCAACACACAGAAAAATATCTATCCACTTAGCAGAGTTTACAGAGGCATTGCCAATTATCTGTTCCCGTCCACAGAACCATATCAAAGGTTTGTGCTCACTGAGGAGAAAAGGCAAGAAAATGTGTTTGGATGACTCGTCCATATTAATAACAGATAAGACACGGCCGCAGAAGGATCATCCATGGCCACGTTAAGTGTTTGATAAATTCACATTAAATATCAAAGGCTGTGAAGAATTTGACATTTGGGGGGGGGGGGGGGGGGGGGATCTCTGCAACCACTCATTCACCTGCAACTAACAGCAATTTCTTGTCCATTTGAAGACCGAGCTCCTTGACTAACCAATGTTTGATGCATTATTAGAGAAGATACGAGAGTTGAAGCTGGCCCACGCTGAAAAAAATATACTTTATACAGCTTCTTTAAATTACATTCCAAGGATAAGGTCAGTGATCCTTTTGTTGTTGTCAACAAATCCCATGAAAAGGTTGAAAGCCTACAATACGTTTGTGCATTTCTTTGTGCCTTCTGACTTTAGCCCTGAGTTTGTAAATGGTTTCCAACCGACGTCATCAGCGAGATTCACACGCAGGCAGGGGGAAGAAAACCAACAAAAATGGCAGCGAGCTAGTGAGGGGATCAATGCGGAAAGTTGTTTTCGTTCCTAAAACTGTACAAACTGCGAAAGTAATGAGTGTAAACTATCCCAAGAAGGAAACCTGCCCGTTTGCTCAGAGCTTATAATTAGGTGTTAGCTCCAGCAGTCTGGTCAGAGTCGTGAAATTTTTAGAAAGTTGTGGGTATTTTTGCACTGAAAATGCACAAATGAATGCCAGTGTAAAGGTAAAGACTGCTCACACTGTTACTGTGGCCATGGCATTGTGACATTGTCTGTGTTGGGGAGGGTGACAGCTGATAGTGAAGCAAACTGATGGATATGGTTGGAAAATAAATCATATTCTTATGGCTATAATTTTCCAGAAAAAAAACCCATTGTGGCTGATCAATGTTATTGCAATCCTGTACTGAATCATTTGTCAGGATTGAAAATCAGCCTTACAGTATTTGGAATATTTTAATGAAAGAGCAGCTTTTCAATATATGCTAATATGACAAATATAACTAGACTAAGTTCTGACTGTGCCACATTGTATTGTAAGTTGATGCTTTTGAACACACTTAGGTCATTTCTCTCTACGTTTGGAGCTAAGTTTGTGTAGTCTGTGTTAGGGCTTTACAGTATATTGTTTGAGCATTAGTGCAATATAAAGTAAGGCATAAACCTCAACACATCACGCTTTTTTTGCTGCTTGATGCAAAAAGAAAACTTACATGGTTCTTATTTTTTCATGACTCATCCACAGAAGAGATCTGTCCAACATTACACAATTTACTCCAGTTTTCTGAGGTTGTTGACACCACAGTTTGTTTAAACTTTATTTACAAGACACAGTTTGTTGACAGTCTCCACAAGTGCAAAGCAAATTGTGGGAGAAACGGGAGATAATGATTGAAGATTTGGTTGTAAAAAGAGTTTATGGAACTATTTCTGTTACAGAAACGTTGATGTTGACGAAAAACAGGTACTCTGCAGTTGTTGCCGTGTTTGACCATTTAGATTTGTGTCACAAAGCTCTGTAGGGTGAGTACTGCACGAGATTTTAGCGTCATTCAAGAAACTCTCACATCACATGAGAAAATTTCCAAACAGCTTATTTCAGCTTTTTAAAAAAAAAAAACAAAACAATTAAGTTTCAATGCATATGCACTCCCCTAAAAAAAAAAATCACCAGAATCATTTTGCAGTGATTAATTTTAATTATTACAAAATAGAGTTAAGTTATCTGATGAAAATTCTTGTTTTTTTTCATATTGCCATACCTGTTGCAGAAAAATGAAGTTGAGTTAGCTTTTTCCAGCATTGTGTAATTCAAGATGAGTTTTTATTTATCACATGCTCACACAGTATGTGCAGTGAAATGCAAAATGACCCTTCTCAAGGCTGTGCAATAGCAAGAGAAATTATGAAGGACAAATCTTTAAGTCTGTGTTTGCATTATCTTTGCTTTTAGCGATATTTTCTAAAGCGTGTCATGTTCACTAGTTGAGATGATGTGAAAACTCTACAAAATATTGATGTGTGGTTAGAGTTAGAATGAACACATATTTTATTTTTGTGTCTGGTCCTTGACATGATCCATCTCTCGTGGGGTAAGTCAGACACAACTGCTAATGACAACACAGGCATTCTGACATGTCAACCACCATCATCTATACTAACAACACTCCAGGAATTATTTCACACTGAAAATATAACAAATATACCGACACAGCCTCTGAGACACGAGACATAATACCAAAATCCAAACAAGACAAATACTACATCTGCACCCATTATGGCCAAACATCTTTTTTTCATCCAGTTTGTATCCCACAGTCAAGAATCCATATAGAATAGAGTCTGAAAAGTATATACGTTTATGTTTATTAATAAATTAAACTGACTTGACTGTTGGTATCATGGGGCTAATCAAGAACCAGACAAATATAGAATATCATCTTTTTTTCAGGTATTTATCCCATAAAATGTGCTACAGCACATTCTTCAATGGCACATTAAAAGGCAATTTGGTGGGTTATGGATCTGTTGGCCATCACTAAATGAATAGATAATATCAGACATCAAAAAAGATTAAAATTTTTTCCACAAGTTTTCCTGGTTTTCCTTTTGGACTTTCTGTGATTAAGTTAACACTGTGCCTTTGGTATCTACAGGTGTAAAGTCAGGCCTCTCCTTGTAGTCCATGGGCCAGACTAGATATTGGTACCACCTCAGGTGACCAAACCTAAGTGGTACTAAAATGTACATGGGGTTAATGTAAGTACATGAAGATGAATCCCATGGACTATTGTATTTCTCGGTTAACTGGGGCAGTACTACAATTTCCTCCTCAGTATTCCCCTGTATAGGTGCTATTTAAAACAGCTACTCACTTTTTTTTTTTTTTTGCTGAATCTGCTAAAATTATTAAGAATTCCTCGGAAACTTTTAATTATTCCTTTACAAGCTGAGATATTTTAATATCATTTACATGCTCTAATATTTTACAGGATAATATTCAGCAGTTACAATTTGGATTCAGTTTTATTACAAGTTTGGATATTTGCAAAAGTACATTTTGACATGACGGGGCTCGGGAGGGGGCTTTTTAATTGAAGTGCATATTTCCTGCCTGGTATTTACACAATCAGTGAACCGCCTGAGGCACCTTGCCACTGTTTCTCAGTGACATGTCTGCCACTTAGTTTTTTGTTAGTGTGCGTCTTCTTGCAGTATGTGCGGGGACAAGGAGGTGATGATTAAGTAGGCGATGCCGTTTTTTGGAAGCGCATTTAAACTTAGCAGCTGATCAAAGTCTTCCTCTTCCTGATTTATCTTCAAGAAGAAACGGTTAACACAGATTTTCTTGTAACCACACTTGTTTTAGGTGAGATGTACAACTGCAATTACTACATCATGTTGCCCTCTAATTTTTAAGAATGCACACATACATAAAAGCATTCATAATAATCCTGTGGTCCCTACACTCGGTTGCCTCCCTACTCTCATTTTAACGATTTTTTTTCAATGCAAATCATTAAATAATGAAATCGGTGTATTGTGTTCCAGCGAATGATTAATGTCTTATCCTGGACGATGCACATCTTGGAACAACTGTTTTAGAATTACACACTCCATTAAAAGAGAGAAAGAAAAGTGAAGGTGGAAAAGTAAAGGCAGAAAAGCTCTGGCAGAAAGTACTCTTCGCTGTCTATCGGAGTATTCTCAGTGCAGCTCAACAAATACACACTTTGGCACAGCGCAGTCTGAAGAATGGTGATTCAATAGTATTAGGAGACCACTGCATCCCCCAGTTAAATGATACAAAGGCAATAAATACATTTAGTTCTCAGAGTGCTTTCTATCAATTCTTCTAAATTATTGGATTTCTTCATCTTTGCTGTCTGATGGGGAAAAGCATCCCGGCATCAGGAGTCATTTTGTCTTCTATCCCACTGAATATATTGACTCATCATTATATAATGCCATCGATTTTTAGGAACTGCTGACAGAAAAGAACACACAAGCCACAGACGGGTTGTGCGAGTCTCTGTGGTTTCAACTCACTAACTCAATTTGTGACCCAGCAGAGCAACGTGGATATAAATTGTGCTTCTCTGTGTACTCCCTGTTTTGTTTTGTTTTGATGGGTTTTTCTTAGGCTGCTTGATGCTCATATTGAAGTCGCTCTTTTGGGCGCAATGCTGCAACATACTTCTCTCTCATGCCTTTGAAGCTCGGCTCCAGACACCTCTGTGCCAGCCAGGACCCTCAAATGTACCAGCAGACCCCCAGACAAGACCAGAGGGGCTTTCATTTACGGATGTGTCAGTGCTCCATTTTCATTTTCTCGACGAGCCTTTCGCATTTTCTTGTTCCTTACATCACTCCCTCAGAGCTTCACGGTCCACTGGTCTGCTCCTTCTCTGCACTGTGTTTGAATTTAGTAAGGACTCTGACTCAGCCGTGGAGTGTTGGAGTGGATCAGAGGATTTTTGAGAATTACTGCTTAAAGTTACTACCTCGACTGCACACTGTGGTAATGTGTGGCCAGTAGGGCTGGGCAGCATGTTGGAAATCAGTGTCTTCAAAATGAGAATAGGTTTATTGTATCAACAAATACAGTTTATACTAATAAAGTGTATGCTCAGTACAGTGGACAGTGTTCTGCTGTTACAAGTCGATACAACTCATTAGTTAGCTCGTTGTTAGACACCACTGACAGTAAGTGATCATATGTCACAGTTGAGTCAACAATCAATAATATGAATGATGATAAATGATGAGTTTTACAGGAGGGGTGTCTTGTATTTACCCATATCAGAGAGGTAAATGATTATTTCTTTAATAATATTCATGTGTGGTCATAACATTCTTGTTCCTCTAAGGAAACCCAACTTGTAACGCTAGTCTACGTTTAGTCATTTGACTCATTAGTTACCTTTCTGTCTGATAGTTTGCATTGTTTGTGGAAGCATGACAGCAGTGGAGTGATGTGCACGAGCGATTCACAGGAAATTTTGCATGCATTTACTGGACAAATCAGTTTTATCAGGAGCAAGTAAATGGGCTCATAGCATGTAAGTTGTACGTGCAATACAGCTACAAACTAGATCAGTTTTTTTCAGTTGATCTTATTTTCCTTTCGGTTTTGCCCTCTAGACTGGGTTTCCTTTACCATAATAAGGCCTCCTTTACATACTCTGCCAAAAACACTCTTGTGAAGATGACCATCCTCCCCATGTTTGACTACGGCGATGCCATCTATAAAATGGTCCCTAAGTGTGCCCTTAACAGGCTTGATGTTCTCCATCACTCAGCCATCCGTCTTGCCACGGGTGCTCCTTTCTCCACCCACCATTGCAGCCTCTACAAACTGGTGGGTTGACCCTCCCTTAACACCAGGCGACTCCAACACTGGCTCTCACTCATTTACAAGACCCTATCAGGGAAGACACTTCAATACCTCTCCAACCTCCTACATCCCTCCCCTAACAACTACCACCTGAGGTCCAGTGATTTCATAACACTTTCTGTCCCCAAGGTTCGCACTGTCTTTGGCCGGAATTCCTTTCGATTTGCTGCAGCGATTGAATGGAATTCCCTCCAAAAATCTCTGAAACTGCCATTACTTCCATTATCATACATTTTTAAGCAGAAGCTGCAGCAGCCCCTTGTTGACCACTGCACATGCTGAATGTTTTTCATTGGATTTCTAGCATTAATTTAGGGTGTTTTTAATCTCTGTTTAAACACGTGTGTAATTTTTTATATATGTACTTGTTTATTTGTTATCTTTCTTCCTGCTGGGGCCTCTTGCCAGGTCATCATTGTAAATGAGAAATTGTTCTCAATTGATCTTACCTAGTAAAATGAAGAATTAAAAAAAAAAAAAAAAAAAAGGGTCGCCACAGCGGATCATCTGCTTTCATCTAACCCTGTCCTCTCCACCATCTTCTCTCACACCAACTAACTTCATGTCCTCTTTCACTACATCCATAAACCTCCTGTTTGGTCTTCCTCTAAGCCTCCTGCCTGGCAGTTCAAAACTCAGCATCCTTCTACTGATACCTTCACTATCCCTCCTCTGTACATGTGCAACCCATCTCAGTCTGGCCCCTCTGGCTTTATCTCCAAAACATCTAACATTTGCTGTCCCTCTGATGTACTCATTCCTGATCCTATCCATCTTGGTCACTCCAAAACAGAACTTCAACATTTTAATCTCTGTTACCTCCAGCTCTGCCTTCTGGCTTTTCCTCGGTGTCTGTCTTTAAAACATAAATAATCCCCACTGTTTTCTACACCTTTCCTTTCATTCTTGCTGATACTGTTTTATCACACCTGACACTTCTCTTCACCCATTCCAACCTGCTTGCACAAGTTGTCATCTGTAGATACTGATAATTATTGCACCTATTTTTAATAAAGAACACCAAAATTATATATATTCGAACCAACTTATTTAGGATTTTTAAGCACTTTAACCTATTTATCACGGTATACAAGTAATGTTTTTCATTTTAACTAGTGTTGGGCAACGATTAAAATTTTTGATCACGATTGTTACGCGGAAAATTAAATAATGCATAAAAAAGTAGTGTATTCTGCTCTTTTATTTTAAAAGTACTGCTTTAAGAACAAAAAATGCAATCACATTTGTTTTGCAAACACTTTAAACAAATAAATTGCTTTTTAACAGCAGTATTCCCTTTACACAACAGCAGTTAAAGTATTTCTTATAAATTTCAACCTAAACATTAATGTAATCAGATCAAATAAAACCAAAGCTATTTGCCACTGCCAGGGCATTAACGTTTAATCTAGTTTGTTATAGAAAAACAAGTTACCCTCAGAGTCCAGAGCAACTATTATAACATCATAACAAGAACCTTCCCAGCAACAGCAAGTTAACATTTAGAAATCTGTATTCTTATTTTTCTCTGAACACGCACCGGCAGAAACATTTTTCTTTTATCAGGGAGCAGCAGAAACAGTCTATGTTCAGTAACAGGTGTCCCTCTTAGAGAGAGGTGAAGTGGTCGAACACAAAAAAGCACACAGCTGGGACTGACTGTAAGGAAGACTTTTTAATCTGTCCATGTCTTTTTAGATATTCATATATAGGACAGTGGAGAGTGACAGGATTTGTGGGGAGAACAGCAAACGACCGTGGGTCCGACTCGAACCCATGACCACTGCGTCAAGGTCTATAGTATATAGATATATTGTCTCACACACACACACACACACACACACACACACACACACACACACACACACACACACACACACAAAAAAAAAAAACCCTTCCACAGACTGATATCTTCCACGATAGTAATCTGAATGCAGTCTATAGCTAACTGCTTCGCTGTGGCATTTGTTAGCTTGTCTTGTTTTTGTTTATCTGAACTTCTACACGCTGCATCCTACATCGTCTGCCGAAGCCTCCCTCCACTGTTACTTTGGATGAGATGTGATGATGCCTATCCCAAGTACTGATGAGCATCCAGCCCATCCTGTGACCCATAGTTTGTCTGTATGCGTATTCAGAGCTAGTGAGCGACGGACTTTCAGAATAAGGCCCCTATAATAATATAAAACTGCCTTAACGCGTGATAAAATAATTGTTGCCGTGAATTAATTATTGCGTTGACTTGCCCAGCCCTAACTTTAACACAACAATGAAAACACATAAGAAGAAACTTAGACATAAAAACATAGAAATAAAGATAAAGGCGTGGTCTCATCATGATACACAGTCAATTTAAAAGTAGTTAAATGCAGAGGCGCATGGAGGGTGACCAGGGTGAAGCTGTTGTCGACATTGAGGTTAAATTTCCAATTGCTGCTCTATGCTTGGTATCATCAGACAGTGAACCTACACCAGCCTACAAGCACAGCCTCATGTCAAATCTGTCAGCCCTTGGAGCAGGCTGCTGCTGGGAGTGCATCGCTTGTGGAGCTGGAGGTGTTGGGGAAGACTTGGGTTGTGGGTGTTTTTTAGACCGCAAAGCCCGGTACCCACGAGCTGCAGCTTGAACCGTGGGAAGTCTGTGGGTGCAGACAGGTGTAAGGAGAGGAACATCCAGCCACAGACTAGTGCACCTCAGGAGCTCTGCATGGAAGCCAGAAAAGAGCGATGTATGGCATTATCAAGGGAAATGATGAGCTGTTACTAGACAGAAGAGGAGCACACTTGGGATTTGTTCAACTGAACATTTTTGTTATTTTTGGCTCTTATTGCTGTTGCTGGAGTGTCTATTGTACATGTCACTTTTTTGTTTAATCACTCAATCCTAGTATGTAAATTGGGCACATGTGAAAGGGTCACCGGATGATGTGTAGGAGACATGGTTTGGGCTTCACCACTGGAAGGTTGTTGAGTTATTTCTAATGTTTTGTTCATTTTAATTTTCCTCTCTCTTTCTGTAAATCTCCTTAGCTTTAAGGCAAGAATATGATTGAAGAATTTGTTGGGTTGTAACATAAAAACTGGGCTGAATCACCACATTTTCTTGAGCTGCCCTAAGATGGAAATATTTTGGGAACACATTTGGAGAAATATGCAGCATATCCTTGGTCAACAGATCCCAATGACATGCATGTCACTTTATATGGGTGATCTACCTGAAGGAATAACAGGAAACGATAAAAACCTCCCAAAAAAATTAATTGTAGCAGCAAAAAAAGCGATCACTCGTAAATGGTTACAAACCAGCCTACTGACAGTACATAATTGATAGGAAATTATTAAGGAGATTCATGAGATGGAAAGACTGGCCTTCCTTCTGAGACTGAGAAGAGATGTATACATTGAAAGATGGACAAATGGATAAAACACTTGTCAGGATAGGGTTTAAAACTTCTTCGTTTGTATGTTTCAAATGTCATTTACCTTCCCCCTGTGACGTACTTTAACAGTCTTGCAGAATTAGACGCATATTTTGAAGTGATTGTATAAATTTGCCCCTCTACACATTTACCAATTTAAACCAGGACTGAAATTTGTGGATCCTATAGTGTCTGGCAACTTTGTTTGTTGTACTGTATGTTAGTGTTGTTTGTTTTTTGTTTAGCTGTTGTTCTTTCATGCGAGAAAATACTAATAAAATCTATATGGAGTGAGCAGCCATAGAAAGCACTTGTACATACTGTATCTAGCAGCAAGCACAGCATAGTTTGTCCTTTGATTCAGCACTTTGAGCCCTTGCTGACTCTTGCACTCAAACATTAATGCTGAGCATGTAGGTGACAATAATTAAAGTCAGTGAAGGTCACACAGATTGAGATTGGGTTCTCCACTGTCTCTGTCCAAGTTGACCTGTGGTTTGCAAAGTTCCACATCTGGCAGGGACTGACAGGGAACGTGACAGATGTGTCACAGTGAGTATACAGACGAGGAGACAAACACTGTGTTCAGCAGACCTTTGACAACAGTTTGATTTCACGCAGGTCCAAGTTCATTTCTGGTATATTACTGCCTTCATACTGAGCTGAGTTGTCCCTCTTATCTGAAGTGTCTTTTTATTTCCCCCTTCTGAATTTTTTCGCATTTCTTAATCTGTTTCACCCTCTTCAAGTCGTGGAAAATGTTATCAGACAGTCTCTAAGAAATATGAAATCATTCTTCAGTTAGTCACCTAAAATCATTGGTAATAATGCTAACCCATTATCTTACAATAAATGTGGAATACGTTGCATGTGCTTGTTGGATTTCTTCACTCATCATCTTGTTAGAAACTGGTAATACAAGTGTATTTAACGGTAACTTCCTTATTTAAAAGTCATAAATGGGTCACATTATTGGGTCGAATGTACTGTAATTTTAGGTTTGGTGGTCCTCATTCTAAATATAGATTGGGAAAGATTGGAGCTGGAAGGACAGCGCTGCTCTAATTAGCGAACTGACTTAAAGCCAATTCATGGTTTCCGCATCCCTGTTCTTGTCCTTCTAATAGAGACTTTGTGAAAAGTGGACTGTGGGTGTGCATGCGATTACATCTACATGAAGGTACATGTTTTCAACGCTTGCTTTACGCCTCATTTCGAAACATAAAACACCTGGGGATGTTGTGGATGTTTCTGAATAGTTGACTGCAGTTTTTACAGGATATAGCAGCTAGTTACACATTGAGCTGTAGTAACATGTGAATGTGATTACTCCTGAGGTGTGCTGGGCTGTAGCACGAGATTTCTGGAAAATGTAGAAATTGCTGGCGCACCATTGATGGAAGGTACACTACAAATCAAAGCACCCCTAAAATCTGGCAGCCACCACTGCTTTATAGTTCCTATCAATAATCAATAATAATATCATAATCTCCTCACATAGCCTGTCTTCAAACAAAGATGATTTTCGCACCATTTGTTTCCCAGCAGTTGCAGTTGGTGCGCTTTGTGCATAGATTTTGGCCTACACACAGGTGACTTGGTCAGATGACGTAGTTTTTGTCATGCTGGAGTTACGGCAAATGTGGAAAGCATGAATTGGCCTGTACATTTACATATTTACTTGCAAACTAGCTGGCATACTAGACAGTGGTCATGTTTTTTTATAATGTTAAAATGCATTTTACTAACTTGCAATGGGCAATTTCAGACATATTTGCAAGCCTTTTCTTTTGTGACAGTTTGTTTTTATTGTCTGACTCTCAACTCATTGACCCAATATGGCTAATTTTCTGCTGTCAATGTCTTGTTTTCAACATATGAGGATCCACAGTGTATAGAATACCTGACAATGTGATTACTGCTTTCAGGCTCTACCTCACATTCTTCGTTCACATTATTAAATATTGACTGGCAGCACAGAGGCAGATGTGGACATAAAGTACAGAAGAGACCGGTGATTTGTCTCCTGACGTAAACCAGCATGTACCCTGATGTCTGACCACTAAATCAAACGCACTCTTATATGGCTGATCTCTAGACAACACTGGAAGATGAAATTTCATCCTTGACCTTGGAAAAAGTTGTTTACAGTTGAAAGCTGAAATACTAGTGGGCCTGGAGCTAAGACTTTTCTTCTGAGTCTAAAAAAAAATTGATACATCGATATTCTGAGCAAAGAAAATGCACAAGTCTTAAACATTTAGCTCTTTAGACTCCAAAGACTCCCTGCTGTACTTGTATTTGTGTTCATTGAACACAAATACATGTAGATTTAAAAATATTAGCAAAGACAAGTTGCAACATTATCATGAAAGAAAAAAAGAACTTTTGAAATTCAATACCACCACACTATAAATATCTTTCTTAGCAAATAGAACTTAGTATGTGTAGGCTGTTCAACCTATCAAAGGTAAAATTGAATGCAAGAAAACTGGGAAGCATTTGACATAAAGAAGAATTTTCAGATTACATCTGAAAGTTTGTCATGCTTTGAAGACACGCTCGGAGCAAAACAAAGTATACAAATAAAAATAGCATGTATTTAAGTAGGGATAGGTATACATTTTTCATTTTAATCACCCTGCTAACAATGACATCAAAATAAGTAAAACTGCTTCACTTTGAGCTCTGGGACTTTGTTTAATCCTTGCAGTGCTCTGTCCATCTGTTCAGATATCTGCTGCAACATACTGAGCGATCTGTGCAGCGGAACTCGATACTCGTCTTTGAATTCACATAATACATTACTAATCATTATGGTTTTCCTTCCTGTGTGCACCTTAAAACAATTGTGACGGTAGCAATTGGAAAATAATATTGCATGTGGCAGACAGATGGCTTTAAACCGGGGTCATAATCAAATTCGCCACAGTGTAAGATTACTTTGTTTTGATCTCAAAGCACTACCCTGAATAAGGTCACATTCCTGTTGACACGTTGTTAATGAGAACGCTGGATGAAATTGTTGCTTACTGCCCACCTGTGGCTTACAAACCAATCATCTGTCTCTTATGATTATTGAGAAAAGGGCCGTGGTTTCATAATGATGCTCATTCCTTTGTTAAATACAAACACTGGCATAGAGCACTATTGGTCAGAAGGTCCTCCATGTGTTTATTTCTTCACTGTCTGTAAAATTACTCCCCGGAAAAGCTGAACAACAACAAATACATCACAAATTGAAGACAGTGAGGGCCACAATGGAGACATGCTTGTAGATTTTTTTTGGTCAACTAACCCCCATAATTACATTATCACAACTCTGCACTTAGTGATGCCACTAAATAATAAATTGTAATGGTCTGAAAGCTTCATTTTCTGCTTGTATTTTGCAATTCATTGCTGCTCAATTTAAATGAAAATATAAAATTCCATTTTCACTATTTGAATTAGATTTTTTTTTTTTTTTTAGTAACACTCTGATTCCTTAATATTTTTCTACAAGTTCAAGTCTTTACATTTACTTTAGTTGCCAGTATTGAGAACTGATATGAGGACATTTCATTATAGCTCTAACAATGAGGCGTTGTATTATCAAATGCACCCTCCATGACTTTTCTAGTGTGTGAACCCCGAAACTGCTTTGCATGTAGATCGACTTTCCGCAGTGAAACCCTCATTAATCCACTGTGCAGTTAAACTGTCGAGACGTCGGGCTGACGCTGATTGTCCAAATATCTGTGGTGCAGCTGAAGGCCAAAATTCTGCAACAGATGTGCCTTTTCGTTTAGTCTTGCAGCTCTGGGTGATGACGGCTGTGAATCTCATTCTTGGGTTACAATAGGATGAGAAAATGACAAAATTATCTTGAGAAACAATGGCTGATTATTGTTTACAGACCACGAGTTTGAGTCTTTGAGCTTTTTCTTTCACATCTCCAGTGTTTGCTGCAAAGCTGATGCTGTTTCCTCCTTGAACTAGGCTGAGATGGTTCTTCAGATGTAACATCAAATTACCTACATAGGAGCTACTTTTCACACTTGTTCTTGATTGCTTAGCAGAACATATTTTGCAGTCTACTTTGCATTTATCATTGCTTTTCTTAAATATTTCAAAACCGCTGACATTGCTTCTTACCAATCTATATGCTCAACTTACAAGGGATAAGTGGTTTTGGGTGCAGTTGAACTGGAGTGTCAGGCAGATAATTGTATCAATATCCCTACTATACGTTTTCACAAACAGACCCATCTTCAAAGTGTCGTGTGGGTGCCGGGGAATGGCCTGCCTGCACCTCATTATAATTCGTCTATAGTCGGGGGGGGGGATGCTCTGACTTGTTTGCATTTCTTTAAGCCAGTGTTTCTCAAAGTGTGGGTGCGCAGACACATGACAGAGGGGGGCGCGAACAACTGCAGAACTAATTAGCAGAACTATTGTCTTAACATTGGCCTGTTTTTCGCAGCGCACAGCAATACTCTAACTGTGCTGGCCATTTCTCAATACCAAATGCACAAGTCCGTACTTGTCAAGTACGGACGCAAGTCATCTGAAGTACAGACTCCTGAGAACACGAGAACGCATTGTTAATGTGCAATTGGAACACCAGTGTCCTTGATGACGTCACCACTTCAGCTCATGTACTCTGATTATTTTTACCAGGGTTGTCAAACATATGAAACAAAACCGACTCACCAGGTGGTCCATTTCGGCCTGCGGGGTGACTTTACAATATGTAAGAATTTCAGAGAAGACATTAACTGTAGATTGTAAATTTTTAAAACTGTAAATTTAAAATAATTTCTAGACCTAGACAAGTTGTTTTGATCATAAAGTAAAATACTACATTGTTCAGTTCCAGATACCTGTGACTCAAGGTTTTGTACCTTTGTATATCAACTGTGATCTGTCAGTAGCAATACACATATGTAAATAATAAACTGATAAATAAACAACAAATAAACATGATATTGTTGTAATTGAACTTATTTTTCTTAAGAAATTTCAGGATGAAGATAATATTTTGGAAAAAGATAGTTCATTAAATGTGATCATAGTTCATTAAATGTGATCATTCTCAGAATGTACTTTTTTGAGCTAAAAAAAAGGAAAAAAATTGGATTTGTGGTATTTATAGGTCATTATGCTCTGATTTTACTGTACTGTACTATATATATATATATATATATATATATATATATATATATATATATATATATATATATATATATATATATATATATATATATATATATACATACATACATACATACATACATATATATAAACGTTGTATATATACAAAGTTATTGCGGGGGAGCTGAAGATTTTGGCCGTCCGAAGAGAGGCCTGCCCGAAAAAGTCTGAGTACCACTGCTCTAAGCCAGTCACTGTGGTCTTGGGCAGTGCTAAGCCCAGGATGATGCAACAGAGTGATAACGGAGATAATTTTGTTTTAAGCACTATCATTAAAATAGTTTATTGCACAATCCCTTCTTAAAAATGTGCCATTTTCAGGTTGTTGTGTTGTATCTGCTCTCAGATGTACATCACTTTGGATAAAAGCATCTGCTAAATGAATTGTGGAATTGTTTCTTGTACTGAAGGAGATTTTGAAAACCATCAGCGGAAAGGGAGAAGAAAGTTGGAATTGGCAGACTTCTACCCAAAGTATGCCTGCAATAAAGTAGACTTCCCTAGAAGTAATTAGTTTTCACTTATCTGTAAATCTTTTCAAAGCGTTTTTTGTTTTATCACCACAGTCTTCCATGAGCTCCAGTGTAGATCCTATCTGCACTATGTTTACACCTCTGTTCCAGAGGCACAGATGCAGTCAGAAATTGCAGGACCTTATGAATTCTGTCATATACATAATCACACTCTTTTGTATGTGTCCTGTTGTTTATGTGGTTCTTGCTCGAACGCATATGTAATAAGGAAAGAGACACAAACTGTGACTCAACCCTGGTGGTTCTCTTTGATGAATGCAACTCGTGTGTTTGAGCCAGAATGCATAACAGGTGCAAAGCCTCCGTAAATCTCATTCTGTGTGTTTAGGGAAACCGTGACTGGGTGAAGGGAGGTGTGATTAAGACACAGCAAAATTGTAATGGTCTTTTGGAATCCACCCAACAGATTTTAGCTGTATGAATACTTGAAAAACTCCATGCTGGTCAAATAAAAGACGAACCATTTGGTGCATAAAAATCATTCTTATATATTTAAAACATGTAACATTTACAAGATACTGATACAACAGGCATTTAAAGCTAACTTTTCTCAGAAGTGACTTCAGGCTTTTGTACTTTCTCTCTGCCCTATGAGCAGGTTAGTAACCTTGAGCATTACAGCATCATTATCACCAAGCTGCACTCTCATCTCGTCAAGATGCAGAAATCTCATTTACATGGCACATCTCTGGGAGAAGAATTCCACACTGCAATATTGCATCGCAGGACTAAATGGATTTCCAAGTGCCTTCACACATATTACCACATATTTATGTGTTTTATGTAGACGGCAATATTACTGCAGTGGATAGAGTTGTGTGTTATCTATAGGTACTTCAATCAGTTTACTGGTAATGAAGTCGCCAGTGGTTGAGTAATTTATTGGTATGTTTCTCATGCTAATGGTGTTTCGCCTCATTAAGCCACATAGTGGAGGCAGATATTTTGTCTCAGGAGTTTGTTGTACAGGTTTTACTTTGGATGCAGGTAGTAATTTGCCCCTTGTTTTGTTTTTTTGTTTTGTTTTTTTTTAATCTGACATATCAGCATCAGTTACATATGGTTATGGAGCTCATAATTTGTTTTATAATTCATGTTTATTTTATCTGCTCATTGGTAATAACTTACCACAACAATAATGCAAGCCCGTTGTGCCTCATGTCATCGCCGTTGCTGCAGCATTCATATATCAGGATTATATAGTACTCCGCACACAAAAAGCAGGGGGAGTCGATAGTGTAAAAATTCATTACCCTGACAGTCTTTTCCTTCATCTGTAAACAATACCTTTAACCGAATTCTCTGTGAGGAGTCGTGGTCATTAAATCATGAAGCAGCTCTACAGAGGTCATTACTTTTCATGGCTACATTGATGAATGATGGTGTTGTGGCTGGTTGATGAGGTCAGAGAAGGATCTGAATGTGAAAAGACCCCTGAAGTCCTCACAAGGAACAACTTATGTGGAACCTTGTATGCTTAAATGTGTCTTTTTTTTCTTTCGTTATCAAAAGCACAGCTGGTGTTGCCATATACACTAATGACCACTGTAATCTCTCTGCAGAAGAAAATGGTCTTGGCAGGCTTGCATGAACTAAAGGTAATTGCCAGGAAACCAAAGAACACCACTGGATTTATGCTCTGCAGTGTGTTCATGCTCGCTAGCCAAATGAATACTTTGCAACCACCAGTGTGCAACCATCTGCAATTAGTCTGAATTATTACACATATTTAGCAATGCGGAAATCTTCTTGTTCCCACAACCTCATTCCTGCTTCTTTTGTGGTTGTTTATTTTCTCTTTTTAATTGTTTTCACCACTACTGGGGTTTTCCCTTTGTTACCATTTACACTTTCATCTGCACAACACCACTGTGTTGAAAAGAGAAAACAAACTAACAAATAACTAACATTCAACAAAAAGGCTCAAATCCGTGCACTGTATAAGTGATTCAGGTGTTTTCTGACAAGGTTTCTAAGTTCTTTTCCTTTCCGCTGCTGAAAACTGAAACATATTTTTGTGTAGGTGGAACTTCAGGAACTTATGCGAGTCGCTCAGATCAAGGTTCGTCAATAACCCATAAAAGCGTGGTGCAGCGCATTGACTTGTCGTTGTCGTGACAACGTTAACTGTTGGTGAGAATGTCGTGTGTTGCTGCGGTGAGTTTGTGCATTAAAAATACTCCTGAGAGTTTGCCAACAGCACCTAAATGACAGGTAAAGAATGTGTTGAGTTTGTAAATGTAAAAAAAAGGCTCGTATATAAAAGAAAAAACACTCATCTGAGCTCTTCCTTTGTGTTGGTTGTGTTGGCTATATTATAACTGACTTTAAGATATGAAGCCATAGAATTTGAGTGAACAGTGTATGGATTCTGCTATATTTGTCCTGTCTGGGTATCCATTGCTCCCTAGCAACTGTCCTCTGATGTCTTTGTCTGGGCTAAACGTGATAAATAATATGGACTTACGTAACTGAAGTATTTTGTATTGTCAGTTCATGTATAGCTTTATGGAATCATATTTCTTTGAAAAAATATGTACTGATGACACTCAAGGCATTGACATCTTTTGTAATTCATGCTCATGCTTGGACTCAAAATGAGAGATAAAGAATATTACTGTGTCCAAGAAAAACAAAAATCTTAAGTCCCCGGTGTAATAATCCATAGATATTTTATAAGTGGCACTTTTTACACTTTTGTAAATAAGAACATTGTGTTTGTCACTGTTGAATGAAGGAGAAATCTCCTCCAGTCATTTCTGAGAAATGATTTGATTTGATCTGATTCTTAAAAGTTTATTTTGAGCATTTCAACAACAAGAAAAACGGAAAACAACATCAAAAGTCGAATAATTTCCTCAAAAAGGAGTGGGGAGAAGTCGAAACTTACCCAATCCCACCCCTTCTCCTCACACAAATGATTGCAAATCTATTCTTCCTGCTTCTTCAAAATACTCTTTTAATATATATATATATATATATATATATATAATGCAGTATTGATGTAAATCTAAACTTACCGAGACAACAAGAATGGAACTGATTAGAATCAAATCAAAATTAATTCATCCTGCACTTCTTGTGCATCTATATCCAACCCCGATTATTACCATCATTCATAGATGGCTGTCCAGCTGATATCAACTGATACCAATGTGTTGGATACCAAGTGTTAATTTGGTCGACAAATATCCACAATATTTCAAAAATGCACTTTGGCAAAGATCTTTTTGTCCTGATAACATGCAGGGGTGATAAATAGACAAATAAAGTAATTACTGTTGTAATGTAAACTCTTACTCATTGACCTACAGCACCTGTGGAATCGCACATTGCAGCTCCTAATTAAGAAGCTTCTTTTACCGTCCAAAATATCTTTTAAATTGACCTTGTTATAGACACAAATAATGCCTGTATCCCTGGCAACTGTACACGAAGATTGTGACAGCTGTGGTCCGAAAATGGTTAGAAGATAAAAAAATTAGGTCTAAACTGACTCCTGCACACCGTCCAACCTGTAAAAATTGTGATTCATCGATTTAATCGAAAGCTGTTTTGGAGCACAGTTATGATTGCTGCTCTAGTCAGCAGTTAGTTGTTAGTTGTGTTAGGTTCACATTTCTAAGTTTCTGTGCATTATTGAACATTGTTGTATAGTTCCTGTATCATGTGGAGAATGTCAACTGGTTGTGGACAAACAGCCACTTCAGGTGAATAAGGTTGAACTTTTTAGTTGATAGCAACATTTAACTTCCCTAAATGATTACTCCCAATACAACAATTATTTTTTCTATAACAAGTCTTCCAGAGTTTTTTTGATTAAATCAGCACGTGTGATTACTATTATTATAAATCCAAAATGCCCTCTTTTGCGTACATTTTCAGAACAGAAATCTTAACGGCTTCAACCAGCTTCATTTTATTTGTTTTATTCGGTGGATATATGTGAGCCAAAGGTTTTAAAAAAGCTAATTTTAAATATCTCTTTTTTGTATTTTTTCAGAAAACAGAGGATACAGTCAGCATCAAGGAAAAATCTCTCTTTACCGTGTTTTTAGTAATGTCCTAAAAATCAGGCTGTGAATGATATATGAACAAACCCACGTGTAGAAACCTTTAAAATATAAATAGAAATAAAACATTTAATCTATGAAAGAGCTGCTAAAGGGAAAATGTCTGACTCAGAATACGATAAAACCAAATTCTGAGAAAAATAGCATTAGAAGATAAGCATTGTCAAATCCCATATATTATATTAAACACTTCTACTTTAACTGATAGACGTAACGATGAAACTTCTCCACCTGATTGCTTACAATAAGACAATCATTTTTATATTTCAGGCTTTTTAAAATGTATTGTGTAAATATGCAAATTATGTATCTTATGTTAACATTTGCATAACTGCACAATAGATAAAGTACATTAAAATAAACAACCACATGTGCATTGGGGTGTTTTCTCTCCACTAATCTGTAAGACAAGATCTTATGGAAGCTCAGATTGACAAAATTTTTTTGACTGAAACCACCAAAATCTAAATTATTGATATTTGACTGATACACAATTTCATCCAAAGACTAAAAACAAAATCAATACTTGCTGTTATTAACTCTGCTTTGACCATAATTATCTCACACTGTTTAGTGTGTAGTGAACAAAAGAAGTTGAAGAAGAAATATTCATATAGTCAGAAAAAATAAATGAGTCACCAAACAATCTAAATAAAAGCAGCAAGGACAGAAGTGTTTGGTTCTTTAGAGCTGCTCAGTCTGTCTCTCATCAGGGCCAACTGAGAAATTCAGATCCTGTGAAGTAAGCAAGGTCTGTGTCATTGGCTGATGCATTTAACCAAACTAAAAATACCATTGTAGAACTTTTGGAGTGTGTTATGAGTTTAACAAACATTAACGTTTAAGTTTGAATTCTTGAAGGAATGTATTGACTTTGTGAGGTGTCGTTTCTAACCTTGTGGGTAGATGAAAGTTGCATGATTGCATAACTGCCTGAACTCTGAGCTGCAGATTTCCATTTTTATAAATGCCAGTGCCAGAGTTATGCACATTAATCAGCCTCATCAAACTATTTTTGGTTAAAGCAGACAGTCAGACCACATAGCTTATAAAAAGCAGAGCCCTCTCTCATGTTAAGACCAGATGACCTGCGCTGTGTTGTGGTTGTAGTGTGATGGAAAAACATACAAAAAAAAAAAAAACAAACCGCAACACAAGCTTTTTGGTTTGTTTAGCGATAAATACCAACATCTCAGAAAGCCCAATCATTATGTGCATTTAGAAGTAGCGATCATATATCTAAGGGATTTCAGAATAAAGGAAATGTTCCAGTTGAGTATCAGCAAACATTGAATGAGGAAGTTTCATATTCATATTATGCTCATACTGGATTTCTTACATGTTCAATCATCTATTAATTTACTCAGTCAAGAATACTGTTTTTTTTTTTTAACAATCTTTAACTGCATTCGATTCAACAATTTACTGTGATCTTACAGATTTTGCCTGTTTTGTAAAATTACAGATAATATTGAGTAAAATTACAGAAAACGGTATTGAAATACTAAACAGTATTTTTAAAAATAACACAAAAAACCCCAAGTCAAAGCTGTAAATAATGTCCATATCAGGAATCTGTATGTTTAGAAGTGCTTGGCCATAAAATTGCACTTTTTTTTTTTTAATTAAATCACAGATAAAACCAGTAAAAACAGCTAAAACTGAACATAATGTCGACATCAATAATTTATATTTTTGTCTGACTGTGACATTGCCCTGTGTTTAAGTCAGCTACAAATATCATTATTTTACAGATACTTCGTGTTATTGTCTACTTTTATAATTTTTGAACATTATAGTATTTCACAGTTTTTATTGTTTTTGTATTTGGCTCCCTTGCTGTCAGATTTTTACTTTTTTATTTTTACAGAACTTTTTTGCTAGTGTGAAAATGCTAAACAAAGAGCCTTAGGCTGTTGATCAGTCAAAACAAGTAGTTTCAAGAGGTCACTTTGTGCTGTGGCAAATTATGATGGTATTCCTTAACGTCTGATATCTTTATGGATTCGGCAATAAGCTATAAAGTTAGCTACAGATTCGTAGCAGCAATGATTAGTTGATTAATCAACTATTATATATATTGTATTTTTCAGGCAACAATGGCAAACATTCATTGGTTTCAAGTTTTGACTTACATCTATTAACACTGTATTGCAAAAACTTTGTTCCAGCACAAATAACCTCCATTCTTAGCAGAAATTACGTTTCTATTAAAGCAAAATTGCATCCAGTGTGGAACCATTATTCCTACACTTAAGTTTTTTGTCACTCATTTACTTAGTTTAGTTTTCATTCACTGTTGGGTTCAGTTTAGGCACCAAAACTATGTGGTGAGATTTGAAAAATATCATGTTCTGGGGTAAAATATGACCGCTTCACAACCATGTTTGAAGCTTCTCGTCTGTTTGAAAAAGATCTGTTGTCTAGGCACATATTTATAATATGTCACAAACAAAAGCAGCATAGAAAATATGTTTCCTCCAAACATTTTGAAAATAAGGAAATTAAGGACATTATAATGATCGCACTTTGAGCTCCAAATTATATCTTTATGCACTACTTCTCACTTTAACATATTTACATTTTTTATGTTCACCAGAGCTTAGATTTAGATTTTTTATATTTGTCGGAACTGTAGATCTAGGTTGTTATTGTTATTAGGACTTTAGATTTAGAATTTATATCTATTACTTACGAACTCTGTTTCTATCTTGTTGTCAAACTAACTTTTTGTGAACACTGTAATGGAGAGTATGTGAATCTGCAAATCGGATAATGTTCTAAAAACTAAATACCCCCTAGGCATCTAACTGCTTTATACCCTAAATGTATTGTAAATCACACTAATTCTTCTCCCATAAGAAAATAAAACGGGTGCTCTTACTTCAACATTTCTATTTTGCATAAACTAGTCACAGTTCTTTTAAAAAAAAAAAAAAAAAGTACTTCTTAGAATGCATATCAGGGCAATAATTATGTCAACTTGAAGAATAAAGCTGCCTGATACCGTGTTCAGAAATTACCTCTCTGGCGCAGCTTGCAGGATCTGTGGAACTTCAAAATAACTGCCAAGAAAAACAATAATCAGCCAAAACAGTTAAATACAGTTTCCATTAAAAATGTGTCAAAGATGAGATAGTGTTGTTGTGTGCAGAGGGAGACTAACAGCAGCCAATTTATGAGACTGTTCGACACATTGTTGTTCTGCCTCCATTTAACTGACTCACGGTAAAAGACGGTCCAAATCATTCAATGAGTGCAAAAGGCAAAATCCAGAACCTGAGTAACCTTACTGGCACTTACCGAGAACGGTGGCTGACCTTTATTGATTTATCCATCAGAGGGAAATTTCCTGATATTTGGTGCTTTGAGTCCTGCATTAACAAACCTATTTGTCAGATTATTCAGAGAAGATTGCACAAATTACTCCAGGGATAATTATTTCTGTTGGTTGAAATCCATCTGCTTAGTCAAATATAGAGACTGGAGGTGACAGGCTCATGCAGTGTTATGCTAAGCATTTTCTGGGATGCTCAATCAGCGTGTGCTAGGTTCTTTTAAAATAGTTTAATCCAAATTAAACCTTAACTAGATACGATCGATAGCCAGGGTGCTCTGCGCATGCAAAACGTACAAAACAAGAGTAGTAAAAATGGTTTAACGAGACAAATGGCTGTCGATGGAAGTATCGGCTGCTGATGGGATTAAACGCGTCTTTCTAATTACAGCACAGTATCTTTAAACCACAAGGGCACCTCGTTGCCATTCCACCGGGGAAATCAAACTGTGAGAGAGGCTTTTCCTCTGGTGTGTGACAGGGATGCTTCGTATCATATTTTATGTTTTTGTCCTTGTCCTTCACTGTGTCTCCCGACTTTTTGCTACATCTCATCCTGCTTACTGAGATGTTTCAATACTTCCATCTTTGGGTATTCCATGTCCTCTGGAGCTCAGTGGGCAGAGCACTGCACTAACACTGCCGGGATTAAGGGTTTTATTACACATGTGGTTCGATAGATAGGGCATCGACCTGACACTGCCAAGGTTAGGGGTCCGCTGCACAGTGACAACTCATCATAAACATCAGGCTGTATAGATGTTTGGATTTAAGTTGTGCCACAGAAAAAGCTGACATAGGTTCATCTTTCCAAACTCTATATATAATGTAGGTATGCACATAGCTGCCAGGTTACTATGACAACGACTTAATCATATTGTATGGTGGTAAAAGTAACTTAAAATTCCTGTGGTCATTTGCATTGTATTCTATGGAAAGCAGAAGAGATTTCGGAGGCCTGATCAATGTGGAGGAAACGAGAAGTAGAGCAGCCAAACTGTGATTAACCCAGTAAACTATTTAACAGGGAGAAAAAAAAAATCACAGCACCTCTTTTTTCCCTCCAACAATAGTCATCCAGACCTCTGGGTGAGTGGTGCTCTTCCAGTTATCACAACTAAAAATTATATATTTTTTAAATCAATTAACTGTTATATTAATAAATAAACTGATAAAAGACTTACAGTCTGAAGAGATACCTTGTTTTCTCTTTCCAACAGTCCCCATGATATTCAGGTTATTAACATGTGTGACCAACAACAATCATGGAACCCTCACTTGTCAAAAACTGGAACCAACCACCAAATATTTGGTTTAATGGCTAAAATTATTATCCACTCATCAGAAAAACTGCATTTTCTCTTTCTGTTGAACTGGAAACTGTTGTAGCTACAGCATATGTAACATTTAAGACAAAAAAAGAAATTGGTCTTGAAACATTTGTGCATTTAAACACACACACATGCATTTAGCTGGAGATTTCATTAGGCCAGGGATATTTAGTTTTCTAATTAAACATTAGGCATTTCTAGCTAAAATTGCAAGATTAATATATCTAATTTTTGTGAGATACTATTCTAATATTGGGCTGCACAGTGGCTTGGTGGTTAGCACTTTCGCCTTGCAGCTCCTTGGTTCGTGTCCCGGCCTTCCCTGGATCTTTCTGCATGGAGTTTGCATGTTCTCCCTGTGCATGCGTGGGTTTTCTCCAGGTGCTCCGGCTTCCTCCCACAGTCCAAAAACCATAATGAAGATTAAGCGGTGTATAGATAATGGATAAATGAATATTCTAATATCAAACTAAAGAAGTAGAGACAATAAATTCAAGTTTGTAATATCGTCATGTGATAAAAAAATTCTGTTCAATTAAAACTGTAGGTTTGACATGTTTGGACAAGCAAACATTTGGTCCTCTTTCAAACGGTGCCTATAAATAAAGGTGGTATAGTCAAACAACACCACCTGTCTGTGGTCTGCGCCAACCATGTCTACAGTTACTGTGGCCAGACTATTCCATCGCTGATTCATCTGCCCAGAGCACAATTTTCCAAAGAGCCGGGTCTTTGCCGATATGGTACTTGGCAAACTGGTTTTGCTCTAATGTTCTTTTTGGACAGCAAAGACTTTTTCCTGGCACACTTCCCATGCAGGTCAAATTTGTGCAGTCTCTTTCTGATTGTAGACATTATGCACTTTGATACCAGCAGCTGTAAGAGTGCCTGCAGATCCTATGATTAAATTTTGGGGTTTGAAATTGTTCATATGAAATCTATATCGCTTGTAGATGATTTTCCAGTGGACTGATTTATTTCAACTCTTTTGTACATTTTCAAAATCCTTTGCCAGACTCAGACGCATCAACAGACCTTTTTACTAAAGGCCATAAATACCTCTTTGGGTCTTGGCATGAAGACGCAACACACTTTAAGAGCAAAGAAAACATCAGACCCTAGCTGTCAGAGATTTAAACTCCCGAAGGAAATTCTAATCATTGAATCATGACCTGGAATCTGTGACTACAATTTTAGTGACTTTATGATAATTGTAAAAAAAAAAAAAAAAAAAAACTAAAAACGTGTATTTTATGTCTCATTAGTAGTATACCACCTTACCTTATAGCTTTTATTTCAAAGAAAATCAAAGATTTACTCATTCATACATGAAAAGGTCAATGAAGGTCTTTTCTTTTTCTTTTTTACAGTGCTAATAAAAATTAAGTTTCACTTAAGCATGAATTCATGTTGATAGTGAATAAAAGTACACAAAAATGTAGTTGTAAAAAACTGTCCCAAATTGATTCAGCACCCCACTGAAGTGCATAACAAGATCTGTCTTTTGCTTTGTACAATCTGTGTCCAATGTGCAGCAGGAAGAGGGAGACAGAAACGTTGCTTAGTTGTACACTTTCACCCAAGAGCACAGTAGTAAAATGTGTGTGATCTTCCAGTTTTACAGTTAATTTAACAGAAACTTGTGCAGTATCACTGCCAATTCAGTTCATTTTGGGAAAAAAAGGTACAGCAGTCCTTTAATGTATTATAGATTTCTATTTCTTAGCTTGTTTATAAACCTCGGTGCTAAACTGAGTCCTGGATGAATGCATGCCGCTTCAAAATATATTTTTTTGTGCCTCCATGCTGTCAACAGCTGTGGCCGGAGGCATTCTGTTTTTCTATCTGTCCATACTTACGCTCGATGCTCATAAATGTAATATATCAGAAATGCCAGAGGGGAAGTTCATCACATCTTTCACTAATGCCACTTCAATTCAAGGATAAAATACTTTGAATTTTGTGGTCAAAGGTAAAAGTCAGACTTCACTACATGTATACATCGATCAGCAACAACATTAAAACCACCTACCTAATATTTTGTTGGTGCCAAAAAACCCTGACTCCTCCAGGTAAGAATTCTTCCAGACCTTTGAAGGTGTGCTGTGGTATCGCTCACCAAGACGTTAGCAGCAGATCTTTGAAATCTTCTAAGATACACGGTGGGGCCTCTGTGGATTGGAGTTGTTTTTCCATCCCGTCCCACTGATGCCCGATCGAATAGAAACTTGGGGAATTGGAATCCAAGTCAACACCTTAAAGTCAAACCAGTCCTGAACAGTTTGTGCATTGTGGCAGAGAGCATTATTCTGCTGAAAGAGGCCACAGCCACCAGGGAGTCCAGTTGACTGTGTTATATATGGTCCGCAGCAATGTCTAGGTGGGCGTCAAAGTAATATCCACATGAATGCCGACAGCCAAGATTTTATTTCCCGACATAATATTGCCTCGGCTTCACATTGTCTCTGGCGTCTTGCCTTCGTCTGACCTCCTGTCCTCTCTTCCCCATATGCACCAGTTAGACTTGAGGGACCATAGTCATGTCGTGGGTTCTCCTCATGTTCTTACTTTTACCATTTTTGGTAGGTACCATCCCCTGGGTTCTGGATACACCCCATAAGACCTGCTGTGTTAGACATGTTCTTACCTAGTCCTCGACCAGTCACAGTTGATGAAGTTGCTCACATTCTTACGCTTGCCCAGATTTCGTCTTTCCAGTAGATCATCTTCAAGAGTTGACTGTGAACTTGTCGCTTCACATATCCCCTGTTTAATAGGTGCCATGCAGCAAGATAATCAATATTATTCACTTCACCTGTCAGTGGTTTTAATGTTGTGGATGATAAGTATGATTTGAGTTTGGAAGTTCTTCTTCTTTAACACGTTGAATAATGCGTGCATGTTTTTTTTCCCCTGGAGACAGTCTTATCCTGTTTCTTGCACCATCAGTCGCCACAGAGCCATTGGCAATTGGCCGTTTTCTCAAGGCTAACTATGTATTTAATGACCAGTCAATCATGCATCAAAGAGCTAGGTAGCAGCAGTTTTTCCACGCGCTAAAGGTTTCTCCCCGTGGGATGAAATAATGATATAGCGCACCGAAAGCATAAAAGAAAAACATGATAATGAAAGGAAGATGACAAGTCCACCAAGTTACTGTCACAGATTCACTGTTAAGTTTTCTTACATTTTTCATTTCTTATTTTTCCACATATGGCAATAGTCTATGCAAAATTCAATTCACTTCTGTTTGAGTTGTAACATTTATAGTGTGTTATTTTATTAACTGATTAATCATGTCAGTCCTTTTCTAAACAGAAATGGCAAACATTCTTTGGGTTCACTTCTTTATTGTGAAAAGCTGCTGCTTTCTTTGCCGCAAATGATTGGATGCTTCCCAGGTGTTACTTTTGAACTGCCGGTTGAATAGAAAAAGCAATTTCAAGAGATCAGCCTGGACTCTGAGCTGTTGCTGGCATGGAGGCATCCTGTTTCTGTATTGTCCATCCATCTGTCTGCCCCATTTATGAACATTATCTTTTGAACGCCTTGAGGGAATTTCTTTAAATTTGGCACAAACTCTCATTCGGACTGAAGGATGAATTGATTCGATTCTGGCGCTCAAATGTCACAGTGACCTCACAAAACACATTTTTTTTTTGGCCATAACTAAACTAAAGAATTCCCACACTATATATGCATGACAAAAATTCACAAATGGCTGTGGGTTTGGGACCAACCCACAGCCATTTGCTGCATGTCTTTCTCCCACTTTTCTCCCCACATTTCCTGTCTCTCTCTCCACTGTCAACTATAATGAAGGCTAAAAAAACAACCAAAAAAAAAGAACCCAGAACACTTTTCTGCCATTATTCAGTGCCATAGCTCAGGAATGGACTGGGGTCATAGTCAGAATTGGTGGATCTTCACCTTGAAACTGTGGCGTTTGTATAAATCTTCTGTGCTGCCAGGTGGAAGATTAGTGAAGCAGTCAAGTTTTAGAATTTGTAGCTTCTTTGGAGCAACATCCATATTCGAAGCATCGTCTGCTGTCATGACTGCAACTTTGTGTTCTGTCAGAATCAGCGATATCAGTCAAACATCAGTTTTTTTTTTTTTTTTAGTGCTTTCAGTGAACTTAGACACTTTAAAGTCTTCACTATATGTGTTACAATCCATCTCACTAAGGGAAGCAGAAATAACAAAGAAAAAGCCAAATGAAAGTTGCTTAACCAAACTTGATATTGCTTTTTATTACAAATCAGGTTTATAACACAAATTCAATGACAGAGATTATACAAGAGGAGAAAATGAAAGTGGAACCAAAGAAGTTAATACGACAAAAGGAGGACTTTTACCAGAACTTGTTTACCTACATTTACAAAAAAAAAAAAATTTTTCTAAATGAAACCCTGCTTTATCTTTCCTACATTATCCAGAACAAAAAGTACAAAATGAAGTTGCGCCCTTGTGTACTGTTTAACACATTTGACCCAAGACACAGTCCCTAAACTTGCCCCAAGCTCCCCAAATTCAAACAGTTCTCACCACAAACAGGGAGACACATGGCTGAGCTGCACACCACTTTTAAAGCAGCTGAAGAGGTTTGAGTGGAGGTCAAATTGAGTGTTGGTCCAATCAGAAGAGCTGGTAGAGGAGGAGGAAGAGGTGGAACGACGCAGGCAGCAATCCATGGCAGGGACTTGTACAGACATATTTGAACCCACCCCAAAAAAAAAAATAAAAAATAAAAAAAGTCAGTCCCACAAAAAGGACAAGGAGCTCAACAGCCCAGGGCTATAACAGTACATATTTAATGAGCTTGGACAGGCATTGACATAAACATGACCACTTGGTGAGCGTATGCAACCATGAGGCAATACTTCAAGTTTTTTTCTTTCTTTTTTTTTTTTTTTTTTTTTACATTATAATACCATTATATCGTTTTATCAACAAATAGCGCTAATTGGGAAATTTATCCTGAAATGTTTGACAAATGTTTGCTGAATAGCTGCACAGGCCAGCTTTTCTTACTGAAGTACTGTGCCTTGATAAAATGATCCTCAATACTTCTGATGTGCTTTTAAAGACTTACATTTTCAGTTAGCTCAGGACTGAGTGCTGCAAAACAGCAGGAAAGTCATAAAGTACCGGCACTATTGTCCAGCATTTTCTTTTGGACTTTTCAGTGAATTACCGACCATTAGAGAAATACAACATCAAATCACCCTTATTCTTTAACTTGTCACAGGCAGGTTTGCTGAGACACTGACAAGACTTAACACATTATGTGTATTGGTGTTTCAGGGAAGATGTGTGTTTTCCTGACAGTTCATTATTGTAGTGATGTAGGCAACGAAATGTTCACGCTTCCACATGCACATACTTAGGAGAACAAATGCTTTTTGCTATATTTCTCTCTCTTCCTTCCTCACTCTCTAGCTCTTTATGTGTACCTTTTTTCTCAGGCGCATTTCTCACTCAGGGAAGTTATTGATTGAGATTACTCGATCCTCAGTACTTTCATGTTTCCGCACGCTGCGGTGTCCTACAGGACATCTTTGTTTCCTCCACACAAAGACATCCTCATCAGCTCTTCTGTGTTTAGAGATTATCTTTCAGCAGATTTCCCTTTTCGTCTTATCACACAGACAAATCGCTTCCCGAGCAAAGCAATGCGTGAAACGTTGGTTCAAAAATAAAACCCATGATGTTCGGAGGCCACTTATGCTTTCTGGCGTTTCACACTATATAAACAGTACCATCAGTCTCAGCAAACTTTAATTATGATATTAAATACAAAGGGAATATCCCAAAGAGATTGTTCGTGCCAAAAGTCATTAAGTGAAAAGACATCTTAATTAGAATCACTGACATGGTGCAAATTAAAAAGCAACCAAAGAAAAGTCTAAAATTAAGATGGACAGATAAATTCATTTACTGAAGCAGTGACCACAAAATTGCTTTCTAAAGTTTCTGATTAATTATCCAAAATCATATGGGAAAAGGATTTTAACAATCTGTTTGTTTAAAACAATAATAATAAAAAAAAGCAATTTCAGAAAATGATAGCGTCCTTAAAGTCAATCCAAACATGCCTTAACCATTCAGTAACCCGTTATATGCTCTCAATTTAAACCTTGCTGGAGGTAAACATTAAGGTTGAATTTAAAGGTCAGTGTCTATGAGTAAATCAAAGGTAAGTACGATCATAGTTGGAAATCTTCTCGGCTGCCTTGGTTTTGATGGTAGTGGTGTCAGCCCTAGTTGTTTTATGACGAGGCCTAGATTGGGTTTGTGTTGGTGAGTCCTGATTACAACTGCAGCACTGCTCATTTCACAAATGAACAGCTCAGCAGGCACCACACCCTGTTGTCTTACAGATGACACACTAAGACTGCTCCAGCTGCCTAAAGGTCCCACTGTGTGCAGCAGCACCAGCTGGTCTATACATCTTCTGTGCATTAGGGTGTTGTTGAATCAAAGGTATATTGTGTCAGAAAAGTATTATGCCAACAGGATGTGGCAATTTTTAAACATTTTTTTGTATTATAACTGTTTTGGTATTCAGCATTTACATCCAGCAGCAGGTCCCTTTTTAGGGGCAATTCTCATCCAGAAATTTCAACATTTTGCCTCAGGAGTCCTGTATTTCATTGGTACAATAGCTGTTGGACATGTCACCTGCTGCCTATGTTTATTTGCTTCAGTCTAAATGGTATGAGCAGCCTGTTATGAGCTCCCACATCTAATCCACTGCTGGAGTTATTTATACTGCTGTATTGTCACTGTGGATCCATTCTCACCAGGAGTCTGAGCACCAAAAGAGTTGTCATTGTCACATGTCATTATCAGTCCAGCCCTACATGCTGTGTCTTGGCACATTTTACACCAGTAGAAAAGCTTTATTGTTCCCTATCACGTATGCTTCGACGTATGAAAAATGCTGCATCTTTAAAAGCATCATAAAGACAAATCTGATGTGGATTCGACCTTTCAACCTGGCTTCAAGGTGGCCAGCGATGCAGAGCACGAGATAAAGGGAACTGGTTGGAGCTGGGCAGCACTGCATAAGCAGGCGAGTTGGATTCAGAGAGGATGTCTGGGGAATACAAGTCTCCGTTTGTTTCATTAGTCTCCTCCCTTGGCACATCCCATTCCTTCAGGGAATTAGCCTGTTGATAAGAAACCCGCATCAAACCTGCTGCAAAGGATAGAATCCATTTAACCAGCCTTTTGTTTCCGACATTTTTCAGCTGCCATCTGGAAAATGTCATGGCAACCTTATCACAAAAGTCACATGCTGTAGCGCCGACTGTCGGCATCTGACAGAGAGAAGAGTGTTGGAAATAATGTGACATGTCAGTTCATATATGGTCCAATCAGGCTTTTGCCATTTTGCTGAGTTGGTCCTGTAACAGGCTGTGAGTGCTAATGCACTGTTGTTTTTTTCAGGGCCGATACTGATTGCAATGAGACTGTTTAGTGATATTTGGAACAGGCATTAACTGTAAAAACACAAACTGTACACCAAAACACTGTTTTAATCTTTTTTTTAATCTCATCTTTTTTGTGTTCAATTAAAAATTTACTCTTCACATTTATGTTTGTAAGCTATTTCAAGGGACATTAAACTAATCAGATAATGCTGTGGGCGGGACATTGCTTGTGACTACAAGGTGGCAGATAAGGAGAAGCAGCTGCATCAGAGCTAAAATAGCACATTTTTAAATTAATATATTTATTTGGGAATCAGTTAAAAATACCGATAATCATAGAAATGCTTAATATCTTGTCCAGCAAACATCCAGGATAACGATTGATTGAGGAAGACCTCCTTAAGTGGTCCTTGAGTTAAGACGTCTTTGTCCAGATGTCCATGATGGTGGCAGAGGTAGTAAATAATACTCACTGAAATACTAGTGAAGAGGTCATGGTAGGGTTAGGAGTTGAATGAACACCAGTGAAGGTAGTAGTAATTGCTTTATTTGCTGGTATAAAAATGTCAGTAATGGAAGCAGCAACAGGATCGCTAGTTATCATTTAGATGTATTCATCGTGGTGATTTTAGCAACAGCGATAGTAGTAATAATTAAAGGTATAGTAATAGCACTGATAGTTTAATCAGCAATAGAAGTGTTAGTATTAATGTTCTGAAGCTGTATGAGAAGTAAAAGTAGTTACAGTGGGAATGCTATAGGTGGAAACAGAAGTAGTAGTATTTTCATTTTTGTAGTGATATTATAGATGTAGGTTCTTGTAACAATTTGGCATTTAACAATACCATGAGTACTATAATAATAGCAATATCAGCAGTAGGAATAGAAAATGTAGTAGTCTTTCATACTGTGTGCCGTTTGTTTCTCTGTTCAGTGTAGTAGCAGCAGCTTTTAAAAATGCTGTTTTCCTATTTACGATAGCCACAGTGCAACTAAGGGCAATATTAGTAGTAGTGATGGCAGTAGTGGTATTTGTGGTTGTACTGTATTTCACGCTGTCTGGATTTGTTTCTGTCTTTTCTATTATTCACCACACTCTAGTGTGGCGGTGCTATATGTTCTTTCAGCATTTCGCAGGTATGTTGAAAAAAACCAATGCGCACCACAGCCCATGATATCTCTATCTCTGGACATCTCTATTTCAAACAAGTAGCTCTTGAAGACAGCAGCCCTTTATTTTTAGAGTGAGACCTCCTTTCAGCAATTGCAGCATGCCACAGTGCAGCAGACAAGCAATTAGTCCACAAAGGCCAGACAGTTACAGAGATTGCAGCAAGACTTCAAAGAGACCAGGGCATAAATCCTTAAGGGCACAGTATGCATCCCCTCACACATCCCTCGCTGGTTGGCAGTTTGTTATTTTGTCTGCAGCAAGTGCAGAGAACCAGTTGGAATATGTCAGTCTTAGCGTCCGCTGAGGCTCAGACGAGATAAAGTGGCAGAATCGTCCTGCAAACAGAGAGAGAGAGACCTGTCAGTAATTTTGGAGGGAGCCTGCCTCCTCCATGCATTTAGCATTTTCTTTCCTGCAGCAGTGCTGCTGTGAATAGTTAGCCTGTGCCAGGTCTGACCTCCACTGATGTTTTACTCTGAATAGACATTTGCATCTGACTCTGCTGTACACAACAGTTTGTTGGATGGAAATTAAGTCAGCAATAAAATCGTCAGTGAAGTGTTGGCTGGATGGCTTAATGCTGCCTTGGGCTGCCATTGCCTGGAAGGTCATTGACTCACTCATCAGTTGCTGACATGCTTTGTCCAATTGTTGTTCAAATGTTCTGTGAAGAAAGTAAAAATGCAGATGCGAAGGCAACGGGGGAAAAAAAACCCCATCATTTTTGTTTTCTGATTATTCTAAAAACATTCAGTGTCATCTTGCATGAAATCATTAAAGTGTTGGTGTTGTTTGTCGTTTACTTTGAGAAAAAAAAAGAGAACCAGAAGAACTGCCAATGATGAGAAGCTGCTGTGCTCAGCTTCTTGCCAATTGCTTGATTACACTGTTGTTGATTGGAGGAAAAACACTATCATTAGATCAAATTATAATGATTTGTTAAAATTGCAGTCTGATGCATTTTCAAGTGTGTGAGGTGAATTATGTGGCATAAATGTGGCAAATGGGGGGAAAAAATAACTGTATATTTAAACAAAGATGTCTCCAAAAACAAGTGTGGATGACCAAACAACATATTTGTACCACAGACGCAGTGTAATTTAAACCATCTGTGTCTTACACAATACAAAACTGGTCCTGAGTTAGTTTACGTTTATTCCTTGACCGTAAAAAAATGTTTAGATTCATACAATGTTCTTCCTCATGTGAAACAAGTTAGCTTAGCCCCCTTTATCTGTGTTAAATCTTGGCTGAAAAGCAACACAATACTTTAAGTTATCAGAGAATTTAGCAGTTTAGAAAGACATCAATGCAAGAGACCTCAATGAAAATCAATTTCATCAACTTAAACAAATAATATCTGTTTCTACATAATACCCAACATCCTGATCAGAAACAACCAGTTTTAAGAGTTCACTTTTATGTCCCACTGCTGTCATCTTAGCTTTACCTGCTACAGTTTGTACTTTGTTTAAATTTTACCCCCTAACTTTTATTTAAAAAATAATACTTTGTGTCACTTAAAATTTTCCAAAGCATTCCTATTTTCCACATAAACATGGATTGTCTCAATGGTACAGTAGTAGGACTTCATTCTACAACTGCTGTTTTGTATATATATATATATATATATATATATATATTTATTTAGCTGTTATCACAATTAAAACTGCTTTAATCTGAGATAGATGTAAACTGCACTGGGACAACACATAATAATTCCCCATAAGAGCCATACTTGGATGAAGCTTGATGTCTCTGTAGAGAAAGTTACTGTTGCTAATTTCTTTTACATTCATTAAGGATGGATTTTTATCTACTTAGATACACGTTAAATTTGCAATATCCAGTCACACTTTGTCAGACAGTTCTGGTCCGGTAAGATTTTGTCATTAAATCAACCAAACATGACTAGAAGCCTTTGTTAAACACAGCTTTCTAGTGTGTTCCTTATGTGAAATAGGTGAGAACTGTGAAAAGAAACACTGTAGAAAAGAAGCAAATCAATGTATTAAACTTACGTTTTGTATTTTTCACACAGCTCTGGAAAGGCAGTTTAAGGAAAAAATAGATAGGTGATGATAATACATATTTTGTGTCAAGCCAGACCATGTTTTTGAAGAGCTCTCTGGTAACTCTGCTGGTTGGTATCATGTCTTTTGTGAGGTGAAAAGTTGTCACAGCAGTGCTTTTTTTGTTTGGAACCTTTCTCATGTGGTCATGTGGTGGGAGACTAACAAAGACTTTTTTTCCCCCAGTTTTAACTTCACACAGGTTTTAATTTCTTTGGCAGCTGTTGTAAATATTGTGAAAAACATACTTTATTTTTCATAAAGACCATTGACAGAAATGCTGAATTAATCATTGAATTGAAGAACACATGGCCTTGTATATAAGGTCATACTCTCTCTATTCCTGGTATATACACAGTGCACTTCAGTGATGTGTAATCTGTTTGCAGTACTTTGACATAGTATTGTTAAATCGATTAGCAGTCGTAGTGGCAGCAGCAGTGCAGTATTGAGAGAGAAAATGTCTGAGTAAAGGCCGAGGCTTTGCAGATAGCAGAGGTAATATAGTGCTATTATATGAAAAGAAGAAAAAATGAACAGTAATGTCAGAGTGGTCGCCTCAGAACTGAGTGAAAAGTGGTTGCTCTTCATTAGGATGTTGAAAATTTAATCTGTAAAATGTAATTACCCTAAAGTCTGAACCGACCTGTTTAAGATTCTGACAGAATTAAGTCTTTATTTCTTTATATATATATGTAATGTTTTTTCTTTTTTTCTGTACTTTTAGATAAAAATGTGCACCACATTTCACGAGCAAATTTAGACCCAGCTTCTGTTGTTCTTTTGTTCTCCTCCAACTGTCTGATTATCACAGTAAAATTGCCATCATGTGAAGGAGCTACATCCCAGAACGAAAGCATTCAGCACAAAGTGTTGTATTAGAAATTACTACAATTAATTCAGCTCCCCGGGGGCTGATAACTTGCCAGGAAATGGAGCCACTCTAGAATAGAAATCCCATCCGTCACTCTGGGGAGACTTAATGTTGGCGTTTGGGTGGTCCCATTATTTTGACCTTACCTTGAATGTAATTCATCATAAAAAGCACCTGCTGATCAGATAAGCTGTCTGTTTTAGCTCTGAAACATATATATCAAAGCGCTTTTCTGAAGCCACCGGAGCGCAAAATTACAGTTCCAGTTACCTGACACAGCTCTATCAAGTTTGTGATTAGGTGTCCAACCGAGATGTGAACCAATATCCAGCCACGATTGTTCTCGCGGTCACCAGACGGCCCTTGGTTGTTGATGTGCCTCCTTGAAATATAGATGAGTCATGTGTGTCACTAATCATCTGCAACATTTCCGTCGGACTCAGAGCTGATTCAAGGGGCAAGGCGAATGGAAACAAGCCAGTAGCATGCTTTGAATATTTAAAAGGCACATCCTTTTATCCTGTGCTACTATGCAAGTAATTTCTATAACAAAGCTTGAATTTGAAATGTGTTGACCTGATTTTATGGAGGTATTTGTTTGTCCCTTGCGCTTTTCAAATTAGCACAAATCTCTTTTCTCTGAGGTTAACATCTTTTTCCATTACCAAGATGCAGCTATTATGTTGACACCTCATACAAAAATGACCATAGAAGCAGAAAAGGAGAGACTGCTTCCTGACTTACTCCCGCTGAAGCGAATGGTCTTACAGCCGAGCACGGTGTTCCGCTTGACTGGATTTGTCTGCCAGCTTGCCTTTGTCGAAGCCCAGCAGAAACCAGTGGAGAGAATGAAAGAAATATGGAAAGGGAAACCTGGAAAGCTTAGCTCCGCCAGATGCTCACTTGCCACCGAGAAGAGACAAAAGAAAGAGCCAGAGGGTTCAGGGCAGCCAGATCGCCCCTCCTTTCTCTTCACCTCATCTTTCTTCACTATCCTGCTCACCTGCATGAGAGATATACTTTATCGTCAAGAGCTTTAAAGTTGTGGAATCTGAACTTAGTGTGGCTTCCAGAACCCCAGGTTCCCCAGAGGACAGCTAAATGGACAAAATCCTAAAAAATACCATTTGTTCAAAAGAACGAAGACCAAGAAAATACACAGGCAACCAATCATTTGCTAGAAGGAGGTGTTGCACTTTGTAAGTGGTGGTTTTATTTTGTAATTAAACACTGATCACCACATGGACAGACTTTTGAAAAAGGAAGCTTTCATTTATTTAGTGAGGGCAGCATCTGTATTAATTAACTGAAAGCTGTAGTGTCAACAAAGCATTGCGCAGGATGGTGAAGGAGGACTAATAATTAGTTTTCCCTTTGCTTTCTAATAGCTTTTGCTGAAAATTAAAGGAACACCCATATATAAAACGAGCTCAAATTAGTTAATTTAAAAAGTACAACGGCCATTTCTTTGTTCTTCGTCTGACCAACAAAGCTGGGTCTTGCCAGCTAAAATCAAAACGTAAGTGTTCAGTGAGCCAATGCTTTACCAAGTGAAAAGGGATGAGTTCAGAGGACAGGATAGGTAATTAAAGTTTAAAAAAAAAAAAAAACAGGATAGTGAAAGAAAAACAAATTAATTTTGCTAGAAGTCAGAAAAAGTGAGAAAAACAAAAGGAAAAGGGTTCACTGATCAGGTACCCTGAGTTAATGTCAGCCTTAGGAACAGTTATTCTCTTTGTCCATGAAAATGCTTAATTATTTTCATGACTTTTTAGGTAATTGTGGAATGTGAAATGTACCCATCACATTTCTGTTTATAAACTAATCGTTCCAGCAATAATCAGCACTGACCGTCCTCTAGAAGCAAACTCATGTACTGGCGATGATGTGGCCACTGATTGTATACAAATATGGATGTCACTCACACACTTCCTGAAGAAGTCTTTTTAAGCTCAGTGTGGTGCTTTTTGGCTTTGCCTTGTTCCTCCTAACCCCTAACTAATCCAACAATGAGCAAAGAAGTGGAGCTGAGGCACTCACTGCAAAAAAACCTTGGACTGTCGTATGATGACGCCCATTTGTCACTCAAATGTCCATAACTATCCATGATTTTAAGCTTTAGTACAATTAAAATGGTTGAGTTAGACGAAAATCGATTTTCCATACAGTTGTCATGTAGAAAGAAATGAGCTATAGGGACTAAACAAGTTTTTCTACAAGGGTGTGAGCAAGTTTGTTTCTGATGTGAAGCTGGGCATTTTAACATTAGGATCTGTTGACATTGACTCACTTTCTAGTCTCAAGTGGCCATGTGAGAAACTGCAGTTTTTACTCTTATGCATTGACTTCATTTTCAGCCCTGGAGTCTGCTGCTTGGATGTGACCAATTAAATTAAACACACTGCAGAAGAAACAAATAGGTTTTTGATAATCTTCATTTTAAAACTCACTGTTTCCATCTGCTACATTAATTCAGTGATCATGATGTGCTGCCAGCAAATTTCACACAATCCATCTATTGTCTCACTCTGTAAAAGTTATTCACATTAGTTGCACAAACTGAGCTTTAAAATTGGGATAAGGGATCATTGGATCAGACTAGAGTCTTTATCAGATGAAACTCTGATTTGAGGTATTGCAAGAAAAATGTTCAACTGGTGCATCCCCAAAGGAAGGACGTGACTAGGGATGAAGACTAAAAAAGAGAGAAGGAGATGTAATAAAGGGGTAGAAAGTGAAGAGGGGGTGAGAGTAAAGGATGGTAGTGAGGGGAGGGGAGGAGGCACTACAGTGAAGACTCAGAGATCTTGGATGTCTGCCCTGCTATTGCAATGCTGCCAAACCCCCTCTTGGACTTGGGAGCTGCTCAGGCAGCTGAGACAACTGTGGGAGGTTCTGGGATGCTGAGATTCATCTCAACTGAGGGCAAGGATGCTTCTACAGCAATGATGAAGAGGCAGGTTATTGTTTTTTATCTGGATATTATTAGATTATTGTACAAGTGATGCATTTTAAACAGCACATATCTCAACTTTTAGTCAGCTTTCTTTACACAGGAATGAAATTAAAACAATCTGAAGAGATTTAGTTAAGATTTCAGCCTCTCAGTGCAACTGTCAAGTCGGCATTTCTTTATGACTGCAGCATCACTGAGAAGTGCATGATAAACGCTTAAAATGGCAACTAATGATGAATTGTTGCAGTGCTGTTTGCCAAATGTAGTCGCCCAACAAACACACCAGCGTGAAATTCATTTCCAATTCTAGCCAGTGCTAAACGCGCACTAGCTACATGGTGCGATTCAAAAGTTAGTGGACTGTTCGTTGTGCATGTGCACTGAGCGTGTCATGATTACATACATCAGAGTGTGATCACATGTTCACAACATGTGCGAGCAGTATCCATCACTGTTATGGCCATTGGTGATTGTGTACTATCTTGCTTCTGTGGTGGATTCTTTTTGGGCCTTTGCTATAAGTACTTTTTTTTCAGGTTTTTAAGGAAACGCAAAAAACTGAACCACACCACATTGAACCTTGATCTAGCCTATTATACTACAGCAGTAGAACTGTGTGATCTGTTCAACTGAGGATGTAGTTGATTTTACCAGAGGTAGATGATTTAGGCAAAAAAAAAAATGACTTCGACGACAATATAGTGTATTATCAGGTGCATTAAAGACACAGTTCAACCCTCTATGATCTGGATTACAGTTGTGACTAAAACATTTCAAGGTTTTTCCACAACAGTATTTCTTTTGACCACTAACAAATATATTAAACTGCAGTAGATACAGTAAAATAGTCACCCAGAGTCCAGCCAGTTGATTTTTATTTAAATCAATTTAATCTGTGGCTAATTTTGCTGTCACAAATGCTGTGATGTGTATGTAATGACAAAACAAATACCACAAAGCAAATGTTTCTTGTTTCCCACTGAAGTGGTTTATTCAGTTTTTTTCAGTCCTTGTTCACTGGCAACAAACAGCTGCTAAATGTAACAGTATAGATTCAAGTTTTAACTTGGTGTAGAGGGGTTTTACTCTGAAATTGTAAATAGTTTATTCATTTTATTGTGTTGCAGATCGGTTACTTAGATTTTTTTTTTCTACAATATTGGCTCAACAAAGCACTAAAGTGTTTAACTGGAGTCCCATCAAGCCTCAACATTCTTGTCATACATGTTGCACCCAGTCTGATAAGCTTACATTTACACCAGATGAATATACAGAGTGAAAACCTGAAACGCATTCGAATGAAACAACCTAAAAGTAGACAGTCACTCTTCACAGATGCACTCCCTCTGATAAGGGTTTGGAAGTACACATTGCTTTATGTGAGGGGTCACAGGGAATAAATATTGAATAAGTACACCATTATTGGCATGAGAAAAGTTAAGTTTCTAGAAACATTTTGTGCTTTTACACCATTTACATCCTTGTCACTTTTGTGTTCATTTCAATGAGAACAATAGTTGAAAATACAAGTGTACTGCAGCCTTTTACACTATTATAACCCAAATTTAATGTCTCTCACATCCTGTCAGCAGTGACAGTGAGATTCTTTTCTAAAAACCGTTCATTGAAGTTTTTTGAACCAAACATGGCACGTGCATAGAGAATCTTTTTTTTTTTCCCCCAGAAATTATCACTTGTACAGGGCACAGATCCTTTGACAGTTTCTTTTAATAAAGGACAAGGTCACAGACACTGATGTTTCATGAATATCACAGTATCATTACGCATTAATGTAAAGTCCCTCAGACAAATGAATTTTTTAATTGAATATGCTTGCAGAATAGATGGACTCGGCAGAGGTTTATCAGTCACCGTCTCCTCCACTCTGTGTAATGAGTTTCAGTGATAGAGTGGTTTCCAGATCGGCCGATTGAAAAACAGATGTGCGGCCATCAGATTTACTCATTTTTAGCTAGCCCATCTGTCCAGAAAATGTGATCAGATGTCTAACATGCATGTAGTATAACTTTAAATAAGGACATACAGACTAAAAACGCAGCTGCAATTAGATGCCATCACAGAACGTCACACCCAACACTGACGATATTCTCATTAGCTGCAGACACATAAAAGTTTACAGAACTCAAAGTGTACAGGAATTGTCTTGGGAAAAGGAAAGTGAAGTTCAGTTTTTGTTTTTGTTGTTACTTCTCATAATGAGTAATGCACTTTTACAGAGAAATGACTTCTGTTTCTGCTGGTCTATTTTGAGTAGATGATGATAAAACACAAACACACCTATCCTCCAGTACTACTACCACAAAATGGCACTGCTTGTTATAGAATATGCTGGAAAATATTTGAATCTTATTAATTATAGCTTGTTTTTTTGCTATATAGTTCAATAAATGTGTTCTTCTCACTTTATTCACTGTGGGCTTTAAATTGTAATGAAAGAGTAAAGCTATGATTTAGGCAAAGTTATTCTGAATGCATACCGGGCAAAAGGAGAAAGGTACTTTTCTGTGACAACAAAATATTGATGATGAAAACGTTTTGTTGTGCAAGTTGTAATATACTGCAGTTTGTAGTCCCTGGGAACTAAAGTAACATGGCACTGAGAATCAATCATTTATGTTTTAAGCAAAACAACAAGCGAAAATGATACCAGCTCATTTCCAAGTTTAAATCATAATTTACTCAACGTAGAATTTGCCTAACAGCCAGTGTTCTGTCTTTCTCAGAAGCTGCTCTGTTGACAGTTGATTAGAACAGTGAATAGTATGTGCAATTAGACCTTACCAGCACAGACTGCACATATGCTTTAAGTAATTACTTTTGTTTGTGGGCTCACTAAACTGAAATTTTATTGATCTGAGGTAAAGTTGTGATTATGATGAAGTTTCCTGATATCCACAGCGACTACATTTGGTACACAGACAGCCCATTATTTTTTATTGCCCTCTTTATTTTCGGAAACTTCACTTATTCCGCTACTGTGAAAATTGTGTTTGATCTTATTGCAAACTAACCAGAGTGATACGTAACTGCTTTGTGGTGTGACAAAGAGTTTTGGTTGGAAGACTCAATTTACTGAGAATCCAGTTACTAGGTGAAATTTGCAATCAATAAAACATGCTACTTCAAATAGTTTTCCAAAAGAATACTGTCTTGGCAAGCAGTACAAGTTAGGATTTTGTTGACCTGACCATCCACCCCAACCACCTCCCTCCGACATTTTGGAGTGGTGGTATAAAAGAAGTCAAGTTATAAGTGTAGCACAATTTAACCCAAATTCCTAGAAAATCATCAAAAGAAAATGCATGTTTTCATCCGCTACTGTTTGATACACTGAGATAAACAACTGCTGACACTAATCCTCCAGTCTCATGCCATTACAACATTCAGGATGTTGCAGGTAGAATTAAGTTCTAACAAGCAAAACAGTGTAGAAGAGGCGAAATATGCCCTTTCTGTTCGGGCCATTAAAGTCTCCTCATTACTCCAGACAGACCCAATGTTTTTGTCTCTCCAGTTGAACCTTGAATGGCGCTTATGGTCTCTATGTTGTGATGCTGCAACAACCAGCACAAGTAGCACTCCAACTGTATCACAATAACTCTATAAACAGTCTAATTAAACACTCCCCAGCCAGTAGATGCAGATGATAATAATGCTGATGTGGTGAAGGCAGTAATGTCAGTAGTTCAGTCTGCAGTCTTTATTAATTATGGGTGATTCTTACATTATCTGTGATCTGCAGCTGCTTTATACTAGAGGAAAAAAAGCTTCTACTTCACTTCATTAAAACCCTGCAGCCATCCGATGGCAGAATTCAGAATTCACAGTGCCACTGCACGCAGTTTTCCACTGCGCTTAGCTTCCTTAAATCATGTCTGAACGACATCATGCTGCTCCAAAGTAGCCCTCTGCACCTTTACCATATCAGACGTTTTGCATTGTGTTTATGCAAAAGATGTGGGATTACAGCATCTTCATAATCCTGTGCATCATGGGCTCCTTTGCAACTTCAAAATTGGCAGTTCATGTTTTATTCTTAAGAGGTGTTATGAAGCAAATGCTGTCTGTGATCAAAAACTGCATCACCAGGCTATTTTATTATTACTTATTTGTGATATCTTACTAACAGTTGGAACTCTGCACCATCTGCATCTGGCTGCAGGTGTGCAACGTCCAAACAGTATGATTTCTTGGAGAAGTGTCTTGGCCTTTTCTGAGCTGTCGTCACCATGTGCCACTGTAATTTGCAAAGCTAGGAAGCCAGTGATGTGACTGCCTCTGTTAATTATGTCAATTATCCACCACAACCCCTCATTTGCACTGAACTTCAGCAAACCCTTTGCATTTTGTGCTGCTGTATCTGCATGCAGCAAAATAGCAGTCGCACAAAAACAGGTTTCCATATGACACATAATGCCACTTCAGCACCTTTGTTATTTAGAGACCACGCTAATTACTGACATTGCAGCAAAAAAGGTCACCTGTCAAAGGAAAAAGAAAGTGTGATCATGTGTTCTTTTAAGCATGTAAGGCTGCCTTTTTTAAGGTGATCACCAGTTAGTGTGGTATAAGATGAGGTTTCAGTAATTGTTCAACTTATCTTCTGCATTGCAGTTGTGAAAATGCATCAGTCTGTAATTACATGATTTCCTGCCTGATTTAGGATAATTTTTATACTTTCTGTGACAGCATCCATATGGTCAGCTGTGTGAGGGGTTTTATGGTGATGTCTTAGCCAAAGAAAGCACCAAGCAAACACCTACTGAGCCTGGTGAATCCACAATAACAAAAGGTGTCATAAAAACATTTGGAATTACTTGTATGCAGTGAAATGTTTACAATGTGGAGAAAAAGTTTAGAATTCATTGTGTGTGTGTGTGTGTGTGTGTGTGTGTGTGTGTGTGTGTGTGTGTGTGTGTGTGTGTGTGTGTGTGTGTCCGTGTGTTCCTACATCTCAGCATATCTCTGTATTTACATACAATTTAGTATATTGTTAGTGTTAGTATGAGTTGGTGCGGTTCTGTTAATGAATAAGGTCTACCATCCTCTTCTGCCTTTTTTGCCTCCTTGGAAATCCATTTTATCTGCAGTCAGATCCACTTGCTTTAATATACAGAGACATGATCAGGCGCTGCGGTCAGAAATTAGGAAGTTAAAGAAAAAGATGAAAATGGATTTCACGCCCAAGTTGTCAAGTGAATTGAGGATTATAATTTACATGGCTCCTCTTTAATTCATAAACCTCAAATTCAATTAATTCTGCAAATACCATTCAGTAAATGCAATGTAATATTCTCCCGACTCATTAATACGGTTGCAACTGTTCTTGTGAGACGAGAAAGTGTGCTTTTTTCTTTCTTTTTCTTTTCTTTTTTTAAAACGATGCAGGCATGATTACCAATCCACCTTTGTTCTTTGACAAGATTTTAGAAAAAAAGAATCAGCAACTGAAGGCTAAGCGATCAGTGATGGTTGCAGCTTCTTTGTAGCTCATTTTGTATTCTTCAATCGTGCATAGTTCTCATGCCTTATTCATCTCTCTGGCATTCGTACTAGCCAATCTCACATATGAATAGGTACTGTATGAAGTAGGGCTATTAATGTCCCACTGAGTAAAAGATTCACTTTTCTCTTTCCTTTTCAGAAGAGCAGAGTGAGTTGGGAGGAAGGTGTTATACAAATTCATTGTAACCGACGACAGAATAATTTCTGGTGTTTTCAAAGGCTACACACAAAGGAAAGTAATACCTAAAATTGTTGGTATTATTTATCTTTCTAAAGCATGGTTTTAAGTGGCGAGAACAAATTGATAAATGCTGAAAAGGGTGTGCAGTGACCTTCCTGTTTTCTGCATTTTTGAAAACTTGAACTATCTCTCGAAGACAAAATAACATTTCTGCATCAGTCATTAGACATTTTCTAGTCAGCTCAGTGTGTGATTTAACATCACTCCACATCTTACAAAACAAAGCACCAATTAGGGTAACTGCAATGTCTTTTTTAGTGTTTTTGCAAAAACAATGTCATTTTCACATTTTGATACATAGCTTCCTGCTTGCTTCTTTCTTATTCAAGTCATCGTGCTCTTTCTCGGGATTTTAAGCTACAGTCATTTTAGCTAAAAGGATGAAATGTTATTATGGCATACTAAAACTGCAGGCCTGTTGACTAGTTGCAAACAGGATTAGATGGAAACATTGTATCAGTCTGATCTTACATTTTTCCTTATCATGCTTAAAATAAGAGGATTAGCGCAGAGCAATGCTTTCCCTTTATTTCCATGTTCTCTAAATGGATCGACAGTCCCTAAGGATGATGACTTTTTCCTTGTTATATGTATCTTCCTCTTAGCACAACAATCTGCTTGTAGCTATCTGTTAAAAAGCTCTTATACGGGATTGTTTTTTCTATGGCCCTGTCTCCCAATAATTACATTTCCATACAGCTAAGCTGCATTCTCATTTATTTTTTGAAAGTAACAAAATTTCAATTTGACACAAGCATATTTTCTTTCCAAAAGGTAACAAAATACGTGTAAGGACTATGAAGGCATAAGCCAGCAACAGGATTTTTGGTCAGGAGACTAGTTTTGCATCCACTGTGGCAAAGTTCAGGAAAATGTCACACTTTGGTTGACTCTTTCACAACAATAAGACCATGTTCGGAAGTTGGTTAAGTTTAGGCACCAAAATTACTTCATTAGGATTAAAAAATACCATGGTTCGAATACAACCTTTCACACCATGTTTGAAGCCTCTGCTCTATTTTTTTGAGGTTACAATGGGGGGGACAAGTCTAGCACCATCAAATATTTGATAATTGGCTGGAAAGGAGCGACTGTAAAGCAACAAAATAAACAACAAAGATATATTTTCGAATACAGTTTAGTTGCAGAGGAATGTAAATTTAATGGAGACAGGGTTGGTTTTAAAATGAGTAGGCAGAAAACACTAAAAAGTCAGCCAAAAATGGTATTTTCAACAAACTGACGGTGCTAATATTAGCTTGGTAGCTATAGCTGATGAACCTGGGATCAGCCTGGGATGTTTCAGTCGACCTTCAACCTTCAGAAATAAGAAGCTTGATGTTATCCACCTCTTTTACCAAGAATTCCAAGTGCTGATTCTTCCACTTATTTTTGCAATTAGCGAACTGCATATGTGCTGTGCATGGATGAAAAACTTGACATGTGTAGAAAGAGTAACAAAAGGGCATGGGGTTTGATAAGTGATCATTTTTGATTATCAGAATTATGCCATGAAGTTTTCATATTGGCATGATGCTCACATTTTCAGCTGCTTTATTAGTCCAGAGGTTTAATTCAGAGACAGATGTCATCCAAAGCATGTGCGCTATACTACATGACAAGTACAGATATGCACTGTTTTTATGCAGATTCCCTGACACAGTGAAGGGCTGAAATTGGCTGAGGAAATTGGAAGAGCCAAAGCAGCAGCAGAATCTCACGCCTCAGTACACTGCAAAGGTGTCAAGAGACTGAGTTGGCAAAGTCCCGCTTTACATTCAAGGCTGAGTAGGGCCATTTCAACCAAAGGTTATACACTTCATATTAGTTCAATGAAGTGAACAAGTCTAGATAAATGCCTAAAAAAGTTAAGAAAACCACCAAGACAAGTTTTTATTTGAAGTCACTACATACTGCCAGGAGTTTTGCAGCCTTCTGATATTGATTCAGCTGGTGTCTACACCAACTGGAAGGAAGCAACAGCCTGACTTCACTGAGATTTTGTAAGTGATTATAATGAGTTGTCAATACTAGGGCACTTCTGCAAGATCTCAAGGTTAAGTGTCTCCCATAGCCTTGTGGTGAAAAGAAAAATTCATTCAAACTTATCCAGTTTCTCAAGGTTCTTGGCGGGTCAGTTGTTCCCAGCATGTTGGAGAACTTTCTGCAGTTCTTCTGATTATTGAGGCAGTCCTATGTGCTTCTGTGTCCTTGTGTAGTTATACAACGATCACAACTAACATAACGAGACTAAAATAACTATCCCTCTATTGTTCTAATTCCTACATGCTTATAGAACCAGAGTTGTCGCCAATAACTACTATAAGTTATTGTTTTTGCAATGCAGTTTGATTCTACTAATGCAATGGGTGCCTGAAAGGGTCATTTCACATCACCTCGTGCCTACCCCGAGTTCCTGCAGTGGAAAGCTGCCCGGTGTTGGACATTTAGGACCCAAAGGTGTACGTAAAAGGGATAAACTCTCTGTAGAATTCCTAGAACAAGTGAAATAATGCACTGAAGGCCTGCAAAATCTATAGAATACAGTGTGAGTTAACAACCACTACACAAAGAAAAATTAATCACAAAAGAATATTATAAAGTGCTTCTTGGGTGAGACAAAGCAAACAACAAGTTTTGCATAAACTGTGAAGTTATATATTGTTGTTTCAAAAAGGTGATAGGCAATGTCTGTGGAATAATGAAACGGGACAAAGAGAGGAACAGGCAAATGCAAGAGCAACCTTGATAGTTGCTCTCACATTATTCCTTTCTATTTATTCTTGCTGTCAACAGTCACAGCAGTAAAAGCGTTTACAGCGCTGTGGAGTGTTTGGGTAGCAGCAGAATGATGTAGCCATTATTAACATTCCACACATATTTATTACCACCTGAGTATATTTTGTCTCTGCATGAATCGGGCCTCATCTATTGGTAACTAGTTGATATGGACACACTTTAATTCTGTGGTAAAAGTTTGTGAACAACCATATCTGCTGTGTGCATCACAGAAAAGGTGACTGAAGCAAGGTTTTACAATACATACCCGTGTCACGCAGCTAAAGCAAGGAGAGGAGAAGAGGAAATGTTCGGGCTACCAGTGTTGCTTTCATATTTATTAGATTATTCCAAAGCCACACTGCATACAGCAAAACAATTTGTTCCAGCTTCCAGACTGTAATTTGTACCATGTCACTGTCATGGTTAGTTGAATATTGTGCTGCCACTGATTGTAAAATGATATCTGAAGGTGTACATCTACTTTAAGGATGTGTTTTTTTTTTCCTTCATCCAGCAAGATATTTCAAGGAATACAGCCTGAAAGAGAAATTAATGTTGGCCAGATGTCTTTATATGCCCTCTTTATTCTGCATCTTCACCCTACATTGACAAATTAAAACCTCTATTGCCGAAGTCATGAATGATATGTGACTGCTGAAATTTTATCTCATTTTAAGGAGACCATATGGAGGGAAAACAAATGTGTGTGTAGTGCAGGATTTGTTTTTCTTGTATATAGTGTTTAACTGTGTAATGGGGAGTTTTGCTTGCTTTTGGTCTCCCTCTCATTATCTCCGTAAATGGGCTCCCTGTGTGATAATTAAATGCAATTCTGCAGTGGAAAAAATGCAAATGAATGGGACAAACAGAGCAACAAGTCTCGGTACTTCCCCATGGATATGCCAAGTCAGGAAGTGATTCAGAGGCAACAAAAGAAACGGCCCCCATTGTGATAGCAGAAGAGCATTTCATTTTTTCACTCGGTGGAACACAATGAATTACTTCACTTGTTTTGTACAGTGCAAGCCTTCGACATCCCTGCACTTGTTAAGAACAAAATTAAGCAAAGTTGTTCTACTGACAGACTGCAAATGTGAATCTGAATGTGCTATTTCGTGAATGCTGTATATTTTGCACAGTCTCTCACGACTGACTATTTTGACTGACTGCTTTTAATCAGACCCAGTTCTGGCAAGCTACTTTGCACACTGGACACAGTAATGCAGGCAAATGCTGCACCAAATTATTTTTCATATTTCCATAACAATCAAGGTCAGAGTAATAAAATAAAAACACAGACAGCACAGTGTGCATACAAATAATGGCAATCCATCACAGCAAACATGTTCTGCTTTACACAGTCCTCCTTAAGGGCTGCACAGCCTAAAAAAATCACTCTGACAGCTCAGCATGTGAAGAATAAGATGGACAGATTTTGATGTGAAGCTCATCAAGCTGACATGTCAGTTAAAGCAAAGAAAATATGACAGAGCTTATCTTGCTCATGGGTTTGCTGTCTGTCTTGGTTTGGGTCTGAAAAGGTTTGGGCATCGTCTGACACAGGGACTCGTGTAGTGATGAAAGAAACCACGCTGTTCTTACTGTTAACCATATTTCAGTAGATTACAGGCTTGTGAAATGAGAGAGTGCTTCCTCTGAGCTCTCTGGAGTCTTTTAGCATATTTTAATGCATTGTTTTGGTTTTTCAGACTGCAACTTAGCTTTTTTTGTTACAGTCTCACTGCCGTAGCAACAGCATCTTCTGTAGAGGAAGAGGGTTTGCCTCATGCCGAACAGCAGATTTGCAAAGTTAGTAAGCAACAGGTGAGTATCGCAGAGCACTTAGCAGCTGAAAAGACAGATTTCCCTTGTGAGCTGGTGGAGACAGGAAACACTAAGAACAACATTAAATATTGTGTACAGTCATTTCCATTTTTTTTTTAAAGATTCATAAACAGCAAGAATTGAACATAACAATGCTCACATGAAAACGTGTCCCAGAGATTAGCAGCACCCACTGAGAAAATTGCCTCTATTATTGTGCCGATATCTCAGATATTCCAGGAGCATCTGGTAGGTCGATCTCTAACTGCCCTACCTGGGGTATGACGGTGCAACAGCTCTGCTAACTAAGGTCACACCAACCCATTTAGAAACTTAAAAGTAAAATCTTAAAATGACATGGACAGGAAGCCAGTGGAGGTACACTACCAATCAAAAGTTTGGACACACCTTTTCATTTTATGATTTTTCTTTACTTTCGTGACTATCTACATTGTAGAGTCTCACTGAAGGCACCAAAACTACGACTGACCACATATGGAATTATGTAGTAAATTTATTCAAAATAGCCACCCTTTGCTTTGGTTACTGCTTTGCACACTCCTAGCATTCTCTGGATGAGCTTCATGAGGTAGTCACCTGAAATGGTTTTCCAGCAGTCTTGAAGGAGATTCCAGAGATGCTGAGCACTTGTTGGCCCTTTTGCTTTCACTCTGTGGTCCATCTCATCCCAAACCATCTCGATTGGGTTTAGGTCAGGTGGCTGTGGAGGCCATGTCATCTGACGCAGCCCTCCATCACTTTCCTTCTGGGTCAGATAGCCCTTCCACAGCCTGGAGGTGTGTTTGGGGTCATTGTCCTGTTGAAAAATAAATGATGGTCCAACTAAGCACGAACCGGATGACATAGCATGTCGCTGTAGTCTGCCGTGGTAGCCATGCTGGTTCACTGTGCCTTCAGTTTTGAATAAATCCCCAACAGTGTCACCAGCAAAAAACCATCACACCTCCTCCTCCATGCTTCACGGTAGGAACCATGCATGTAGAGACCATCCGTTCACCTTTTCTGAGTCACACAAAGACACGGTGGGTGGAACTGAACATCTCAGATTTGGACTCAGCAGACCAAAGCACAGATTTCCACTGGTCTAATGTCCATTCCTTGTGTTTCTTGGCCCAAACAAATCTCTTCTGCTTGTTGCTTTTTCTTAGTAGTGGTTTCTTAGCAGCTGTTTGACTGTAAAGGCCTGATTGGTGCAGACTCCTCTGAACAGTTGATGTAGAGATGTGTGCCACTAGAACTCTGTGTGGCATTTATCTGGGCTCTAATCTGAGGTGCTGTGAACTTGAGATTTCTGAGGCTGGTGACTTTGATGAACTTATCCTCAGCAGCAGAGGTGACTCTTGCCTTCCTTTCCTGGGGCGGTCCTCATGTGAGCCAGTTTCGTGGTAGTGCCTGATGTTTTTTGCAACTGTTCTTGGGGTTACATTCAAAGTTTATACAATTTTCTGGACTGACTGACCTTCGGTTCTTAAAGTAATGATGGGACTGTCGTTTCTTTTTACTTAGCTGATTGGTTGATGCCATAATATGGATTCTAACGGTTGCCAAATAGGGTTAGAGTTAGGAATAGAGTTCTGCACAATGCAACTGATGGTCCCAACTCCATTATAAAGGCAAGAATTTCCACCAGTTCACCTTGACAAGGCACACCTGTCTAGTGAAAACCGTTTAAGGTAACTGCCTCATGAAGATCATCCAGATAATGCCAAGAATGTGCAAGGCAGTAATCAAAGCAAAAGGTGGCTATTTTGAAGAATCTAAACTATTAAACATGTTTTATATAATTCTATATGTGTTTATTCACAATTTTGATGCCTTCAGTGAGAATCTACAATGTAAATAACCATGAAAATAAAGAAAAACCATTAAATGAGAAGGTGCGTCCAAACCTTGGACTGGTAGTGTAGGCCAACACTAGTGTTGTGTGGTTATACTTTTCAGCTGCAGATGCCAAAGAGACAACTGCTTTATGTCCACATTTACAGAATTACGTGAACCACATGGTAATAAAGGCATGAATAACTCTTTCAAAGCCTTTGAGAGAGAGAAAGAGGGAGAGTTCTTTAACATGTCTAACAGATTGGGCTTTAAAAAATCCAGTTTTGACCTCTGAGCTTATCTGTCTTTCAAATTTGAAGGAGCTTTCAGAGGTCACTCCAAGGTTGTTCGCAGAAAATCGATTGGATGAAGCCGAAGGACCAAGAGTGCTGTCAGGGTCATCCAGAATTTCAGCTCAGCCAAACATATAAATTTCTGTTGTGTTTTCATTGAGACTGAAAAAGTAAAAAGAAATAAAATAAATAAATGCAGATTTAAAGCTACATTCATTTATTTTCTGATAGTACTTTTGCAACCTTAATTTTAAAAACAACCGATTGTGTTTCCTGTCCCCTGAATGGATCTTCACATATTACATAGTAAAGAAAAATACATGTACCCATAAGAATGGCATTCTTTGTTTTTGATCTGTAAAACACACTCCCACAGCTCAGCATTACAGAGCAGCTGTATAAAATTGCAAGGACCTTTAGAGCAGCGCCAGATAATTTCCTGAGGTCTGAACAGACCTGAAGGACTTTTCAGTAATAAATGATGAACGTGCAGCCATCTGAAAGGTACTTCTGTGTTCAATATATTCCCAAGAAAAACTTTAAAATCCCAAGTGAGGGCCCTGTTGTAGGTCGCATACTGCTGAGAAATGCTGCCAGTATTGGCTGGCTCTATATTATTTTGGGAAATATAAGCCTGCGTGCTCCATTGCATTTGAATTGCCTCCAACTCACCTGCGCATTGCGTTCTCCTGGAGGGAATAACTGTTTACTTGTGCCATATGTGGTGTTTTTTCCCTAGTCATAACAAAAACAAATTTATATTAAGCACCATATAAAGTTGTTGTATATTCTCTTTCTAGTTTAAGAACTATTACTTTGGTTGGGGATGTGTGAGAAAGAAGATTAAAACCTTGTTATAGTGTCAAACACCAGTGAAACATCTGACAGCTTTGTGGCTGAAAATGTAAATCAAATGTCCCCACAGATATGAATGCCAGACACACTCAATTTCACCACTTTATCGCATAATGGATTGTAGTTCTGTTCCCAATGCCTGCGCCAGTGCTAGTCCTTCACTTTATGAGAGTAAAGAAACATCAGCCCACCATAAGCATGATATCTAAAGCCTCCACTTGCAGCTGAGATGTGTGTACCAGAGAAATTTGATTTTAAACTCACTTTAGACGTTATTATAGTGGTGCACAGTAATCAGCTATTGACTATTCTTGTACTACATGTACTCTGTCAAACTGAAACAAATTAAACATGTACCTGTAAATTTAGGAAAGTGTACAGAAACAGATGTGATGAGGAGCGATGTTTCTCAGTAAATCATTACCAGAAATTCTCAAGGATTGTAACTCAATAAGAGAGAAATGAGGGATTTTATTTGGAACAGCTTTGTATTAGAAATTCACCCTGTTCTTGTCATTGTGTCAAATTCACCATCATTTATGAAGAACTAATTCCATCAGTTAAACAAGCGAATCATGTTGACTTAGCAGTCTGCTGCTCTCTGTTTCTGTTCTGTAACAGAAAACAATTTTCATTATTAATTAATCCTAGCCACTTTGTCATTTTGAGAGTTGATAGTAGGGAATGTAAACACGAGCGAGTAGTGGGGATGACATGCAGTAAAGGTCTGCAGCCAGAACTGGGAGTATTTAAAGAGATACTATGTGCCTCAGAGTTAACTGATGTGTTGAAATTTTACTTTGTTGTTGAGATTTCATACTCATTTTTGAAATGTAGTTGGGAGAAAAAAAAGAATTTCGGATCCAGAATCAGTGTTGTCATTTTTGTAAAGCTGAAACATGTATTTCACTCTGTCTGGAACTTGAATATATGGCAAGAGAAGGTCAGACAGTGATATGCTCCTCAAGATGTGACTTTATAACAACACTGACAAAGAAACTGAAATGGTCAAGACTGGCCAATACTGTGTGCTCTAATGATCATACTAGCTTACAGATCTCATTGCCAGATATGTTTTGCTCTGTAGTCATGGGGTTGATTAGTTGGTGTCATGTGATCAAAGTATGGGATTCGTGTATGTCTAGGGGCACCATCAGCAGTAATGTAAGCATGTTCATGGAGTGATGAGAAGAAAGCCAAACCAGAAGGTGCAGCTCTTGATGTACCAGTTAGTCTATCTGACAACCCTCAGCTACAGTTTGTAGCTTCAGGTATTGTCGAAAGACTGTAATTGTGAATCCGAGCAGCTAAAATGAGTCTCCACAGTGAGGCGGCTCTGCTCAGAGATGGGGTGAGGAGCTTGGGCATCTGAAAGGAGTTTAGAGGAGAGTTGCTGCTCCTTTATGCTGGAAGGACACGGGTGAGGTGGTTGACGTCTGGTTAGGATGCCTCTTGGGTGACTTCCTTTGGAGGTTTTCCGGGCACGTTCACCTAGGTAGTCATGTATGGATATAAAAATCATTGGAGGGATTGCATTTGTCACATGGCTTGGGATCACCTTGGAAGGAGGAGCTGGATGGCGGTGCTAGGGAGAGGGATGTCTGGAATACCCCGCTCAGCCTGCTGCCACCACGACTCCAACCGATAAGCAGGAAAAAATGGATGGATGTGTATGTATAGAGGACTCTAGCCATTGCCTTGTTTTACGGACAAGATCTGGCGTTGGATTGAATAAACCTTTTTCCCATGTGCAGAGGAATGGTGCTGGGTAGTGCTCATTCACTGACTGAGAAAACCATTTCTTTTCAATACATAGTCATTGGAACATCTGAACATCATGAATACCACAACATGCTTTGTTTTATGTTTGTGTTTGAGCCTCGCAGCTGTGGTTCAGAGTTTTGATTGCACATGCTCTACCAGCTTTACTCAGAATAGCACTAATGTATGTGCTATATGGGTCCAAAATTGTTGAAGCTTTTTTTGCTGATTGTGCCACTGACCACTGCACCACTTAATTTGAATGAATGAGGAACCGTATTATTAACATATGTTGTCTTTGACCCTTCCCCACATAGTGGCCAGACACTTAATGCTGTAATTTCTGCTATTCAAGTCTTTGGTCCTTTGTGGGTTTAAAAAGACGGATGTGGAAGTTCTCAACAGTGGTCAAATGTGATGTACACACAACTCCTGTCCTTTAGTTATACTATCAGACAAGCAATCAGGTGTTAAAATAGTTTTTAATTTACTTGCCTTGTCTTTTAATACTTTAGAAACTAATATTTAGAATCTGGTATCAGTTGTTGCCTGGAAACAGTTGCTGTAAGAATGACACATCAAGTGCTGGGAGGACTGAGATGGGAAGGTATTTTTAAAGTAATGGATTCATAGCAGTCATAAGAAATCCTATTTTTGAAAAGTGGAGTTACTCTCATTATTTGAACTACCGTCAAAGAAAATTGACGGTATCACAGTGAGATACAGCTCCAGTCCAGATTAGTCAGCGCTGCCCACAGCGGTCACCAAGACGAGAAATCTGCAAGTTTTGTAAAACCACAGAGAAACCAATCCACTGTCTATTCATATCGGATACATGCGAGTTTAGATCTCTCTATATATTTTTAACTTAACCAAAAAAATTTTTTGAATTTATTGTAACCAGATGCAAAACAGTCTTCTGCTAAACCTGAGGTAAAGTTGAAGTTGATTATTTGTTAGGAGTAACCTTTCTATCCCTGATCACTAAATTACTGTCTTTTTGCTTGAGAACACAATCACAATGAGGCCCATTTAGTAGCTATTCTGGAGCCCTTTTATCATATCACATCAACCTCTTCAGGCGATAGAGATTCCCCAGTAGATATGTCATTTTTACTTTTTAAATTTATTTTATTTTATTTTAAAATAACTCAGCTATCCACGTGATTCATCAGACCAGTCCACCTTCTTCCATTGCTCCATGGTCCAGTTCTGACGCTCAAATGAACATTGTAGCTGCTGTTAGTGGTGGACAAGGGTCAGTGCAGCCATTCTGCCTGGTTTGCAGCCATTCACCCTCATACACAGCAAGCTGCAGTGTACTGTGTGTTCTGAAGCCTTTCTATCACAGCCAGCATTAGGGATTTCTTACAAAGGTAGGTGATAAAAGATATGGAGGCTGGTTGAAAGTTAACCTCTGCCATGTTTGTTCTTCTTCAGTGAACTAAAATGGAGAAGTGAAGAACATGAAATTTCTCAGCAAAGCAGAAATATTATCATTGCAAAGTGAAGCATCAGGATTTATGAAATGGGAAAATGTAATCAGAAACACTGCAGTTCACATGAGCAAGAGATTCCTAATTGCACTCATCACAGTCTCATCCATGTATGATAATTACACCAAAATAGGACAATTAAAAATGATAATGGTTTATGTTTGAAATGCAGCACAGAGTTGATTCAACAAGGTGGTTTGTAAAATGTGATTAAATCAGGACAGGGCTGGAAAGGCACTAAGAGGGAACTGTAGACATGACTGATAGTTTAAGGAGTCGGGTGTCACACAAAATGTATTTTACTTATTTATCATTTCTCAAGCAAGTGACATGCATTAACATGTCATTGTCATGTATATTTATATGTGAGGCAATGAAATGGATTTCACACTGCAACATATGTAGCAACATTCATATACCTGGAAGGCAGACAGAGGCAAGCCTTGTATGTCCAAGCTTGATGCCAAATTATAACTTTCAGTTTTAGTTACAACATCACAGTGTCAGGCTAACATTTTCTCATTTTGTTAATATCGGTGAGACATCTATAATCTGCATATTATTCCATCAGCTGTCGCCAGCAAGAACATTGTGATTGGCAGCCTGCAGGAGGACGTACATTTGTCACAGGGCTTGCATGTTAGATCTCACAATAAAACAGAAGTTTAAGAGTATGAGTGTTCTTCTGTTCCACATTGTGTCTGCAAATTCCTGTCATTGTGAAGTATTAAGATGGTGTCTAGCGTGGGCGTGAAGTGGGTGCCCTGAACCACGTAGACATAATTTAATAGAACAAACACAATTTGTTCTAAAGACAGAAGCCATGTTGTTATTTGCTAAGTAAGAAGATCCAAGAATCTACAGCCATGCCAGCGACATTTAAAGGTCTGATATGGTAAAAATCCATTTTTATTGTGTTTTGCATGTCCTAAAAACTTGGAGCTATAAAATATAAACTGTAAAAATAAGAAGAAGCTTACTGCTGTCATTTCTCCAGCTGTCTTTTAACTACATAGCCTGCCGGCTTTACAAGCCAGTCAGAATTTTGGAATTTAATTGAATTTGTATGTAGAAACCAATAGGTCTCATGATAAAATGTTATGTATTCCTTCCCCCTCACTGGCTGCTGGTTCTGAGGTAAGCCATGCAGTCCACCAGTTTATTTACATTCTACAGCTGCTTCTGCTCACTTTAAAACATGTCAGCCATAAGCAAAACACATCTAATATCCTGCTGTTGGCTGCAAGAGTGAACTTAAGTGTCTTTATGCACTCCCAGCATTTCAGGAACTAAAGACCCATTGGATTAGTTTATTTATTTATTTATTTGGTTATGCCTCACATAGGGGTGGCAGAAACATAACGCAAACGAGACCCATCTTCCTCATGTGCCAAGCAGCCATAGAAGCAAATTGTGCAGTGATATTTCTTTACAAGATTCAGAGCATTATGTAGTCAAGTTTTCAGCACAGAATGGGCAAATGCTGTAATAACAGCTGAACAAATAAATATGTCTAACAAAAAGTAGATAGCCTAATCAAATAAACAAACCAAAATACAGGATTATTCAAAAAGAATGAACCGATTTCATTACGCAATATTTTAATAAGGAAAAGCAACAGAAAATTCCAGCTAAGTTGCAAGTTTTCTACTCACAATCAACTTTTATTTGATGTTTAAGGTTATCAAATGACATCGAATAACAACAGCGATCAACTCAGTGAATGGTGACATGCTGATACGCGTCTGGGAGGAATTCTCTTATCACTTTGATATTGCCCGTGCTGCAGGTGGTGGCCACATGGAACACTTGTAAGACAGGAAATAAAAGTTGATTGTGAGTAGAATACTTGTGACTTGGTTGGAGTTTTATATTGCTTTTCCTTATTAAAATATTGCGTCATGACATTGGTTCATTCTTTTTGAATAACCCTGTACAATAGCCTTCTTTCCTATCTAATTTAAAAAGCAACACAAATGGCTATCAAGCCCTACCATGCCATTAGATCACCAAAGTCCACCATATGTCTGTCTGCTACAAGTACAGAGCCTGGACGGTAGTGTGGCCGTTTGGGAGGTGAGGTAGCTGAGTCATTTTCTCTGTGCTGACACATCACCATGTTGGCTCCTTTTGTTGTCAGCCATCATCGGTCCTGAGCTGATTCACCAATCAGGAACTGGCACTTGCACACTCAATTTGCATATTAAACTGCACACACATACACACACCCGCCATACATCAGCTGTTAAATGCAGAGAGAACACAGAATGAGGGTAGCGGACGCCACCAGACTGAACAAACTGGTCCGTAAGACCAGTGACATTGTGGCGGTGGAGCTGGACTCTCTGACGGCGGTGTCTGGGAGGAAGATGCTGTCTAAGTTACAAGTCATCTTGGACAATGTCTCCCACCCACTCCACGACATGCCGGTCAACCACAGGAACTCATTCAGTAATGCACTCATCCCACCACGATGCACAACAGAGCGCCACAGGAAATTATTCCTGCCTGTGGATATCAAGCAGTACAACTCCTCACTCAGAGGGTCAGACTCTCTGAGCAAATAGTCAGACTGGACTCAATATTTTGTAAACACAAGCAGTTAACTAATTATTCACTTCTTGAGTTAACACAACATATCTCTGCAATAACACACTATTACACTGTATACAATTTATTGTCTTAGTAAATGCACATTTTTACATGTATTCTTATACTGTTTCTACTTATGTTTATATTTTAGGACATTTTTTCTCCCTATGTTTATCTATTTATTTCGGACTTTTTTATGTTTTTAGGACTTTGTCCAGCAGCAACTGCAATGCAAGCAATTTCCATCCAACTATCTCCGATTTTAAATGATCAAACAGAACACAGTCATAGTCGTAACATATTTTTAATGGTATATGTCACCACAACAATAGAAAATTCTTAGTGCCAACACATTGTACAACTATTACTGCTAATTTTACCATTAGCATTGCTCGTATGCCCACAGGTCAGAGGTCTGTTTAAAATGTATTTTCTGATGGCCTTTAAAAAAATTATGGAAACTTTGACAACTCTCTGAACCCATAAACAAAGACTGGGTGTGTTACTGTCTTTTTTGTTTCCTCATGTGCTTCATTGCAATTTAAATTCAACCTCTGTTTTCAACCGTTTGCTTTTCTCCTTCATGTATATTGCACTTTAATCTGACTAATTTCCCATATGAAGCTGTTCCCACTTATATATTCACTTCTATATTTTTCTGTTGTGAAACAGTGATATAACTGGCAGTCACCTTAGGGACGTGTCCATGCTTCCATTCTGTACTGCGAAATTACTGATTTCATAGAATGATTACTCAGAGGAAGTAGAAAGCAATAGAAAGTCCAGGTGTCACACATCACGTGCACTTGTGCCAGCTGCTGTTTGGTCAACTATTATGTTCTGTGCTGTCAATCACAGACCATCTTCTTCCTGAAAGGTGCATTTAAAGCTTCAGACACTGAAACATCCTGTTTACAACAGGGATAAGACCCAGTTCTACAGGTATGCAGTCATGGGAAAATGAAACAGCTGCAGTATTGTGAGCTAAAAAGAGGACATGCACTTTTTAATGAATTTGCTGAAATGATTTGAGCTTAATTTGAATGCCAGCATGCAAAGCTGGGAAAATTCTATTATTGTTTTGTATGCTAACATTTCATAATTGCACTGAACACCCAGCTGTGGCTGATTGGGATAGTTCCAGTTTTGCAGATATTTGGTCATAAACTGATTATGGTGCTAGTTGAAGTTTGCTTCATAATCTTGGATTTGTGAATGTCTGTACCAAATTTCATGTCAATTTATCCAGTCGTTCAATCATTTCATTGTGGGCCAAAGTGGTGAACCAAAAGAACACATAGATATGCATCCCCAGAGTCTTTGTTAGTGTAGCTAAAAGGTTTTATCTTGTGCAAGTGGCCATTTTGTACATCTCACACTCAACATGTTAGAATCAACTGTACATTGCTACATTTGGCTCAGTCTAAGCTGTAGTTTTGTTTACTCGATGCACAGTTGTTCTTACCTCTGTGCTAACATCGGGTGGGTGTAACTCAGGTGGTAGAGTGGGTTTTCCACTAATTGCAAGGTTAACAATTCATTCCCGAGTGTCCTTGAGAAAGACACTGAACCACAAGTTTCTCCTGAAGTCAGGCAAGCATCTTACAAGAAAGCTCTTCCTGAGCTGGTGTGTTAGTGTGTGTCTGAATGGGTGAAGGAGTAAAACATTGTAAGTACATACCTGTGGACCTTTTAACATTAACCTTTACAGCACTGATTCAGTCCCATATATCAGTGTGCTAACATGATAATGTCATTGTGGTCTTTCTTTTTAATATTAGCACCTCTGGAGACTTTTGATGCTGTTGCAAATTTTATGAGAACAGATAAATAAGATATGATTTCCTGTCTCATTAACTTTGCGCAACCTGCATACGGAGATTTGTCCCCCTATGAAGGCATGTTTCTCCAGTAACTTTTTTCCTGTATGAAAAAAAGACATTGAAATGTAGTCATATTGGTACATATGTTTGAGAAGTGTTAAGAAAATCACAGCATTGATGATCCTAAATTACTGCATTGAGAACGGTGAATTTTCACTTTTTTTCTTTCAATAAGACTGCAAGGATGAATCCTATAGTTTAACAACTAACCAGTAATTATCAGACTGATATTTTTGTTTTTTTTATTTTGTTTGTTTTTGTTTTTGCATCAATGAGGTGTACTTAAACCCAAATAAAGATGTACATCTTGGCAACTGAAAAGCGACCAGGGACACAGTAAATTGTGCACTTGTTAGGACCTTCTGTTATTAATCTGGCACCCTGGGGTCGTTTTAGAATATGGAATGACACAACAACAAAAGGAGAATATTAGCCTGAAGTTGTTTCAACAGTATATTCAATTGCACAAGCATATGGCTTGATTTTCAACTGTGTTTAAAAAAAAAAGGCTGACATTATCTTGCTTGAGTCAGCAGAAACAGCTATTACAATGAGCCTTGAGCTCAAAAAGCCAGAAATGAATTCTTCCAGAGGTGAAAACTATGTTGTGGTGGACGTTTTCTCATCATAAAATTTTTATGCAATATGCAAAGCATTTGTAGATCATATAAAACGCATATTTAGTGGCTGTTAGGCTGTTGTAATTGTGTATATGCTGTAGGCTTCAGTCAACACTTCTGCCTACAGTAAACAAACTGTCTTGACAACTTTGAACTAACGTCTGATCCAGAAAATGCTACGTTCCCCAAAGTTGCTCTTTTACCTCCTTGCTGTTTAGCATTCTGTCTCCACATTACAGCATTGGCATTTATGATTTATTAAAGCTGTATGTTTTAAAACTTGGATAATTTTTTAAAAGCACTTCGGTGTCAGTGAGAAAATATGTGTTCTTTTCTTCGTTAGGTCCATGAAAAATCTCCCTTTCGCTGCAGCACAGTTTTTGCCCAGTAACACTGATATATCCTTGTTGGCTGCAAGCCCAGAATACGAAGATGTCTACATCCAATCGTGCCATTTTCTAATAAAACCACACTGTCTGAATCTTCAGATGTTGTTGATGACTAGTTTTATTAGAAAATATAAATGGAAGTACTCTCTGCCTCAACAGGTTAAATAAAGTCTATATTGTCCATCAGTGAGAGGATACTAACCAATTTCTTTACTGGTTTAAGATCCATAAATGAAATAATGGCAGGAATGTGGCGGAATTGAGAATATAACAACATTGCTGAGCCTAGACTGCAGCGGTGAGACTGGTTCATTTTCACATAATTTATTTTGTTTTCCTCATAAAATGAAAGTTTAGGAACTTTGTATGCACAAAACTTTGCTTTTATTGATCTTGATTTACTTCTAGTTGACAGTCTGTGCCTTTCTCACATTACCCCATGTCTGCTGATCATAGATGATTACAGCATAACAGTCTGTTGCCTCTTCTCCTGCAATGACATTAGAATGTGCTAACAATACCTTTGTGTCAGTTCACTGAGGTGTTGCTGTCAATTGAACTGAAACGGAATAAACTCACCTGTGAACTTCAACACCTTCCATTTAGTATTTATCTCATCAAGTTGCTGTTAAAATGCAATATTCTAAAGTGTACAGACAGCAAAAGTAAGAGTGGAAAAGATTGTTTTGATTTTTTTAACTTTTGTGTAATTTAGTGGTAGTTTTATTTGTGCCCTTCAGTATATTGGAAAGGTGTTTCTTTTTATGTTCTTTAAATGCCCAAAAAGCCCTCTAAGTAGTAATAGTGTTCATAATAAATGTGGTTTATATAGCATCTCTCAGCAAAATGCTGCTCAAAGTGTTACATTTCAAAAAAACAAAACATACAGACATTTAATTAACAGCTGAAATATGAATATTAACTCTTAAAGTAGAGGGAAAACCTGATCTTTTTCTATAAAAGTGAGATATTGAGTGTAAAATAATGTTCAGCTTGTTATTAGCAAAAATATATCTGGAAGCTTTATGTCTTATTTCCAGTCTTATGCTTGTCTGGCTTCATCTCTGTAGCTTCGGTTTGCTCAGCAGGAGCAAGACTGGTGATAATGTGCAGACAGAGAGTTGGATGGTGCAGTACAGTAAACATTACAGATACAGTCGATGCAGCAAAAGCAAACATTCCTGTGAACGTCCTGGTCTTGCTCTTCACCCGAGACTTTTACATAGTGGAGTCGTCCCTCTTGGACCAAAAACCACAGGACTTCTTCTCCTCCGCACACTCAGACTTCCTCTCTTAACAGCTGGCACTTTGGCTGAGAGCCGTCAAGCTGGAGAGAGCTGTATGATGTCTCCACCTGGCAGTGACAGAGCTGCTCTCCAGAATGGTGTCCCTTGGTGCAGGATGCGTCTCGCTGTGTTTGGCAACCCAGGAGACGGGCATCACATCTGGTCCTGTGCTCGGCAACAACAGGCAATGAAAAGTAAACTCTCTTAATGACGACCGGCTGGCCAGCAGCCCGACCCACTAGGGCTTGGGTGTAATGCTGGCCTCCTGCTCTAGTAGAGGGAGTAATCCTAAGATTGGGACCGTTTTATGATTAGCGAAATGGTGAACACATTTCAGGGGTTTTCACGCGGCGCATGAATGAAAACGAGGAAGGCCGCAAACAAAACGTTTTGCAGCATGTTGCACTCTGCTGGTTGTTTTCTCCCAAGGTCGTACTCTTTGGTCTGAAAGCTGTTGTGTCCAGATGGACAGTCGGCTGGGTAGATGATAGATAGTAAATGTTCATATTGGATTTCATTAATGATTGATACGAGACAACGGGGATGCTGCTCAGGGCCAGTTCATACATATATCTGCTGTTTCTAAATGAAATTAAAGTTGAGTCTTTTTTAAAAAATTAAAAGAATAGTTTTTCTTTTTGCATTTTTCTTTTATTAGATACAGCAGTAGAGATAGACAGGAAATGTGGGTGAACAGAACAGGGAAATGAAATGCAGTAAGGCTGGGAATAGAACCAGGAACTCACTGTTAATGACATTTGTGCCTGTGTGTTGTGCCCCTAACCTCTTTGCTTAACCCTTGTGTTGTCCTGCGGGTCAAAATTGACCCATTTTAAAGTTTAAAAGTGTGGAGAAAAAATATATATTTTCACAGTGAAACTTCTGATGTCCACATTTTCAACATTTCAAGCAAATCTCTGAACATTTTTTGGTGGAAAAAAAGAAATGTTAAAAGTGTTTCTTTAAGAACATCCACCAAAAAAATCAACCAAAATTCTGTGAATTTTGCTGGGTTTTGGTTGATTTTCATGTGACTGTTCTTAAAGTAAATATTAGAAGTTTTACTGATATGTATGTAATCACTTTAGATATTTTTAGGGTTTTTTTGAAGATTTTTAATCATTTTTTGAAAATATTTACAAGAATTTTCTTGCCAAATTTGGGGGATTTTTTTTTTTTTTTTAAAAACAAAACTTTAAAGGGAAACTTTTAAGAAAGCATTGGAATTTTCTTCCTGAAGGTTTTGCAAATTTTGAGAAATTTGCGGGATTTTTTTGCTGAATTTTTGGATTTTTTTTCAGACAAGGAAGCAATATTTTTTGGTGCCCGTAAATGAAGACAACAGGAAGGCTTTTTTTTTTTTTTTTTAAAGTATTTATTTATTTATTTATTTTTTGGCCTTTTTCAGCTTTTATTGATAGGTGCAGTTGAAGAGGCAGACAGTAAATAGGGAGATGAGTGGGGGGGAGACATGCAGCAAAGGGCCACGAGCGGGAATCGAACCTGGGCCGCTGCGTCAGGGACCAGCCCCTGTACATGGTTCGCCCGATTAACCCTTTGAGCTATATGGGCACCCACTACAGGAGGGTTACTGTCTTTTCTTATTTATGAGTGTATTAATTGAAAATAGTTGTAACATGACAGTACACACTGCATTAGTGTTCTCCTTAGGGTGTTAGTCTGAGTTGACAGACCAAGCAGAGTCTGGTCATTTGATTAGTCCATTTGTGTGGTCATTAAAAATACACATTAATCATATCTCTTTCATTCCAACAATGGCCTTCCAGACAGGCAACCAGCCGTAGACCAAAGCTGTTAGTTGCTGCTAAGTGACATCTCTAATTTAAGCAGGGAAATGTACATAATGATAATTATTTGTATGAATACAGTATGTTTTATTTCACAATTTCTTTGCATTTTGCAATTATGTAGCATATCAGTGTTGCATACATAGTGCATCTTGTCTTTGCTGGTTAATTGGATGAGCACCCAGAGGAGCAGCTTGGATGTGACTCCATGTTAACACAAAGTCTTAATGGGCTACATCTTAGTTAATGTTTCATACTCATTCCGTTGTCTGCTAACAGAAACAGAACAACGTGTAAGTGAGAACAGCTTTATTGGGATTTGGCTATATGAAATTGCTTTTATTGCTTTTTAAAAATCTGTAGCAGGCAGCCTTAAAAAACTGAGTGACTGTGCAAAAATGAGATTAGTGAATGAGCCCACCAAGACACCCAAGACTTTTCTGAAGGAGTTACAAGCTTCAGTGGCTCAGATGAGAGAGACTGTGCACACAACTACCGTTACCTGGTTTCTTCAGCAGTCAAAGAGAAAGCCAGTAATAAAAAAAGCTCATATTATATCTTGACTGGAGTTAGACAGAAGAGATATGAGAGACTCTGGGGTCAACTAGGAGAAGATTCTTTGGTCTGGCAAGACCTGAATTAACCTTTTTGGCCATCAGATCAGATGTTAAATTGGGTGGATACCAAACACTGCACATCAACACAAACACGTCATCCTTACTGTGAAGCATGGTGGTGGCAGCATCATGGTGTTGGGATGCTTCTCAACAGTAGGCCCTGGGAATTTTGTGAAGGTAAAAGATAGAATGAATGGAGCGAAGTGTAGGGAAATCCTGGAGGACAACCCGGTGCAATCCACAAGAGAGCAGTGACTTGGGAGAAGATTTGTTTTCCAGGAAGACAATAACCCAAACCACACAGCCAAAGATACACAGAAATGGTTTAAAAACAACAAGGTGAATGCTTTAAAGTGGCCGAGTCAGAGGCCAGACCTCTGTTTATTGAGAACTTGTAGCTGGACTTGAAAAAGGGGATGTTCACTCACAGTCCCTGTGCAACGTGACAGTTGTGCAAAGAAGAATGGGGTAAAACTGCAGTGTCCAAAAGTGAACAGCTGATACCTATCCACACAGGGTATGAATGTTGACATTGCAGCCAAAGGTGCATTTACTAAATACTGACTTGTAGAGGTTCGATACTTATTGTGCATTTTATATTTTGAACCAATTAGAATTACTGTTAAGAAATTAGGTTTCACTTTGACATAAACTAGTCTTTTTTGTAAATTCTTAAAAAAAAAAAAAAAAAAAATAGACAAATGAAATTGAACAGGATCCAGTGTTGAAAAGCAATGAAAGGGAAAACAAAAAAAAAAGTGAATACCTTTTATATTTGAGGCTAGACAGACACTGGCTGATACTAGGCAGAATTTGACAGTTCAGAAACTATATACAGGGTGGGCCACAAGTTTCCATACATAGGAAAAATAAACATTTTATGTTGGACAACCGTTTTTATTTATATAATGAGCTCTATATGATTACCATTGTTTCAAAAACACATATATTACTCTGTGTTTTCCACTGTTGATGAACTTGCATTAGCACAGTTGAAGTTATGCTTGTAATGGCGTTGGTGATACGTTCCTTGAGATGATTTATGTTTCATATCTTCACCTGATATACCGTGGCCTTTAAATGCCCCCAAAGATAGCATCAAACGCATCTTCTAGGGTATTTGAAACATTAAAAAAATAAACATTATGCATTTTCCTATGTATGGAAACTTATGGCCCACCTGGTCGATATTGTATGTGTAAGTCCTATAAGGACTTTGAAAATGATGGCGTCATGTCATAAATATGCTAATTAGTGCATGCTGTCATTTAAGCATTTAGCAACTTTTTGAGCTTGCTTTAGCCACTGAAGCTCTGGCTATGTTAGCTTAAACAAGCTAAGTTACCCTATGTGATTGCTTTTTTATGGAGCATTACTAGAGCAGATGCAGTTCTTGCACATCACGAAAGGTAATAACTTTTCAGGATACAAACAGTTTAATGGCCCTTTAGTATAAAATTAAACCAGCTGAAACTCACTAATTTTGAAATGCTGTGTGACGCCATTTGCGTTCTTGCATTTGGTTATCAGTACCTTGTCCATTATCATCTGACTCCGACGAGGTAAGATTTTATAAATTGCACCATTAGTTGAATATTTTCAAGGAAAAAAGTCTAGCATTCCTGCATTCCAGGTGTAATTAATAGCAGTTTTTTCTTATCTCTAAACTTCATAAACCAATTAACTAAATATGTCTGACTTTTGGACCAAAAGAGAAATATTTTGTGAGTTCTTGATTCCTCTTACCCTTAGTTATCAGTACTGTGGATCTTTTGAAGGTGTTGGGTGTCAGATATGTCTCTTTGCATTGAGAATTAGTAAGATTTTGGACATTGTCATGCTGTATGCATTTTCTGTGGCAAAGCTGAATTAATCGGGTAAATAAAATTATACTCAAACTTGCCCAGAGCAAGGAGTGAGTGTTGTGTTATATTTATTGAGTAAACACTGTTCATTTTGATTATGGTGATTGCGTAATTACTTTTCTACAGACTGTTGCATTATGGGTTGTCTGTAGCCTAATGCTACACTCAGACTACAAGATCTCATTTACCCTTGATTCACCCCTACTGACAATCAGAGCAGGAGTCTGTTCTGGGATCTTGGTCTGACCCGATGCTCAACCCAGATTATTTGATAATGTGAGGGGTTTACAGATGTAGTTGTAAATCTTCCCAACTGCTCACTGACTCACCGGAGCTGCCAGATAATATCAAACATCATTGATATTTAGGAATGAAAATCTGGATCAAATCAAGCACTGCTGAACCCTTGAGGCTAACGTTAGCTACCGATGTTAAAACTGAAAAATTTTACCTAAAGTTCTCACTGATAGACAAATCGTGTTGACCACATCTTCCCAGCTATTTCTCATCTCGACTCATTTAGCCTTTTGCTTTAGGTTTCTTATTTTCACTACAAAGTATTTTTACATTACAGCAAGCTGTTTCACCACAGTTTCCATTTTTTTCCATATGTTTTCCCATTAGATCAAGTGAGGTGATGCTCCCTGATCGCTCCTTTTGGCACAATAATCTTAAAAATATCACATATTGTATGGAGTGTTTCCATGTCTCAAATTAGATAGAGAAATATCTGTGAAGTTTCACCTGAAGTGGGTGGTGCAATCCGATTTCAGAATAGGATTTTAACACTCTTGTGGTCAAAGCCTTTTAATGTTGCTAAGCTAGCAAATACTCTCAAGTCCATTTGTAGTGATTCTTTGAGACTCATTGAGCCCTTATGGTGTCTGATTTCTCCAGTTTAATTTCAAGGAGTTTCTAAAGGCTCCTCTAATGTGCTTTGCTGCCACTAAGGAAATACATTTATGAGACTGAAAACGAAGTCATAGCTTCTCCCGATGTGTTCACTGCAGAAGTGAACCAGACAGAAAATACAAATGCATCAAACAGCTGTCACAGATGATGAGCTCAATAAGACAAAACCGACCCGAGAAAACGGTGCCGAAGGAGATGATTCAGAAATGAATCTGCTCACTGCAGTAACTCAGTGGCTACACCCACTGAGAATCTGACCTCAAGATGTCCCACTGAGCTGAAATTTTAGTAAGCAACCAGATGCTGTTACACTGTCAAATGGCTGAGAGGGCAAGAAAAGGTTTAAGTCAAACAAAATTAAGTTTCTGGAGGAGTAAGGACCCCTAAACACCTCCGGCGCATTCACACATCATCACAGAGCCGAGAGAAAAACACGTTTTTATCAAAACATGCATTTTATTTCACAAAAAATGAATAAATTCTAATGTAAGAGGGTTTGTATTGTGATAACTCAAAGTAATCATTAAAGACTTTGGTCTAAATAGAGTTTAGAATCGAATTTATTTAATCAGTGAATTACCTGATCAAAGAGCAGAAGCTGCACACTTCACAGTGCGGACACATAGTGGAAAAGTACCAGCCCCGCAGCAGATCATATCTAGTAAAAGCTGTGCGTGGATCTTTTCAAAAATGTGCTTTTAAGCATTCTGCTTCACATCTGACCTAGAATATACAGACGTGCAGCGAATGTGATCAGCCAGTTGAATTTTCTCCGTGAACCTCTTACATCCTGACAAGAAGTTCAATTTTTACGAGATAATAATACTAATAACAGACAATAGTAACAAGATTTAAAAGGCTGATGTGTGCTGAAGTCCATAAAAAATGCTGGACTGACAACTAACTTTAGTACCACAACAGACAGACTGTGACATTTCTGAGCTGCTACTACTTAATCTTTCAAGCGTTATCTTTTGAGATAATGATACAATTATAGGCTGCTGTCCTACATTTATGTGTGTCATGTATATCTGTTTCTGGCCTGGTGGCATTGATATTATACGTGGACATCACACGCTAGGAAAGGTGTAAAAAAATCTTGAGGGAAACCTTTGAGTTTGACTTTTGGGCCTTTTGTCTCCTTTTTTTTTTTCCCCCGTTACGGGTCATCCTCGAGGAGCTCTTCCTCTGCTGCCTTTTCGCAGCACAGTGAGCAGCAAAAGAACAGACAAGGTGCATGTTAAGTGGAGGTGGTGGCTCCTGTCATGGTCGACCTGGGCGCTATCAGGCGGGATCAGTCGGCTGTGTCTGGATGACAGGACTCTGCCTGCGTCTCCGTCACTGCTGAGTGTCCAGAGGCGTCCTTCGCCCTCGGTGTCATGACAGCCAGCTCAGCATGACAATAGGACAACTAAAGGGGATGAGCCGTCTGCTGTCAGCCGTTTAAACCACATCCCGCTCTGCTGCCGTCGCCATATGTCCAAAATTTTAAATGTGAAAAGCAAATCTCACTCACACATGAATGTATTTTTCAAAAAAATCTCCAGTCAGACTTGTCCATTCGGTAATGATTCAAAAAATGACCTTTAGGAAGTTCTGTTATTTGCGGACACTGGTGTGCAGGTCTTGGAACTCCCTGAAAGAAACACTGGCTTAACAAGCGAAAAGCCGATCTGTTAAAGAGAGAGGAGGACAAGATGCCAGGAGTTTTAAATTTATACTCAACACTAATGAAGCCATTTTGTAAAAGAACATGATGAAATTATTAACTGGTGGATCAACATAAAGATGTTTGACTGACAAAGAGCTGATTTTCATCTACAAGGACTGCAGTGGGGCTGAAAGAATGAATTAATTGTCCTGTCTTGAGCAGAAAACCATAAAGATTTGCAGTGTCTCTTGGGGAAAAATTGGCTGGCATTTTATAGACTAAACAATTAATCAATTAATTGGGCAAATAATTGGCAAATTAATCTTTAATGGGGACGATCGTTAACAGAACATTAATCAGAAAATTCATCACAAACAGAAACAGAAAGATTGTCTGCGTTTTGATGTTTATATCATCATAAATATGATCTGAAGACACCGCCGTGGGCCCTGGGGTTTTTCTCATGCAACATGGCCACAAGACTGGTGATCTGTCACTACACCACTCTGGTCGAGACCGAAATGTCTCTGCAGCTATTTGTTGGATTTGAAGTTTGGTTGAGACATTCACAGTCCCAATCTCCACCCTCAGGCCTAAACACTAAACCCTCACAGACTTAACTGATGTCACAGCTTTAGTGCTTGAGCGTGTGATTTGTGAGGGCTCGAACTGGTGCACACACTGTTGTGACAGCACATGCTGCTTGGAAACAACATGTCGCCGTTGGACTTATGTTTCATTTGCAGTTTGATCAGCTGCTCAGCTACACATTTTGGCGAACCACTAAAAGTCGGTACAGCCGTGAACATCTGTAAATCCAATGCAGCTGTTTCACTGAACATACAAAGAAACCCACAAATGTGCAAAAAATAGCGACAACAGCAAGCGTACATACAAGCTTCCTCGCAGATTTCTTCCCTGCACCAGCTACACTTTCCTTGTGGACATTTTGTGGGACAACTACAGCCCCTAAAGAATGTCTACAGATACGAGGACTCACAAAAAGGGTGCCTAATGTCACTGAAAAGCCCACATCAGAGCCCTCTCATGCACTTGACAATTTGACGGCGGCACAGCCAGAAGCCCTCGCACACTTAGCAAGAACGCGCCTCAGCGTCCATGAGTCCGAGAGCGTGGAGACTGGGATTTAGCCAAAGTCCCCAGAGCGTAAATTTTGTTGACTTTGATGAAAACAGTTTCTTGACTTTTGCTGTAGCACTGCTGTGAGTTTTGGTGGTTTTGGGTGAAATGTCTTGGCAATTATTGAATGCATTGCCATGAAATTTGGTTCAGACAGTCATGGTCCTTTTTATTTATTTATTTTTGCTAAACCCTTAACTTGTTTTGAGCATTTTTTGTGGTTTTATTGAAAGCCCAATAGTGGAAAAAGACAGGAAATATGGGTGTTGAGAGTTGGGGAACGATATGCAGCAAATCGTGCAGTTGGTTCAGGACATTATGGACCTCCCACCCATGTGCCAGGCCCATCCTGATCCTTTGTTGTAGTCCCATTAGCATCAACTTTGTGTTTAGCTAACTAACAGGCTGCACAAAAATAGTGAACTTGTTGAACTTTTTGGTTGGCTCAAGACAGTGTGGACATCACACCCGTGTAGTATGGGCCCTAACCATTTGGCTGTCAGGCTGTCCTGATCCCTTATCACAGTCCCGTTGGCATCAACTTTGTGTTTAGCTAACTAACAGGCTGCACAAAAATAGTGAACTTGTTGAACTTTTTGGTTGGCTCAAGACGGTGTGGACATCATACCCGTGTAGTATGGGCCCTAACCATTTGGCTGTCAGGCTGTCCTGATCCCTTATCACAGTCCCGTTGGCATCAACTTTGTATTTTGCTAACTAACAGGCTACACAAAGATGGTGAACTTGTTGGACTCTTCGTCTTCCACTGTATATTCCTGTAAATTAAATAGCTTAATTTGGTTTTTCACTGTTGGTTAAAAGCAGTTTGAAGACATCTTGGCCTCTGGCAAGTTGCTGCACTCTTTGTGTGCCATTTATAAACTTAAAAAAAATATTTGTCAGGTTGATCGATAATGAAAATAATCACCTCACAGAAAAGCAAAGTGTAGGCATCCTGCAATTAATTCAAAGTGCATGTTTGTTAGTGTAATGAAACCCAGATCTATATATTTACATTTTGCTTACTGCACCAGCGCCATCAGTCCATTTTGTAGCTCGGGCTGAGGGCTTCTTCTAGTGAGAGAAAATCCATTTCCTAACTGCACGCTTCCACCGCCACACAGAAGTACACTGATTATTCTGGAGGCAGAGAGCACGAGAGCAGGTAGGAGAATGCGGGATGAGGACCTACAACTGCCACAAGGTGCAGCACCAGCAGTGGCCTCAATCAGTCATCAGGTGCTTCGCCATGGATGGAGCAGAGAGGTTGTGCTGCTGGCAGGCCCCGGCGGCATGATTAAGGAGCGAGCGGCATGATTATGCCGCTCGCCTTATGAATGGAGTAATAGAGGGAGGCAGGGTCTGGTGCTAAATTCTCCTGATGGAGGTGAGACATGAGTGTGTGGTGGGGAGGAGTCCGAGCCGAGGCCCTCCCATGTGACCGCGAGAAGATAAAGGACTGACAATAGATAATTAAGGAACTGCCAGGACCTCTTCTCTATTCACACGGCTGTTTTATTAAAGGGGATTCAGTAAGGAAGAATATTAATATAAACTACAGCCTGTGTGACTCAGAGATGAATATAAATTGGGACCAGTGAGGGGAGGAATGCATTAGAGAGTGTTTATCAGGAGCGCAGGGGAGCTAGGTGATCATGAGAGTGGGCTCCACACTTTTGCACCGAAGCTCTGCTGTTCTCTGGTGAATACACAAACGCGTGTCATCAGCAACAACGGTGTTCTGAAAGGCTTGCATGTTCACGTATTTATACTGGTGCTGCAGAAAAATCACACAGCTGCAGTGTTTGCACATTAGTCTCCTGGCCGTTGACGCACCAATGCATTTCAGGATTTTTTTAAAGCTTTTAAAACTCTATTATGAGTCTTGTAGTTGATTTTTTAGGTTTTTTTTTATTTCTTTGGGGTGCTATACAACTTCACTGTTAAATGTTGGAGGTTTTGCTTTATTAATAATGGAAATAGTCATATCAACTTATATTTTTATAGTTGCAAATGAAAAATAGGCTTCTATCCTCTCTGCTGAATGCTCGGTCTCTTTGAACTTGCCAGCCAAATACTGCACATTAATTTTACATTTTGGTCAATGCAGTCTTTCTATTTTTAGTGCTGCAATGAATCAATATTTTTGGAGCTGAAATGTAAGGAAAAAATCATTTTAATATATTCTGCAACTGATTGATTATTGGCATCAGACTTACATTTGCTGGTTCCTGCTTCTAAAATATGATAATTTACTGATTTCCTCAGTCTCATATCATACTCTGCCAAGGAACACAGTGGCGTTATGTGACAATCGGCTAACATCTGTCCGTCTGTCAGTCAGTCTGTCTGTTAGCAACATTCCTCAAAAACGAAAAAAAACTGATTTGGATGAAATTTTTAGGGAAGGTCAGAAATGACACAAGGACCAGGTGATTCAATTTTGACAGTAATGCGGCTTATAGTCTAGACCCACGGATTTGTTAAAGATTTCTGTATCACTATGAGATAGTGGTACGGCGTCACTGTAACTATGACAACAACATTGACAATGACATTTGACAAGTTTGAAGACTTTTTCTATTGACTAAACTTTACTCCAAATGGCATCAGAAGTTTCATTATATTCTTTTCACATACCATAATCTTATAAATGTTGGGTTAGTTGTTTGGTCTACACAAAGTCAGAAAATGGTTAAAAAAAAACAAAACAAAAACAGATGTTGATCAATGATATCCAAAGCCCAAGATAACATCTGCAAATGAATGCAAACCAGAAAATATTGTCATAAATCAGAAAATTCAGTTTTTTTCTTACTGAACTTCTTAATTCCATTAGCTGATGGTCAAAGCAGATTAATTATATAACAAATTGATTAATAAATTGCTTATTGCAACTCAGTTTTATAAACAATTTTACCAGTTATCCTGAAAACTTGATAAACTGAAAATGAAAATCAGAATAACTTTATATTCAGTAACATTAGGTTCATTATTTATGACACCGGGCAGCACATTATGTCCCTGAACTATAAATGATCATTAGTGTGTCTCTGAACTGATAATAGATTAACGATAGTAACGATAAATTACTTCTTGCGCTGCAATACTCAGTGAAGATTCAACAGAAAAGTAGTTGTTGACAATTTTTATGAGTCACTTTTTACTTTTTAAAAAAAATGTCCTGCTTTAAAGCGTAAACTAAATTGAAATTATCGACCAATTTTACAGCTTTTCAATGTCTCAAATTATGGTCCAAAAGCAATTTGCAGATGTCATTCAGCAGTGGGAAATAGTGAAGAGTACTAATGACTATTTTTTGACATTTTATACACTCGGTATGTCATCTATTTTATCAGAAAACTAGCTTTTATTGCACAGATTAGTTGCAGACCTTTTCATCATATTTGAAGTGACTTCATTGTGAGAACACAGTAGACTTCGTGGATTATTTGCCAAAATTAAAATGCCAAAAATTTACTGAGTTCTTCTGTAACTTTCCTTATTAGATAGTTTAGAATCAGGGCCCAGAGTAGATTATTTTCATTTACAAATTCATTTTGCAAAGAACAATTGTTTTATCTATATTTTGTGAACAGTTTATTGATCAGTTTCCAATTTTTCACTTTAAAGGACATAATCATTCCCTGCTGTAGTCATTTAGTGTTTGGCGTCATGGTATAAAACATTCTGTTTGTGTTTTAACTTTTTTTCTTTAGACTAAACAAGCCCCTTGAATTCACAACTAATCCAAAAATCTGCAAAATGTTCTGACAGGATAGAAATATTATACCATCAGTGAATGAGCCAGTACATAAAGTCCAGACACTGACAAGTAGAGACTCCACTCTCCTTTGTCATAGACGTGGCTGCATGTGGTGGGTTTTCATATTATCGGTGGAAGAGGCTTATCTGATGTCGGGGTTGTTCAGATGGAAGTACCTCTCCACATGGATTTCAAAGATAAGTGTACAGCCTTATGCAATTTGGAGGATCCTTTTATCCAAAACGCCTGACAGAACCTGCAGCCTTACACATTTTAAAGATAAATAAGCATAGAGAGGAAAATGGGACACATTCCCAGGAAGCGTTACCTGTGGTGAAATACGAACATGCGAGATATAGTTGTTGTTGTTGATTCTGAACACAGATCACTGGAAAGAAAATATTTCACTGATGAGTCACTAAAAGGGCTTCTCTTTCAAGGGTAGGACTTGGATGGAAACTCAGTAAATACAACTGGCTTTAAAGGAAACAGGTCCGACAGTGTGTTCGATCTGACTTTCTTTTCCAGACACTGGCTGACGATGCTGCACCTAAACGTAATTATTGCTTTATTATATTTATTGTTATTCATTTTCCCCATCATCCTAATATTTGTGTTTTTCTGCACAATTTCCTAAAGACTGACTTCTAAAAAATTACTTGTTTGTATATTTAACAGCCAAAAACCCAATGATACTCCAATATTATCAGATTGCAGAATCTGGAATTACTGACCTGTTCCTTTAAAAAAGACCTAAACGAATAACTATTCAATATTGTAGTTTTTGGTTAAACTATTTTCATCAGTAAAACTTAACAGGTCACAGAAAATTGTTCTTTTGATGTAATAGATCACATTTAACAAACAGCCAGTTTAACTTCTGTACTTCCCTTTAAATTTACAACTTAGAATAATTAATAAAACCCATCTCCTCTCGTCTAGAGTCAAAAGTGGCATCTTCACATTTCTGGTTTCTCCCGTTCAACAGCACAAGCCTTAAAGATTTTCAGTTTACGTTCAAAGGACCAACACAAAGAAGGCACATATGAGAAGCTGAAACCAGTGAAGGGAATTGAGATATTATAGCCAAACATATAACAGAGGAGAAGCTCTTCAGCTTCTGCCCTGCTTGTCATTTTCATGCAACACCACCAGGCTGTATATCACAGCCTGCAGGAGAATAGTATGCCTCATCAGTGGTGAAGTACATTTAGTCAATCTTGAGGTACTGTACTTGGAAATTTCCATTTTATGCTTCTTTATTTTTCTGCTGCCAGCAGTACATTTTAGATAGAAACTTTATATTTTACCTGACAGATGCAGTTATTTCACAGGTTTAAGAATTTTCAACCACAGCAAATGCTTATAGAATATGATCTGTTGTTATAAACTAAACTATTTAACACAATATAAAGCTGAAGCAACTGAAATGACCCGCACTTTGATGAAGTGGAAAATTTTGCCTACATGCATATTAATAAATATCCAGTTCTGAAAATACATCAGTCTGAATAATGCATACTTTTCAATAGTTGAAGCATTTTTTTCTTTTTTTAAATCATTTTTTTATCTGCATTCAAATTTTTATGTCAGTAAAGCTGTTACACATTAAGTATCTGAGTATTTTCGAGTGCCTTGGATTATAGTGAGCAAATTTTTTTGCATCATTCATGACCAGATTTCTTAAGCTATCTTATTTTATGGTACCCTACACTTTCAAAGCTTCTTTGTAGGGCTGTCACAAATAACATTTTTAAACTTCAGTGCTTCAGTAGCAGTCGACACTGTTGGGGGAGTTGAAATTGGGTCAGAGACTGGGCGTGTAAAATACTGAAATATTTGGAGATGGTGTAGTTATACTGTATCGTGTTCATTGTTTTCCGAAACCTTGGTGAACTCGTGTCTCATATTGTGTTGATGAACTCTTTTCTCGATCTGTCCAGGTTTTTTGGACCACAGGGTCGACTGTGTAGCTTTGGCTGTGGTCAAACAATAAATGGCTACTTGCATTCTGCTGAGTTTACCTGCAGAATATTTTGCACACTGCCTTTGTCTTGTCATTGCGCAACTTAAAATATTCCCACGCAGGTGGAGTCTTCAGCATATTGTCTTCCTTTTTACCTGCCATGGTGAACTGCAGCATAATATTTACTGCTAATGAGAGTCAGGCGTTCAAGCTGAGATGTGTATCCACATTTTACCAGCACAGTTAAAAAGTGGAAGTACAGTACATGAATGGGCTGACAAAATCTTTTTAGCATGTTTGTCTTTCATGATAAACAGCATTTAGCTTTATAGAAAATTCCAAAAATGCTGTAATGGACCCAAATTCATTGTGGTTCAAATATGTCGAATTTTATTTTCTAAGTAAACGGTACGCCGTAATGATGGTAAGGAGCACAGAGAGAGAAACAAGTGGAAAAAAAGTAGAGATAAACAGGAGAGTAAGGTGTAACAAGGAATTTAGCTCCAGGTGAAACAGTAATTAGTACAGTAATTATATATTCTCAAGTTTATAGTTAAAATGAAATACTGTGTGACTTTTGAAGCAAGCTAATGTGACATTTCTGCAATGTTTTTTTAAAAACAAAAGGTTATACGATGCTCGCACCCATAGAGCGTTTATTTGGGTTTGCATATTTCCTGCCGTAAACCTTTAAGTATTAGAGCTGTATTTTCTTTCTTTGCTTCTTATAGTCATCTTATAAGTCATACTACATTCATGGCTGCAGGATAAATGTACCCGAAGGGATAACAGAGTCTGCGACCTTGTTCTTGTTGCATCTCTTGTAGAATAATAATTGGCAATTCAGCTCCTGAAGGAAAGTTTTTGCTGCGTGATTGTCTGTGCACCAGCAGCTATTGAAGGTAAATTTAATAAGAAAAGGAGTCAATAATACACTTGTGTATCATGATATAGTTTTTTATTGTTGGGTAAAATGACAAGCGTGTTTTCTCTATATAAATAACAATCACATGAAGGAACATACAAGACATGGCTATATGAGGTGAAAGCGGTGTTTGTGATCACAATGTGCTTGCGTACAAGCTGTAGATAATGACAGCTGTGTGTTAGTTTTCATTCTTAAAAAGGAGTGTGCTGATTACTTGCTCTGAGATGATGAACAGAACCTGCATGAGTCTGTACACTCATGAAAAACTAATGGAATCACAGTCAGCCACTATGTACAGGACACAGAGAGAAAAGTCATCATCAGCAGTACAGTCGGGTTTAAAGGATCAACGAAAAGGCTCAAATTAAATTAAAACCAAAATATATACGAGTAAGTCTCAACAGGAAAGACAGAATGACTTTATATAATCTGTACACATCAAAAGTTCATACTAAATTTGAGATACAGTTGCCCATTGTGATTCAGAGTCATAGAGTGCTAGGGTGAAAATGCATAGAAATGTGTCCAGCTTGGAAACGGTTTCATTGACTTGCCAGCTACAAATCTACTGCAAGAGCATTTAGAAAGAGCTGTTTCTCACATTAGAAGCTTATCCTTAAAGACCCTCTACATAATACAACCACAACTACCACACTCCCCAGTGTGCTACCTCATCATCACTTCACATTAAAACATCCACTTAAAACACGCTGTCAAACAGAGCAGACAATGCGTGTTTTCCATTTTTAACTCTACTCTAAGATGCTTCTCTGTTCTTTTGTTTTGGTCCAGGGATATTGAAGTTATGATAGAATTTCTTCACACACGAGTGCTCTATTGACTCTTTGCTAAGGAACATTTTGAAATACTTAAAATTTCACAATGTGTAGTGTATAAAGCTGGTACAATTTAACTAACATCACCACTGACTTTCAGTTTTCTGCTTTGGACTATAAAGGAAAGAGAATAAACTGTATCATTCAAAATCTTCCAAAGCTGGTTATAATTTCAGATCAAAGGTTATAGAGCGCACAACCATAATGAACCACTCAGTCTCCACTTCAAACAGGATGGGATCACAGCAAGGGCTCATTTTAATTAGATTGAGTTGGCTGCGTTTAACGGACAGATACAAGAGAGCGGTAGATTTGTGAGGAACCACACTCACCATAAATGAAGGGGTCAAAGAAAGAGGCGTAGTCTGCATTCACACTGGGAATAATTACGCTAATTCCTCTGATGGAGGGGAATTTTCCTTGAAGGCACAGGGAAAAGTTGGGGATGGGTAAACTAAAATTGAAAGGGTTAATCTGGACTTATACTACATACATGTAATTATATATGTATGTATGCTGATTTACTTCAATTTGTTTTCAGAGTTTATCTACAGCATTCCCACACATTGAATACAACCAAATCATAATGCAAAGTTGTACACATTTACAGAGTCATACCAATTTTCCTGAAAAAATGTTACTAGCGAGCAACTTTGTTGACAGAGAGGCAAACCATCAGGTGAAATTTTAAAAAAATGACTTGGCTCTAAGACAGTATCGATCAATTATGCCCTCAGGGTTGTTGTTTTTTTTTTTTTTCTTTTGTGGATGACAGTCCCTCATCCAATGGACTTACAAATCAATTTGGTTTCTGAATTTGTGGTTTTCACAATTGCGCTCCCACAAAATGAAAGAATCTGCAACAGAATTCAGTGCAACAGTACCTTTGAAGGAAAACAAAGCTCACTGGTTCTTTACGTCACAACTTAAGACTCCCCAACCCACACCACCACGTTGCCTTTCAGGACATCAGTGATCTCGCAGTTGAGCTTGTTGAGGCGTCCATCTAGGATGAAGAGGGACTCTCTGGACGGTGTCATGAGGTACTGTCCAAACAATCCACTGCCTGCCATGACCCTGTTCCTACTGCTCCATGGCCACTCGAATGACTTGGTGGCCTCTTTCAAGCTCTTGATCATCTTGACTTTCCCGGTGCTCAGCTCCACGAACAGAGCGTCAGTTTGACGGCCAGAGCTGCCGAACACGTTGTACTGGTGGACCTCCGTAAAGGAGCGTTGGAAGGCCAGGTCAGACAGATGCAGGTTGGTGTGGATGTCGAAGGGCTCCTGGATCTCTCCCCGCTCTGAGACCGTCTGGATCCTCATCAGGCCATCGCCATCATCGACAGTGACCAAGTAGTGGCCGTCTGGAGACACGTAGGGAGTGCCGGTGACGTCGCGGTTTTGACCAGTAATGCTATCCGTCACACTGTCTAAGATAAGCTGGGGCTGCGTGGTACCGGTGGAGTCTGGCCTGCAGTTAACAAAGTAGTGGCCACCAAGATGGGTGTAGGCTACAGACTTAGGGATGCAATTATACTCCCGTAAACTGATGTTTTTCACGTACGATGTAGTCTCCAAGTCGATCTTGTGGAGGACAGGCTCATTTCGATGAAGGATGAGACCAAATCTGTTGAGAATGAAAAGAGAAAAAAAAACAAAGAAAAATTCAATAACACATTTTTCGCTTGTAAACCTCAAATTAGGATATATTTCTATAGAAATGGCAATGCCTATTGACCGGTCCACCACTTCTTCAAAAACGAATGGCAGTACGTCCATTAGTTGTGATATGTTGGACATTCATTCTCCCCTACTGGTGACTTTGATGATGAACGTACTCTTTAGACCCACAATGTCAATATTAGTGGTATATCACAACAAATACTGAACAGATTGTCAAGAAATTTGAAGCACTAAATCATGGTTTCCAGAGGATTCCTTACTTTTATATAGCCGCACCATCATGTCAAACTTTTTCATGTTATCCACTGAAGTAACTCTTCACCAACTGGTTGGATTGGCACAAACATTCATGCCTCCCAGATGTTGACTACAGACCTATGGCCTTTGTTGATCCCATGAATTTCCCTCTTGCGCCAGCATGGTTAGTTTAAAATGAAATATTGAACTTTAAGCACCCTTAAGGAGACTTGCGATAAACTTAGTGATACCTTATTTTTTCATCCTGTGCTGTTATCAGATCACATTTTTAAATAGTCCAACCTAGTTGTTCTGGACCAACTACAGCATTTTAGTTCTAGTTTTGCATACAGAGAAATAACCAAATAAACATAGTAAACTGCTAGTATTTATACTTTTTTTGCCTCTCAGAACCACCTTCCCAGCTGTTTTGCGTGATTAGGAAAGTAGGACGACTCGTAGGTTCATAGTAAGAGAAATTTTAAAAGAAAATTTAATCATGATTAAGATGACGTCAACGTGAAATAAGAAATGCTGAATGATTTATACTGGCTAATTCTAAAAACTGTTGGACTGGCACATTTTTAAAGGAGTAAAAGTTAAATGTTGCTGAGAGGTCCATTTAAACACTTCAACAGCCAAATTTTAGCCCCGGACAATCTTCATATTTCCCTTATAATTGAGTTATAGCAGTGGTGTGCTGTATGTGGGCATGGATCAGTGGAAATGCTGCTCATTAGAAAAGCCCAAAGAATCTCCTAATGGCACATGGCATTATAGCAGCTGAACAGGGTAGAGGGGAATATGCAAGAAGCAGACGGGCCTCAATTAAATGTGAATGCCAGCTGATCGATGCTGACAGGCACTTCAATCTTGCTGTCATTCATCATCTTTTATGCCTTTTGAACACCAGGCTGTCTGTACCTGTGGACAGAAAAATGGCTGTTTGAAAGCCACGGAGCACATTATCATCACTGTGAAGGGAATCATTGATTCAGAGGTTGTTCTGTCCACTGGGTTCAGGTAGGAGACTGCACTGCATCATAAAGATACCAAATTCTTGTTTGTTTGTTTGTTTCTGCTATTTTTCAGCAGTATTTGTACACAAATTGACCTAAAACGTTCAACAATCCTGAAACAATCCTTACCATACCAAAGGTTTAGCTTTTGTTTTGTCTACTAGGTTCAGGTAGGAGACTGCATTGGATCATAAAGATAACAAAATTAATATTTTTTTTGTTTGTTTCTACTATTTTTAAGCAGTATTTGTGCATAAATTGGCATAGGACATTGAACGATCTTTAGCATACCAAAGGTTTAGCTTTAGGTCTGATTTCTGCAGGAGTTGTTCATGGATGTTTGGCAGTTGTTTATGATCAGATAGCTTTCTGGCGGAGAAGAAATGTGTAAATCTGTGGTTAGCTTATTAGTGGAGTAGTATTTCAAATTAGGGGCTACTGTAGTTTTGCCTGAGACTGTGTTGAGATAAAACCACTGTGCTACAAAGAACTTGTCCACATCTTTCCAGAAATCGATGATCAAAACATAATTACACTTTTTTTTCTCTTTGTGGCTGATGTTTTCTTCTCTTTGTTTTTACTGGAATTTTTTATTGGGTATATCAAAGGATAAATCCAACATGAGCAGTTGTCTCATTTGTATACTGAGCGTTGGTGTCTTATATCTTTGCCATACATAAAGGCAGCTAAAACATGCAGTGTAAGTTATTGCAACTTACATATTTATTAAAAATCATAGTGTGCCCAGTTCAAGAGGTGCCCAAAGAATACCCAGTGTTGTTTTACTGAAGAAAAAAACACACTGATTTATGTAGCTACCTCTGTCCACTGAAGTAGTCACTGCAACCTGTAACTTCGATTCCTATCTGAACATGTGTCAGTGCTTCTGCAGGAAAATCTGAATACTTAGAGTTGAGGACACTTACATGTAAAAGAGTTGCTTTTATAACTGGGGGCTGTGGGGTTCTTTTGACTGGAGATAATCTGTTAAGATGGAGACATGGTAGGATTTGTGCCTCATTTAAATTAAATGTTAACAGTGCAATTTATGGTTAAGCCATCCATTATCCTAATCAGTCCTGCCACTCAGCTATTGTGATTCACTTAATATGGCCATCATTTTGTGTTATTTAGGGTAACACTGATCTTGCAGCAGCTCTTGAGAATTTTCCATTTCATTAAATCATTTTAAAACTAATAATATAAAAACAACTTTTCAGACTATTGTGTCTTTCAATATTGCTTTAAACTCGGCAGAAGAAATAACTCATATTAAGACTCTTGAAGTTGGATTTGTAATTCAACAGTGAGAAGACCGGAGGTGTTTTACTTTCTTGTTAAACTAACCAAATGGGTTTTATGTGACTTAGAAAGCTGCACTTGTTAGATTAAATTCAATGGGAGCCCTCTGTCACGAAACAGGTCGGCTCTTGATCCAACTGTGTCCTTCATGTATTAAAAAATGAGCTCTAAAATGGGCCAGGTGAGAATGTAGAAGAAAATCATTTAAAAATGCATTGTGCAGTTTAAAAGTGAAAACCCTTTTTCATCCGGTGGCAGACACAGCGGATGATTTACAGATCAATATTACAACTCTGCCTGTCAAACAACGCTGAAATTGTTTTGCTATGGATTGTTTTCAATATTGTTGCTGTTGTGACAGATCAATGGCCAGCGCACACATGCCGTGATATATTGATAACATGCTTGGAAGCTAAAGGTCAGCGGTGCATTTTTCTCGCAATGAAATCATTGTTTTTTTACAACAGTGCATTTGTTGTCATGTGTGATAAATTAATAATCAGACATTGTTTGGCCTCACTCTGATGTGAACACAGCTGGGTTGCTTCGTTGGCAGACCCAGATTGTTCACTGCCAAACTGACAGCTGCTGTTTGTCATTTGGACCAGTGATTAATGCATTAAAGATTCTCCCCGCTTCTGCACAACAGGGTTGTGCTCATCTGAAGCTACGTCGCATGTTATCATCTCATCTTCATGTCAGTATTTTCAGTCTGGAAATGGCTGAGTCTGAACACTTAACCCCGAAGTAGCGTCTGCTCTGCAGTTCAGTTAAAGATCCTGAGGGTAGAACTCATGAACAGAGAGCATAACAATGAATGCTGTGCAGTAAAATATATCTATAACACAGCAATTCTTGTTCACCCGTCCTCCAGTGCGAAAACATCGAATCAACATCTCGCTCGACTTGTTTGGCCAGGAGGCAGTCTGTGCAGTGATTAGAAATTTGTGAAAAAGTGATGTGGGCAACCTGAGCTGCAGGGTACTGTAGATGTGGGCATAAATAAGAAATAACAGCTTTTTTTCCCTTTTTTTTTTTTTTTTTTTGCTGACATGTAGAGTTGCCTGACTGTATGTCGATGGTTTTAATGAATGTCAGTCTTCAGACGTTCCTGTTCTCTTTGTAGTTGCCGCTGAGGGAATCCCCAGTCCTTAAATAATTCCCGGAAGTTGTTAATATATGTTGGCTGTTCTCACACTGCTCATGCTGCTAAATCGACTAATCGATGCATTCCTGCCTACAGATGAATGGCTGTATGGCTGCTTGATGTAAAAATAATAAAAATCTAAGCCACAAGGCAGGAGGTAATTTAGGCTTCCTTAATGGTTGCAATGAAGTGTATAGATTCAAAGCTTTTTCTATGCTTGACATATAAAATCATATATTTTCTTGTTAAATATACAGGAGACTGCTTCTGTCTGACTCTGTGCTCTGTGTCCAGCAGTTTTGTGCTAATTGCAGTGTATCATATAATGATTTTGTCTAAAAACAATCAGCGACTAAGCAGTGCATGAAGAAGACAATAGAAATATTGTATAGAAAAGCGCTATGCAGTATAATACAACACTGCTCTAAACTAAATGTAAAAATCTCTCTGTACATTTCAGTTCAGCTTGGGCTACATGACTGGTATGTTCAGCAAATAAATCTGTCAACTTCCAGTGACTTTTGCATATTTTTTGTCAGATTTGAGCTATTTTTTAAATGTCTTTCTTGTAATAATTCATGTATCTACTTTCTTGCCATTTTTTTCATTGGTTTGTACATTCTTGTGCTGAAGTATAGCGATTTATCAAGTATTTTATGGATTAGATTCACCAAAACCAAATCTAAAATTCCAAACCTCTTTCTCATGTATCTTTAGAAATGTCAGGACTGAGTGCTTACCTTTGTCTTATATGATAGTAAACATCAGTAGTGACAGACATTTTCCACTATTGTCTGACATTTCATACACTAAATTACACATAATGTATACCGAGAGAGGACTTTATCCACATTGCACTCTCCTAATATCAGTTATAGCTAGCAGCTTGTGCACAGGATTGCAGCTCTGCCGTAAGAAAGCAATTTAATTTTAATGGTTATACAGCATGCCATTACCAGTAAGCCATTTTAATTAATTAAAAATGCATTAGTTTGTGCTCAGGTATTGTGGTTTAGCTTTTCGCCACGTGAACAACCTTTATAATAAGACGACGTGGCAGCAGCATACAGTGAGCTTATTTTTAAAAGCAGCAAAAACGATGAGCAACCAGCTGTTAAAAGCAGCAGTTTTGAAACACAACATTGCAAAAGTGTGGTCACACTTTGCTGCAATCTTTCTCGCTGGTCTCGGTGGATCTAATTACAGCTGTGCCAGCAACCCCACCCACACCACATCCACACTGGACGGCTTACTCCTCCACTCCAGGAGACCGTTAACATCCTGAAATCCTCCAGACCTCCTGCTTGTTCCTGGCCTCTGCGTGACATTAGCCAAGCGTTTGGGAGCAGCTTCTCTGTATCCATGTTAAGCCCCGGTGTGACAGCTGCTCGTGACATGTAAAAACCGCTGCAGCATTTTGATACGCGCTGCAATTAGCATATCTGTGCTTTATTGTTGATGAACTAAAGCAATAAGGAGCAGGTGAGGTCCCTAATGCCCCCTTTCCCTGGCGACTGTTCTTTTTCAAGTATGTTTTTGCTGTTTTATCTGGATGAGAACAAAGAACTAAAGACTTATGTGAGTGGTGTTAACTTGAGAATGAGACTGCTGCCTGGTTTGAGGAGGCAGTTGTGTTTGGATTGTTTTCTTTCTGATTTGTCTCAGACGCTGCTGAAGCAAAAATGCCAGCAGCAATAAACATTTGAGCTGATTCAGTTTTTAAAATAATTTCCCTTTTTTGAAAGAACAAAGGTTACCTACCTGCATAGCATTTGAAATGAGGTGAAGCTCAGTTGTGGCTGCTGGGGCCAGATGATGGTGATCAGAATTCTGGAGGCTTTACATTTAAAGTTTATTGCAACTGTTGAGCTGCAGCTTTTTGTCGTGACTGAAGGTTTCCTCAGCTCTGCTAATGTTGCCAAGATATTTAAACAGTGCATTAATATTTCTAATTTCCTCTTCTTTTAAATCATATTGTTTACTGCAGCTTTCTCGTAGATGCTCAATCTATTTTGTTATCTTTTAATGCACTTCTATAATCTTAATGTCTACTTTCTGAATATATTTCCTTGCCAATGTCAGGCAACTTGAATTACCTTGTGCAGGAATTGTGCTATACAAATAAACTTTCCTTGCCCTGTCTTACTGGGGATATGTTTATATATTTTACAATACTCCTAGAATTACAAGAATTACAAGACTAAACTGTCAGTGACTGAAAAATTCTCAATGTTTGTTAACAGTTTTTTTTTTAAATTAATATGAGGCAGAATAGCTAATGGAGCATCTGGTTTTTACAGTTATTTTAGGTGATGGATCTGTCTCGTGTGCTTCACAGACGACCACAGGGCCTTTGTCCAATAACACTCTCGCTCTCACACCGTGCAAAACAATGCTCATCCACATTACTGTTGTTGCATTGAGTCCTGAAGAGATTTTAAGTGAATAAAATGCCAATGGGGTGAATTTAATTTGCGAATCAATTTGCATTAGGAGTCCTGTTGCATCACCCTGGATGTACCTGATGTGGTTAATGATGAGGCTGGAGGCGGGAATGAAGAAATCGTCCACCCTGTCGAAGCGCCTGCCGACCGGTTGCGTGTGAACAGTGTGGTGGGAGACTCTTCCACTGGCCTGATTGATCACCTGGTGAATACGACAGAGAAGCAGGTGGGTGTTTAACATGAGCTTGATGAATAGTGCTGTGGATTTCTCCTCATTTAAGTCTTTAATTCATACTCATTTGGAGCTCACGTCCAAGTAGGAAAAACACTTGCACAACTGGTATGTTTTGCTTTTCGTTTTTGCGGAAAAATCTTATCAGCTTTTCCTCTTATTGCTGAGATGTTGGAGCTTCTCAGTGGGAAGTGATGCGTACTGTTGTCCTTGGTGTATAAATAATAATTGTGCATGCATGGGCACATGCAGACATGCGGTTGTGTGTAGGCAGGGTTTGCTTTGATTGTGCCACAATGCACAAAGCAAATTGCCACAGACCAAACTCCACGTTCTGAATTTCTGTGCAAGCGATGACAAGTAAAACCACTAAACACTGAAGCTGTATCAAGACGACTCTTAGAAAAAAACAAATGAAAAATGGTCTCCGCTGCATATTCGTTGATTCTATCTTTGGCACCATCGTCAAGCTTGTGTCATAGTAACATCTAGCACAGTGACACGTTTTTGCTGTTGTATAAAAAAACACATGATGCATCTAGTTGCTGTGTGTCAAAAAGAAATGGTTTTATACACAATAATGATAATCAAAACATTGATCAGTTGATATGTTATCAGACTATAGATGTTTTATTTAAAATCCTGTGTGCTGTTCACAACACAAAGTGCTGAAAATGCGTCACAGTCCAAATACTTAACACACTGTACTCTAAGTGACTATTAATTAGGCCAGCAAGACAAACAAATCAGAAACTGAAGATCCCAGAGAGACTGAGTGACTAATGCATCCATGTCATACTGGAAAATGGAGACCGTGATGCGTTGGAGAAATTCACATTTAATAAGGTGGTTCTTTACAAAACGCACTATGGGAGTTGCTCTGAAAAATTATCTTTTATACCTGTCAAATATCAAAATGCAGCAAGAGGTGCTGAATTCATTGTAGGCTGGAGGAAGTCGGTGTGGTTTATATCACCTTCAATTTCCTGGATTGGCTTTGTGGACAATATCATGCAAATTTTGAATCCCTGTTGCTGATATTATGAAAACATTTCCATGCGGTATTAATTATAATCAACCAGGAGAAGGCGTGAAATTCCTCCATCAGCTCGCTTTATTTACACCAATCTGATCTATAACTAAAAGGAGCCGTTGATTCATAGAAGAATAATCTATGTTTGTAACCAATTAGCGACACTTCAAGTAAAAATGTCAAGCATCTTCAAGTACGAGCTTCTTAACCGTGAGAATTATCTGTTTCATCTCAGAAATTGAATTTTGCACCTTTGATAGAACAAGTATATGTAGGCATCACCTCAGACTGTTGGAAATTTTGATCAGCATTATTTGCAGTGCTGTGACACTTCATTAATCAAGGATGTAATTGGTGTTTTGACCAGACATTTAAAGGACACACAAACAAACCTGACACTGCTTTGACCGTCTGTGTCGCTGCCATTTCACTAAGAACAAAACTCTGCAGCGGAATAAATAATGTTGTGGAATTATAGCCTGTGAATTGTGGGATTTTACCTGCAGAGTGGGGAAGTTCTTCTCCATGTCTCCCCAGCTGAGCAGCCACACCTGGTCGTGAGATTTGTCATAGTGGAGCTTCACAGGATACGGGTCGGTGCTGACCGTCTGAAAGGGGACACACAGCCGAAACCAAACCCAACTGAGCCTTTAGAGACAGCAGGGTCACAGAATAACAATTCAAGGCAATCTAGACTTTGCTTTTGAAGAGATCTGCTCTTTGATGTGCAGTGGTAATGCTTTTGAAAAGTTTTTCCTGCAGACTAATGCATTGTGGGTTGACAGGAGCAAGTCTTCTTTTAACAAGGCAGACTGGAGGTGTGCTTTTTTATGTATAAGGTGTGTTTGGTGTTGAGCTGCATTTCAAATCAAGTGGTGACAGACACAATTGCTTTACCACACTGAAGTAATTGCTTTCAGTCTTTATCCGTTCCTTGACACGCGGCGGCAATATTCCAAGTCAGAACAATAGATGAGTCGCATGTGACAGAGAAGCGCTCCTCATGCATTATGTCCACCTGAGTGCAGATAGACAGCCAGCTCAAAGGGAATAGGGAAAGCGCGGGGAAGAAGAATTTGTGTGGTAGCTTCACTCTCAGCGACAGCATGAAAAAGCAATCATCTTTTTTCAAGAGAATTATTGCAACCCTGTATTCCCACAGCCCCTTTTGACAGCAGCTTACTTTCTACAATATTTGTTTTGCTATGGAGTTCTAATAGTATTGTTTACCTAGGCAAAATATATACTGCATCACTGAGACACTAAACCGCTCCTAAGAGAATTATTGCAAATAAGAAGAGAATATCTGCTGAATTCTAACTAATCTCAGAGCATGTAGTCATCAGAGAAAACAGGTGTTCACGTTGTTCTTCTTCTCTTGACTAACAACTTCTTTCTGGCTGAGGAAGATTATCAAGATCCTCAGCCAATATGCTCTGCTAACTTGAGCACAGACTGCGCATCTGTCAGAGCTGAAGCACGTAGAGCATTACAGCTACTTCAAACATGTATCCGTGCGCACTTTGCAAGTAATTAGTTATAACACGCCAAATACAACTCACTCATTGAAAACTGTTCTCTGGGAATTGAATTATTTACAAATTCCAAAGTGCAGCTTGCTTGTTATTATTACGTGACACGCAACAATCATATTCGTATTTCAATGAGAAAATGGAAAGAAGAGAAACCGAAACCAGAACCCATGTCTCTGTTCCCATTTGAGACGGGTGAGAGCTTCAGGTGGTTAATTAGCAACTGGTAATATAATGCAATGAAGCTAAACCTCCAGGCAGCTGAATAATGAGCTTGTGACAGACTCTGGGACACCAACCTGCTTACTGGCAGGTCCTGAGAGGCTCCAAGCTGTAAACAGCCATCACAGTGTCAGGAACATCTGCAGGGATCTGAGCAACCCCGAATTGTCCTGACACACCCAAAAGCCCACTGACACTGATGATTTAACTCAACACTGCTCACTATAGATGTGTTGAATATTGTCTGTGCCATCTCCTGAGCAAACCTCACACAAATGAAATTTTCTCAGGAAAATAAATGGTGCTGCAAGATGGCAGAGTGTTAGGGAGGGACTGATTCTTATGTCGTCTGTGTGGAAAACTGCAGAGGTTGCCATGTTACAATATCTATGAAAGGTTGCCGAGTGACAGTATCCGGGAAAAGGTGGGTCTAAGGGCTCACTTGGTCACTACATCAGTCTGAAGGTTAAGTGTAAGTCTTGACAGCTGTAGTTTTCTGAAACACGTCAGGTCAGGGGTTAGCAGTCAAACAAAAGGCGACACAGCTGATCTTAAAGCTGAAAAAGGAGCACTTTATATCATTGGTTCAAGTGGAACAGAGCTGTGTTGATGCACTGCCAAGCTTTCAGACAAGAAAGAAACCTAAAAGACTTTGTCCTGTTGAAAAATCAGACATGTGGACAGAGATGAGAAAAGCTCGTAATCTGTTGTCATAACGAGATTTGGTCTTTGGTTCCATTTTATTGAACCTGAAGACTCTTGGATCCTTTCATCCAATCGTATGATTTTGAGTTCATGCAAGTGACCAAAATAATCTAAAGATTCATTGAGGTCTTTAATCTGCACAAAATTGAGTTGAGAAGTCAAAGATATGAAATGTAAACTGAATGTACACTACTGTTCAAAAGTTTGTGGTCACTTAGGAATATCCTTATTTTTGCAAGAAAATCAGTTTTCTTCAATGAAGATAACATTAAATTAATCAGAAATCCAGTCTAGACATTATTAATGTGGTAAATGACTATTCTAGCTAGAAACGGCTGATTTTTAATGGAATATCTCCATAGGGGTACAGAGGAACATTTCCAGCAACCATCACTCCTGTGTTCTAATGCTACATTGTGTTAGCTAATGGTGTTGAAAGGCTCATTGATGATTAGAAAACTCTTGTGCAATTATGTTAGCGCATGAATAAAAGTGTGAGTTTTTATGGAAAGCATGAAATTGTCTGGGTGACCCCAAACTTTTGAACGGTAATGTATATATAGTATTCTATGCTGAGAGACCTGATTTAGAACTGTTGAACTTGATAACCCACCCCGTTGGTCAAGTCCAACAAAAAACAAAGGTCACAGTCCATTCCCACTTTTAAAGTTCAGATACCAGTCAACTTTTGTTTTACAGTTCCAAAATGAAGCTGAATTAACTAAAGCTAATCTCTTACCACTGAAGCTTGTCATTTTATTAACAGCTAAGTAACAGATATTGCTGTTTTTTATTATTGTTTTGTGAGCTATAAACCCAGAAAAAATAAGTCCCTAACAAACGAATGTTTGGCTTTTGCCCCCTCCTTGTTGTGCTGTTACTGTATGTATTAGAGGCACAAACTGGGGCCACAGCACACCACTATTTGTACTTGGCTTCACAGTCAAACTACCTAACAAAGCAAATGGAGTTTTGCTTGTATCGATACTCTTGGAGAGAAAGCTTTTTTAAATTTTTGTTTTGTGTCTACAACCTGTATTTTGTAGGAAAAATCTCCCAACAATCACCTGTAATAATGTGCACAGCACAAATAACATAATTTTGTGTATATTTCTCATTAAAGGATAATTTCAGTTTATTGACCTGACGGAAAGTCCGATTGAAAGTAAAAACAGAAATTAGCTGCCTGGAAGAGCTGTTTTGGTAACTGGGTCAGGGTTTTGACTGGTTTGTATACATGTGCGATCCCGTTTTGTGCAACTCCACATTTCCCCGAATCTCCACAACAGTGTTGGAGAGTGCCATGTTAGCACAACCCGTAAGAAATGTGTCAAACTGAAAAAAAAAACCCAGAATCATCCTTTAAATAGGACCCTGCATCACAGTCGGCTGGCAGAATGCCATATTATACACCTGTTGCCAAGCAACTAAGTGACCGACTCTAAGCACCTCCTTCAGTTGGATGCTGTTGGAGTACCAGCATCTGCAACCCCTGCCTTTTCCTCTCACACTCTCACATGTAATCTACAACAAGTGAGGTCATGTCCACCTGAACCAGCAGAAAATAATCCAGCCACAACCATTTGTCTATTCTAGCAGTGTAACAAACATTGAATGGCTTGAACAAGGACAGAGTTATCTTCACTTCACCAGTGTCTCCAGTCTAGTCTGTGTGGTGAAACAGACACACATGGACTGGAGCAGAAGAAATATCGTGAAGTGAAAGAAAGGAGAGGGGAGCAGAAAAACAGCAGTAGAGCTGAACTGGAATGAGTGCAAAAATAATTACATACATAACATGAACAAAACTTGTTTTTTGTACTAATTGTTTGGTTTGCACTGCACTGTCCTTCCATTTATCAATTTGGGAAGGGTCGGTAGTTTAAAGGGAGGTACTCACACACAGTAACATGTATATGCAGCTTGGATTACAACTAAGGCAAGGTGTGTGACTTCAGTCTGGGCTGGAGGTGTCATTACTTTACTATATATTTATATATCTAACAGCTGTTTGCTTTTATATTAATGCTATATTCATTTTAAAATCGGTCTTTCAGGCTGCTACGTCACAATCAAAAATGTGTGAAGTCCACAATTTAGCCACTAACTGTCAGTAACTCTGATGAATGCTAGCTAACTCTGGATACTTGAGCAGAAATGTGACTTTTACCATCACCTTTGAACAGATGCAGCTTCTTGGTGATGCTGAGCTGACTGCATACATCTTTCTCGCAGCCTAATACAACCTTGACATTTAACTGGATTTATTTACAGCTTTAGAAATAGAAACCCAGTGCACACAATCGGGATACCAAATGTTGCTGTTCTGTATCCCCAAGGGACATCTATTAACCATGGCCTGAGGGTCTGTGTAATTTGAAGCTAATAACTTTAACAGTAACAAAACAAGAAGATTACCAAGGTCGTCCAAGTTAATACTTGTTCAGGAGCAAAACTTAAGCTCAGCCCACTGCTGGCTGTAACAAGGTCTAAGGTCTGTGATCATCTGAAGATAGTGGGTACTGAAACAGATTTAAAGTTTGCATTACTGGGTCAGCAAGCAGTCAGATGTGTTGTAATTTTTATGACTTCTCGCCCAAAACTCACCAGCACCAGTATCAGCACATCATAGCATTGACTCATGTGTATTAGGATCCTACTAAATTATTACTTAAGGAGAATATTTTAGGTTTGAGCATATATATAAGTTGTTTCCAAAAAGTCTGGATAAAGTTCACATTAGGTTTGGTTAACAGTAAGAGCATACGGTTCAATGCTTTTCGAATAATTGCGTTTCTTGATGGAGGATGGTGCTTTGTGTCAAAATGAATTCTTAGGTTATGATTTGATGAAAAAAATGTCCTTCGTTCCTCAAAATCATTCACAGAAACCACCCATATGGAGTAATGATGTATCGAAGGCTGTTGTGAAATATGCTGCTTTCAATCAATGTGGGAACACTGAGGGGGGTGGGGCAGCAACCTTGAGATTTGTTGGCACAGATGGAGGTAGATTTCTGTAAGAAAGAACTTTTCACTTTTACAAAGGCACAAACAAGGAAAGATTGCCTAATTATTTCCCCTTGTCCCTGTAAAATTGTCAAAGCCTCTCAGTGTTGCTGGCAAAACTGACATGAACCTGCTTTTCCAATTTAGCCAGAAAATTACCTGGACAGCCTTCTGAGACTGGATGTCAACTATGAGCACTCGATCCAAGGTTGGCTGTGTCACATAAATAAACTTGTCCTTGACGTTGACCGCTGATGACCACACACACCTCTGAACCGCCTCTCCTGGTGAGGTTGGGCACACCTCCTCCTGCAGAAACAAAGATATACACATGCATTGTGAGCTAATTGTTTTTCATATTGCAAGGAAATACCTTCTCATTAAAAAACAATTACCTCCAAGTAGTCGTTACTCTGTCGCCTGCTACTTGCAGTCTTATCACCTATGCTGATGTGAGTCGCGTTATCTTGGCAACTTAGATAAATGAGCTTTGCGAGGTCCTGCAAAATCTCTGTAATCGCTCCCATTTGTCCACACATAATCCACAGAACAAAGCCTGCAGATGATCTGCGGCTGTTCAGCTCCCGGTTTTGGCAGCTCTCGCCTTCCTGGCCAACAGGAACCTTAACCAGCCTTCTGTCTCTGGAGCTTCCCTCCCCTTCAGTCGCTCCCCAGCCCCCCAAGCCTCCAGGCTGTGCCCAGTCGTCTGTTCCATACTCAGTGGGACAATTTAGGGAGCTGCTGGCCAGCAAGGATGAATGAAGGGCTCCAGCATGGTGGAATGAACTCTTTCTCTCGTATTTACAACCGCAGAGGCAGTTCCTGACAGGTGCCTTCCCACAGGCCAACTCCTCTCAGTTAGAAGGGCATTAGGTAATGAATGAACTTAAATGAACTTCATATCAAGGATGAGGCAGCATTAGTCTAATCTCTACTGCAGACCCCCAGTCATCATGTGTCCTTTATTTTCTCTGCAGAAGCAGGTTAATTTGGATAGACATAAAACAAAAACATCCACCTCGGAGGTTATTTCAGTGTGCAAAAGACTAAAGCATTGGCAGTGCTTTGACTTTTTCTTGGCTCCATAACAAGGTCTTTTAATTCTTTCTAATTACAGTGTCTTTATAGGTTGCGATGTCCAGGTGTAGCACCATCTGTCAGTGTGTTTGATTCAGAAAAGGGTTGGAGAAGTCAGTTATCAAAGCAAGAAATCCCAGCACCTGCTGAAGTAATTGTTGAGTCATTGGTATTGAACCCTGTGACACCCCTGCAGACCTACACTGTGGTCATTTTGTGCTATGAGGCTGTAAATATCTAACTTATTGCACCTTTAAGAGGTGAGAAATCGAACATCTGATGCCCAGCTGAGGGTGTGAATGGAGGCGGCTGTAATCCTCCCTGTGTTTATGTGTGTTGCATATGTCAGTATGTGTGTGGGTGCAGTCCATGGGTGCAATCTATGTAGCTTAGAGCTTCTAAAGAATGCAGATATATGCGGTTCCTTTTGTTATTAAAAATGCCTACACTGTTCAGATACAGCACTGTATATATTTTTTCATGGATCCACTAAAATCCTGCATATGACATTAGGCAGCACTGGAACCATGCCAGGAACTATACAGTGTTTATCCCTCAAACATATACTGTAATAAATGCGACTGTGAAATTATATTGTAAGGATTTCTGCTGTCTATACTCGACATGTAACTTTGAGAAATACGAGCATTCTGATCGCCCCCTGTTAAGCCACTGGATGATTTGTGAGCACCAGTACATTTGCGACACATGAGGTGTTTGTGGAGAGGAAAACTGAGGAAAACAGTGAAGCAGTGACATCAGAGTCAAAAAGAAAAATGTTATGGTGAAGTAGCCGCACAATCTTCATGTATGCTGTCAAGGTGTTTGTCTCCAAACTGCTGTACTCCGCTGAGTGTGGGTCTATGACATCACATGGTTTTGTCCATCCTCTGCATGCCTTCACACCAGGAGTCTTGATTTTTGTGCTTCTCCATGGTTTAATAGACTGAGTAGGTAAATGATTTCTATTTTGTTTAAATGTTTTTTCCTACTTTGTTGAACTGTAGCCTAAGAAAATGAGGTTTAAGTCCCAGTATGAACAACCTGTGGTTATGTTTTAGTCGTTAAACAATACATTTGTAGGGAACACATGGCACCAGGATGCACTATGGGGAGAAGGCAAGCCGTCAGAGGCAGTGTGATGTTTTGGGCAATGTTCTGCTGGGAAACCTTGGATCCTGCCATCCATGTACACCCTTTTCATGCAAACAGTATTCCCTGATGGCTGTGGCCTCTTTCAGCAGGATAGTGCACCGTACCATAAAGCAAAAATGGTTCAGGAATGGTTTGAGAAACGCAACAATGAGTTTCAGGTGTTGACTTAGCCTCCAAATTCCCCAGATCTCAATCCAATCAAGCATCTGTAGGATGTGCTGGACAAGCAAGTCCAATCCATAGAGGCTTCACTTCCAGGACTTAAAGGATCTGCTGCTAACATGTTGGTGCCAGATACCACAGCACACCTTCAGGGGTCTAGTGGAGTCCGTACGTCAGGGACCAACACAGTGTTAGGCAGGTGGTCATAATGTTATGCCTGATCGGTGTATGTAGCACATTGACATTACAGGCGCATAATCCCTCTGCTCATTTGTCAGCCATGAAAGAACAACATTCAACAGCACCGCGGTTCTCAACACGAGAGCAAAATGCTAACTTCTCAGATTGTCCTCTGCTGCAGAGGAAAGCTGAATAAAGATACTTAGCAGACTGACTTTACTACAATTGGACTTTGCAGTGTATTCCTGTATATCACATTTGATCACTATATGCTACGATAGTGTAATGGATTGGCTGTGAGATTACCATAAACAGATCAATCAATGCTCCTCTGTGATGGAGAAAACGTGATCTCCATGCTGGGAACAGCCTCATGTGTTCTTACCGCAATCCACCAAGACAGCACCTGAGCTGGCATTACAGCACCTGCCGTGATTGATATCCTAATACAAACACACCTCTCGGAGGAATGCTTGGCTGATTGTTGTGCATTCATGGCATGCTTTATGTATAACAGCCATCCAATCAGCATAGGGCTCCTGGATGAAAGGCAGCTCAGAGGAAGGCGCCTATTTGGGAACACATGTAAATCTAACGGGTATCTATCAGCTAGCTGCTTTGACTATTTTGCTGCTTGAAAGCTTTAGTGATAAACGGTGATTCGCAGAGGGAGGCCGGGTGTAAAATGTCCACTGAGAGGTGAAACCCCCCTCTGACTGCCTGGGGTCTGTCAATGAATTAATTGCAGAAGAGACTGTGTCCACTGGGTTTTGTTTTCTGCAGAAAGCATTACCGAACAGAAAAATAAGTGACTATCAATAAGTGCTTTAAAGTTGAACCAATCAATGTTTTTATATTAACAAAGGAAACAAATGACTGGTTAATATGAAAAGTGTCTCTAATAGTGTTAAATCCACTGGGAATTATCATCTGACTGCAGTCCCCTATAGCTCAGTGAGGGATTTTAGCCTTTTTCAGGTCATAGTGTCTCATTTTAACTGAGCACATGATTACTCTTTTACTCCCTTCAGTGGAAAAATATCCAAATACTCAGAGTAAACTATCATAAAACAAGGGACAGACAAAGTTAGGATCTAGCTGCTGAACATGGTGGAGAATTTAGATCCAATTTAGAGTTAATACTGGAACATGATCCTAAACAAACGCAAATTTTGTTGTTTGCATGTCTGCTGGATGCTTGTCAACATGTTTGTCAAGTTAACCTCATGAGGTAATATCTAAAATTAAACACAATTTATACTATGTTTTAACATGCTGTGTTGCCTTTCTATACACCTTGGTTACTGTTGTTTTCCTTAATGTTCAATGACATAATGTTTAACTCTTTAATAGTTTAATTCTTTACCTTGTTGGGCTTCTCTAATCTGGTCTGAACTCTCATCTCTTTAGGAATTCACCAAAAAACTTGCCATATTACCTGCACTCCAAGTGAGTCACACATCCATTAATTTGAAAACCAGGAGCGAAATAAAAGCACTACATTTCCCTTTGGACCTGTCACAGACGGAGCAAGACAATGACATCGCTATTTATCATGCAGGCGCTTGAGGACATATAGATCTACATTCACATCATATCTCCGTGCACTCATAACTATATTGATGGTGCGGTGGTTGGAGGCACTGAAATGTACAGCTGCAAACTCTTGAACAATGAACCTTTACCTGCTCAGCTGCATTTAAATAGGAATCTCAGCTAAATCCCATTGACTGCTCACGTCCGATATCACAACAGGATGCTTGTTGTTTCCTTTTAAAAACATCAACAATTATATTTGTCAAGCATTTTCACCGATCATGCACAACAAAAAAAAAACACCTGGCTAACACGGTGTTCCTGAACAATGTTTGCAGTGTGACAGGGCTTATTATCCTGCTGAAAGAAGCCACCGCCTCTATGGTACATGTCAAACTAACATCCAGATGAATGCCGGGATTCAACATTTCCCAGCAGATCGTTGCTCAGAGCATCATGCTACCTCGCCATCTCTTCACCAAGAAAATAATGCACTCCATCCACATAATGTAGAAGAAAATATGACTCACCAGGTCATACCACCTTTTTCCATTGTTCCATGGCCCAGTTATGACGTTCATGTGCCCGTTGTAGGCGCTTTAAGTGGTGAACAGGGGTCAGCATGGGCACTCTGACTGGTCTGTAAATACGCAGCCCCCATATGCAGCAAGCTGCATGCACTGTGTGCTTCTGATACAATTTTATAATAGCCTGCAGTAAGGCCTTTAGCTGTTTGTGCAACAGTAGCTCTTCTGTGGGATTTGACCACAGCAGCCAGGCTTTTCCCCCCACGCATGTTAGTGAGCCTTAGGTACCTGACTGTCAGCAGTTCACCTTTTGTCGTTCTTTTGGTAGGTACTAAACTCTGCACAGCAGGAACACTGCTGCTCTTTAGTTTTGGAGATACTTTACACCAATGGTCTCTCCATCACAGTTTAGTCCTTGTCAGAGTTGGTCAGATTCTTACACTTGCCCCTTTTTCCTGCTTCCAACGCATCAATGTCAAGAACTGACTGCTCACTTGCTGCCTAATATATCCACCCCTCGACAGGTGTCACGTTAACAGGATAATCAGCATAATTCACTTCACCTGTCAGTGGTTTTAATGTTGTGGCTAATCAGTGTTCATCATACACGCTTTTGTATTTTTTATTTTATGTTGGAAAATGTACAGTTTTTGATTTATGCCTGCCAAGGGCTCACAGCACCGTTCAACACTCTCTTTTATGTTTCTATTTTATTGCTTTATCTGGTTCTTTGACGAGATTTTTTAATGTAATAAAATATCCATTTTACAGGGAGCATTCAACAGTGTTCTGACTCTGGCAGGCGTAAATCATTACAGTTTGTTGGACTCCTGGACAAGAATGTGTTTGGCACACTGATTGTTTGGAGAGGAAAGAGCTTAGATTAGGTCAGAATAATTAAAATGACATATTGAATTAATGCGAAACATTATACTTAAATTAATTGTAAACTACAGCGAGTTACATTAATTTTCTACACTGGAGGTCTGAGGCTTTAATCATACAAAGGTCAAGGTTAAACACACTGTAAACTGCACCATATGACGTTTCATTGCAGACATGTCAGCACGCAGATATTGGTGGTTCTCAGTGATGTGTGTTTTCTAAATTTTTTAGACATCAGTAGTGCTCTGTAGCACAGAGGAAGAAGCAAAATCAGGCTTTGGATACACAGATAACATCTGTTACACAATACAATAATTGTGTTTTTTTTTTATGGGATTTGTCATAAAAAATAAGAATATAGAAAATTGCTGAAAGAAAACCTTTAAATAGATGTTTACAATGGGGAAAACTCCTCACAACCAGCAGCTGCTTTTACTTAATAGCCCCAGAAGCACATAGTAAAGGATGATCTGTTCCAACAGTAAGGCCCAGTCATTCCTCCTCCCCCTCATAGGCTTCAGCTCACACATATGAGTCATTGTTAAAAGAAGCCGAATGTTTCTTTTGTCTGACCACTCACCTGCAGAGCCAGCAGCTTCTCGCTGGGCTTAATGTGTCGCTGTATCTCACAGGCCACCGGCTGAATGACTTTAATACCGTCCTCATAGAACACATAGAACATGTTGCCAATGCCGAGACCTGCAGAGAAGCAACAAGAGCCCTGTTACATACCTGGAAATAGCTTATGAGGCTGCACAGTGTGAACATTTGGAGAGAAATAAGCCTACAACACTGTTATCAACTTTTGAAGCATCGAATCATTTAATCCTTCTCATCACAGTTCAGTAACCCTATTACAGAAATTCAATTAAGTCTGTTTAATGAATGCTTTAGAGGAGCAGAAGCAGTCTAGACGTACCTTCTTCTCGCCACAAAATGTTTGCCACTGTGAGGGAGAAAAAGAGGAAAGCACGGTTGAAAATAAATGCAAGAATCAATTGGGTCCTTTTGTGAGAGCTAACACACAAACACTAACTCCTGTTGAGGCAAAGAGGAAAGCAGACGACATGAAAGTTTTATGGAAACTGTCTCGCTGACACCCAGTGCAGCAAACAATCGATGGAGCTCTCTTCTTGGAAATAATTTGATACCAAACATTGGAAAATAGAGTGCAGTCAACAACAAGCACTGTAAAACAGGCTATGATTTTTTGGATTGTGCAAGCTTAGGCCGAGAGACGTAAAATTTATATATATATATATATATATATATATTTATATATATATATATATATATATATATATATATATATATATATATATATATATATATATATATATATATATATATATATATATATATATATATATATATATATATATATATATATGAATAAAATCTTTGACATCAGATCAGCATCCATCAATGCGAGCTTTATGGGTAAGCTGCCTTAGACACCCATGAGTAGTCCACAGGTTTCCGGCTCAGATGATTATCATAAGTCATTAGGAGGGATTAATGTGCTCCTTCTTCAGCAGCAAACCCTGTTTTGGCTTCTATAGCAGGTAATTTCTCATTAAATTCACTTAGAGGTGACTAATGACACAAAATGTGGGATGAAAGCCACATAACACCCTGAGTGCTTTAATGGGCAACCTGAAACACGGACCGGCAGCTGGCTTTCAAAGCAGCCGCTGGATAGTCTGAGAGATACTCTGCCATTGTAAGACTAAATAGCTGATGTGGTGAGAATAAAATGTATGTAGTTTCTTTGCATTCAAATATGAGAGCAAATTGTGCTGCTCAATCAGTCTTATCCTCTGACACACCAGCGGCACTACTATCCTCTCGCCCCGGCTTTTTAACTGTGACCTTCTCCCATCGTTCATCTGTCCCCCAGTCTTCCCTCTGCTTCCATTCCATCTTCCATTTTCAGTCTACAAACCAATCTCCAGCCCAATTCACATCCGATTCTAATCTTGCCTCTATTGCAATGCTCATTCCCGCAGCCTCTTGCTCGGGTGGACAGATGCAGAGGAAGAAAAGGGGGAGAAGAGACAAAGCCAACTAGACACCACTGTGCCGTTAGTCAGCCGTAATCTTTCCAAAGTGCTTTGTCAAGTGTTTCCTGTGCACTCTTGCATACCCTTTAGCTCATTAAAAGTTGCACAAAAGGAGCAGACTCTATAGATAGAGGAACAAGGAAGGGAAGGCAAGGATAAAACAAAAAGAAAAACAATACAATTTATTTGAGATCTGCCAAAAGTGGAAAATGGAGAAAATGGAAAAGAAGAGTTGAGATGAGATCTTGCGCGCCCTGGTCTTTTCCAATAGCCCACAGTATTGATGCTATTCATCACTTGGCAGAAAGACTGTGGCTGTTCTGCGCATACAATGGGCCCATACATCAACTTCATCATCCATATAACAAAACAAGCTGGCTGCCACTGTAGGCGGTGAGTTCACTCTTTCTGCCCGTAATAACTATGTTTCCACTGGGCTCCAAACATCAGGGACGCCACGCTCACCAGCCAGTCTGGACTCTGCAGTTCCTTCCCGTCAGCAAGGTTACATAAATTCAATTTGTTTACAAGAGCACGGCGCTACGACAATGGGCCAAACAGCCCGTGGTGTTCATCACGGCGGCATGGCAGCAGACAGCAAATGCATAATACAGGTAAAGTAATAGTAGATGCAAATGCAACGTTGAAAACTCAGGATGACTGCCTTGGGTCTGCAGGTTTCGCTGCTCTTTCCAGAGATTATCCCAGAAGTTTCTTGGAAAAACCAAGCCCTAAGTTATGCTTTAATTATAAGCACCAAGCAAACACTTTTTTGTTGACAGACCACAGTGCAAAGCCTGCTCGCTGCTGTAGCCGCTTATAATGAGGAAGTGAAACAGTAATGCTGCAGAAAAGGGGGGAAATTCTTGCACTCTTGTTCTCTTTTTCTTTCATTCTGTCTTCGTCTTCGCTGATACAAAAAGTCCTTTGAGAGCAGCGAGTGCTAACATGCAGAGCAGATACCACATATATCCAAGCTATGCCAAAAAAGATTTCAGATGCACCTGCCAACTCCCACTTACAGTACATGGAAGCCTGGATCAAGATGCCCCAGGACCCCCTCCTTTGGGTTTTAGTCAGAGCTTGTAAATCTGAATATCAGCAGAAATAAGTCTGTATCAGCGCCATCTAATACTGCTCTCTCCAGTGTTCCTTCTTTAATATATTTTCCTTTTCTTCACCACTAACTCCCAATTCTACAACCTCAAATGTTCTCCTTTTTAATTTTCTTTGCATTGATTTTCTATAAAGAATGTGTGTGACGGTTTCACCTTTTTGTTTTGTTTGTCCGGTTGACTGAGGTTAGCTCCTCTAAAAACACACATATGTAGAAATACATATGATAACATACACGTTCTTAATTTTCTTCACACAATAAGCAATAGTGTGTACATGACCAAACAGTATTTTTAGCAAATTGTAAAGAGAACCTGGTTATTTCGCATAAGAAAGATCTGTATTTTGTGTTTTGTCACTTGATTGAAGTGTTCATGGATGTCATTATCATCAATGCACTAAGGACAGCAGAACTAAGAGAATAGCAGTTACCCTGTTTGCTTATACTACCCATCTGCTGTCAACTGAATGAGAAGACAAGTTTTCAGAGACTTTAAAACTTTTGTAAGATCAGACATTTTATATACTGATATAATTGCTGATACAGCACGGCTGTTGTCATTAACATTTATTAATGCAAAGGTTGTCAGACGATGCTGTGACCATGAAATTATGATTGAGGCAGCTGTCTCAGTCCTTATAGATTTTGGCTGTGATGCAGAGTTTTGCTGCTTACCAGCTGGAAAGAGGGAGAACAAGAGGAGACTTAACGGTTTTTGTGCCGTGTTTGACTGTAAACTGAAGTCTGTACAAAAACAACAAAGACCTTGTCCAGATGTCTATATAGTTTTTTTCTAGACTGATGTCATCCCCCACAGTTAAAAAAAACAAACAAAAAAAATACTATAATAAGCATCCTAAAGCAGCAACAGCCTGAATTATGCATAACGTTAAACCTTAGTACAATTTAAACAGGTGAGAAATATAAAAATTCAATCATTGTACAGTTGGCATAACTGGGGAAACAAGCATCGAGACCAAAACAGTTTCTTGTACCAAGCTGTAAACATATTTTTTTTTTCTTCTGTAAAGCTTTAAACTTTAATATGAAGATCTATAGGGATTGGTCCATTTTTTGGAGCCAGCTTCAAGTTGCCATTTGAAGAACTGCAAGTTTTGAAAAATTCTGTCTTGGGTTCAGTTTTTTAAACTCAGAGTTTACCCCTTGGTGTGAAAAAAAAAAGGGGAAACAGGTTTTGCCCTGAGCCCATTCATCCCTTCTCAAGATGTACTATTTATTTAATTTTTTTAAACAACAAATGTATAGTTTCAATTTTATGAAAGATTCAGTAATATGGCGATTGCAGTTAGTAGATTGTGCATTTTGTTTGGGAATGACTTTTATATCATGAGGCTTATACTGGAAAACTTAGCATCAGGTTCTATGAATTCAGAATTATAAAGCCCTGTGACACCTTTGTGAATTTTAGAGGGCCACAGAGAAGGTCATGAAAATGTAACTCTCTGAAAGTAGGTGGAATGACTCAGTATCTTTTACTTGCATGATTTGCAGATTGAAAAAAAATGATGTTTTTTACGTTTGAGGAAAAGTCATCAAGGGTCATTTTAAAGGCTGAGATATTTCATGTCTAATTCAAAGCGGCCACCAACTGATGGTGACTTGAGTCTGTCTGGTGTTAAAGTGAATACTGATGAAAAAAAATATCATTTTCAGGCCTTTGTGCTTCTCACTCGGCTTCTTCTCTCTGCACTACAAACAGTTCTCAGTCACCTAGTGATCAAGTCCCACTTCAGACGGAGCAAGAAGTCTTTCAGCTTTTATTTTTAACCCATCCACTCTTCAGTCACCAAATTCTTTAGATTTTTTAACAGCTTTTTTTTCATTTCTTTTTGCAGCTGTGTGCTGCATATATTTGCGTTTGAAGATTGAGGGCTAACTTCAACAGCAAGTCCCTGCCAGTACTATTTAAAAGTCAGATAGAGTGAGCAAGCTTTCAAAATAACAGGTCTGACTGCACTAGAATTAGAGCTGGGAGCCTGTGGAGGACTGAGGGCTGTATCATCTCTTTAGTAAGAAAAGTATTCAAAAGACTTAATCCTTGGAGAAAAATCCCTGAGCGTTTCAAAAAAATACAAGCTACTGGAAAGAACTTGAAACATCAAACTTGAAAAACTTACACTCACAAGTATTTGTGACACATCACAAACAAAGACAGCAATCGGAGACATGGAGAAGAAAATACAGAGCAATGTAAGCAATGTGAAACACCTAAGTTGATGAAACATGCCTGTTTTTTTACGATATAATTAAATTAATGGTTACTTTTTGAAACTCTCAGATTAATAATAATTGAGGCTGCACACTTACAGTGTCTTAATTTTTTTTGTTATTTCACTTCAAAATACTTGGTTTGACCATATTTAAAATACATGGATATAACCAATTAATTTTGTTCTTGCTTTGTCCTCTGCTCTTCATGTTTCGCTTTGATTATGTATTTAGAAAGATCAGTATTCTTATCATTAGCATTATTATTGCATTAGTCTTCTACATAATCGTCAGAAATATTCATAAGTTGTCGTGTTGTAACAAGGGCTTAAAAGCGTTTTTAAACTTTCCACTGGATTTACAATATTCATTCCACAAAGCCTTCAGCATGAAACTCTGTCGACAGGCAGTAGGCTGCTGACACCGTGGATAGCGTCACTGCCTGGTTCGAGCTCCTTGCTGCTGACAGCGTGTCCAACGCTCTGTGAAAGCCTGCTGTGATGGAGAGGGACACTACTGATGGAAACATGGACGCTATTTTGGCACGATCTGATCTTCTCTGTTCAGGGGATGTGGAGCAGACAGCATGGAGGACGGCGCAGAATAAAACAGCTTTGTGAAGACTTTGGTGCGGAGTCATGGTTTTCGTCCATGTGGCATCGAGGCCCAGGAGATTGCAGGGCTTTGTTCCAACCAATCACTTCACCAGCGGACTTCACTGATTAGATCTTCCCTCAGCCTGAATCTGTGAAATCAAGCAACGCTGTGTTTGATTGGGACAAAGGCCTACCAACTGTTAGTCGTCCAAAAATGGCCGAGGAAAACACTGTCAGAATACGGAATAAAGACGGCAGAGCGTGTAGAAGACAGCATCGGGAAAAATATGGAATAAGGGCAAAGAATAAAGTTTGGCGCAAAGACAGCAGTCTATAAACGGTTGATTAAAGGGGCAATAAAGAGCCTATTAGAATGAAATGTCCTTGATTTATATAAAAGGGAGGTGTGAGGGTCACTGATACTTTAACCATCATTCCAAATTTGAAACCACTTTCGAAACCTTGAAGATCCATTTGCCATCATGCTTTCCACCCATTTTTTTGTAACTATCTCCAGTGAAATACCACATATTGTGCCGAATGTACAATGAAAACAGAACGCACAATGTGGTTTCATTTTTTTCATGTTGTATTTCTACCTTTCTGAAATCGTCCAAATTATTTCACATTTCATTTAGTCTACTTTGAAAAAATACTTCTGACAGTGCAGGGAGGAGATATGAATTTGTGAGGTATTACTGGAATTGGTGCAGTCGGTCTCTTGGAGGACCAGCAAGAACAGACTGTCATGAGAAATTTATTAATGAAAAGAGAAGTTTTAAATGATCTGCGACTGTTAACCCTCGTGTCGCCTTGCGGGTCGAAATTGACCCGTTTTAAAGTTTGAAAATGTGGAGAGAAAAAAAATATTTTCACAGTGAAACTTCTGATGTCCACATTTTTAACATTTTTGGGAAATCTTTGAACATTTTTTGGTGGGAAAAAAAGAAATGTTAAAAATATTTCTTAAGAACATTCACAAAAAAATCAACCGGATTTTGGTTGATTTTTTTTGTGAATGTTCTCAAGAAAATATAAGTTTTACTGATTTATATGTAATCACTTTAGATATTTTTAGGATTTTTGGAAGATTTTTACTCATTTTTTGAAAATGTTTACAAGAATTTTCTTGCCAAATTTGAGGAATTAAAAAAAAAAATACCTTCAAGGAAAACTTTTAAGGAATCATTGGAGTTTTCTTCCTGAAGGTTTTGCAAATTTTCAGAAATTTGGAGAATTTTTTTGCAGATTTTTTGGGACTTTTTTTCAGACAAGGAAACAATATTTTTTGGTGCCTGTAAATGAGGACAACAGGAGGGTTAATAGAACTGTGTGACCTCTTATGACATGTCAGAATCCAACAAGCCTGTTGACATGCAGTAGAATCATTCATCAAAACAAGTGTGCCGTGCACATAAGCAGGGACGTATCTGCATTTATTTTTGCAACAGTCTGCTTGCCTGATGCAAATAATTTAACTAGCATCTCTGCGGTGCTAATTGTGGTTTGACAGGGTGCAACATCAGTCTTGTTAGAAACTGCAGATGGAACCTTCTGCCTTCATACAACTGTGAAGTGAGTCATCAAAGTGAATGAAGTGAAGCCTATTAACTGCTGTAGATTACAGAAGTGGTGAGAATCACTCATTAATCTTTATTCTGTACGTCTGACACCACGTCTGTTTTCAGAATGTTTTTAGCTAGCTGGAAAACATACAGTAGTACTCAAAAGATGAACCAAACAAGAATAAAGGGGGTTGTGTATTTAGATGGAGGTGTGTTACCAAATAAAGTCACCAAAATGTATGATTATGTTCACTGCTGCACAGCTTCAGCCTCACAGCGTCTCCTTCCACTGTGGCACAGCAGCACGGTTGAGGAAATAATTGTTAAATACATCCAGTCTGACACAGTGGATTTTGCACCCTTCACCGACTCGAAAACAAAGTCCTAAATATCTTGACAAGACAGAACAAGTAGATCGAGACTTACAATCAAGAAAATGACACTTTAGAAATCCCCGAACAGTTTGCCAGATGAATTCATCTCTCTGAGTGGGGATGTTTTTGCAGTGCAACAGTGTGACTCACTTTCCTGCCCACTCATGTTTTAAGACTCCTTGTTCCTGCTGAAGTATTAAAAGGTCATACATTAATTAATGAAGCTTTACAGTGAGTTATGAAGTATGAAGTAGAGGAAAGGGATTATAAAGCAGAGACCACTAGAAATAACAGTAGAGTCGATGTGAAGTGCTGTTTGTACTCCTGGTCATGTTGCTGCCGCTGTACTGTAAATAGAGTTGCACAGATTTAACTATGTACTTTACACTAACAAAGAAGTAATTGGAAAATGCATTTCACAAATATTATTTACCCTTTTTATTTGCAATCTAGGCTTCATTGTAAAATGAAAATTGACTTCACAGTACATAATAACATGCTTAGTTCCTACAGATTGACACTCAGAATAATTTTTGAAGTTAAAAAGTGTTTCCACCTTTTGAACTGCTGTTTCCTTGAAATCAATTTCATACAAACAAGCTCTTAATCAGCAGCCTCCCTCAGCTTTTTGTTTATCTACCTTTGTCAAGTCCTTTAGTGTAGTCAACAAAAAACCTTTCAGTAAAGTAAATGAACATCAGCACAAGAGGAAGCACTGGGCTGATTACAGTAAGCATATGTGAGCACTAAATGCCAGGTAAAGTAATGTGATGTAGTCATTAATTAACAGTATAAGCACTGAAACTTGAGCTTTTACCGCAGCCATTTGAAGGGGGAGCAGTATATGCATGCCTTTGTATTAAATTATTTATTTTTCAAATCAGTCTAGGCTCTTTAATATCATTATTCGTGTTACATTTACAGTAGCCTTTACATCAAGGGAAGACATTGAGTTGTGGGTTTTTTGTGGTTTTAAATGTATCTCAGCATAAAATAATGGAGATATATATTTTCATACATGTGGAGGGGAGATTTGCTGGAATACTGCAATATCAAAGCCACGACGGTGGGACACTGTGACGGGAATAAATGTAATTATTTTATTCCCTGAAGTGTTACACATGCATTTGCCTATTTGCAGTGGTACACCTCGCTGCAATAAATACTCCAAGAGCAATTCAATCAGTAAGGAGGAATGGATCTGAAGTGCATCTGTCAGGCTCGAAGGCTTGAAGACCCCCTCTCATAAAAATTACATTTTTTTTTTTTGTATCTAGTTGACATGTCCATATGGTGCTTTTTTTTTTTTTTTTTTTTACATGCTAGGAGACATAACATGAGTGAAATAAGGAATGAGCGCCATGAGTATTTCCACCTTGACAGTGAGGTGTTCTAATAGCTGTCTCAAAAACAGATATTCTGACATCCATGGTTTTGTGCACAACAAACCTAAAGAAACAATCCTGTCAACTTCCAGGCTGGGACTTTCTGTATCATTATACTTCTTCAGAATCTGTTTCCGTGTAGTGTAGAGTAGTTTGAGTAGAGCCTTAGGTGAGCTGGTGTGCTTAATATGCAAGTAGTGGAGGGTTCAGTGGTGCGACAAGCAGAGTTTTCAAAGATTTATTCATTCTAGAGCAGTGGTCTCCAGCCACTGAGCTGTGGACCAAAGGAATAAAAACGTTTTGTTTTTTATTTTGTTTTCGACAGTCTGCAGGGTGTTTTATTTTGAAAAATGACTAGATTGTCTTCCCGTCACTTGTGTCTATGCTTGTTTCATGCACTTGACTTACCCGGCCATTAAATAAAGCCGTCAATCTAACCCCTGCCAAAATGAATAAAGATCAAACATCTCTGGAGAGCTTCTTTGAGAGGGAGAGACTCGATGCTAACGATGACCATAGAAAATCCTCTTGCTTGAAACCAGTCCATGGTGCAAGAAAGATTAGATACTGCATGCTAGAGGAAGCAGCGGTGTAGAATTAGAGTGAAGCCATTTTGAAGCATGAGTGTAATATTTTCATGGTAAAACTTTCTAAATATGTAACTTTGATGAACCGAGTGAGAGATGAGGTTCAGTTGATGACCAGAGCGGGACTTTAATGGGTTCAAGGATATCTGTTTCAGCACAACGACCACAAACAAAATGCCACCATGTTCTGTCCTCCATGCTAATTATCTCTAATGAGAACCAATTAAGAACAAAATGGCCAAACGGTAAACGCTCACTCTCGGGCATCATATAAACAAATCTTAACTGCTGTGCAGATCGCCTACCTAATCATGATTAACAAGTTTTACTGAAATCATTCGTGCACAGAGAATGGAGTAAGGTTGGAAATTTTTCCTTAACTCAATAAATATGTGACTCAGTGGATGTAGTCGCCCCTTCAACTGGAACATGGCAGACTTCCTTTCACACTAATAATCCTATTAGTAACCATGCGATTTAAAGTTCTTTAATGAGTTCACCAGGGCACTCCAGCCAAAGAGGGCAAAGGAGCTGCAGTTCGTGCCCCTGTCCAGGACTATACAGGTCACCGATACGAGTCAAAGTGCAGCATAATGCCAAGGCATAGCAAAGTGAAGAGACGAAAGCAACAAACGCTTGCTTTGAGCCCCGCAGATCCTCTGACACTGCAGAAATAATTGGCACATTGTGAAGGGCAGATATTTATGCCAGTTTAGCAGCAGACTGTCAGAGATGGATGGCGCTCTGCCTGCCGGTGACAGCCTCCGTTAAAGAGATCCCACAATAGTGACTGCTCAGGTTTTCCCAAACAGCGAAGTAGTTGGATAAATTTAAGAGAAAAACAATTCAGTGACGTGCCTGCGAAGAGAAGGTTTTGACCTTCAAGCTCCTCTGTGGTGAATTCATCTGAAGAAGATCACTCATGCCTCTCTCATCAAATCAAGTTTTTCACTTCATCTCCAGCCTAATATCTTATTCGGCCCCTTGACAACTGGCTTAGTTAGTTATTCAGCTCTCCCTCTCTTATTGAAGTGTTGAGAATGAGAAGCTTAGGGCGGGTCATAAACAATGCTTTCACAGAATGAGATCATTACTTTTCACAAAGTCAGATTTCTAAAACGTTTCCAAGTATGATCACAATGTGTCATTTGAGTCTCTGTCTGGTTCAGATCAGTGCTATTAGATCAAGGGTAGTCTGGTGCCAGAACATGCCCAACAGCATCTCATCTTCTGTGGGATCAGAGTATCGAGCTCCTGGTTGAAAGCATCCTTGATTCTGCTACTTAAAGGCGAATGCCACTCCTTTTAATAATGTGCACATCTCATCCCTGAGCAGAAACACAATTAAGTGAAGACTTGTGAACATCAAATACTTACTGCAGAAGATAGACAACCAAGGACTAATGCTTGAATGTGTGCAGAGACAAAGCTTCTTTTCTTAATATAAGATGTCTGAATATTATATATGCAAATGCTTTTCAGTTTTAGTTGTTGGTGGTGCAAGTTTTGCTTAGTGAAGCGAGTTTTTAAAGATTAAATGTTTACAAAATAGTCTCACCACAAGGTTCGTTTAGAAGTTTTTAAACAGTGAAATGGATTTTATTTTTAGACCAGAGTTTTACTTTAGATTTGGGAATGGTTGTGTGAAAAATTAGAGAATCTCTCCCTGAATCCAGGATGTGAAGCCAGTTGCTGCTTTATGGATCGGTTCTAACTGGGCCAACGACTTTAGGGAGCTTTCTGGCCACAGCATGATGTCATATGGAGCTAATCTGGACTCACACTCTAGGTGTACTCGAGCATGTGGATTTAAATGAGGACTCTGACGCCACTGTGACACAAGTGGGGTACACAGATGTTCAATATGTGACTCTAATGAAATTTTTGCAATCTTGTTTGGTCAAAAGCTTCCATTTTAATAAATGAGACTTGGCACAGAGATAAGTGTGCATATATTTGCTTCTTTATGGAGTTCATGTTTGTTGAAAGTACTCACTTATGGGTGCACAGTTAGAATTTATAAGGAGAACACATCTAACAGTATTCAGTGGATTATTCTTTTCCTTGTTAACACATCCATGTGGTGTTTTTTAGATGCTAGAAGTTATAGAATGAGATAAACAAGCTGTCAGTGCCATTGCTAAACATTTCCACCTTGAAAGTGCAGTCCAATGAAAACCATTAAAAAAAATACAAATTCCAACTTAAATGGTTTTATACATAACAAACCTAAGGATCCTTTCCTGTCAACTTGCCAAGTAGGGCTTTTTGAATCGTTACTATTATTCTTTAGAATACCTTTCCAGTTCAAACTTGACTGATTTTCTGACTTGACTGAACCTTACAACTTGCCATTGTGTAGTGCAGAGTAGTTTTACAGTGTTTGAACAGAGAGCTGGTGTGCTGAGCTGCAGTGAGTGAAGAGTGGTGGGCGGACAGAGAGCTAGAAGTTTTTAGATCTGCACATTCTAGAGGAAGCAACGATGCAGGGTTTTGCCTTTTTTGGGCAATAAGGGATTATTTTCAAAGAAAACCTCTGAATACGTAGTGTTCATGCACAGATTGAAGTTTTTAGGGATTTAATCAGTGAACATGAGATTTTAACAGAGTTATCTTTGGCATTTATCATTGTGGCAACAAAGCTGATTAATGTTTTTTTTGACAGTTGACTCAAGTGTGTCTTACATATATGAACAGAATGAAAACTGTAAAGTGCTCAAAATTGGCATCTAATATTACTAATTAACATTTTTTTAATGTATATGAAGGCTAAACCACAAATCCACAACAAAAAACCCCTCGTTCTCTCAGATTGTCAGCTATTCGAGTCCTTAGAAATAAATACTACGTGCATGACTGCAAAAAATCCCATTAAGCATATAAACCTCAGAGTTTGTATCTTAGGCAAAACTCAAGAGCAAATTCTCAGCAAACAGAAGCAATTACAATGTTTGGAAAGAAATGAAAAGACATAGCTGTTGTTGTAGAGATCTAAGCATAAAAACCAATTAAAAGTTAAAATTAGAAAATGTTAATCAAGATATTCCTTGAGAGTGTGTCTTTGTGGATTCTCAGTCATTGTAACTTTAAGTGCTTTAGTAGAAAACAGTAGTAGCCATCTCCAAAAAGATGGATGAGAACCTTCCCCCAGCAGCTTCACAATCATTTTACAACTTAAGTCATAGAGACTCGGGCCATTAACATCATTAACATGTGATTTTGGGGTGAGAATAAATACCTGGAACTCCCCACCAGTCATTTAGAACAAAGGAAGCCTCTTAGCTCACAACCAAAAAAAACCCCATTAAGTTGCTTTCGCCTGAATCACTACAAATACTCCTTAAGAATTGACCAAAGATATTTTGCCCTTTATCTGCTGCATGGTGGAGGTTTTTTAATCTGCAGATACACTCACAGAATGCAGGTATATTTGCAGTAACAACAATGCTGCTGAGTCTGCAGCTGCATGTCTACACATGCAGGTTTGTAAAAAGCAAGGCTGTCATGAGCCCTGTTATATTATTAGGGTTTTTGATATATTTCATCAGATAATTTTTCTCTGAATAAGCTAAAATTATCTGCTGCCCACGTGAAACACAGAGCAACACACTGAGAAATCATTGGTTTGTTTCCTTTAAACTACTATGTTTAGATATTTTTTGAAAAGTATATCAGTTTTGACACTGAAATCAACTACAGGGTTGGCATGAAAATTTGTAGCTGACCGTAGCACTAGTCATCATTCATGTGAACGCTGCTTGTGATAGGTTTCCTTATCTGGACCTGGCTGAAGACGTGGCTGAACTGTGCTACGTATGTGACTCACACTCGCTCTCGCTGCCATTTTCCAGTTATTGCAAGGAGAGGGAGGGAGTTCACATCGGCTGCCCAGCTGGTGAGATGCTCTCAGATGAAAGTTAGTGCCAGATTTCATGTACTAGTGAGACTGGCAGGGTGTTGATGAAGATGAAGGTCAGCGAGAGGCCACCAGCCACTGAGGCTCAGATAGGAGACAGTGAGACAAAGTAAAAGATGTTCGGGAACAAGACAGAAGGTCGATGTGCAGAACAGGTGTCTGGGTGTCAAGTCTAGCCAGCTTGTCTAAGCGCTAATGTTGCTCGGCTGGTGAAAATAATGTGAAAATCAACAGACTGTGTTGCTGAAGGTTGACAGCACTTTACTTAAAAAGAAAATATAAGCATGCATAGAGATTGTTCACGGCTGTGAGACAGTGTTTGTAGAACAGAAGTGGAAATTAAATAAACAGAGGGAGCTAGAACAAAATCTTTACTCTGGTTAGCTGCATAAGAAATACGCCTAGCGAATAATATTAGTTGGTATTCCATGAATTGATGAATACATAATTGAATAAAAGGTTATGATATCTGGGAACCACTTTCTGGAAATATAGAAACATAAACTGGACTTGTCGTGTATTATGTTCATTCTGTTTTTTCATTATTTCCTTCGATTTAATGTCGAATTTATTTGTAATTCGAAAACATGATATGTTGTCTGCTTTTCTCTTTGGCTTAAGGGTCATGGTTGATTGTATGTGATTCTGTTTGTTACATGTTGAAAAAGGCCACGATAAAAAAAGATACATGCTTTTCTTTATTCAAGCTCATATAAAAAAAACAGATGTGGATTAGTGAATCATCTTTTTAAATGAATCATGATTCTAAATTTTTTACCACTGCTTTCTGTTTTTTGTTGTTGCTCTGCATGATGCCTATAAATGATCTCAACTCTTTTAATCTGTTTTTAGGTTGACTTTGTAAGAACTGCCCAGAAACTACAGATAAAAAAATAGTTTCTTGGCCAACTCTGGTTTATTAATGTGCACTCTTGTGGACTCAACTAATAAACTATTAAAGTAACTGTGTTAACTAATGGCTACACAGATTTCTATAAAAGTTTTATCATGCAGAACTGATATGTTCAAAATTGTGGTGGAATAAGATGCTAGGGTTGGGGAGAAAATGTACACAGACATTCAACAGCTTTAAAAGCCGTGCATGCTCTGAACATTCATCCCCGAGATTCATCAGTTTGCGTAATGAATCCAGTGCAAATCCTTGGCAATATCTTTGTATTAACAGCTGCTTGTTAAACATTTTAATACCCGCTAAGACAACCGCTCAGGTAAAAGCAGCTGCGGAGCAAACTGACGCTTATTGTGCCTGATTAAGTTTGTTGTGTGAACGCTGAGCACGACAATGCACACGAGGAGCTCAGACTCTCCCAGTCGCTCCGTTCTGGCCTTAAACGCTGATGTATTGACAACAGCTGGCAGCTTTCCGAGAAAATATCACGGGCCACCTCCTTATTAGAGAGCCCAATAGGAAAATCTGTCCATCTGTAGTGGATCATCAAATACCAAGATAATGCAAATGACAAGAGAGGGTCAAAACTCAAACCCACAGCCCTCTCGCAGACTTAATGAGTTTTCTGTTTGTTTGTGTCACTTTCTTATATTAGCAGCTGCTCAGCCACAAGCAGGCCTGAACTTGGGTAAAATGAGCTGTTATCTGGCATAAGAAATACTAACCTAATAGCTCAAGTTGATTTGATCAGTTATTAGTGAATAAATGTGGAGCTTTATAACACATAAATAAGAATAGATGTTTAAATATTTGACATTTGTGAGCATTTTCTCTGCAAGCTGGAAAGCCAGCACACTCTGAGTGGACACAATTAGTTTAATAGTTTACCATCTACTTTCTGTGTCATATGCACACAGTTGTTAGCCGTAAAGTACTTTGTGATGGAACCGTGTTAAAAGCACTTTCGGAATACGTTTGACTTGACGTGACCTTCTGTGACCATTAAACTAATTACACTTGTAAAGCTGAACAATCCGATAGTCCTCTTTCTGTCTCGCTCTTGTCCCAGACCTTTTGTGATTTCAGTGCGAAACAGACGAGGATGTTGCCATAAAAAGTTTCTGGTTTTGATTGCACCGTATTAACAAGTTCAGTGTTTGCTAGAGTGAAACTGTATCCATGATGTTCTACAAATGCAGGCAAGTAAAACTTCTGTCTGAATTCTGAAGTAACTAAAACAAAGGTGTTTGTACCTTTGTGCAGCAGCAGTGGTGAGTTATATTAAAGTTGACACCAATTAGCGAAATTTTTCGGCTGTAAAAGAAGCCTGAGCGTCAACTCTTTGATATGAAAATTTCAAAGCAACATGAGACAACTCAAGCAAATCCCCAGAGAAACGAAATCACCCGTGATCAAAACTGGAGGTGTGTCATTCCTCCCCAAAAAAGCAAGAAAAATATTTCAAATGTTAAGTTTAGAAAATCATGATCCGCAAAGTAAATTACAGTAACAAAAGGGATGAATGTAACAAACAAAATTATGATGGATCCACGGAGAACATGATCATCAACCATATCCGAAGTATTCATCAACTACTTACGTTAGGTTGACCTGTTTAGATGTGTGGCTTGAAATTTAGCAACCATTCTAATTACATTTGTAAATCTGAACAATACAGTAGTCTCATGTCTGTCTTTAAAGGATTGAAGATCCTTTTTGTTTGGTTAGTTTTTATGATTTAAGGTCACACATCACAAAATACTGCTGTTTCCATAAAGGTGCAGGACTTCATATTACAATGAAAAATGTTGGTTAAAACACCGGAATTTGCATTGATTTGATTCTACAAACAATAGCTGTCAATGCTTATGAAGACAATAGTTTATACCACTGAATTATAGCCATTTATTGTCATTTATTGCATAGTTATTTATTTTAATTTCCACAAGATCACTGTAACAAAACCTAAAACTAATGTGCACAGTATTGCTGCTGTAAATACGAACTACATTGCACATCTGTTTCTACATTGCAATAAAAATGGACTGAGCTGGTTTTAGACCTCGAAAGATTAGTGGTTTCATTGACACTGAAAATACAGAGTCATGCCAGCCTCATCCTTGAAGAGTTTTTTTGGGACATAGTGGCAACATTTAGACAAAATCACAAACGCCAAGATAGGATGATAAATTCAGCACACCTTAACTGTCAACTGGAAACGAGCTACAAATGTGTAAATTCCACAACAACGTAGATTCTAAGGCTCCCTGCTGAGCTAAATGTCACGGCGTATATTTTTAGGAGCAGAGGTGAGGGGCTTAGCGGTGGAGGGCTGCAGGCGTTGTGAGCTGACACCCCACATTAGCCTCAGGCTCACAGAGGCAGCCAATTCAGAGAAAATAGATAGTCAGCTTCCATTTGCTCACTTAACCAGTTCTGAATAAAGGGGGCAATCTCACAGGAAAATAACAAGCATGCAGTCTGCCGGATGTTCAGGACAGACAACAGCATGTGTAGAAAAGTCTGGAGTTTTTTTTGCTCTCTTTCTCTTTCGTAATGTAGCGGTGCAACCATGTCTGGCTGTCGGCTGACATTCCTTTGAACTCCTGTCCTTTAGGGTCGCTCACGCCAAAAAGGCTCTTCCATATCTAACTCCGAGCACCGTTTTGGCCCGAGGTAGACCTTCAAAAGCTTCAAAGCAGCGGAGCGACTTCTGACCCGGCCGAGGATGATCTTCTGATGCGTGACAGGCTGGGCGGAGGAAGTGTCGTACCGCAGGGATCACATCTAAGCGCGTCGAGTCTGGCAGAGGTGTGGGACAGTGGACACGTGATGTGTGTGACCCGACTGCAAAGTTGGAGCGTGTACTGTTTGCAAGCCTAATTACCCACAGGAAGATACAACACGCTAACAACTGGTCGCAGACCCCAAAGACAGATTCTGACATTTCTGAGAAGGTCAAAGTTAATTACCGAGTGCGACTCTACTCACGAGGAGGGAACAAGAGGAGGCCGTTTGTGTCGAGAAATGCCTCCAAATATGAATAGGAAGGTTGCAGACCTGATGCCACCGGGTTACATGCCGACACATGACGATTAATCCCAGTACATCACCTGCATGAGTGAATACTGGTGGTAAAAATCACTGATGTGGAGCATGACATCGACGGTGGTGCAGTTTATTAGTCAATTAGTCGAATAACGGGAACGGTAATTTCCAACAGTTCAGATAATCAATTGCATTTCTAAGCAAGCAGAGCAAACATTCATGAATTTCACCTCATCACATCTGAGAATTTGTGGTTTTTCTCTAAGTGTATATAAATGTAAATTTTTTATAAACAACAAAAAAGAGTTTTTAAGACATCTGCTTAGGCAAATTTATTCCTCTTTTCAAATTTTTTTTGAATTTTATAGACTCAGACACGATTGAATTAATTGAAAATCAATAACACATTCATTCATGATAGAAAATGACATCTACCTTTCATTATTGCGTTTATAATCAATTCATCTGTAAAATACTTTTTAGATTAATCAAGTATTTGTGATGCCAAGTGTAAAAAAAAAAAAAAAATAAATAAATAAATTATGGAATTCTTTCTCAACCCAAGGAGACATCATCAAATGTCTTCTTTTGTTCGACGAGATCACAAAAGATATTAAATTCATGATGATATGAAACAGGTTAACTCCAAGAAACAGTAAGTGTTTGTAATTTTTTAGCACGAATGAACACTATTCTGGGTATAGCAAAGACAGATTAAATATGAGAGACAAAAATGGCCTCAGAGTGGACTGAAGGAAACACAATCAACTGTTCCTGCTTCCAAAACAGGAGATGGAGAGTAAAGATAGTATCACTATTCCGTCCCCTTCAGACCCTCTATCACTGAATCACAGGATATAAACTATTAAGAACTGACAGGATAAATTATTGAGAGCTCCATTTGCATGGCTCCATTTTCCCTTTGAATAAAGAAACAGACGCTGACATCATGACTTATACATACGAGTTTTGCGCGCAGAGTCCTCCACAAATAGCGAAGAGATGTCCTCGTCCACGCCGGCCTCATTTCTGGCGATGCAGGTGTAGGCGCCGGTGTCTTCAAAGTGCACGTTGCTGATGTGCACCTCGCTTCCATTAGCTTTGAGGAACAAGACAGGGAAACGACAAAAAAAAAAGACAGTTTGCCTTCCAGAAAGAGATAAAAGTGACTTCTATTCTGCCATCTTTTTCCACCATTACATAATAGTTCTCTAATAAGTTAGGAGGAAGGGTGAAAGGTTTGTTTCAGGTAGGATTCAAAAAGGTAGGAGTTCAAAGAAAGAACATGCTACACGCTGTGTTTCTGTGAGCAGTGGGACAGGCTTCTGGTTTAGAGTTTTTGTAGACAACCTGAAAGGGAATGCATTTGTTTTCACTGTTTATTATAAGAAACTTGAAAACTTTGCTTCTGAGTGTATGATGCCGAGGTTGAACAAAACACTCGGTGTTTCACAATATTGACATTGTGAGTCTGTTGATGCCTTAATTTGCAGTCACATCTCAGTTTCAAGAGAGCATCAAAATAGTTTCAAACAACCCAAACAATGGCATCTACCCAAGTCTAACCAGCCAATCAGCTAACAGGCCTGTAGTGCATATTAAATAACCAAGATATCAGAATGTAAGAAATACATGCATTAATGTACATGTGATCATTTACACGCCTATTTTATACATAAAAAATCAATTATTTTGAGCAGTTGCATTATTAGTAAGAGTGACAGGAGTCATGGTCGCACATTGGCAGAAAAGTGACACTTATTTAGTGTTAGTAGTAGCAATTGTAAGAGCAAGTGTAACAGTAAAAATAATAATAAAATTATATCAGAAGTAGTGATCGACCATTTATCAGCTTATTCAGTTATTGAATCAGTCATTTAATGTGTAATGTTTCAGATTATCAGTATGAATGTTTTAGTAAGCAGTTGCCCCTTTTCATCTGTAGTCACTTCACTGCCATCCACAGCACAATCTGATCCGTTACCCAAAAAGCTTTCTGTTAATAAATGTGTAAAACTAATTTAAAAAGGTATTTCCACAAAATTCTATGTTGGAGTTTGTGTTATTGTAGGTCTGAACAAGATTTTCATTTTTGCATCAGTAAAAATGAAAATCAAATGAGCATTGGTTCCACATATTAGTTACTAGTTAAGACTGACCTTGGGGAAAAAAAAACTAACAAAAAAAACATGGCAAAATGTCAGTAATAGTGGCAATACAAATACAGAACTGTGCATGCAGTAATCAGTGAGCTCAGGTCTCCTCTCTACCTTGCAGGGTGAGCTGTTTGGACAGCTTGGTGGTGATGTCCATGCCGTTCTTCAGCCAGGCCAGCTGTGGACTGGGGATGCCCTCAGCATGGCAGCGCAGGCTGGCGGTGACACCTGGCTCTCTGGCTTGGCTCTCTGGGTAAACTCGGATGACTGGAGGAACTGGAAGTTGGTGAAAAAGAAGAGATGTTGACAGGTAAGAGGGAGAAATAAATAAAAGCTGCTCCGTCCCACGCGGTTGTTTACACTAGTATCATTTGAAGTGTGAGGAAAACTTATTGAACCAGAAGTTTTAAGCAAAGCTGCCAAGTCCTGAACTTAAGGGTTTATATTAGCATACACTATCAATAGGATCAAGTGTATTTGGAGCATTGTCTTTAGATAAGGTTAATGTGCTCCATGAAACCAAACAAATCAGATAGATAAATAAAGGAGAGAACCTCTGTTCGGACACTATTGATTTCGCTTGGTAGCCATTGATTTTCTGTAACCTTTTGTCAAGGAGGAGATGAGGGGATGGAAGCAGAGAAAGCGAAATATGTGAGGAAAGAAAAAAACACAAAATAAATGTCACTTTCGTCCTCAAAGTGTTCCAGAAGCTGACTTTACACATTTCTGTACAATGTGCCATTGTGTCCTGCTGCAGATTCACTTGTTTATTCTACCCTGGAGCAAAACACAAACAGCAATAAGTATCCTAAACATCGTACTTCCAAGAACCATACATTAGCATAACTCAATTAAACATACAAATACATTCATAATATCCATTCGTGCACTAACTTGTTAAGAGTCTTACTGCACATAATATCAAAAGAATGAATTTGAATAGTCCTTTAAAGGAGAAAGTCTTCTCTGAATAGCACAACAATAACAAAATCATCTCTCCGGAGACTCTCCCACTGAAACGATGAGTAAAATTTGGACTCCGACAATGAACTGTTTACAGAGCGACCGTAAAAAAGACGCGTGAATCATTCCACAACAACCTGTCACATATAAGGATGACAACCTGGCAGCGGTTTAAGTGGGGACATCAAATTTCTCTATCTCACCATCTTGTTTTGAGCAATCCCTTCTGAGCCTCTGTGGCCCAAATCAGTGTCCTCTTTTTTTTTTATTTCTCCCCTCTCTCTTTTCTGAAACAGACTTCATAGACACAAGCTGAGGATGGAAGCGAGAGTCTTGGCAGAAGCAGAGAAGGCAGACGTGCTGTAGAGACCATTTCCTGTGGGCACTGGGTTAGAGGAAGTCTTTACTCAGCCAGGTGAGTGAAAGGACTGAAGATTGCTGCCACGGCCATCTGGTAACCACAACACTCCCGGGCTTTAGAGCTCACGTCAACCTCACTGCCAACACACTGTCCACAGTGGGCCACAAGGGTTCTTATGGCACTCGGGTTACTTTACCAATCACAGCCACACAGACACTCCGGTTATGCCGATGACTCTCTGCAATAACGAAGCTGAATGAATAGAGCCCACGGAGACAATTATCTTGGACAATGTTTTGCGTGAAGATTATTACTCTCACAAACTTGCATAGAGACATTCAAAAGCTCTGTCCCCATTCCTTGGCACGTTTTACCATCTTGTTTTTCTCCTTTTGTGTTGTGTATTTACTGCAAATCACTTTGTGAGTGCCTCGTTTGTTGAAATTGCTCCGTACACGCATGCCGCTAAAAATGGAGGCTTGATTCCGAAGCTGCAGCTGTATATCAATCTGCCTGAGAGCACAAACAATAAAGCCAGCGCTGTAAGTAGGCACAAAGCTTTCGAGCCGTGTGCACATGAAGTGATGTGTGTTGCAACTTAAGCTAAGTTACCATCCTAGAAAAAACAGGGTTTGTGAAGTAAACAGAATCTCCTGTCTTGTTTACGAGCACACTAGTACCCTGGTGACTATTGACTTTTTGAAATGTTATGATGTTTCGCATCATACCTGATCAGAAACGTGGATAAGCTTGGCCCATAAGACAAACATATGATGAGAATTTAGCAGATTTTGAAATTGGGTTGCATCCCCCATATAAGGAGAAACCTCACAGATATTCTTGTATCTAATCTCAGACACTACAAGAGTTGAAAAATAATGGTTCCTCACACACCACAGGCTATTATTAAGATTATAATGCCAGAGGGACCAATCGGAGAGTCATTTTAATATCTGGATGTGTATGTTAGCCCTAAAGGCTAACATGTTTACTATTGCTCGGCAACAGCGGCTGCAGCTCCAGGCGGTAGCGTGATAATCATGAGCATCCAGACGTGTAAATATCAAACATGCCTGACATTATCATGGCTGCCGTGATCAGTCGGCGAGCAGATTGGTTTAAGACTGGATCTGTAAACATATATACCAAATAATGTAGATCCAACATAAGTTCAGACTAAATCCCGGATCAGATTTCTCTTCTGATTGACGGCAGGATGGTAAATTGTACGCTGGGCTGTCTTGAACTGAGACTGGTAATACAGAATGTTTGCGTTGACTCAATAGAGAAAAAAAATCAGCAGCAACTATTTGATTCTTTTTTTTCTGGCAATAATTCCAAACAGCGGCTGAACGTCGTGTTTCTCAATGTGCAGATTTGCTCATGAATTTCTTCTGGGTTTGGACTTTTGGTTCGACAGAGATAATGCAGTGGCTTAAACTGCATGAAACATTTTTCATTCTTTTCTATCATTTTATAGGCGGAACAAAAAACTCATGACTGCTAAAGTTATCCACACATCAAATGATAATAAAGTTCTGCGGAAGACAAACTGTATCGTTCTCCTCTTCCATTACTGATTAGATGGAGAAGCTGAATCCACACAGCCTGATTGATCATCAGCTGTTAGAGTAAATTGGTCAGGAAAGTAATGACAGAATATCTGAATGTCTGAGGCTTAAAACCTGCACTGAAGCAGACAAAAGGAAAATGTGGATAATTAGAATCAAGACAGGAATATGAATAACCAGATTTCTTTATGCTCAGTGTAAATGTCATATCCCAAATGTGAACAAAAGTTGGATATTACAGAACACCTAACTGGAGTTGTTAAGGAGTTAGAAATAACAATCAGTTTGGAAAAAACGGAATCGAGCCTTGTATTGTAAATTTATAGAGAGCTCCTTTATCCGCAGTGTAATAAATAGCAGCAAATACATCAAACAGATAAACACTGGTGATGTTGAAGATTTAAGATATGAACTGTAGAACTGGTTCACAGATGTATTTACTTATCAGTGGCTGAGTGGCAGGATGTGTGTGTGAGTGTGTGTGTGTGTGTGTGTGTGTGTGTGTCCATGTGAAGTGAAGATTTCAGGGTCACGACAAACACGACACGTACCTTTGTTTCTGGCACACAACAACAACAACCCATTAATCAACAGCCGTATAGCACGAGCATGGATCAACCAGGTTCCCTCGAGCATCCCATTAATAAAAACCTCTCAGGCAATCTCACAAAGTTGGGTTAATTAGTGTGTTGGAATTGAAACAAAACAGATCCTCGGGCCTTTTTTTTTTTAATTTAAGAAAAATCTCAATCAGAAGACCTTTATTAATCGTTCCAGAGATTTTTTTTCCCCCTCAAGAATCACATCTAATCACACAGCGGTCAGGTAGAGTTAAATTCAGGTTAGTGCAGGAAATCTTTTCTCTTAAGCAATCATCACTTCATCACTAGTGCTATATGAAAGTACACAAAAGGATGAATGTGAATGAAGTTTTTTTCTGGCTCTACATTTGTATAAAGTTAGGTCGCTGCATTTTCACGAGTGTAGTTCATAAATGTTTCGCCACCTGCTGCTTCCAGATCACTGATGATTGTTTAACCAAACAATCCGCTGATTATTACTGTCAGATATGCTTTAATTACATCACAGATAGATTCAAATATAATGAGTTACAAAGCTGTATTCCTGTCTTAGTCACTACAACCTATTTAAACTCCAGTTTATCTAGACTGCTGCAGCAAGACCGCTCTCTAAATCCAAGAAAAGAGTCCACATAACAACACATTTTAACACTCCTACACTGGTTACCTGTATGTTGTAGTATGGAAATTTTATGATTTATTTTATTATACACCTCTGAAATGCAAATCCCTTTTGGGACTGTACGCAGCGCAAGATCCTCCGGCAAAGATTTCTTATAAGATCTGTAATTCCTTTGACCTTTGAGACTGAACCTTTTGAGTCAGACTCTTGGATTTAAGCAGACTCGCTGTTTCTTCTTCTCTTTAAATCTCAGTTAAAAAGTCATTTTCTTCAGACTGACATCCTTTTTGCTTAGTGTTTTAGTGCAGTTATAATTTTGCTGCACTTCCCAACATTTTGACATCATTTCTTCTATAATTTAGTCTACTATAATACTCTTTAGGTGGCGAAATAGAATTACATTGAATTGGTGTGTAAAAACATTACAATTTGCGTGCATGGATTTATTTTTGCATGTATACATGTGATTTCAAAGATGTCAAACATCTTTCTGCTTTTTAAACCTTCAAAGTGTGTCTAACAGGTGCTGAAAAGGAGGGCAGGTGGTGATCTTTTCTTATGGCCAATACAGTGTATAGAAATATCCTCTGATGCTCTTCAGGCTGATAGAAAATAGATGGCATGAGATTGAGCTCACATCTCATCTCATGCGGTTTTTGGGTAAATTGCCTGTGTGATTTCAGACGGTGGAGCTGGTTGGTGCTGTCTTTTAAAGGTCTCTGAGCCATGATACAATCGGAGCCGCTAACACCACTACAGGAGTCAGACAGGCGACTGTAAAAGTGCATGCGCGGCGTGTAGGGGTGTAATTACAGAGCAGGTAAGAGCAGAGCTAATCACTGCTCTGGATGGCAGCGGCTGGCTCAGGCAGAGCAGAAGCTGCATTTCAGTCCTCTGTAGGCTTCCTGGACCCAGTTCAACCAAACATCTGTGATGGGAGGGGCCCACTGGCTGCCAAAGCTTTAGTAACCCAGCCTAGTTTCCTGAAACTGGTTTCTGTGCAGGTATTCACCCTAGATCAGCACAACGTTAATACACAATTAACTATTTTAGGGAAAAATCATCATGATGTTTTCATGAAAAGTGGGAATAATTGGAAAGCAGAGTGGATTTTTCCAGCGATTCTAAGTAATCAAAGGGTTAATACAAAGTAATATTGTGGACTGTATTAAAATTACACCCCAAGGGAACAAATTTAAATGTGTTAATTCGTTTAGGATTCAAATCAATTATACACAGGCATATAGAAAACCTCTGTAGGGTGTTTTTCAGCTTAATAAACCTAAAAGATTCTATTAAGAAGATGACAGGAATATCATCTTTAAGCAAACACTTTTCTGCCATATCCCAAAAAACAAAGTTCATTACTGGCCAATAGGAAATGTATTTGTTATTTCTGGAAAAGAAATGTAGTTCAGAAGCTCAATAAACCAACTGGAAACTTCCAGGATCCCTTCAAATGTGCTTGCAACAAAGATCGCAGTACAGAAAATGCAGTAGTTACAGTTGTGCATGTTATTTCCAAACATTTCCAGAAACCTTAGAACACATGGCAGGACCCTTTTCCTGGACTTCTCATTAGCATTTAATACAGTACTGTGCAGTGTGCAATAATACACATTATTCTCCGAACAAACGTAGGAGCGCCTCAAGGCCGCATTAGTTCACCTTTGTTATTTACTTTGTTCAGCGCTGATTGCAGCACCAGTAGGCCCAATCAGTTTGTCTTAAAACACTCTGATGATTCCACCTCTCTGTCCCAGCTGACTGTTGTGGATGACCCCAGTCTGCAGCAGGGTAAAACTAAGTGGTTAATGGTGTGACAAAAATGCCCTTGTTATTAATGCAAAAAAGAGAGAGGAAATTATTTCCAGTCCCTCCGATTATGTGTTAGCTATAGTGACAATTCAGAATGCAGAAATAAAACAAGTCGGCACTCATAAGGATTACAGTGTTGTTGTGATAGATGTATGGACTGTATATGTAAGAAGATAAGTATTTCTGTTCTTCTTACAATTTTGAAGCTAGAAAGCCTGATTTGTCGTTTTTAAATTCTGGATTCAAAGTGTTGTTCTGTGTTGCAGTACAGCTGGTTCGCCATCCCATCATTGAAACTTTAAACCGAACTGTATCGTCACATTTGTATTTGTACAAGCTGCATTTGGCCAAACTTTTGAACACTCACAAAGAGCATCGCTTTTTTTCTCACACGTCTTAAACCAAGAGTATCAACTTCTGCTTTAAGCTTAAAATCTCTTCGTTAGACTTATTAGGCTCTTTTATACATCAGTCCATTCTGCTGCTTAACCAGGATCAGTGTGTTGTCAGAGGAGAGTTGAGAATATGTTGCGTTTGTAAGTCCGTAAAGCCTTTCTTTGTATGAACTGTTCGTAATTATGTGTCTACCTCTTTAACAAAGGCGGCCTTAAGGATGCAAAATGGATTTCAGTGTAAACTGACAGTAAAAGTGTAGCGAATTGTATCATGTGCCCAGAAATCTGATGCCAGATGTTCAAATTTCCTTTATTCAGAGCATTATTATGAAAACCTCTTGTCCATGCAGGCTTAAAGGGTGTGTCCGGTGTAAAAAACATGTCCATATGGAATTTGCTTTTCATGCTAGAAGACGGTCAACTGACCATTTTCACTTTAAAACTGCAACAGCAAAAGCATGGATTCAGACTTCTGGAACTGTGTTGGATTTAAACCATTTATGGAAGGCATTATTTTAACAAAAGAAAAAAGTGTCGAATTTTGATACAGAGATAAATGTTTACAGATTTAACCAAAGAGAGACTTTAACAACTGATATTTAACATTCATTCTTGGCTTTTGAAGTCTTGACCTTGTGTTGACTGCTTTGTCTACTGTTAAAAGGATTTTTGAATTTATAAAAGTGCATTTGCTGAGACGTCTGGTATTTAAAGGGTTTTAATGTTGTATGTGACCTCACATTGTGGTGTTTGAACTCTCATGGCATCTTTGTGATGAAAGGAGAATATCAGTGAGAATAAACGCTTGATTTCTTCCTTTCATAACGACTGCTTAGCGAAGGAGCACTTCACATCTCACCTCATTCCTGAGATAATATCCAGCAAGCAGTGTAGACACAACCTTGTACTCTTACAGGTTTTTCACACAAATATCCACTTTCTCTACCGTGACTGTTGTCTGTCACGTGACTGCTACTCGGTAAGTTACAATTAAAGGATGGAGGGCTGAAACTCGTGTAGGAAGAGCTAAGTTCTATCAGTGTTGCTGTGATTCCCACTGGCTCCCCACAGAGCTCCATAAAGGTCATTCCTTAGTTAAAGGCCCATTATTTGAGAAAAGGCTCGTGTCACTGCTTTCCTTCTGTGAGTGTAAATGCAGGAGAGAAAGTCCATCCTGCTGTAGACATCTGTTAATGCTATTGGAGTTCAAACTGATAGAGATCGATAAAGTGCCATAAATTATTTAACTTCCCTCTAAGGCAGAATCAAAGAATTAAAACTTGGAAAGCCAGTAGTGCAAGTCTATTTAATTAGGAAAAAAAGAGAAAGGTCTGCAAGGCTTTGAATGAGTGCAAATTAAAATGTGGAGTTGAGGCATTAAAATAATGCTTAACGTATGTAACTGCTTACATGCATTGATGTATGTATTTGCATTTCAAACAAATGTAGCTGACACTATCAAGAGAATTGGGATAATTGTTGTTAGTTTAGGAAAAGCAATATTTACAACTAACAGCAATTAACTGCAGATTAATATTTTTTAATATATGAGCTACATTAATGGGTGAAACTATTTAACAAAAATGAATGTAATCATTGAATGACTGCAAATGAAACCACATATGCTCACAGTTTTTTCTCTGGCCAGGAAACTATTGTTATGCGCTGTACCTCATTATCTGTGTATATTGTCTATCTCGACACTGATTGTTAAATAAATACAAACTGCAATACATAAACTCAAAAAAGATTATTGAAACCAGGAGATAGAAAACGGGCATAAGCAGGTTTAAGCTTCTGGCTTTTAAATGAGCATTAAAGGCAGGTGGACGTGCCTCCAAATCAACAGTTTTCATAATATCTGTTGTGTGAGATGTTTGAATTTGTTAAAGGATAAAATTAAATGTGTACTGAAACAGACGTCACCACATCACCATCTTCCATAATGTGACACATTTCAGAATACAACAGAATTGGTACAATGTGTGTAGCTACAAGAGTTTAGTTATTCTTGGATAAAAATTGTTGTTGCTTCATTGTTATGGAGCGATAATGAGCAGTGGAGTCGCTGACCTCCACTCACATCTCCCTCATACCTGGCTGTTAGATCAGGAAAATGGAATTAATTACAGGGCTCTAAATGTATTTTGTATTGGGCCAACACCAAGAGATGCCTGAATATTTAACACAAGGACACAGGTTTAGGACATGCATTATTATTTTTTCATATGATGTTTTAATATTCTGTGGTGTTTAGGTAGTTTTTAAGCTTCAAGAAATTAAAGTTGTTTACACGATGTTGACAGCATTGGGTGTTGCTGTGTGCTGATAGTCAGTCTTATAAGTGACACAACTTGTTGTTTGAGGAAAAGGCAAAACATTAAAAAGACATTAAGTTAGAAAAGCCACCTGTCACCTGTCGGAGCTTGTCTCTTGTGGAAGCCATCTTGTTCTGCTGCTCAAAGATGGAGCACAAATCAAAGCAACTCTTGTTTTGTGGTAAACAGTTAGGGGGAGATAAACACTGCAGAAAAGGACAAATATTTCACTTCCTTTTGAATGATCAGTCTTGATGACCTATTGTGGAGCCAAGAATTTTAAGAAAATCATCTGTATTTGCAGTTACTTCATCGTCAACAACATTTAAGAGTTATTACTGGCAGGAATCTGACGCCTCATATATTCTTAGATGCATCAACAGTGTTACTTAACTGTTAGTAGTACAGAGGATAAGGATCAGGGTTTTTGTTTTTTTTTTTTTAAATTTCGATTTTACTCCAGAGATATTTAATATTTAGTATGTGCCGATACCTGATACCATTATGCTAGTGGACACAGTACACACTACACATACTGTAGATTGGATGTAGTACCTGGTTCAGACTCTTACAGCTGCGCTGTCACAGTGAGCGCTACAGGTGCACATTCATACCATACTCTATACAGCTGTACAATAACTCCCCAGTCTGTGATAGATAACCCACTCATTTATGTCGATACTCGTGTGTAAACTGGCACTGCATTATAGCTACCTGTTCCATATTGTAAATTCCCAATATTATTCCTTAATTCTTCTATTTTGTAATGTGTATATCCTACTATTGTATAATTCTATTGCTGTTCTGGTCTATTTAAGATTACCGTTCTGAGCTACTGTGACAACAAAATTTCCCTTGTGGATGAATAAAGTCTGTCTAAGTCTAAGTAGTACGACCATGTTGACCAACAGAGAACATTGTGGAAGTTGAGCTGGTAAAGGAGCACCATGATAAAGACTTCTATAAGGCTTACTGACTCCATCTCACTGACAAATGTTAATTTAAGCTGGGAAAAACTAGAACAACATTACGTAATCCCAGGGACTATCTGACAAATTGGGCAAGGGTTGATGCAGATTTTGATCAATTAGAAATTCTCCAGTGGGCTTGGGACATCCCTACTTAGGAGTAACTCAAAAACTTTCGCCCATTTGTTTTTAATTTTTCCATTTGGAGGCGGCTGCTTTTTTGGAATCAAAAAATAACTGGCGTCTTATCATGTCTAGCTTGTTTTTCATCCTTATAAAAGGTTTAAAATGAATGCATTGATTAACCTACTATCTACTATATTGCCTCAAAACATTAATAAAAAGTCTGTCTTCTCTTTCGGTGAAGATCGACATGTTCCACCAGGTCCCCGCAGCATCTCAGCAGGAAAAATGCCAACTGTTCCTTTTGAAAATACCTCGCTTGCACAGTCCATTATTGTGCACATGTACACTTGATTCCTGCGTGCAAATCACTGTTTCCTCTGCCCAGGCAGTCATGAAAAACGAAAGCAGCAAGCCGGGCAGTGGGATTTTTCCACTCACAACTCGATTCAGACAAGATGTGAGAGAAGTTGCATTCTGATGGGTTTCTGAGAGTGTCAGGAGAGCCACTGCCAGGAGAATGTGACACAGCAGGACTGACAGCTCCATCATAAAGCTCCCCAGCCAGTCGTCAATCACTCAGCAAGGCTCTATGCTCTAGAAGACGAGCAGGCGTGCAGACACACACATACATGCAAGAGCACAGATCACACAAATACCATGGCAGCAGACCACTTCACCATCACACGACTTGGAGATTTCCAACTAAGCCTGCCAGACTTGTTACAGCTCTTCAATCAAATCAAACGCGCGGTCGTTGCTTAAAAAAAAAAAAAAAAGAAGCAGACCGGTCATAGCCATTGTATTGGGAGGACTGGCCAGGTGCTGTGAACAACACAAACTCAAAGGGGGGGACACACATGATCCTGTGCACATCTGCTCACAACACACACACAGGTTTATTTATTTTTTTCTGCATAGAGGAATATTTGTTGGCCCCCTAAAAAGGTTGCAGCCAATATCAAAGGAAAACAACCAAGTGAGAATTAAAGAGATATATATCAGCTAGTTTTGTTAATTTGGATCTTGTTTGCTCAAGAATGTAGGACATTTAGGTTTATCAAACAACCAGAAATAACAGGAAGATGCGTACATTTGAACACAGATTTCGTAGGAGCTTCAGTAGAAATCAGTTGGACTTCTCTTGTCGGTTCTTGAAGACGTTTTACCTCTCATCTAGGAGGCTTCTTCAGTTCTGCCTCTGCTTCTAGAGGTGAAACATCTCCAAGAACCTACAAGAGCAAGAGAAGTGCAGTTGATTTCTAGTAAAGTTCCTACAATTACCATGACTTGGATGACTGAGAATCTGCACAGACATACTAAAACAGATTTATTACCCATCCTGTACGCAAACTGACCATGCCATTTGTGTGTAGTCACCCCCTGTAGCCCCGTTCTGAACCAGAAAAACCCAGACGCACTTAATGAAATACTGTCTGCACACACTGACATCCACAAACACACACCGTGATTTTTGCTTTGTCTCTTTCTTGCGATTTTTCTCCCACCTGAGCTTCGTGCCTCCCGTGGAGATGAGGGTGGAATCCTGCTCAGACAACAGTTTTGTCCAAAGCCTGAATCCAGTGTGTCACACGTACATCACACAGCCAGTGAAAAAGTACTTTTCAAGGGTAAAACAAAAGTAAAAAAAACGTAAAACTGCCCGAGGTGTTGTAAAAAAGATCTGGGACAGGAATTAAGGAGCATAATGGATCTACGGGGAATTCTGCCGCGTCGTGTTTGTACGCGCTTTCATTTCTTCCTCGAAAACAGTAAAGTTGCCTGTGTGTTAGTGCATGCACAGGATCTGGTCCTGATAACTGTTTTTTTAATGCTAGAAGACGTGACAAGCGAAATAAGCAGCCATGGCATTTTCATCTGTGAACTTTGACACATGAAGATGAGTGTTTAAGAGTTTATGACTAACGAGGGAATTTAAAACGAATATGTGTAAAAGGAAGGAATACACTGTGTTCCAAATTATTGTGCAAGTAGGATTTCGGTTAAATATTAGTTTTTTTTTTGTTTTTCAATGAAACATTTCACTTGTGTTGTTTCTCCTGCCTGTTAAAAACACTGACATCGATTTCATACAGGTTTGATAATTAATTTGGCAGGTGAGCCTAATTAAAAGGAAACTACATAAGGAGGTTGTTCCACATTGTTAATCAAGTCACGGGTTTCTTGCAATTTGGGCAGAAAGAAAGACCTTTCTGCAGATGAAAAGTGTGAAATATTGCAACGCCTTCCTCAAGGTGTGAAAACACTGGAAATTTCACATAAACTTAAGAGAGGTCATCGTACTGTGAAAAGATGTGTGTGATTCAGAGTGCAGACAGGTTCATTCAGATAAAGGTGCACTGAGGAAGATTTCTGTCAAGCAAATACATCGGATTAAGCGAGCAGTATCAATGCAGGATCCTTCAGAGGCTTGCACTTGTGCATAACGCTGTATTTTGGCCACCACTAACTAATGCTCACAAGGAGAAACATTTACAGTGGTCTCAAAAATACATGACGACCCAATTTTCAATCATAGCATGTAATTTACATAATTTTTGTACTAAAACCATTCAGTGACCCCTTGTGTCCTATGGATTGAGGCATTGTCACTCTGGATGAGAATACTCCCATTAAGACAGAAATGTTTCATTATCGGATAAAGGTGATCACTCACTGTTGGGGTGAAGCATTCAGGGTTTTCCTTTAATCTGTCATCCTTCTGTATGTACGTTTTAAATTGTGAGCATTTGAAGGCTCTTCTCTAACTGTCTGACACACATGACTGCAGGTCAGGTTATCAGTAAAACAAACTGCTTAATTCCTAATCTCATTCATTAAAATCAGCTTATGCAGAGTACAAATAACTCCACTCATCACTCTCTCCCAGTTTCATTGCGGTTACTTGTGTCCCTTTAACACAGATATGATTTCCGCAGGTGACACCCTTCCCACGACCCCCTACAGACACTTCAAATCCACAAGTCTGTGCACTCTGTGTGAACTGATCTTCAGCACTGACACACAGCGAAACACAAGACACTTTACCTCCACAAAACCCAGTAACACGGGAAACCATCTGGTTCTCAGGTAAAAACTACAACACAGCAGCTTTCCAGCCAGGGGCTTGTGAGTGTTCACACATACATCCAGCAAGTGTGGAGAAAAGGCAGTTTGGTTCTAATCAAGAATTCTGCTTACAACAGGGCTGCTGCAGTGTTTTGAAGTGGGTTCTTGTTGGTATGGCTCCACCTCTAGCTCTTCCCCTCTCCCACAAGAAATATGACATTCCAGGCCCCAAGGGTCCATTTTGAAGCAAAGGATCAGCACACCTGGGCCTGTACCTCTGCCTCCCACAGCTAAACTCTAGGCTCATAACAAGGCCCCATGGGTATAGGCTCGCCTACTAGCTCTTTGAATCCGTCTTACTCTGCTCGCCTCACTTAGCACACCCTACCAGGAACAGTTAACCCCCACCAATATGACTTCCAGGGTCACAGTGCACATAGCTCCCACCCGCATAAATGGGAAGGGTATAATCAAATCAGTTTTGCATGCAGAGAAAGGGCAATAATGAAACAGTGGTGCATGCACACTGCTTCTATTCTATCACAAATAACTGCAAACAGCTAAAGCGAACCTTTGAAAGATAACGCTGCCTGACACAAGAAGACAACTTTAGGTGTGTTGCATACATCACAAATACTTAAATTTCTAATGGTGTTTTCAAATTGAATGCAGCTTCCCAGGTTGGTCAATTGAATGCGTTTTTGCAGCAGCAGAACTGGTTGGTGTATTAGACAACTCAACCAAGACTTTCAGTAATTCATCCCAAACAACGATTTGTTTTCTGCTCAAGTGGCTGGGAGTGTGGACAAACTTTGTAGCTACGGTACAAATTAGATGCAACTTCATTGATTCCTGTGGGTATAGTGGTTTCACTGCAACAACAACAAAAAAAGAAAGAACAAAGCTCTGACACTCTAGAATGAGAATAACAAATAATCACAACAAAATGGACATCTTGAGGATAATACTGTACACTGAAGATAGCATCGCAGTGTCTTCATTAAGATGAGGTGGACATTACAAGGAGGCAGGCTGTCAATAAAAGCATGCAGCCAATACACGAAGTGCTTGTGCAAAATCCAAGAGGGACATTTTGATGAGTCAGTTTGTGTGGGTAAGTGGGTAAAGTAAGGATCAAAACCAAACCTCCCTAATGATCCTCCACAAACTGCACATAACTCACAATACGGAAGCCTCTCTGCTCTCAGCCTGCTTCACAGGGAAATCAAAAAGTTCCTCTAAATGCACTTCCAGTCGAAATTTCATCAGTTGTTCAGAATAAAACTCCAAATGCATATCTCTTCATTCTCTTGTGGCTTCAGAGTGATGGACAGCGTTCCGAATATACTTCCCCTGGATTACCCTGTTTCAGCTGTTTCTTAATTGAGTTTTAGAAAATCTCAGTCGTCATGGCCGGGTGATAGCAGGTCCTCTGAGGCTTCACCCAGGCTGAGAATGTGAAACTCATAGTCTTCGGCAAAAAGGTCATCTGGAAGTTACAGTATTAATTACAAGCAAAAGTCATCGGTCCCCTGGGATTCACCCTGTTTCCATATACACAGCACTGGCTATAATAAGACCTGTACATCACTGCAATTAACCTCAGAGTAATCTTTTAGAAGAATGATAATGAACCAACTGTCTGTCAAATGTAATGAAGATCTGGGGCTTTCTACACTGGCTACCCATTGTGATTTATTTACATTCAGCTCATTAGAAAACGGGTGGAAGAAAACAGTGCCATCCACGCAATCTCGACCCCCATCACCTTTGCCCTCTCCACGGTCTTTCTGTTTCTGCATTACCACAGTTTGTTCACCATACTGATTATCCCCAACCAATTAGCAAAGAGCAGAACTTATCAAAGTTTAACTGGTATTGTTGCTAAATTAGGTTGGGCTTTCACTTGCCATCACACAAACAAACGTGGAACACTGCATCAAAAAAGGGGCGTGATAATTAAATATCAAGCAAACTAAGAAAGACTTGCAGGGCTGCCAGAGAAACTGTCTCCACCAAATTATCTTTCTGTACAGCTAAACTGCCTTCTCATTTATATTCTGAAAGAAGCGTAATTTAATTTTGAAACAAATGGCACAGGACCTTTCTCCAGTAGACCTTTTTGGTTAACACCTTCACATCAATAACTACACATGAGAAGCCTGGTTAAATTTAAACTCCAAAATTACCCAACCAGTTGACGAGTTTCCCCCTATTTAATATACGACTGATTGGAAAAGGAGGAACAGTAAAGTGTTAAACTAAATGGCAAATATGTGATAATTGTGATAACATGCCTGAGATATATTGCAAACAAACACAATCTGGCAGAGAATACATTTCCCCCACACGGTAATTTAGAATTGCAGTTTAGTTATATAGGTTTATAATTCTGTGGAGGCGAGGTTGACTAGAGACAAACAGAAATCTCACTAGAGCAGAAAATGAACTATTGAAATCATCAGTCTATTGGCCTTTAACTGAACTGAAAGTGAGACAATGAAAAACAAAAATAACTTATTTGTGTGGCCACTTGGGAGTTGCGGGAAGACATTCTGAGCACAACACTGGCATATCATGACACTTTAACTGAGCAAAGCAGTCGCTAATTTACATATATTGCTTATTATCATCTATAGAGCAGCAACGTCATTCATTTGGAGTCATGTGTTTGATCACCTGGTGAATCAAAGTCCACTATTCGCTCTCCTCCTCGCTCCCTTTTTGGTCTGTAGCAGCTCCTGAGGGAAACATCTGAATTCTTTAGGTGGTAAATGCTGCACCACATAGTTGCTAACAGCTTTTTAGTGCTGAACAGAGAGTGTACACTGGGTTTACTCAGAAAATAGCTGCAGCAACCAAAACACTGAGTGCAGTGGATGTGAAACCAGAAAAGTAAAGTTGTGGACGCTTAACAATCAGCGCAAACTGACAGTAAAGCTCCGTAAAGAAAACATTAGATGCCGATTCGAGTAATAATTGTTTTCACATAGATGCAGCTGCCTTGACAGAGACACTTTCACAATACTTCCCTACCTCTGCTTTAAAATATTCAGTACTTGTAATAAGATATACATTGTTAGTGGCAGCAGTGGCTGTTTTTTTGCAGTAGGTATTATAATTTTTTTTCCTGAGAGCAGCATGGTGTAACTCAGCTTCCCCATTTATTTGCAGTGAGTCTCCATTAATAAGGAGTGCCCTCCACAATCATTCACTGAGCCACTCTCTTTTGAAGTGCTGCTGGAGAGGGATCCTTTTGGAAAGGACCATTGCATCCCAGGAATAAATACTTAAGGTAAAGCCCTTTACAGGCGTGGTAACATTTCTGGATTCATAGGTTTGTTAAAGTGACCACATTCTGTCCTTCAGACATAAGTCACTTTTATGTTGATGTTCTTCTTGGCTTCATTCAGACGTATCCACAACCGTGACAGAGAGCCACTTTACACCTCTGATGCTTGTCAGTGATGCAAGATTGGACAATATATCAAGTAAAATAATGCATTATAAACCACTACCAAACAAATCTGAATCCACTCTGTAACATATTATTCAACTGTAGCTTTTAAATGGTGACTGTGTGACAGCTCACCTGTCACAGGCAAAGTAAAGAAAAGTACACAGAGTGACCTGCTGTTGGATCCTTATCGATCCTGCTTCCATGTTGGGGATAATTTACAATTATAGCAATTATTGAATTTATTCCTGTTGTTTGATGCTGCAGTTGTTTAATAAAATCAGAGGAAAGACTCCCTACAAACAGGTGGAAAGTTCAGATTACATTCATTATTGGTGATTCTCATTATTCTGTTAGAGTCTGTAAATCCTCATACTTGGTCCAATTTATACAAGAAACCAAAACATTCAGATGCCATCAAATTTACCAAAAGGAATGCATGTCTTAAAGGGGTTTAATGGTGACTTTCTGCTTCTCTTGCTTTGCATTGTTTATTTAAAAAAAAAACAATTACTGGCTCTACCTCTGTCAGATATTTTAAAAACGCTATATCATAGCAGTAATAACAGAAATCGCATGCAGTCACTTTGACAGCATAACAAAACACTGAATCTTAAGAATAGATGCAAATCTGTCTTTAAGTCGGTGAGACTATAAATCTTCCTCCTGCCCACCATAACAGCAGATGAATTTTTAAAGTACACCAGCAGTTCTCTCACTTAATACAACTTTAGTGGTAGAAAGCAATTTGTGGATCCAGCAGAGTGGCTAATGTACAGCAGATGTAGGACAAAATTAATTAAATAAGAAGTGCTTACCGTTCACTTGAAGAGTGTGGGTCTGAAACAGTTTTTCGTATCCGTCAGCATGACAGGTGTAGTTGCCCATGTGAGTAGTGGTCACCTTGGTGATGTACAAGGACCCGTCATCCCCGAAATCCTGTCAGACATACAGGAAAGGGAGCTTTAATCGCTTAGCGAAGCAATTTGCAATCTAGGAGCAGCAGGTATGGTTGACGGCGTTTAGAGCTGGAAATGAACGGTTTCAATGGAAATGCAACAAGCCTGCAGTGTGCAGATGAGAATCTTTTTCAGACGAGGAAATGAAAACTATCACGTCATCCGAAAATGCACAGTGTGGAGTAAATGTCCATCAATCTATGTCAAAAGTTGAAGCCATTTAGCACCACAGAAAACAACTGCAGAAAATAACTGTCAAAGGCACAGTTAAGAAAAATTGCCTTCTTGTCCGTGTCATTTTTCCAATCAGAGGAAAGTGATCTGATGGAATGGGACTGAGGCTACAATTGATTAGTGTAGAAATTACAAAGTGTTAGTTGCTTTCAAAACAAAAACGGGGAGACAAAGTGCTGCAGACACAATCAGAAAAACTTCTGCTGCTCATTTAAAGTGTCATTTTCCCAGAACAAGGCGGAATGTGAGTGTTCACTGTGTGGTTAGCATGCACATCCCACAAATGCGGTTCTCATGTGGCTTATTTAAAGCAAAACAAAATCAGTAATGAAACTAAAACCTAGCCATGACCGTGTAGAGATAACTGAAACATGATTAGTTCATGCTGTGTTGTGGTTATTCACACACACACACACACACACACACACACACAAAAATGGTGCTGTAGAAGTAAAAAGAGCAAACAGAAGAATAAACTGTTCAAGCTGTAGCACAGAAAGAAGCCCCCAAAGCTCATCAGCCCATTGATGGTGTGCTGGTGTGATGAATCGTCTGCTAAAGAGTGGATGTCTGTCACCTCGTTAAAGCCACACTGCAATAAAAAGTCATCTTCACAGGACATTGTAATGAGTTTTTCTATTATGTAGATCCTCAGAGCAATATCATATTCTTAAAAAGTATGTCAGCTCTCAGAAAGAAGGAGGTAATTGCTTCAATAAAGAGCTTATTGGTTTCCAATGAAAATCAACTTCTTTTCCTGCTTTGTGTTTTCACAGTAATAAGAATGAAATTTGGTGAAGAAATCCTTCACTTTTTCACTTAATGGTAAACTTTAGAGTAACGGCCTGTTTGGACTGCAAGCATCATGAAAAGTTAGACAAATAACGTGTCTTATTTTGCTCTAACACTCCCAAACTACAGTACCATGTGTAGTATGTAGAATAGAATCCATATTGTGCGTTTAGATTCAGTGTGAGATCGATGACTTCAAGCTTGAATCCTAGATTTTGACATTCTGACATTACCAGTTCCACATGTCCAATAAGAATAGCCTCACTGCCTGCAGTTATTTGCCTGCAGTTATATGTGGCCAACAATGTTTGCCATTGAAACGGAATTTTACAAATTTACAATGTTTTTATGGCCTAAAAATACTAGTAATAACTATACAGGAGATTTTACAGTTAAAAAATAGCCCTTGTTTTAGGATACTACAATATAGCACTGGTTGTGATATATAGTTAGTTATAAACAATATATAAAAATAAAGTATTACAGTTTTCAGAATCAGGTAGTGCTGTTTTTACATGCATCGTCCGTGCGCTGTCAGCTTTCTCTTATATATCTTGTTGACTTGCAGCAGGAAACTCTTCTGCTTGAGTTTGTTGTTCGTTCTTTTTCCAGCATAGCCATCCAACTTTCTATTATTCAATCCTTGTTTGTAGATTCTTATATTATACTTACTCTACCGTTCAAAAGTTTGGGGTCACTTAGAAATGCCCTTATTTTGAAAGAGCATTTTTTTTTCAATGAAGATAACATTAAATGAATCAGAAATACAGTCTAGACATTGTTAATGTGGTAAATGACTATTCTAGCTGGAAACGGCTGATTTTTAATGGAATATCTCCATAGAGATACAGAGGAACATTTCCAGCAACCATCACTCCTGTGTTCTAATACTACATTGTGTTAGCTAATGGTGTTGAAATGTTAACTGAGGATTAGAAAACCCTTGTGCAATTATGTTAGCACATGAATAAAAGTGTGAGTTTTCATGGAGAACATGAAATTGTCTGGGTGACCCCAAACTTTTGAGCGGTAGTGTGTATTGGATCATCGTTAATTTGACACATCAGTTGCTACAGGAGATCAAAGATTTCACACAAAGACATTTAAAAAACCATACAATGTTACTAAACTAATACTGCAAGTGTATTTTTTTCTGTATGATTTTACTACAATTACAGCACATATGATATTTAATTTACATTCTTTCTAGGTTTGATCCCACACTTCACTGTAAGAAGACAAGAAGTGTTTTCACTTTTATTAAAGACGTATTTTTTGTTTTACTTTAATCCTGAATCTGACATTATCATGTCTTTCCTGATTTGAGGAAAATTTAATCTGTATTAAACTAAATTACAATAGTTATTTTAGCACATTAGCTTGATCATGTGAAAGTGTTGTAAATCTTTAGAGACCATTTAGATCTAACAGAACTGCTTTTTCTCAAGATAATAGGTTTCACCACTTGGCCATGCACAGCGGTTTTTCAGAAAAGAACGTGCTCTGGCACTCAGCCTTCATTAGAGCATTCATCAGTACCACCTAACTAGATGAAGGCCAAGTGCCAAAACGTGTTCATTCCTGATTGCTGCCATGCATTAAAAAATCATTCAGATATCTTTTAACAGTGTGAACTTTTGCTCTCAAGAACGTCCATGAGTCCACCTGCGTGCTCCATGTTTCTTAGAACTGAACGCATCATTCTTTTGTTCGGCCCTAATTACAAAGTCCTCTTTCAGAAGAGTTCATAACAAGAAAAGTGGTTTCCTCATTAAATGGCTTTTAACATTTTGTTCACATCTTTGCAGGCTTTACATCTCGGCATTCAGCTCACCTTTAAACGTCTGCAGACAAGCAAGGAGAGTCAGCCGTCGTGTTTACAGGCATACAGTGTGTTTATCGGTTCGTCCCGGTGTGCTCCGATCTAACTTACGAGCTCGCTAACGGCTCAGGCTGAGTGAAGCATCAGAGCTTCACAATATGAGGGGAAATCGATGGTGCGTTTTGGCCCCTTGGGCTGAGAGCATATTGTGTCACCCTCTTAAATGAAAAATGAATGGGGGGAGAAATGAAACTCAGAGGGGTGGAACGAGCCACGGCGGAGGCTGTCGACATGATTCCTCCACCTCACCTCACCACCCTCACTTCAGCTATCAGCAGCACCCAGCACCCAGCTCTCTGCAGACAAAGCAGACATGGCTGGGACTACTGAGAGGGAAGGGAGACAAGGGCAGGTAGAGGTGGATTTACAAATAGGCCGTAGCCCTCAAGAAACTATAATTAATAAAGCTGTCACTAACGGGTCACCTCTGAAAGGACACCAAAGAGCCACCTCACTGGATGGCTAACCTCCGGTAGTGACGAGGCATTTCAGAAAATGGTCTTTGAGAAAGTTTCAGCCCCTCCTCATGAAACTTTGCCAGAGGAAGACAGTATACAATATGTATATGAGAAAAAATACCCTCTAGTGTATCCAGGGAGTGGCATTGTTTTCCGAGAATGAATAGCTATTATTAAGGAAATACACCTTAAAATGGTGTTTTTTTGACGTTAAAGGAACATTTTATTACTTAACTTTAGCTGCTTCTTGCAATTAGTTTCAGTTCTATGTGCCTCTGTATGTGAGATATGAGATTTCTGCTGCTGTAATTTATGGAAGAGAATAACCTTGAGAAAAACACCAACACCTTTCTTTCTTTCTTTACATATGTCTTTCTTTTTTCTTTCTTTCGTTCTTTATATATGTCTTTCTGGCATTTTAAACTCATTACATTGTGTGTTGGTGTGTAGGTGAGTTATCTGGATATGATTTGTTTGCAGGCCCGCTACCTCAAAGGCCCCTTTGGGAATGATAAAAATATTTTTAATTGAAGTGAATTAATGATTTCACAGTACTCCCTGCCCGGCATTCGAGAAAGAGATGTTGGTGTTGAAGTTAATTTGTTCTGATGCTGAGCACATCAGAAACGAAATTCCCATCACCTCTCTCATATGGGTCGAGGTGTAAATCTGTGTGACAGGTGTCTTAAAATCTTCACATACAAAACCAAAATTATCTGCATGGCTGGTTACCACCATCTGGTACAGGGTGAAAAAATGTGTCTTTGCTGTGTTTTGGTGGAATAGCCCCTTCAAATACTGAAAAGTTAAGTGTTCTTTCAGCTCTAATTTGTGCCACTTATGCCACTAAATATTTTGTAGGTTTAACATTTAGAAATGTAAACCTTTATTTTTACCAGTTATTTTCTTTAGACTAAGCTGTCTCGAAGGCTTCACATGACCATAAGACAATTCCTGCAGAATCCATTTCAAGTGAAAGAGCATAATGTTGATGTCTACAGTCCCTTATTTGAAAGTAAAAGTTTGATTTGGATTCTAACAACATGCATCTATTGCAGGCACTTTGCTAGCTTTGTGGGCTTTTTGTGAATGGAATGAAAAAGAGTGATGCAATGCGTGTTTGTTGAGACCAAAAACAACACCCTACCTGTGATGGGATCTGTCGGGGAAGAAACACAAGTCAAACATTTAGATGTTCAGTTCTCAAGGCATTAGAAATGGGCTGTAAAGCAACCAGGTGAAGCAATCAGTCAAGCTCCCAACATATTTACATTCATAAAAATGCAGAGAAGTCACTGCTCAGGTTAAAAAATGGGAAGATTTGCATATTTTCTTATCTTGAATCAGGCTAAACTACACAGTGCACCCCACCTCCCTGTAGTCAATGCATCCACCCTGGGTGCCAAATCTGAAAATTCTGACTCAGGGACTCCAGTTGGACAAAACAAAACCTTTTGATGATATAAACTGATGAATATTTCACTGATTTCTGATGTTTTGTAAAGCAAACAGCTGCACATGAAGATAATCAGCAGATAAACATTTTATTTTAGAAAATAATAGTGTGCTGCAGCCCCATTGAAGTTAGTCCAGTACATAGCTTACTGTCAAGCACAGCAGTGAGATTCTGGCCTCCCCGACCATATAATTAATTCAGCAAAAAACCCATCTTGATAGAAGTTGGAAACATAATAAAACCAGCCACTGCATTTCAGTAAGATCTGTGTGTTATCTGCAGTATGTTGTTGCACAGCTTGATTTAATCGTCCACCGGAAACAGCATGGGAGGAATACAAATAGCGGTCCATGCTGATCAAAGCTGGATACAGATATAAATAATCACATACATTTAATGTCTCCACTATGTAGAAATAATGTGAACACTGCACTGAGCATTATGGTAGAGAACAACACCTGTTCCAATGGACAAGATAAGGAGAAGAAAGATTCCACTCGGATTTTATCTTTTGCTGTGTTTTATCTGCTCCTCTTGAAGCTGCCGTGTCTATCTTCAAAACAGATGCTCTGTTTTTTAACAAATTCATGTTTTTCCGTGATTCAATTCACAGATTTCGCTAAATCAGATATATTTTTTATTGTTAAGTTCACTTGTCCAACTAGGATGTATGACTCTTAAAAAGTTGATAAATAAACTTCTACATTTCCCCTCAACGTACACTTTCACATAGATGGATTTTCAAATATCAGATGCATTTTTCATTGCTGGAACCCCAGAGTCACCATCCCCAGACGCAAGCATGAATGTATACACACAAACACCCAGAGGCATACACAGTACACGACTGTGTCTTTGGCTCGGCCACTCAGGGAGGATTGAAATACTGACAGCCTTGGATGATGATGCAATAGCCAGCAACTGTCAACTTCATGGAATTACAGTAAGCTGCTTTGTCAAAATTTAGAGAGGCTCTATTGAACTCCAGGATACAAGCGCCCCACTGGGATTAATGTGCGATTCACTAAGTCTGGATGTCGACAAAAAATTCTAAAATAGCCACCTTCTAAACCGGGAAGGCCTGCGAGATTAGACTGCATAAACCTCCTATGTGTACTCACAGGAATATGACTCTCATTAAGGCTGGCACTGGATGCTCACAAATATTAACAGCCAGCAATTATACAGAAATTGTCTGCAAGGCAATTTAGAATGGGTCTGTGGATGCCAGGTGCAGACAAAATCCATCCTCCTCTCTGGAAAGAACAACAATGATTGACTGGAAGTCTGAGAGCCAAAAATAAATCTGGATTAAGCCGCTCGTGTTCCATTGGTAGTTCCCCTTGCTGCTGCGTGATTTGCACACAGTTTTCTGTTGAATTGCAGGAGGCCGTTAGCACTCATGCTGATTCACTTGCTGGTGGTGTTCTGCGTTGGTGCAGCCGCTCTGGAGGTAATCTGTGCACCAGCAGAAGTCGTGCGCTCAGACTTTGTTCGGTACCAACTACAAAAATATCAGATCTGACAAATGCATACCTAGAGGGTCAAAGCACATCAAGCTCTCTCAGTCTGGAGAGAGAAAGATTGGTCCCTGTAGTAGTTTAACTCGGTCTCACTTCATGAAGCTGTCGTGGCATCAACCCAATACATGTACCATGGAGACATAACAAGAGTAATTTATGCATCAACATTAAATAGAAGGAATATAAAGACTCAGGGGGGACCAGAGTAGTTCAGGGTTAATTAAAATGTAAACTGTTGTCTTTTTTTGAGCTCTGTTTTCTCTGTGATGTACAACTCAGACTGTGAGTTCTGTGGACTGGCATTAAATTTTGATGCTTTCTCCAAGAGTGTGATGGTTGCAAACCACAGAAGGCCAAGCTTTGATTGATTACAAACAAACCCTGCTCCTCTCCACTCTATCAATAATGAGACCAAAAAAAAGAAGACTGTATGATTCCAAAAGCTGACCAAAGAATTTTTGTGTCTGTGTGTTATTTTTTTTTTTAAATCACAGCAATGTCCACCAATTTTAAGGTCATGTTACGTCTCTATTCCAGTAATCGATGGACTTCAGACAAAGCTTTTTTGCTTAAATGGATATAATGAACATCATTTGACGGCGCTAGCTTTCATCCCTGAGCTAACATTTGAATGGAAAGTACACCTGAGCAAGATCTGATACTAGTCACGGGGGGAAACAGACAACTGTGTGCAAAGTGCAGACAAAGACCACCCTCGGTCGGGACACCAAAATCTGCTGTGTGTCTTCAGGCAAAATCAGGAGATGAAACTAAAAACTAGTTCTATTGAAACTGCAAAAAAATAAGAGAGCAGTAAAACAGCTCTTGGAAAAAATATATGAAAGATAGATCAAAGTCGGTGCTGACCTTACTAGACCTTGCGTCTCACTTTTTTCCTCTCCCATAAATCCTCCCAAAGATATTCAGAGCGTTTTCAAGAAATAATCCGACTTGACATTTCTCTTTTGTTATGCCGAGCGCTTGCATACATCTGTTGGCCGTGAATTGCTTAAAAGCAGAAATAATACATTATAGAAAATGACTGAATAAGGCAAATGGCGGATAAGCGATTTCTCTCATATACGCGGCTTTGGCTCTGCTCTTTATGGGAATCACACATCACCAACAACCAGAACCAGCGTGCTAGTTTAGAGCCAGTTGATGGTGCCAAGGATGACTGGCGACAGCTGGGTGCCTCTTACTCATTTTAAGGGTCATCAACATTTAATGTTACATTAGTGGCTTCGCTGGGTTTCCCTTTATCTACTGCGACAGTGTTGACTTAATTATGCACAGCAGTATCACACTCATCTTGGTCAGTCTTGACACACAGAGAGGAAAAGGGTAAGGAAAAAGAGGTCTGCTTCTGTGCCGCTTTCTGTACCTCGCCACATAAGTATCTTTGCTCCTTTTGATGTGGATGAAAGTGACACAGGGGAGGCCGTCTGGGGTAGTGCATACAGATTAACACACTCAAACACAGCCATTCACCGAGTTGTAAAAGTAGGTCCTTCCTCCAGGGCTGAACCCCTTTGGTATCCCCCTTCATCTTCTTTCTTTGTCTGCAATCCCTGTCCCTCCCAGCTGTCTCCAAACACAGACACCAAGAACGCAACCTGACATCATGGATTACTGTCAGGCCTATAACACAAAGCCAGTGCCAACAGTCAAATAAAATGTGCTGACAATCCAAGCGACTGCCAAGAAAATAGAGTTGAAATAAAATGAGAAAAAAATCTAGGATTAGCAATCTGGAATTTACCGTCTTGTAAGGAAGGTGGCAGCACTTGAACTGCAAAAGACGGCACATTGGTGTCATTTTGCAGTAATTAGAGCTCATCGCTGCACATGTTGGAGACATGCAATCATAGATCTGATTGCACATCTATCTACATATCTGTGTTAGCAGTAATGACAGCCACTTACATTGATGTCTTCCAGGTTCAAGGAGTTCAGATACTGATGGTTTCTCTTCCACAGTATGGGAGGCCTGCGCTCCCCTGTGATGGCACAAGTCAACACGGCACTCTGGCCGACAGTGACTGTTGTGACGATGACTTTCTGGTCATCTGGAAGGTTGAGCTGGTACACATCTGTTGACAAGAAGGGGAAAAAAAAAAGCCAACATAATGTTTGACACATTGTCTCAGGGAGATTGGCAGAACAGAAGTTATTTTTTTTTTAAAAATGTCAGGTAAAAGTGGCAACAATTACAGCTCTCTGCAAAACTTTTAATTTGAATAACTTGGCATAAGAACTAACAAAGTGGAAACCGGCATTTAAGTCTGTCTGCCTACTCTTTATATCTGAAATTTGATGGACTTCTGTTTCTTGTAACAGCTCATAATTCAGAGGAATAAACCCATGGGGAATTTATGAATTCATGATTTTCTCAGTTTGCTCTTAATGAAGCCTGAAAACAAGAATACACAGTACAAAAGTGTTTCAATTAGCCGCTGTTGAGCTACAGAAGCAGATGTTTTTTTTGTTAAATATGCACTGAGGCAGCACAATTATTGCAATTTGCAAAGTAATGGGGTGGAATTAAATTTAATGCTCTCTAAATACTTTGCATAATTTATGTGATGATACTATAATAGGAGTTCTACTTTCTCTTTCGGTCTCTCTGAGGACCCTGTGTCCACCACCATGTACCTCTTTCTTAGCTAAAAGAACAAACCTGACACTTTTGGGAGGCATGACTACTGCTCTTCTGCTGACTGCTGAAATTTCATGTGAAGCACGCTGCTTTGTGCCTTGGAAGTTGAAATATTTTTAACATGCTCAGTGTTCTGAGAGTTTAAAACAAGGCAGACTCTCCACGCTGTTGTAAAAGCCCAAGAGTGCTTCCTTTCTGATAAAAGTAACATGGAAAGAAAAAAAAAAGACTCTGGCAGAGAGGCTCCCCATGGACACGCAACCCCTCACCTCAACGACAGTGAGTGCTTTGTTCACTTCAGTATTTCTAGAATATTCGTAAGTTTTTAAAACCTCTTTCTGATGACGATGAGAAATACATTTTTCTCCAACACTGACAGCAAATATGGTAACAAACTAAGCCTGGATGGGTTGTGAGAGGTCAGCCGTGGCTATGGTTGGTTAACGCCTTTTGTGTGTCCAGTATTTTGAGGGGACAATGAGCACAATGTACACTCATCCGGTCTTTGGTGGTATTATGTAATGCGGCCTGTGAGAGAATGCTTTTTAATCTTTCTCTTGGGTAATGAGCAATGGAGCAAAAGGAAACAGAGACTCAATTTGTTCTGCTCCTAAGGGCATGAAATACAAAACCTAATGAAAGAGCAGGTCCAGCAGACAGTGTTCGCTTGCCCCGGCCTAGAAAGTAGGGATGAGAGCACCTTCAATTACAGCATGACTCCAGTGGCCCTTGTACCAATGGCTTCTGAATGCTTTTTTTAACCTTCTCACTCGTTTGCCGTGTTCAGTCCACTTGTTGTGTCTCTGAACTGTGAACTTGGCGAGCCCTGTTAGTTCCAGACCAATCAGACTGGAGCCGTGAGACAACTCACACTTGTTTTCAGTGGGAAGCTCTGACTTAAGACTTCTAATCCCACATTTGGCCCAGTGAAACCCTGCTTAAGCTCCGGCGAATCACTCCCAGGGTTACATCAAAATTAGAGGATTATTAGCAGCCATTTCTTATGAAGGGAGAATAACTCTAAATTTAAATGATTATGCTATTAGTGGGAAGTTCTTTCTATTGCGTGTTGTATTATTTCACTGGTGAAAAACCATCAGCTGGGTTAAGCCAACTGCTCTGTGAAAGAATTGACAGAAAGTGAGCATTATCAGCTCAGTGAAGCCAGTATGTATTGCCGGTTTATTGCATTAGATTGCACTATTTATTACAGGTGTCATTGCAATGTCCACCTCATGTATATTTCAATATTCGGTATTTATGAATAATGTATATGTGTGTGACCTTTATATTTTATACTCATAAATACTCTGCTGATACACTTTTTTGTCTGAACTTAATTGTTTTTTGTTGTTTTTTTTTAACATTCTGGAAGACTTGTTTTTACACATACACAGGAAAAAATGAGACACCAGACATAAAAGAAACGAGCAGCCCCTCATTTCCAAAAAGCAAGCATGAGTTATGCAGTCATTAGTCAGTCTCTTTCATTGGATGATGCTAAAATATTTTGTCATGGCCTGCAAAAGAGGGAAATTTGTCTTGTCGTTAGCACAACCCATCACTCGTTCTGATCTAGAAAAGCCAGGGTTTAAATGGTACATGAAAAGCAATACCCAGCTTCATAAAGCGACTGGAACATCTCCCTGGTGGACATCATAATGTGACAGAAGTCATTAGATGGGACACATTTGATCAGTTAAGAGCTGTTTGTATTTAATGAAGACGTGACAACAGCAGTCAGCGGGGGTGATATGAGAGCCATCATGGGCAGAAATAAATAGTAATGATTGCGAGGAAATGAAGAATGTTAAAGAACGGAAACTTGCGAGTTTTACGGGGTCTCATTAAATGTGTATTTTATCCAGCGTGGCTACAGAGATGCAACTTTAGTTCAAAGAAGGAATAACAGCGCAATGATTGTTTCCAGCCTTACAGACATCCTGCTGTCATTAGCGGTGATTTCAAAGCAATAACACACTCTTTGTTTACATTTCAACGAAGTGGAGGATAGCATATAATATGAACTCAGACTGTAGACTCAATTTCCTTATTAAATATTAATTTCTGGTAGGATGAAACATGTTGAAACTTCAGAGCTAAAGTACAATATGTCCAGAACTAACATGATTAGGTACTTCTTCCAGAGAAAGCTGAAGTAAACAGCATCAGACCTCTTCACTCTACTGTTTCTGTGGTATAACACCACAAGAACACTGAAAGGACAAGTATGAGCAGACACTTTCCTACACTTGGGTTCTATTTTTATAGCTCAGTTCAATCGGTTAAGATTGTACTCGAAGTGAAAAGCGTAAATGGATGCAGTATGGGTGCAAAAGGAAATGCACCCATAGTGCTGCTAATAACCAAGAAAACCAAGTGCACACAACTGCAGCAAGTACAGTATAACCCTCTCTCGAGATGGTATATGTAACGTTGCTGCTTCATTAATCTGGTAAAGTGATGACATTTTGTCATTCAGAAATGGGATACTTAAATGTTAATGTTCCTCGTGGCTTCAGTGAAACATACCTCTGGCATATTTGTCGTATACGCAAAATCGGATAGTAAATTTGCTGTGTAAGAAATGATTAAACTGCATCTGATGAACTCTGACAGCTCACCTGTCTGATGTGAAGAAAAGGACACAGTATGACTTCCCGTTAGGTCCTGATTGATCTTATCTCATTGTTGGGGAAACTTTCTAATTTTAACTAATGAAGTCGGTTATTGTTACAAGTGTGTAAATGTGCACAACTCTCTCTTTGGAGATGCTCGTGGTGCTGTCTGATGCTGCAGGTATTTGATAAACTGAGAGGAGAGACTCCTACAAACAGCAGGAAGCAACAAACTAAGCTTCAGTCCTTCAAACCTTTCTTCCATTTATTATTGAGTCTCATTACAGCCTCTGGTTAAAGTTTTATTTACGTTTCAGTTTGTAAAATATGTAAATTGTGGGGCAGAGTGAATGAGAACTGTATCTTTGGCGCTCTGTGTGGTGTTTTTGGACCAATATTGGTGCTTAAATATGGAAAAAGTCCTCCCTAAATGGCTTCACATTACTCAAAGTATGTTGCTTGTACATGTCTGTGTTGAAAGATTTACAGAAATGTTACTGGGTCCAACCTAGTAAAACTGTAATCACAACTTTTCTGTGAACGTGAACAGGGTGCTCATTCAGACATTACGCTGACATGTTCAGTTGTCGTCAGATTAACAAAAAGAAGTGTATTTCTGAAAATGGGCTTTTATTGTTGCGCGTAAACTGCAATGAGAGTTTTCAATTTTACTGTTCACCTTTGTTATTTCATTCAAATAGATTTCACAGATGAGAGGTTTGAGTCTGACCACTCGTGTTTGCTGGTTCTGGTTTGTCTGTTTTTGAAATTCAAACTGTCACATCTCACAATAACATGAAAATTTAGTGAAGTTCCGTGCCGATTTCCTGGCTCTTACATTTAAACTAAAGCCATTATTAACAGCCAAATGCTGTAAGGAAATGCTGGGCTATGTTTAAATATGGGTTTGTCAAATGACAGTCAGTTCAAACAAACCAATCAAAATGTCAGGCAAACAGAAATGTCTGACAGCAAATGAAAAACACATGATGGCCAGAAGATGCCCGTAAATGGAAGAATGAGAACGAGGAAAGCAAGTGAAATGAAACACATTAAAACAGGCCCGATGTGAAGAGTAAAGAATAAGAAAAATGGATCTTCCATCAGTCACGCGTGGCTAATTCATGATCCTCCTTCTCCCCTGACACTGATAACAATATAGCCAGCAGATCAACACACCATGCAGCCACTTGGCACTCTCCGTGGAGCTGAGGTGGTGGTGGGTGGATACGCTGACAAAAATCTCCTTCAATAATGTCCTCCCTAACCATTCAATTACAGCCCCCTTGTATCTTAATGCTTTTGGAATACGCTGCAAGCAACAAACTCGATTTGCCACTGATCCCTCGAGGGATAGAAATGTGTGAAGTTACAGGGAGAATTTAAAGAAGAAAGTGGGCAGACACACGGCCAGGTAGGCTCCATCATAGCTTTAGCTGCTGGATGGAGGAAAGAGGGGAGGGAAGAAAGAAGCGAGGGCTGCTATCCGACCTGAATGAGAAACTCCTCAGAGAGATGGGAGTCTGGGCTGCTGGAGCCGACTCAAACACTCTGAGTCCGGCACCTCCTCTGCGAGAGATTTATCAGAGGAGGAAGTGGCATTGGCTCCTCTTTTTGGTCTGATTTGAGGCCTGAGGGACTCAGCCCCCCGGGAAGGATCAACCTTCACCGTCCAACCTGTAATTAGTGATTAACGGTGAAGTCCAGACTTTTGATTTACTCTGCTCTGCTCCCCGAAAGGGATGTTGGTCAGTGCCACGGCGAGAGGTAAATCACCTATTGCACTGGAGGCAACAAGCTTGTCAGGGAAAATAGCCTGGGCCTAGAGGACGCTGCGAGGGGCCGGCTGCATGAAGACAAATTGCACCAAGGTTGCTTAGCCAACCCTCTTACTCCATCCTCTATCATGCTCTGTCACCCTCTTTCTCAAACACATGCTCACTCGTGCTGTCTCTCTTCACCAAGCCTTTCATTCCTCTCTAACACACTCCCTTTCTCTCCCTGAATGACATTCAACATTACTAAAGCTGAACGGTTGTGTAGCTCCAATCGCTTTTGAGTTTGACGTTTTGAAGCAAAGATAAAAGTATTTTTCCCTGATGCTGAGTATTCATAGCCCATACACAGAAACTCAAAGGTAAAAAAGAAAAAACACACACACACCAAAAGCAGAGTAGATATTCATGTGAATATTCTCTGATCTCGGATGGCTGAGTTGATTTGTGCAGACTCACTCCCAAACCAAGAAGAATGGAGTCTGTGTTTGATACTGCAGATGAGTGGCTCGGTGGACTTGGATGTTTGACAGAGACAGAAAATATTTTGAATGCTAAAACACACATGTTCCCTTTGTTTTCCCACAGAAAATACGTAGTTTTGCTTTTCATGTTGGACTGCTCCCGCCAGTTGAACTACTGAACAAAATGGATCCTTGTACAATAAGAAAATCCCTGTCAACATACATGTCCAGAGCACGCCTTTACTTAGATTTCCTCTCAGCTCTTAATGCAGATACAACGCGAGCTTGAAGAGCATAAAGTGACAGTACCAGTGAGTGAGAAAACTTGGGGAGAGAACACCAAAGGTTGCTATCTACCGTCTTTGATGGAAGCAAACCTCTGTAAATGCTTGTTGTGTTTGTCTGTTTTTAGATTTGCTCTGTTTTCTACATTAAAGAGTCCATATTATGCTTTTTTGTGGCTTTTACACGTTCCTTCAGAGCTTTATAGATTTTTTTCATGCATGTAAAAGGTCTGCAAAGCTCCAAATTCAGTTATTCTCGCCCACAGAAAACGCTTTTTTTCCTACATGCCTGAAATGCATTATATTAACATCTGGACATTTCCTCCATCGCTTACTTACATCATCATGTAACACATTTGCATAACTACTAGTCACTAATCTGGCCCCTGCTTGTTCGTCTTTTCGTCATCTTTGTTTCCTTGATAAAGCCACCTCTACTAGAATCACATTCCTGTAGCCACAGATCTCAGAATTGTGGTATTCTGGCCATGCTTCAGTTTGTTGGGCCAGCTGACCAATCAGAGCAGTTTGTGCCTTAAAGAAACAGTAGCAAAGACTTACACATACATAAGCTTGTTTTAGCAGACCTCCAAAATATCATTATACACCATAAGTGAGCATAGTAGAGGCTCTTTAACAATTAGCACTGAAACTTGAGATTGATAGCAATTAACTTTATTCGATAAATAGCAGTATTTTAAAGTTAAATAACAAAACACAACAGAGAGAAAGGGTAAAACAGCCAGAATGATCTATGTTTTTGTATTGACCGTCTTATGACATTCCTTCATAATAGTTGTATATCATGTTTTGTAATTTGCTGTGAAAAAAACAAACAAACAGAAGCTCTGTCAATAAATTCATGTTTGTTTAAATGGAAGATTCTGCAGTTCAACTTTAGGTCAAAGAACTTTCGAGGGTGGAACTACCTTTGATGTTGAATCTGAGCTTTTCCACTTAAATGAGATTATTTTCATAATACTCTGAACAGTCCAGACTCAAAAGAAAATACCACAGGCACGGCTACAACGACCAGTCTGTCGATATTTACCTGCGTCTCCACTCTCATTCTTTTGCATCTGGCGAACCAAAGGAAATAATTATGTTTTTGTAGCATTATTCAGAAGAAAAAGCTCAATGGTGCAAAAATTACAGGTATTAGGTAAAGGGTGAGCGGATGATTATTAGCCACTTCCTCTCTCCTCCCACGGACATTATAAACATCAAGATGGCTGTAAAACATGAACAAATGGCCTTGGTGAGTGCGTTACCTCTGCCTGATCAGCCTCAAGTCTGTTTCCAAAGCAGCTGTTGGGAGAGATCCTGGGGGATGGCCCGCATTAGTATGCAACGGAGCTTAAGAGGAGCTCTAATTGGACTCATTTTATCACAGCTACCTTGTGGAAAACAACTAATGAAAAAATCCTCTATCTTTCTGCTATATAAGTAAATCACGGAGCACTTAAGCTATAGCATAAGAGAGGCTGTGATTTAACGGCTCCATCATATTTCTTACATAAGCCCATGAGGCTTTAGACCAGATCAGGCTGTCGCTTTTTAATTTATTCCAGCTTTAGTGTTGAGTGACCCCAGTTCCTTCTCTATTCTGAATAGCATCAGACACCTGATTGTGTGTTTGTGTGTGTGATAGGAAGGCAGTATATTTAGCAACTGTATAAAACAGCTTTTCCTGCCATACTGTAAATTAAAGCCTTACAGTAAGCCTTCACTCAAGTGGCCATGCCTTCTGCTAGTGGTACACCAGCCAAGTTAAATAGCTGCAAAACTCCAAATAATGCATGCCAACACCTTTAAATGGATGACAGGAGATGTTTAGTGTTGAGAGAAGAGGATGAACGCAGCTCTCTGCTTAGCCTGAACTGCTGAACAGTCCTGACAGCCAGAAAAGCACATTGAACTTGCCTCAGTCTGAGGGCTCTGAAATATTTTCTGAGAGGTTTCTCCTCGCTGGGAATTTAAACCGGACCTGTCAGTGCCACATGAACCCTACTGAAGAATTCATTCATTGAATCCACACAGTCTCTGCCCTCTAAAAGCGTCACTGTCCACAAAACCAGCGGCCTTGTCAGCTCAGAAACTCAATGGATAAAAATATTTCAGAACCAAGTTAAGGTGCAGTGCTCACCTACGTTTAGACCTTGACAATAGTTTCACAATTTTCATCAGTTAATCTTTTTCATACAGAACAACACATAAAAAGCTGTACACATTTTTAAAAAATACTCTCAATATTTGTCAAAATTATACAGTGCTTCCTGTTTATCATCAAGTTAATGAAAATCAAACCTTTGAGGGGAGTTGTTGAAAATCCTCATCCTTGTACTCCAGTTACGGATCACTTAAAGTTATAAAGTAGCTCAAGTTCTTTTAAATCTCTCTAATACATTCTGAAGATATAAAAGGCACATGTTGGAAAATGAACCATGAATTATGAAACCGCTTTAACACTACTTCTTGCCGCCGGTGAATGGAATACTCAGCAGGGGTTTTGACAAGTAAAAGCCTGAGTATCCATTAACTGTCGCTATGCCATGGGTGCTGAATAACAGCAAACTTGACTTAATGAAAGCAGCCATCCCTGGAGAAGGCCTGGCTGTTGGTTTGGATGTCTAATTATAATCTTCACAGAAGTAAAGAGAGTAAGTCAACTCATTTTCAAGCTCGGCAAACTTTCTGTAAATGTATGTGTTAGCCGAGACTTTGAAACACACAAGATGAGAGCTGTCTTGCATTGGAATGAAAGAGAATGAGCAGGAAGATAAAACTAACTAAATAAAATGAAACAGAAACTACAAAATGGCATGCAGGGAAAAAAAACGGAGGAAAATAACAATAATACAGCCACAATCGAGGTTTCACAGAATGAATCCATTAAAAACAAATCAATTTGATAAGACTAATATTTACCACGGCTACTAAATAGGAATGTTCCTCAACTGAATTAAATAGTTCAAATTGACTAAATTTGGGTCTTCTTTGTAATACACTGGCAAACAACCTGGATTTTTATTTTTTTTTTAAGTCCGAAAACTTTATCAATGCCTTGGTGTGAGGAGCACAACAGAATTACAATATGATGGATCACATTACCGCCCATCTGAGTTTCCCACCAGTCCCTGTGGAATCCAGGGGCCTCTAGTCTCAGCAGAAATCGAAGAATTCTATCTCCTGGCTATGTGTTCTTTCAAGAGGTGTCAGAGTTCAGATCAATATCTTGGCACCCAAGAAAGGTGAGATACGTCCCACGGCGTAGCACTAACAGCATGACCAGTCTACTAGATAGAAATGTACAATTAAGGTCATTACTATGAATCAGCTAAGATGTTGTACACCCATCAGCCAAAACATTAAAACCACCTGTGAAATGTTATGGAGGTCATGTGCAGCCTCTTGTACTGTGACGTCTGGTAACGTTTGGATTCTGTGGGTTGTCGGTATTCATAGATCAAGTTCTTTCCAATGCATCTCACAAATGTTCGATCAGACTGGAAATATGTGGAGTTTGGATGTCAAATAAACACGTTGTGCTCTTTGTTGTGTTCGTTTAGTCGTTCCTGAACAGTTTGTGCGGTGCTGCTGATATCCAGGTGTGCCATTGAGGGGGTGTGCTTGATCTGCAACAATGTTTATGTAGGTTGGATGTGTCAAAGTGACATCCACATGAATGCCAGGGCCCAAGGTTTCCCACTGCATTCTAACAAGATGTTCAGTCCCTTTCATTTCACTTTTCAGTGGTTTTAATGTTGTGGCTGATCAGCGTGTGCCAAATAGGTGAATATAATATCCAACACAATTTGCATAGAGACACTTTGGAGACAAGCTGAAATGAGGTTTTTCTTCTACAGTCAGAAGAGCATAAAATAGGACAACTATTATTTAAATGTACCCACAATAAGCGGTGCAGCCTTTTCGAATGTGAAGAATGTGCATGGTTTTGTTGGGGATGACTTTCAAGCCAAAACGCTAGCCTGAGGGAGCATTCAGACAGAGAATTCTCTCCAAACACTTGCAAATTCCTTTTCACTGTTGTTTGTGAAGCTGCACGTCTAGACGTATGAAGAATGCATTCAGTAGGTGTACCCAAACTAATGCCATTTAAACTGTGAGGTGCTCACGCAGTGCACCCTGTGATTGTTCAGCCAACTTCCAAGAGCTTAAGAACCGCGCTCACACCACGCTGCAGTCACTGTGCGCCTTGCGCGTATCAGCTTTTAAAAGCCTCTGTCGGAATGCCACCCAACTTAGCAAATGTTAAACGAGGTTTTAGAAACCGTCTGTTCCTTCAGCATCTGAATTTGGTAGCAGAAATATACTTGCAAGTAACCTGAAATTCAGAGGTCTTTTTTTTTTTGTTGAATGCATCAGCTTAGACATGACTTGTGTCAAACTATTAGCATGACCTTTTCCGAAGTTTATTTGGCGGTGATCACAGATGTTGACGCGTCTGCTGCAGATGTCAGACTTCCTCCTATTACTGACTGCACAAAAGTGGCTTCAACTATCTTGTTTTGACATCTCCAGAGACAAGAATCACATGTAAAAACATGGAAAATGTGTTGATGAGACGACCTGTGACGTAATGCATTTTCCTACGTGCCTTTTGTACTAAACCTACACTTTCTATTCAATCCTTGAAAGGTGCAGTTTGTTAGCTTTGCAGCTTTAAGAGAATGCAATTAAGTACATCTTATATTGTGCTTTGGTGTGTCTATTCAGGACAGCATGCAGGTTTGGTGTGATTATGGAATGTAGCTATACGTTGAGTGGAAGTAGGGATTTATTTCAAGATATCCAATAAATATTTACTGGTGCTGTGACATTGAGGAAAGTATTGGATGCAGCATTAATGCAGAATGGATGCAGATTACTCTACAAAGTCACAGCCACAATATATCTGTCACATACAGCACAGTCTCGCCTCTACTTGTTGGATCTGTGATTGTAGTGCTGCTATAATGACTAACTGGGGCACAGTAGAAAAAGCAATCGCTGTGTGTTTTTGGTAGCTTTGGTGTATTTTGTCTTTTGTGCTTTGTCATAAATCATTTGAAAAATAAAAGTTTATTTCTTTGATTAATCATTGTACTAAAACAATGGTACCTCTACATATTATAAATATATTACTTCTTGTTGCACACTACTCTGCACACCAACACTGGAGAGATATTTCACAGACAACATACTCCTCTGTATACAGTCTTTGAGGCATGCTGCAATTATTATACTGAAGTTCTATTTCGCTCTCAGTCAATCAGTCAGTTTCTGCTCTGTCTAAGCACAGCCTGCAGTTCACACAGATTCATTTTTGTCATGGTGCTACTGGTTGCAGCTGAGTCACTCCTGGCTTCTTGGCTGCACTGAATAGGGCACATTTTTTGTGTTTTTTTTTTTTTTTTTTTTTTAACAGAATCCGGTTACCACAAATGGTTTATTTTAGCAAACCTTTAAATTGATTTTGAAAGCATTTTACATGGGAGTAGTTCAAGGACCATCGTAAAGTTGAAAACAATTCTCTCTGATTTTACAGCTTCAGTTTTAATTTTTTTTTCAAGATAACATGCATTCAAACCTGCCCACAGCATTTAGTGTTTAGTTTCGTAGAACGGTTTGTTAAGCCCCGGCTGATCTGCAGGAAGATGTGAAGACTCCTGTAATGTGTTTTACTGTCATGGAGGAAATAAATCCAAAACAAACTGTCACAGATAACAAGTTCAGTTCCTGTGTTAAACTGTTGTACTATAGGTTTCCTCATATACGTTGTGCTACAAAACAGTGGCACTGCTTCTTTTATCTGTCTTGATGCTGCATGTCGTTGATTTTAATGTCAGACAGCCAATACTCCCATGTGTTCTGTCACTCTCACACCAAAAGTTAATGACACTTCATGATAGATGGCACCTTATCTGTTTACCCATGATGCACTGAGCCATCATTCAACAAATTATTCAGCGATGACATGGTGCTCGCTATCAGCGGCGTGGCAGACATCACTCATATCTGTAACATCATCTAATTAAAAGACATCACTTCTGCCAGACAGTTTCCTTACAGCCAGCTGAAGCAAATTGATTCTCAACCCCCTTCCAGTCTATGCAAAGGAGCAATGAATAATGCATGGACATTAAAGTCTTATCTTCTGTCCTGACAAACAATGTTGCCATGCTTTGAATATTCCAGAAAGGTGTGCAAAGGGTCCTTATTAGCAGAGCAGTCAGACAGGTGCCGTTTTCATGGGGAGTCATTCTGCATTTACTGCTGTTCGGTTCTAAGCTCCTCCATAATTCTGGACGCACTGGATCAACGGATTTACTTTATGATGGCGCTCAGTTTACAACAACGCTTAAGGAATTTGCATATATTTTTATAGCTGCCACTCAGAGATTATGTCAGCAATGAACTGAAAAACTATAACGTTGCAGTATCTTTTTGCCTCAGGCAGTGTGACTGTGATCTGTAAGGCCACAGGTCACACCTGCAGCCTATATATGACATACATATTCATTGCTGAGACCTAATTACTGGAGGTGTCTTTTACTGCATTACATCAGCAGCTGGGCACCCATTCGGATTAAAAACCTGCTCAGTATGTTACATTATATAGCTGTTTTATACCTGTATATGGAAGAACACCAAGAGTAATAAAATAGATTAGCCATGCTCAGTAAATCTGATTGACTGCCTTTTTTTTTTGTCAATCCAATAACACAATAAAAAGTAATGCTTTTCCAATTAGCGTATATTTCCTGATGTGAATCTTATAGATAATGTCAGATGATTACAGGCGTCAGGGCTGGACACTGTATACACGGCTGTGATCCTGTAGAGATGGATACAAATTGTTTTGGATAAAATTAGGTAAATTTCAAATGCTTCAAAAATATTGTACAGTCGTGAATTTAAACCACATCTAAACTTAAAATTGGGCTACATGTCTCGTTTAAAAATTCACCAAAAATAGACTATTTGCATTAACTAGATTCTTAAAGAAAAAAAAAGGGGGGGAAATGTACTTTTTGCCACAACTAGGAAGCCAATTAATGACTCAGCTGCAACACTCATGAAAATATTCAGGAACTATTCGGCTGAGCTGGGTTGAACAACATAGACGGGAGACAAGCATGGAACAAATTCAAAAAAATAAAATATATATCGTATATAAAGACACTTTTTTTTTCCAGTATAAGTAACACCTGTGGGCACTGTGGGGAAAATGTTGTGCAAGATGATCCTATTTTTTCAATTTTTGTGAAGTAAATTATGAAAGGATTTCAACTTTCGCTTTTTCTTTCCTGTATTCCTTTATTGTAATGCACAAAACACTTTATTGAATTCTCGCTACCTCTAGCCATGTCTCTCCAGTTTCCATAGAGAACTTTATATTGCAGTGAAAAATGAGCCCACAGTGAACAAAAATGTGACAGGAGAAAAACCACCCAGAAGCTGCTCCGGGGTTCTGAGGGTTAAAATGTTCCCTGCAGTGTGAAAGTCCTACACGTAATGGATTGACACTTTTGTCTGCAGCTCTGTGCAGCATTCAGATGCTTTTTGATAATTTTTGTGGTTAACCTCTGTGACCCAGATTTACTCTCTACCCTTTTTTTATTTTTATTTTTTTCATTATTATACTAAGGGTGATGATGTTCAAAAGAAACATCAGTACAGTTTTTAATGATTCTGTTTCTTTGAACCATGAATGTAATCTTCCTTTCTTAGATGAAGACATTTCTATTGAATTTAAATAAACAAAAAAATGTGATCTTGAGAAGGTGGCCTTGTTTTGACCCTTCTTTTCTCAGCAGCCCCAAAGACACGCTGAGAGCCGGTCTTTGAAGAGCTGAAGCATTTGGCAGAGTGAAGTACGTTTAGCGATGAATAAAGTGAAGACACCAGCTTAGAACTACAATGACCTCCAAGTATGTAAAACACTCATCTAAATTCAGTGTTTGGTGAACGGAGGTGGAATGGCTTTAAATGCTCCAGTAGTGCACATGAAAATCCCGAGTCAAGCCGAGTTGTTGACACTCCTTCAGTTGTACAAAGCACATTATTGTTGATTGCTGCCGCCAATATTAACCTGAATATAAAAGCAATTCCCAGCTATGAGTTTTAATTAAATGGCCGAGGCAGTGATTAATCCATACAGTCAGGCAATTTTCTATTGTTGCTAGATGACAACATTAAGTGGCGCATAAGGATAAAGAGTAAAAAAAATGGGTCAAAGAGAGGAGTGAGGCAGGTTGAAAGCAGCTCCGTCACTGAGGGGGAGATTTACTCACATTAAATATCCCATTTCCTTGTGAGCAGTTAAGCTGGAAAAAAAAAAAAGATCTGAAAACTGGAAAGGAAGTAGTCGGAGTTAGAGCAACTCAACTCTTCAAGGAAATCTCTCTCCAGATTGGCTCATGTTCATTTCTCTTTTGTGACTTGCCAGAAGGGGTTTGCTCCCACTCATTCTCGTATGATGTGGAAAACAGTAGACCAGATGAGACTCTTCCACTTTGCTCTCGTGACTTCTTTTCATCTGCACTAAGAAATGATTTATATACAAAGAACTGATGAGATAAAGGTTGATTATGAATTCTCTCCCACTGTTAAATGTGTCACGCCAGCCAAATGTCAGAGGATATTCTGTCAGAGGATATCGAGCTGACTGAAAATGTCAGACGGGGAGGAACCATGAGCGAGAACAAGGGGAGGAAACAAAAGCAGAAAACTGGCACACATGTGTTTGTGTGACTCAGATATGGCAGAGCACCTGTCATCATTATCTAACCTAATGATGCGGCTTTGAGCTGTTGTTTCTCTGCAGTTGTGACCTGCTTTCTTTTGGAAACAATTCAATTGTATCACCAACATGGCTTTATAATGGTCATGGAAATCAGAAATTTCAAATTTTAGGTTAGTTACACAAAACATAATTAGACTTTATTTCTCCTTATATGGAGTCTGCAAGGTTTATACACAAATGAAAAATATTGTATGCCGTGAAAAGATTTTTTTTTTTTTAAAGCAGGAGAAAAGCATGAGCATCAACAAAATTTCAACTGTAAACGAATGGAAATTATTGGTGTCATAAGATCTAACAGACTCCTGGATTTTTCTTTGGTTTCAAATTGGTGTTTCTGTTGCAACTTGATCAATAATTATTACATGACAGCCCAAATAACTGATACTTGATGGGTAAGAAATGATGCAAACGCCTTTGTCATAATGTTTAGATACCAGGACGATTTGAAAAAATACTTCAATACAAGTAATTAAACGCATCATGAGTTAATAAAAAGTGTTGTCTGAGACGCAGTGAATGATAAACCTACTTCTGTCACATCTAAACTGTGTTTTTTTAAATGACGTAATTGGTTGCTTTGAGCATAGAAGTCTCACAGTTTCAGATCTTGAAATGTAAAATGTTTTGAGACCAAAACTCACCAAAGGCAGTGTAAAACTCCTCTCTGGTCAGGTGCTCGTCGTCATTGACGTCGTTGTATTTCAGCAGGTCGAACAGAGTGCACTCAGAGATGTCCTTGGACAGACCTTCTTGCTTGATCACCTAAATGAAAAAGCATTGATGTTTGGTTAAAGAAGGTGGACAGTAGTTTGAACACTGTCTCCCAAAAATTTCATGACACAACAAAATGTGTTTTTAAATTTCCTGTTAGGGCAAAAAGTCTCACAAACCAGCAAAACACTACTTGACAACATATTTCATTTGTTTTTCACCCAAATATTTGATCTTGTGATATTATATCTGCAAGTTACAGAGCCCAACCAATGTATCAGTCAGTTGACATTATTGGCCAATCATAGGTAGATCAGTATCAACACAATTGTTGTCTGATATACACCAGTATTAGGGGTATTATTTATTATATCGTAATCAATCAATTAAGATAAACGACATGAATGTCAGAAAATGTTTTGTGTACCAGCTGTAATGAAGTGACTAGAAGAGGTGATCACTTCTGTTTAGGCAAACAGAGAGCATTGTGGGAGTTTAGCCTGTAACTTGCCACCATGAGAAAGAAGTCTGTTATGGTTAATGCCTGCCAAACAAGTTAATTTGTTTATTTTTCAGTGCAAGCTAAAGAGTGCTAGAACAATATTACTATAGGATATGTGACTGCATTCAAAGAAGAACAGTGCTCTGAGACACAGTTAGTTTGTGAAATATTAGTCTAACATCCTAGATTTTATACGGAAAAAGAATGATCGATCTATCTTATCTGGTTTCAAATGTACCACCAATCAAAAATGAATTTGCAATCGTAGTGTTGGTGCTGCACTGGGCTCTATAGGGTTAATATATTGTTTGAATACCTTGTTGCTGTGGACATTGTTGCCTAGTTGATGAGTTTATTTAAAAACAAAACAAAAAGTGCATAGAACCACTTAGCGTTGAAGGGCACTGTTTCTCTGATTCTCTCTGCTTTCCTTTTGTCCCTCCTCTTCATCCTCACCCCAACTGGTCAAGGCAGATGGCCGCCCTTCCTGTTTTCACTCTATCAGCAGAGTAATATAATAATGTGAGGGCTCAACCTTAGTATGTGAAGTACCCTGTGGTGAATTACATCACGAATGGCCCTATATAAATAAAACCAATGTGAATAGTTTTGTGTTATTTCATGATACCACTTCATGTTCATCCACACAGTGTGTATACACGTATAAACTATTGATGCTAACAAAACAATTAACATTGATCATCAGTATTGCATCAGTATTAAGGAAAATAATCCAGATCTGTAGTCAGTTGCTAACAAACTGGGCAAATTTGCAGATAAATATGAACTTCTTTCTCTCCTTTCATTAGAAATACTCATCTGATGTTATCAGTTATTAGGATTTTAATGTAGAGCAATAAATTTGGGATAAAACTAGTGCTAGATTAGTTTTCTTTTTCATTGTAGCTAAACTGAAATCTCAAGTTTCATCACAAAGGATGGTAAAAAGGCACCAAACACTGCATTTTTTATTTTTATTTTTTTATCATCATTCTGCTCAAACATAATCCTATTCAACACCTTCTGCATGGCCCCGGCAGTAAAACATCCATCATACTAGATCAGCTGTCAAACAGCTGATCACATGGGACAGCTTTATACATCACGCACTGTCCATCGGATCAGTGCACTTCCCTACCCAGATGACTCGCCCAAAATTTAGGAGGCTCCTGTAATGGCATATCCTTAGTGTATCCTGGAAACACTACAGGTAAACTACTGTTGTGGGAACAATAATAGAGCTGCTACATCTGCTCTCATTTCAAACTAAAGAATAACTGAGCTAACAAACGTAGAAGTGATTGTTCAAAATGCTAAGTACACTTGACAGGAAAGAGAATGTTAAAAATAGTCTTTGTGGTCCTTTCTTTTCTTCCTTCAACCTTCCTTCGACCTTCAACAGTGTTGAAGCTGGAATTTTTAATACCTAAACTTTTTGTCTGACACGGCCTTCCTCCCCAAACACAGACTTTGATTCCTGCTGTTTTTCAGATTGTTCCGCTTCTCTGTAAAGGACTATTTGAACACAGTGAATGAGCACTCGGGACATGCTCAGTAGCTTTCAGCAGACCTTGTAGACTCAATGATCTGAGGCACATCATTGATAGAATAACCAGATGTAACGTTTATTGAGATTGCAGCTTCTGCCTGTTTCAAATCGAACCCTAATTTACAAAGCCGATGGAACATTGGCTGGTTAGTCACACAGAACACCTATCTGACAATTGGCTGTTACACTAAGCTATTACTGCTTCATGTCAATATAGACTCGATTCCAGTAATTACACACAGCCCGTTGTGGTCGTACAGACAGTATGCAGCACAGCTATATGTGAACATACACATTTAAAAATGCAGGATGGAGCACTGGCCGACTTTCAGAGGCCTTGGGCAAGGTCACATCTGTGCACTGCTGCCCTCAACCAGCAGAACACCACTATTCCTGCACAAAGCCACACGACTCTGATCAGGTAATGTTACTAAGTTAGTTTATTTCTTCTGTTCAACCTTCAACACTTTTTAAAAAAAAATTCACAGACAGGCTTATGCCACTTTCACTCAGTGCTCTTCCCTCCGAACCACAGCAATTTACACATTTACTCTATTAATTCAAAATTCAAGCTTTGTCTGCCTCATCCTCCAACTTCATCGACTGTTCCTGCAAACAATCAAAAAAATACTATATTATACTGGTGTACAGAGGGCAACCTTCAAACCTCTGTGTATGGATTTGCAACAATCTGACTCTTTGTGGAATTGTGAAGATTAGACACCTTCTGTGTCAACATGTTTAGTACTGTTCCTGTTACACAAGATGCTAGAGTATTTCACAAGATTTGTACTTTCTTTACACATATTCTGCCCTGTAAAACACTGTGACAAAAGGTTATCTGGTCTCAAATATTTTTTTTATACTTCAATTAGATCTTCAATCTTCAGTTAAAACTGCATACCTGACTTCAGTGTCTGTGGAGGGTTAAGAAGAGCGATTTTGCAAAATCTATGACCTTGAAATGTGTTTTTGTGTTAATATAATAATACAACTTTTAAAGGAAGTCTCTTCTTGCCTCAAGATAACAACATATGCTTTGCCAGCCGAGTTACATCTTTATCATTTCTGTGTGTCTGTTGTATTCACAGCAGTCAGGGCAGACAGGGTTGGATCAGGGTCAGTGGTAGACAAGGCAGCCTTCTCATCTCTTTTCTGGAAAAAAGGTAAAAATTTCAGGCGGGACTGTCTTTAGTCAAATGATAGATACAGACAGTGAATGAAGAAAAAACAAGTTTTGATTTGCCATTTTAAAAGGGCACTGCAGACTAAAAGGGCAGGAACAATTGCTCCCTGTGCCTTTTCATGTGTACACTCTGGCACGTCAGCTAAGCGGGGTGAAGGATTTCCATCCCAGAGCTTCAAATGAGATCACGGGCTGCTTCAACTCTAAAAGGCACTTTAGGGCACAAGGACAGCAGCCATAGTGTTGTACTTCTAAATTCTGTTGAGTGTGTGATTTGCTTGTGCAGTGCTCTTTTTCAGGGCTTGTTCACGCCCAAATTTAATTTGCATTAACCTTTTTGTCTTCTTTCAAATTCATCCTTTGTTAATACGGCAAAACTCTCCTCAAGTAGCAGAAGCTAGGAAAACAATCACGTTGCCATGGCAATGCAGTCAAAGAGAAGCTGAGCCTTTATTGACTGTGTGTGATGTTTTAAATTTGCATCTTTCAGAGAGAAATTAAAGTTGGGCTATAAATTACTCTGAAATTACATTCTGATGGAACGTTTAATACACAAGCATAAAAACTCATTAAAGCCCCAATCCATAATTACATTCAGGCGCTCTTATGTTGAGGCACTGTCAGCCCACAACTGTGTTTGTTTATTACATGATTTATCAGACTGATGAAGCTATTTCGCTTTGATATTTATCATGTGATCATTATGCAGTCGTTTTGATGTGCAGCAAAAACATGCAGAAAGTTTTCTCTTTATTCCAATGCTTTAAAGGTGTATAAATATTTGTAAAGTTTACAGTCACTGCAGTAGAACAGACTTGTGGTTTGGACTGCAGTGACAAAAAAATATTATTTTTATATTGTTATGTTCTCCAGGCTAAAAGTGTGCTTTGTGTAGCCCAAAGTCATGGAGGGCCATGCATGTAAATATCTATATATGAAAACAAACCTTTGAATTCAGTTGGAATCATCATAAAGACCACCTGCGTTCCACAGATATTTTTTTAATTATTATTCTGTACGTGCTCTCGTCTCATCTTTTCTCTGAGAATGATTCTTGTGATGCTAGCCAAAGTTGTCATATGTGTAAAGGGTAAAAGGGCAGGATTGCTAAAAGTGATCCTTGAGGAATCCCTGAAAAGCATTTCTCCCTCTGAATATTAATTAGTATTCGCTTGTGTCACTCAAACACCCAGGGGAGGTCGTGTGATAAAATCTGGCAAATGTGACAGAGGTTTGAGGATCTGTCAAAGTAATATTCAGTGGGTTGAAAGGTCTTATTCATATTCACACTCAGAGAAGACTGAAAATATTATTTCATAAAACACAGCACAGCATGGTTTGCTGACTATGAATTTTACTTACTAAGCATCGATTTCTCTATTATTGGCATAGGGCAACATTTAATGTAAATATATGTAAATGATATGAAAATATGGTACCCAAAAAATCACTATTTTTGAGGTGGTATTTAGATGAAAACTCAAAATCCTAGAAAATATTCATATTAGTCTGATCAGTCCTCCTCCATCAAGGGAAACTGACAAAGCTAACAAAGGTGACCTCTGTACAGCTGGGATACCCTGCTGGATCGCTGGGAAGATAGCCTAAGAAAAGGAACTGCTGTTATCATATTTCTGAAAACCACTGCAGGTTGCTTACCCCTTCAATTATTCAAATATGTTCTGTATGAAATCAGTCCTCAGGTACTGGGAGACTTTATTTGTTATGCACAGAACAGCTTCCTTCCTCACAGCTTCCACAAAAAGCTCTTTTCACAACATCCCCCTTGGTAGTTCTGGTCAAAGGCTGTAGCCTCCCATGAGCACATGGCTCCTTTGACCCACATTGCTTTTCAAAAGATTTACCTGGAGCCACGCACCACATCTACCACAGGGAAGGGTAAGAGGAGGAAAATGAGCACGATTATGGCACACATGAAAGCGACTGGCTTGAACACCTGAGCACACAGATGGTTTATTCATTTGTCGTCTCCTTTTGATTAGATATTTAAATGAAAACAAATGCAGTTTTGGCACAAGAGATAGTGTGATATATCTTTACAAAATGGCAAACGCCATTACGTTTCTGGACGTAGATACAGCTTTTAAAAAATCTCAGAAGATCAGCTTTAGCTTGAGTCAAGGTCAAGTTGCATCTCACCATTATGCTGATAACTGACTGACTGAAGTATGCATTGTTTTCAATACTCTGAACCCCCCAAAAGTTCTAGCATTTTCTGTTCTTTTCACATTTTTACTCACTGTGGGCTCATTTTTAAATGTAATATAAAGTTCTGCACTTCTGCACAGCCGTGGTTCCAAACAGAGATAGCTCAAACATTAAAATGACGTTTCGTTGATTATTCATTTAGCAAAAATTCAAAAACCTGAATTCAACATGTACAACATTTTTCCAAGTGCCGACACGTCTTACCAACAGTGGGGAAAAAATGGTCACTACACACTATACGTATATTACTACTTATATTTGTAATTTGCTTGCTCTGTGTAAACACAGCCTGCAGTCCATGAATTTTGGTCATGTGACTAGTAATTGTGACAAGGATGTGGAATTTTACTTACTGTTATCTCATTTTTCAGAATCCGGTTAAAGTAAATTATTTATTTTCGGTAAATTTTAAAATGAGATAGTAAAAAAGAAAGTGATTTTGACAAAATATCTTGGTTTTTATCAAAGATTTGGTTGTTTTTCTCAATGTAATCTCCAGAAACGTATGATTAGTTCAAGGACTGTCGGAAAGTTGAAACTCCAGTGATTCTTCCGGTTTTTTTTGTCGGTGTAGTGTTTTATTTTTTAAAGTTTTTTTAAATAACACGCCTTCACCTGGATTTGGGGTTCAGAGGTTTAAAATCGTATCTCTTGGAATATTTCAGCCCATCGTTCGGTCCTTACCTGTGAGAGTTCACTGGCATCTATTTGACCATTGTTGTCTGCATCAAAGCGTTTGAACATCAAATCAACCAGCTGCTTCTTGGCCACCATGTTGTCTCTGTGGGTCCCATGGATGGTTGACCCCATGTATCGTTTGTCATACAAATCCAGCACCTTGGTTTTCAGTCGGCGGTAGTCGCTCAATCTGCAGTTATCATCTGGGAAATACAGAGAACAAAGAGAAGCGACATGATTAGGAGAGAAAGACAATATTTATCACAAACGTAGAACAATTACTGAGAAGAAGGGATGTTTTTACCTTGTTTGGATTAATAAAAACAGAATTTAAATGTTAATAAGATGTCTGAAAACAGGTATTACATAAATACACAAAATGACACCAAGGTGCCGAAAAAAGCACATGATTAAACACTGAACTTGTGATTCATAACACTGGATGCGACATTTTATATCTCAGCCAATTAGCGCCTGTTCAAACTAGAATCCCCCAGAAGATTCACATTATTAAACAGTAAGCTCCTGTTTATATTCAGTAAAACCCAAATCTGAGCATGTCTATGATTGTCTGCATCACAATAACAAATGCTAAGGATTATTTTCCCAAGGGAAGCACAAGCAGTGACAGACACGCGGCATTTCACTGCCTCAAACTAAGAAAGCAGCAGCCTCGTCAACAAAAAGAAACTGACGAACAAATCCATCACACAGGTGTCAAGAGCTAACCGTGACAGCAACAGAAAACATGATGGTGTTGTATTTACAATCCACCATCAAAGGCTCTAGATCAAAGAATTCCACTACATGAAAGGTTCAGTGGAGTAGAGTGGAGCCAAAGAGAAAATAATGACTAGAACTGGAGGCTGACGTATGTCACATCAAGTTCTCATTGTTAGATCTGGAAGTGTTTCTCCCTAATAACGGTTATATTAACTGATGTCAACCAGCTAACAAGAAAAAACTTTGTGTTCGCCGGGATGCTTTTCAAATCTCCTGGGAGGACGCTGACATCTCTGCCACATATGGTGTGATCACCAACTCAGGAAAAACATGTAATAAAAGCTTCTACACGAAGTATTCTGTGAGGAAAAATGAACTTTGTTGCAGATGATCGGGCAAGAATGAGTGTGGTAATGAGATCTCCCCTCGGTAGAACTGGATGTTCACTGAGATCTAATGACTAGTTAAGCACAATCCAATGACACATCATGATGACAAGGATGGGATCTCATTTTTGTCTCCCAGCATTCCTTTTGCAGAACAACTTGAGCAATCAGTGCGCATTTAAATGCGATTCTTGATGTAATCCTGACACCAACCATCATCTCGGTATGAAAGGCCGGAAGAAGTTCGACTAACACTTTGCCAGGGAAATCAGGGAGCTTTGCTCAGACGTTATGAAGTCATTTTCATTTTCATCTCAGTCCTGTGTGACCTTGGAACATCCCCAAGGTGTATAAACTTTATTTCTGGCATTTATGCAATATTTAGTATTGTGACAGAGAAAACAGTTATGAGCCTCTTTTTGGTTTGAATTCAAAGAATACTGGAGGCAATATAATATTCATTTCCCAAGGGACAGTGCAAACAGTACAATTCACTGTAAATTTAAATGATTACAGACACATTTCCTGAGCTTTAAGGTTTATGTAAAGCTATTTTTCTTGGAGGGGAAAAAACTTAAATGGTCCCAAATGCTGTCAGCTTCAAATGGATGATAACTCAAGTAAAAAAAAAAAACTTTAAAATTGCTGATTCTTTCATGCATTCTTTCATAGAGAACTTTTTCTGTCAAAATACTGATTACGGTACCTTAAACTCAAGGCAACTGCCATTAATATTTTCCCATATTTCTAATCTGCCAGTCCGTCTTGCATGGCGATAAAGAAATGGTTAATAAGGTTAGTATTTGTAAATTCCTATTCCACACAGGTCACAAGGGCCAAGTGAATGATTTGATGAGTAAGAACAGAATGTATGCTGTCCTGTTAACTTTGCAGTCTCCGAATGCCTAACTTTGGGAGATTATAGACCAACATCTAAGAGATTGTGATCTCCACTGCAAATATCAAAACGTTAAATGATGGATTATCTTTTGTACGGATGCTGGTCTTCCAGTAGAGTTCAGAGATTGTAGAATGCCAACAAGAAACCAAAATCTTCTCAAAACTAAGTAAAAATGTTTGTTTGTTTTTCTTTAAATCTGTCACCCAACTCTATATGTGCTATTTTAAAGGGGTTTAAATTGTTTCTGGGCTGTAGAAATGTGATCTAAAAATGAAAAAGACTCTTGCAGTGCTTTGTTTTCTACTAACTTGGAGCCCCAGATAACGGAGAGCTTGTATAGCCAGGTGGAGAGAATTAAACATGAGCAAGAGGCTCTGGAACAATGCTTCAGTTTGTTTTAGCAGGTACACCTGTCAGTGAGGCACAAACTGAGATGTTGACAGATGTTGGAGCTACACGCTCAGTCTGAGGCTTCATGCAACTAGCAGGGTGTGAACAGGAACGGCGGTGGCTCGTAAGGACTTTTCTACCAGCCACAGCAGGTAACAAACCAAGTGGAGAATCCATTGAATTACAAAATTTGCTTTGCCTGTCAAAACAGTGAGAGTGGGTGGTGATTTCTCAAAACAGCAAGAGTCAAAACAGCAAGTTCAATACTTGCCCTGGAAACTGCCTCAGCTGTTCGGGCACAGACTGCAGCCAGCTGCATATCTCGGAACAGGGTCTGTTTTGACAAGCGCCAGTGCCAGAGAAGCTGCCTTGGTCACAAATGGCAAAATGAATAAAAGATAACTGGCTGCTGGCTTACCCTAGGGATATGAAGGTCACCTGCGTCAAAGGAGCATGCATTAGCACATGTATGCACACATATGTGCATACACAGATGTGCATGCACAAAATACTATGCTCACACATGCATGTACACATCCCCAAGTATTCAAACAGTACATGTCTACACAGAGGAGTATTGGCAACAAGTAGGCAACAGCCAGTATCATTTGTTAAAATGACTAAGCCAACAATGCTTACTTGAGGGAACAAGGAATAACTGAACAAAAATGTGTGTTTTTCAGTCAAATCCAGACAAATTCTCAGTCTGGTAAAAGTTTTCTGTGAGTGTCTCAACCGCCTAAATTGCTTTTGAGCTAAATGGGACATATCAGAATGCAAAATATCTGCTTACTCTATGTAAGCGGTAGGATAATCGCTCAGCTAGCAAAAACTAATTTAGTCATTTTATCCATCATCCTTTCCTTTTACAAACCCGGGCTTGCCTATAAACTTTGAGGATTCAAATCATCAATTACCAGTTGAGAAGCTCCCAGTTCCAACCCTGGACTGTCAGTTGAATCATCGGCCTTTTTCTGTCACTGTGCTACTGTACAGTGAGACACAGAAAAACAGGACGGCAGCTATGAGATTTTACAAACCGCCCCTAGTCTCAGTATTACCGAACTGTAATAGAAATACAAGGGAAGAACAGACGGATGCTTGTGCTTTTTCCTGCTGAATACCAGTAAAAGGTGTTCTTTCTTTGACTGTGTGCATCTCTGATATCTTTACATGACAGATCATGATCAGGTCAGATGCCACTGAAGGCCTGCAAACCGCAGTCTTACACACCAAACACAAGATGCCCTTTGTAGTTTCTGACCACCATGGAGAAAAGTGTCGTGGATCCCTGTTTTGTTTGTACCACACACACATTACATATTCATGCACACAGATCACACAAAGCAAACATGGACAGTGTTCAAGCAAGAGGTCAACGTGGCACAGAGTTTCCCTGCCAGCTTCAAGCTATTCTTGTGATCAACAGTTGGTGGTGTTAACAGCGGGGGGAACCTTACAACTGCGCCAGCAAAAGTGGGGAAGAAAAAGATGGCAAGCAAATATAGAAGTAAACAAAGCAGTGTTATATAAACTGGTGTAAGAATGAAAGACCTCGAGGATGCACACAATATGTTTCAGTGACAAAGCATAGTGAAAACAGGACACTCACAATGGCACCTTTAAGACTGAACTTAATTAAGCTGGTGTTGGAGTTTAGTGCGGGAGGCCCAGCTATATACAGATAAGCCAAAATAGAATGTAATTTGCATTTCTCATAGTCTTAGGTAAGCAATGTCGATGTTATTGATGCTAAAAATGTTCAGTATTAAAAATATACACAGCAAGAAACGGCACTTTGTGTACTTTACGATATTAAATCAGCAGCGGTTCCTCATCTTAGCTTCTTCTACCTGATGACACGTGAAATGACTTATGGGACATGGACTCTGCACAGACAACGGAATAGTGTGATTTTCACAAGAATATTAAAAAAAAAAAAACATTTAGATGCAAGTGTTTTCTGCACCTGTTAGTTTTCACACACAGTCAACACTACAGTGTGACCTTCATATAAGCTGCTCTAAAAGAAGACCTTCTGCAGGCTGTTACAACCTCAAGAGGAACGGCCGAAATTTAAATTTATGTTAGAAAGAGGAGTTACATGCAGCAACGCAGTTTATTTTTTAATTGCTTGAAATTGTTACTGCTTGATGACAAATTGTGACCCAATCCTCCCTTTTCCGTCACTGCAATCTTAAAATTCTTTCTTTTAGTATCATCTGAAGTCTGTTTTTTATTAACACATACTAGCAACACTGTCATTATTTTGCGGCATCCCATTACAAGCTGAGTAAACACTGTTGAATTAGAGGTAACTGTGTTGAAATAGAACGCTTTACTAGGATGCTGCTTTCGTCAATATTATTCATGGATGAAACAAATGACATTCTCCACGGACAGACGGTTCTGTAGGAAGCAGCTGACATTACTAATTTGGGTCATGAGGAGTCAGGCTATTAAAGTTTCTCATCTAGTCACGGGAGCTTTTATGCTCAATATGACACTATTCCTTTCATTATTTCGTGAAAAAAAAAATGATTAGTATCTTTTTAGAGCAACTGTTAATCTGCAGCTATTGTTTAATGAGTGGCTTTTAGTGACAATGTGGCGGTAGTTTCATGGAAGCCAGTGTTGAATCTTCACACTTGGTCCTGGCAGCAGCAGATGAAGGACATGACCTGTCATGGTTTGCTTTACTGTGTGACTGCTCAGTAACCCTGCATGCGACAAATGTCTCATGTCTCTCATGGTCATATTGGCTCCATATGGGGCATGAGGCTGTCCACATTCAGCCATGAAAAGCTGCTGCCTCTTATTAATTGCCTTAAACTGTTCACATGATGTGGGGGATAAAATCTTCACTTGGTGGAAATGCACACCAAAGTGAAAACTACTCAGATGCTCTTTATTGATTGGGACCAAATGATTTGTTTAAATTAAATATGATTATTAGAATTAAATGTATTTCATTTATTATAATAAATTCATCATTAATATTACTCCGCCAAAGAATGGGGTGGAATTATGTGGTGATCAGCATACGTTTGTCCGTCTGTTAGTCTGTGTGCAACATTCCTCAAAAACAGAATAACAGATCTGGATGAAATTTTCAGGGAAGGTCAGAAATGATGGTGCAGTTTATAGTCTGGATCCACGGATTTCTTAAAGATTTCTGTATTATTGCAAGATAGCGTCACGGCGTCACTGTAACTATGACAACAAGTGAATGCTACATCAGCTGCCTGCTGATAATCACATGATTGCGATCCTACCACAAATCCACTGCTGCAGACTTATCGGGACGGTTGTATGACTTTGCTCTTTTGTGAGTGTAGAGTTTTGTTATTCTAATGCAAAAGCACAACTTTTGCAGCTACAGATGCCATCAAATCTTACATTAATGGTAAACTTCTTCAATTACTATAGCACTTTAACTTAGAAGATTCAGTTTTTTTTTGTTTTTCAGTGTAGCTTTTTTTTTTTTACAATTATACAAATTTAAAAAAAAAACTGTGTGGAATTAGAAGTGAGTTTGCTTGACTATTTGAGTTTGCTCCTCACAACTAACTGCTAAGCAGCCACCACTGGCCTCACACATCCAAATCTCCAACTGAACCATCAGCGGTCGTGTTGTATTTGGACAAATGCTGGTGCTGTTTAGACTATCCGTCATGAATATAACAGTGCAATGCTTAATGAATCTGAGAACTTGAGTGCCAATGAAAGAGTCTATTTTCTGTGCCAGATCTAGTTCAAGCAGTGACATGGCAGTATGTATTTTCTTGACCTTGATATTCTTTGTCCCCATTCATCTGGTATTTTTGTTGGAGGAGAGGCACAAACAGAAGGGGCTTTGATTGAAGTGACACAGTGAGAAGAACTGTTAGGTCTTGACGGAAGCTCGATTTTTCTGGCTGTTTACATCAGACTCATTTCAGTATTTTTTTCACTCATAGTAGTTAATGCTTTGGGGAAATGTTCAGCAAATATGTGCATGTTAATAAACAACTTGATGTAGAAGGATGTGGCATGAATAACCAATGGCCTATTAGACATTTACGACCATGATCTACCTTCACCTTGCATATGACCTTCATACATTCTTCTTCCTATATTCAGTAAACACACCATGTATATAATAATATGTAATATAAATGCAGTGCTTTTTTTTCTGTCCCGCCTGTCGTACAATATACGTACAGCATGATGTTATATAATAGTACAGTAAAACAGCGTCATGCCAAAGAAACTGAATGTTCACTCAAAAATGTAGCAATATATTTTACATAATGTAAAATCCTTTAGACTATAGACTTTAATTCATTTGCTTTTTTCTTTAGATTAAAGATTAATATCACTGCTACACCTTTGTTTTTTATTTGTAGTCTGTGATAGAAGGATTACTATTCTATCGCGAATTCACCAGTCTGGCTGTGTAGCGCTTAAATGACAGTGGAAAACCAAAAGAGGAGCAACAAAACTCTGCATTCACACAAGAACATAATGACACTCTCCTGGGTATGACGGCACCCATCAGAATTGAAATGCTGGTACACTCGAGATGAGCAAACTTGATGAAGCATGAAGCCTAAAAGCAATGTTTGCTTCAAAGTAACTGTTTCACACATCTTTTTCAGATGTGTGAGTATTGAAACGGTGCCATCAATGCCATCAGCATATAGGGAAATATCTTGAGAACTGTACAGAGGATAAACTCTGCTCTCTAAGCACGTGAGTCGAGCTCCTCTGTGCACCAGGAGTCTAGAGCCATTCGTGCACACTGTGCCTAACAGCATGGAGGAACAGCTGCTGCATGAGCTATCACTATAAATCCAGGTGGCACTCATGAAAAGTTACTTTTCGACGACCGAAAATGCTCAGAAAGAAACAGTTCTTCGACATGCTAATGTCTGCTCATGTTATTTCACTGTCCTGGTCTGTTTCTGGTTTAATACAGAGCTGCAAATACACGGTAAATCTTCCTAGATTTCACAGTAGAATCAAGGAGAAAAAAAGAAACTCTCCACCCTGTCCACTGAGGCCATAACTGTGAGTGAAGCCCCCACCCCCTGCTGCCTACACAGCCCCTTTAAAAGCACTACTGTTTTATTTATATAAAGAAAAAGGTGGCTCAGCGGAATAGCTAGAGTCAACTCTGCTGAAGCTGCCCCGTCTCTGCCAAGCTGAACCTGTCCCCCCACCATCTCTCCCGGCTTTTCCATCTCCGTCTCCAGGGTCCTGGGTAGTGCCACAGCTCACAATACATCAAGACAGCACAGCGTGACAACTGGGTTACCCAAATCAGAGGTCACTGATTGCAATCTTTAAGAGCAACTAGAGGTGTCACTGCCGCAACACCTGACTGAATCTGAAATGGATATCTGGGCAGTGGAGTCGCAACCTCTTCGCAGCTTCTCTGCCCAGGATGATACGAATGTAAAACACTCACAGCGGACCCCAGGCACAGAGAGGAGACTTCAACGAATATTGAAAACAGAATCTGACCACAAGTTGCGTTTATTAGCCGTTCTTGATCTTCCAATCGTAATCTTTCGAGTAGATGTCATAAAGCTGCAATTTGTTTTCTGTTATGCCGGCCTGTCTGACGTGCTGCTGACATTGTGTACTGAGCGTTTTTCATGTTGTACCCAAAAATAAATTCCACCAACTCTTGCGGTGAAAGTGAAGTCAAGTTTTTGGAACCTAGCCAAACCAATTTCTACAGGGAATGGGTCTTTAAATGATGGTTAGTCTCATTTCAAAGTGGCTGCTGGACGTGATAAATGGATTTGCAGTATTTGGCCACTGGCTGAGTATTTGAAACAGTGGCTAACAATATCTGGACAAATAATAATAATAACAATAAGTCAACTGAATATTTCTTTTGAGATCGTCAATGTGAAGATTGTGAATGTTTTTAATTATGCCTACAAACAAGCGGGTGAGTGTCTGTGTCCAGGCAGCAACAAAATGATTCATAATAAGCGTTTTTCTTTCCTCTTTGCTGCCTCTTTGTGTTAATATTTTTTGTTAAGTTCCAGCAACAAATATATCATTAGATTACGAACATATTCTGATCGTAGCTTAAAGAAACAAATGATGAATGAAGTCGATAGGAGATCTAATAAACTCACTTAATGCTGTAATGTTTCTGTTGAGGACACTCTCTTTACAAGGGTTTCTTTGAGAATCTGACTTGGTTTCTGTGCCACTTGTTAACTTTCTGTGTCTGTGCTGCAGCTCAAGACAGATTCCCTCCCTTCATTCAGTCTCTGTCACCACTGTTTCCTCCCTGCATGCAGGTGTAATTCTGCCCCCCTCATCTTTCACGGGGACTGCTGATCTTCCTCATGTCTTAATCTCTGATGTATTGCCACCCCTGCCCTCCTCCCTTACCTTGAATGGAGTCATTAACATCCAGGAGACTTTACTCAAACTTTACTCCGTTCACCCGGCTCGCCCTTCCCACTTTCCTCTCCTTCACTTGGCTTACAGAAACCTAAGGAGGTGCTCAGGGCTTCAAAATCTCCTCGTTAAAGGCTCTCTGCCTCTTTGCCATCTGCTGCTATATACTACACTACCCCCAAAACTGGAGAACTCCCAGTTTACTGAGCTTTTGATCTAACACTGTTAGATCTGTAGCTGTTTGGCACATTCTGATGGATCATATTCATTTTTAATAACAGCGAATGTGAAACACAAGACTTATCTTGACATCTGCATTGTCTAAGGCATGGCAAACTGGAGCTCCTGTTAAATCACATGAGAACCAGTTTCTAAACTTATTTTTAAAGTATCACTGTTTTTGTTTTTTTAGTCATTTTAAGAGAAAATGGACGGATTTGTTCCTAAAGATCTAGGATGCTGTTCCAACACATTTAATGCCAACACACACCCAAAGACAGCGAGATGCAGGTAGACTGACACACAAGTCGGACAGAGAGAAAAGAGAAGAAGGGCAGATAGTGAAAATAAGGAGGCTTTGTTGTCCTTTCCAATCTGATCCCAGTAGAGTTGATTACATAGAGCTTACTTCCTTCAGTGGCAGGTCTTGTTGATGACATGATAGAGGACAGTGACCTGGGGGCTGAACACACCTAGGCCGAGACATAAAATCAACACCGCTGCAGGTCTATATTTGGCCTACAGCAGACAGACGGGGGAATATGCTGTTGTCATGGTGGGGCCGAACTCTGATGAGGGGCTTTACAGCAGGCATGGAAACGTTTCTCAGATCTAGAGAAGGGATGTCTGCAAATAACTGACTAAATGATTGTTTCCCTTGCTAGTCGCCACCTGAGATACTAGTCGGGTAAATGAAATATTTTCATTTTGATGATGTGCAATAAGGCCAGCTAGATGCTGCAGGTCTAGCAGACAACAGCCCACATTAATGCCTGCAAAGTAGTTTAAATGTAGTAAATTAACTTCTATTTAGTAGGTTGTCGTCATATTCCTTCAGATAGTGTAAGGGCATTAAGCATATGATTTGGTTATTGTGGAATGTGATGAATGTTTTCAAATACATATTTTTTTTAGACAACATTGATTAAATTGTGCACAATATATAGCATTTCTTTACTTGAAGACTAACCAACACAAGCCTAAATATGAACTATATGATATTGTACTCATTAAAGGGAAGTTACTTGTTAAGAACATCCCTCAAGTAGAGTTAAATCTCTAGTTGATTTTAAGACTTTATGTTAGATGGGGCTCGGTGGTTAACACTTTCTCCTTGCAGCTAGAAGATCCCTGGTTCGTGTCCCCGCCTTCCTGGGATCTTTCTGCATGGGGTTAGCATGTTCTCCCTGTGCATGTGTGGGTTTTCTCCGGGTACTCCGGCTTCCTCCCACAGTCCAAAAACATGCTGAAGTTAATTGGTAACTCGTAATTGACCGTAGGTGTGAATGCGAGTGTGCTTGTTTGTCTCTCTGTAAGCAAATTAGTGAGATAAACCTAGTTATTATTACTTGTTTGAACTAGTCAGAGTACCTTTCAGTGCCGGCAGGTTAGTAAACTAGCTGAGTCATGGATGATTACTGCTAGAAGAATTGTCTCATTTCCTGACTTCCCATTCTCCTTCACTATTCTCTTCATTTTACTTACTCTTACCATAATTCAATGGGATAAACACAAGAAAAAATGCTATAAAATTGATGGTCAGTTATTTTTCCCAATAATAACAGTCAGTTTTTGCTTCCAATGTGTGAAACTGAGCATAGTACAGTTTCGGCTGATTCCAAAAACGAGGTGAAATATGGTCACTCAGCTGACCTTGAGTTGAGAGTATTTTGCCAACTGTGAGTAATAATTTTCTCATTATGTGCTGTTTTGGCACAGCGTGTTTGAACGTAGAGTACTAGAGAGCTGATCTGCTGACAACAGCAGACTAATGACACTGACATTTTACCCACTAAGAGTAATTGCACTCAGAAAATGTTTGCTTCTTTAACTCAGCATATTAGTGTATACCTCTGCCAGCGGGTTCATTTCATTCCTCAGTGAAGCTCGGCTCCCGAGAAATGTTTCATGAATAGTGCGCCATAAGTCTGTTTTGTGCTCTAAAGATGTACATGGCTCTATTCAGCTTTGTGTAGTGGCTAGTATTATATTACAGACATTAATGGAAGCAAACACACACCCACCATCTGCTACTCCTACTCAGAGTGTATAGCAGATCCTTATACTGACTGGCGGGAACACTCTGATTGTAACAGTGCCTCTAGAGTCCTGCTTTTCATCCCATAGTGGGGTCAGCATTAGGTTAAAGGACTCTATTATCATCTATCTAGTCACTCGACTCATAGCTGGGAACTATAAAGAGTTGAATTCCAATAGATCTGCTGCCCTAGATATGGCATACTCTGCAGCCTCTATTGATTGGGTCATAAAACATTCAGGTTCTCAAGCAGGAATGGAAACAAGACTGTTTTGTCACAGCGTTCACCTGCTCACACACATCTTTTCTGAGTGCCATGACATCTGCAAATGTTGTCTGGTTTTGTTCCAGTGCCATTGAACTCCAGCCAAATATTAAGCCGCATTTTGCTGTCATGGCTGAAATTAACTTCCTAATCTATTACAAAGTGTGCTCCCAAGAAAACAGCCTTGCGAGACCTACAATTTAATGTGCAAGAAGTATATGCCATTACTTTGGTACATTTCCATCAATCTTTGCTTCATTTTTTCATGACACGGTGCTCACTTTGACCATCAGTAGGGAGGAGCAAATGGATCCAGGTCAGCTGAATGGTAACGCATTTCATCTGTGTCCCCAACATGCATTTTTCTTGCTGAAGGTTTGTCAGGAACCCAAATGTTTTCTGATGTATGGTGTAAACTGCCATATTGGCTGTGAGCTCAGTCATTGCTGCTTTTGACAGACCCTCCTTCAAACTGAAAGAGCTGTGAGTAAAAAAAAAAAGGATAAATAAAAAATCCCACACTAAAATCAACAGCCTTGATGTGAACTGCACTATATGTGCCGAGCAGTTAACTGATTTAACTGCAGCATTCAACCACTCCAGTTTCCCAATAAAGAGACGAAAACGCTCTAAATTATTACACTAAGCTAGCGGATGAGTTTTAAAGCTCCATCAATAATATGTAATAATATCTTCTTGGCCACCAAAATATGGCATCATTTAGCTGATGCAATGAATCCTTTTTTCTCATTAAACATTTGGTTATGTCATGATGAGTTTTTGGAGATTATTTCACTGCTTATGAGACAGTCTAAAGCTCGTTTCTATGAGGATATACACTCTATAGTCATTTTGGACTACAGTTTTTCATATAATTAACAATTCCCACTCAGTGCCCACTTACTCTGGAGCTGGACCAGCAAATGCAGTTTGCTCAGAATAATGGTCATTTTGAACATTTATAGTTCCTTGACAGCTGAGCAAATTTGCTGACGGAGATCATATTAGACACCATTTAGCCGCAACCTGAAAACCCCCTGCTTAATATTTGGCAGGTTTTAACTGCAGGAACTGATGGTAATTCAAAGGTTCACTGGAACAACCCCTTCATTTTCCCATTTAGCCTTTCTCTTTCTATTCCACTGTAAGATGTGACAAATTTGACTGCAGCTTTAACTCCAAATGCGCCATAAAACTACAAATCATAAGTACTGGACTTAACTCCAGTTCTTTAAGCACATAGGAAACAGAGCAAAGCAAGATTTGTTATGTTATCCTATATGTGAATTTTACATTAAAGATGGTGGTGTTTAAGTGGAGAAGACTTCTGATTCTTTGATGAAATATGGTCCTCTAAAACTGGTGCTGAATGAGGTTCTACAGGCATAGTTTTTGCAGTCGGTGTAAAGGTAGTGCAATCTAGTCTCACTTTGTCAGCCCAGAACACAATAGTCGAGCTGCACCACACTATCATGTTGCTATAGGGTAAAAAACACGCCTTCTTTAAACTGAAGTCATTATGGGCCATGGCTAAACGAAGGACGAGGCTTCGTAGTTCACTCAAAAAAATGACAGAATTGTTTGGTGGAACATTTGCATGCAGAGAGGTGAGAAATGTGACTAAAATGACTAATCCACTGAAAAAAATAACAGAGCTGCCTTAATGTGCAAAAAACTTGAAATTTTCAGAGTGGTAGGTTGCTGTTTACAGGTTGTTGTTGTTTCCTGTGCCGAAGAAAACAGCAACGCTTAGGTAGCGGAAGGAAAGTGCAAAGCCATTGCAAGTGAGTGACCAATTTCAGGCTTAGTCAAACTAGTTCAACCCAATAACAGCCCATAAGTTCCTGTAATGAGTAAAATATCTCATTTTTTAGATCCCCCGAACAGTTGTAGGCCATGAGGACATTGACAGAGAGCCTCTAAAGGTGTCCTGTCGTGTCTGGCTGGGGTTGTCGGCGGTGTCTCCTTTAAGCTATGTGGGTTGTGTGTGTTTGTGGATTGGTCTCCAGTGCATCCCTTGAAGGCTCAATAAGATTGGGATTCAGGTAGTAGGGAGACGAGGTCAACACATGAAGCTCTTGGTCATGATCCTCGAGCCGTTCCTGATGTGTGGTAGGATGCGGTGTCTTACTGGGGGAGGACGCTGTCATGGGGTCGGTGCTACGTTTTGAAGTAACGTTTGCATTAATGTCGGGACTGAAGGTTTCCCAGCAGAGTTTACATCATCCTGAGATAATCATTGGCATCCATTTCACCTGTCAGTAGTTTTAATGCTGTAGCGTATTGTTGTGTATGGTCAGACTCCTTCTGTCATCTGCTCTTTCAGTGGTAAAAAATAAATGAACTGCCAGGTTTAGTTCTTCAGCTGTTTCAAAAATCTCATTGTGAAGGTACAGAGAATCAGTCTTCCAAATCAAGTTTGATGTCAAAGAAAAAATACTCCCATTAATTATGTCTCTAATAACAGCCATCCAGCTAGTTTGCAATGGATTGCTTGGCAAAAAACAAACAACTCACATTACATTTTCCAACCTAAAGCACAGAGATAACATAGTTTGTTAATGACAGCATTCTGTTGCTTATGTGGATGCTAATTGTTTGGAGCAGATTTCCTTCCTGAGGCCAATGAGAAAAGATGGCCGTCAGCTTGTATTAAACAGCAATGTTTCTCTTTTCTTCTTCTACACCGATACCTTGCTCCTTTTATATTGTCCAGCACCTGAATATCCAACACATTTGTCATGTCACTGGGTCAGATGAGTTGCACTAAACATAGAACGAAGTCACTGCTTTGATATTAGAAGACACCCACAACACTGCAACCCAGTCAACCCTCTCCCATCCACACACTCTCCTTCTCTGTATCTATGACTTACTCACAGCACATTGCTTCAAGCGATGTTGGCAGCTATTGTTCACTTTTATTTCGCCAAATTGTTCAAAGGCTTCATATCCACGACGGACAAAGTAGGTGGAAACAAAGGAGGAACAAAATGCAGGGAGCAATAATAAGATGAAAACTTTTCAGGATAATGGCCTGTGCAGGAAAAGGGCTTTCAACCAATACTTTAATGGAAAGCCATCTTGTGCAGACTGGAGTCCAATCACTTAAAGTCAACAAACCTGCAACAGGATTCAATTGGCCTATTTATCAACAGCCTAAAGAGTTTTTAAGGAGTTATATAAAAATTGCAGACCTATTGGAAGGTTTTAGAGGACGCAAGGAAAACAGTGAGGTCAAAACAAATGTGAATTAAATGTACTTTAATTCACACCCTATATTTAATTTAAAAAAAAAATTAAGACAGAAACAGTAATAAAAACCTGCTGTGGATCTCAGATGTTGGGTCCTTAAATTTCCCATCCTTTTAATAAATTGCATTTAGTAATTGTAGATGCGACTAATGCTATCTTTTTGAGAAACTCCTCTTGTGAACATTAGTGAAATTATTCTGCATGGTCAACCTCTTAGTCAGCACTACAGGGGGGAGAAACATCAAACATGTTTAATTGGCTAATTTGTCATATGATTGTTTGGGATCCATGGCCCAGTCCTCTGCACACGCCTTTGATGGAATAATTGGCCATTTTAGGCACATTATGAACATGCAAATGAATATAGGTTGCTTTGAAGCTGAGCAAGCTATAAATAAATCCATCGATCAAAGACACCAGTTCCTTGTCTTGAGGTGCACAAACCTGCAGGGGTTCTGATGTTGTACACATGGAACTGGACTCTACAGAAACAGCATTAAACAGTATTAATTAGTGCTGCGTATAAATAGATACGCTTCTGTAGTCATACGGTAGGGGTGCAATGAGTCCGAAAAATAATGACAGATATTATTTTAGACTCTGGCAGTGTGAGGCACTGTAGTTAAAACATTTCTTTCAAACATAACCAGGGTATGTTTTAGTGTGAAAACCCAACTTCTTGTTTTGCCAAATCAATGCCGCTCAAAGTTTTTATGTAATATTTATGATTTGTTGTTGCCGTTATCTCTTCACTGCCGAGTTTTGCCAAAAAAATAAAGAATATGAATAAATATCTATTTTCACTGTAATGAATAATGATTAATGAAATGAAAAATCCAGCTAGTTCAATAAAAAAAAAGGCATCTCTACACCAACACGTTTGTATTTTAGTTTTTTTGTCTTTCATACTCAGCTTCTCGCCAAAATCCATGTTTATGTTCAGTTTACAGTTCGAGCCCACACGGACGTCCCTCTTCGGGTTAGACCTCGAACTGTCCTCAGACTGTTTATTTATAGATCCTGTGTGGGCTTTTCTTTTTGTTTTTTGTTCATTTTTGTATTGAATGACCCTTTCTCCGGTAATAGATACACATTTAGACAATCCACTGTTGTTAAATATGTTTTTCTTTGATTTCGAGTTAGATATGGTAATTTCTTTCACAGTGCCTCTGAGACATGCTTATAATGAAGCCCTGTAAACAAACACAGTCAACACACTATATCACAAACCACCACGGTCTAGTCTTAATCTTAGTCCTCTGATGCAGTGCAAAGCAGATGAATTGTGTTCGAAGAACGTACAGATAGTTTAAAAAAAGGAAGTGAAAAGTGAAATGCACGCTAAATAAAAAAAAGTCTTTTTGTGGAAAAAAATCACAAATGTTCTTTACTAAAAAACAGCCCTAATACATATTTATTATAGATATAGGCAGAGAGATCATGGAACTGGTACAAACTGAATCAAAACTGTATAATTTTGAGAACATGGTCTGTATTCAGCCCCAGCCACCTCAATTTTTTATGGATCAATGAGCCAAATGTAAACAGCTGCTTTTTAAAAAGTGTGTTTTGTTTTCCAGTACACTATATACGTGGCTGCTGTACACACAAACAGAGCTACATGAGGTGATTTAATCAATGCTGTAATATTGACAGACAGGAGGGAGAGACAGAACGCACGCTGCACATATTAAATAAAGAGATGCATAGAGTTCAATATACCACAGAACTTCCAGTTATTGTTGCATAATATATAATATCGATAATGTAGATAAGGTGAGCAGCTTATAGCAAAGTAAACTCGCTGTCATTCAATCATCATGGTTGTTGTTAACTGAGTAGAAACTATGACAGCCTATGCAGGTGTTATTGCTCTGTAATTACATCAGCACTCCCCCTATAAGACCACCACCAAAGAAGAAAACAACTGCATCCAAACATAAGGGAAAAATTTATGAGCACAATATATGGTCACTGAAAACAACAGATCAAGGAAAGGAGCATTTATGCCATATGAGATTAAAACCACATTAGAAAAACGACTGGCAGTAAAGCCCATCATGTTTACTGGAGTCAAGGGCACACTGACAATTATGGATCAAATTAAAGTATGGGATGACATTGCTAATGTCCAGTGTCCTGCACATCTCTTCATCACAGTTCTTCATGATGACTCTGCTGCAGATTACTGCTGGACGGCTGATGGAGACTCTGCATAACCGAGAGGAGGAAGTTGGATGACATGGAAACAGCCCAGTGCAAAACAGGTCAGCAAGGTTTTCCAAGCAAAATAATTTCCTCAGTTACTTTTAATAGCTGTATTTACTTAGACTCAAGTGTGCAGTGCTGTTCTATGTACTTTTATGTTTGAAAACTTACAAATAATCCAAATAACTACTTCATGAAGTATCACATATATTTACATTTGTCACAATCCCATTCACATAATGCAGGCTTCTGGTTATTAGCCTGCCATTTCCATTGCACATTTCATTTGCCATTCTCATTTCTTTCTGCTATCTGTATGCTGCTGTTTTCAAAATTTGCTCTGGTAAACAACAACATCTACACAGCGACCTGCATGCTGAAAATGACAAGCTTTGCTGACACTTTGGGTTGCTGAGGGAGGCCCACATGTTTTTTTCTTCTTCAGTGTATTAGTCATTTTAGTAACAGTGCTTACTTCCATGCATGCAAATGTCACTGTTTTGCAGTGGCAATAGGCGTGGCACAGACTGTGATTAGTTTAACCCTCCTGTTGTCCTCATTTACGGGCACCAAAACATATTGTTTCCTTGTCTTAAAAAAAATCCAAAAATTCAGCAAAAAAATTCCCCAAATTTCGGAAAATTTTCAAAACCTTCAGGAAGAAAATTCCAATAATTCCTTAAAAGTTTCCCTTAAAAATTTTATTTTTAGAAAAAAAAATCCCCAAAATTTGGCAACAAAATTCTTGTAATTATTTTCAAAAAATGAGTAAAAATCTTCCAAAAAAATCCTAAAAATTTCTAAAGTGATTACATATATATCAGTAAAACTTCTAATATTTTCTTTAAGAACATTCACAAAAAAATCAACCAAAATCCAGTGGAATGTTCTTAAGAAACATTTTTTTTAACATTTCTTTTTTTCCACTAGAAAATGTTCAAAGATTTTCCAAAAATGTTGAAAATGTGGACATCAGAAGTTTCACTATGAAAATATTTTTTTTTTCCCACATTTTCAAATTTTAAAACGGGTCAATTTTGACCCGCAGGACAACACAAGGGTTAAAGAAATACAAACACACCAGGATTTTTGTCCCCCATAGCAGAATGATAATGAGGTGCAGGCAGATCCTTCTCCAGAGCTGACACAGCGTTATGGACACAGGTCTCACTATCTGAGACTGCAAACATCTAAACTGCATGTTGTTTGGTTTGTAGGGGGAAAAAAACGTACACAAACATGAATTTTATACATTACAAGCTCTACAAGACTCTAGCTGGGCCCATATTCCAGGTCCTTCTTGCTGTGAGGTGAAAGTTCTATCCGTTGAACCCAGCATTAAATGACCTGCCAGTCACTTTTTTTTAGTGACATTGGGACTAATTGGTCACATTTGGATCATGGACTTTTCGCTTTCAGTTGCTTTTGGGAAATAGACCTTCGACATAAAGAATATGAGCAACTCAGAAATGAGTGATTTACTGCTGATACTGACTGTATGAGCTTGTGATGAAACCTATTTATGGCAGGAGCTGCCATATAGACCTATAACCAATGACTTAGCAGCTAATTTAGCTGGTAAGTCTCGAGGTTCAGTGTTTTGTCACTTTGACAGGAGTCAGGGCTGTGAATAAACTAGCTGAACCCGCCGCCTTTAAAATTAGACTACTGTAGCTGCTCATCCTTGTCAAACAGCACAAGGGAAAGCTGCTCCAGGCCCCGGCCTTCAGTAAATATTAGCTCACCATCTCCAGTGACTTCTTACCCTCGTTTTCACATTTTTCAATTCCTACAGTATCATACATACCGATATGTTTTGTACAACTCAGTCCAAAATTGCAGGTGTTAGTAATGCTGCCTTCTGATCTACAATACATCTGAGTCCCGCTGGTGACTGTGGCAGAAAACTGATCACATTTTATCACACAGCACAAATTAAGTGTGAAATATACAGTAAATGCCTTTAATCAGAGAACAATGAGATCACAGATTCACCTTGACATAACATTTCATCCTCGCTGCATTTTTCACTTGTGGACCTAATTTCATGAGTATTAATGTTTGCTACACTCTTTCTGTCTCCAGTGCATCTTTCTTACTGCTGCCTGTGAAGAGCTATTCCTGCAAACCAAGACACGGAGTCATGAGACTGTTGTGCTCTGATACTTCCCTTACCAAAAAAGCTTTCAACAAATGGGCCAGTGCTAGTCCCTACAGCTATGCAATGCTTCTGCACTGTTTTTCCACTGCATCTGTCTTCATTCAGTAATAACGGAGGCCAGTGGTGTCATGTATTCAGTGATATGACTGTCATTAGCAGATGTCCGTGTCAGAGGAAAAAGCTAAAAAAATCAATGGAGAAAAAAAAAAGCGACATCTTTGTTTCATTTTAATGCTTCGACGCCGATTTAGCACGGCTGTGTTCTGTTTCTCAAAGTCTTTCGATGACCAAATTTTGTGAAACATTGATTTGTCCACTAGAAAGGGACGCGTGAATATGCAGTGTCATTGCTCCAGATAATAGACCTTTTAAACAGCTCCTATTAATATGTGGCGAAGGGAGCCATGGATGCAGCATTTGCTCCTGTTCCAAAAAGTAATTTCAGTGCATTCTTTCAAATATGAAGTCACAAACCTGGCCTTGTATTTCTCCATTCTCTGTATTGTGCCAAACATTAATTCTCTTACTGACCATTTAAAATGGAAAATGACAACTGGGATTGAGCGGCGGGTTTGCAAGGCAGAGGATATGTTGCTCTTTTAGTATCTTTATCTTTTAGGTAATGGCTTGTTTGCCCTTATTTTGTCACTTCCTTGACTGTGATAAGGCTTTTGTAATAAATATCCATTTTCAGAGTAACAAATGCACAAAAATGTGATAGCATGTAAGCTTGTCTCTTTGTGGTATATGTTTACTCACACCAAAGATAGTCGACAGCCTCTGTAGTACCTCTGTGTGTGTGTGGCTGTTCTTAGTTACAAAAAACCCAATCTGATCCTGCATCAACTGATCTGATACACAGCAGATGAGCACATAATCTGGATAGATTGAACTGGAACATTAATCTCCTCTGCCCTGAGTACTGCAGAATTCAACATTTAGTTGCTGTAGCCTTGACACGGCATGTCCAATACTCAGAATAATGCTTCAGAAAATTTATTTCAAGGATATTTTTCAACATCTACAAAACAAAAGAGTATAGAGCCTACTCTTACCTGTAATTAAATACCCGACATTTTTTTTCTACAGGAAGACTTTTACATATGTGCTTTTTAAGTTGGTCTCAAAGACATCTGCCTCATTTTAGATCACAACCTTTCATCAATAAAGCGCATCATGATGTAACTTCAGAGATGACTGGCACCAAGACCCTGCAGCTGACAATGGTTTGGACGTCCTTGGAAACTTAATGGTTCACAGGTCTAGATTTTAATGAGGAGCTTGTTCTTTGGCACGGCTGCCAATGACAGTGCCAGGTCTCATGCAGAGGTCGCTGCATTGATGGCGCCACAGAGTCATTAAAAGAAAGCAGGAACACACAGGAGGTTCTGAAGCCCTTTACTGTACACAAGCTGATCTCCTTGGAGTGGTTCTCCAGTGGGAGAGACGCAGACACATCGTTAAGGTAGAAGGTCTCTGGAGGCCGGAAGCTATGATGCTTCATGAGCATGTTTTTCTTGGCAGAGCCCAGGGGAGTCGTCCACAAAGAGTTTGTTCTACTGAGAATGACAGGGAAGCAGCTAACAACAAAAGCACTGTACTTCAGCAAGCCCCACTTTTATAAACAGCCTAATTACAGCCTAGAAGCTTAGTTTGGTGCAAAGTTGAAGATGGAACCGTGCGGTTCAGTAGTAACTGAGCAACAGCAAGGTGTGTTTGTGTTTTGAAAGGAACATGTTCAAAATGGAAACGATGCACACATTACATTACATACACCCGTCTGTTTGTTGATGCATATCCACAACATTTCACCATTAACTGATGGCGCTAAATTAATATAAGAGATGAATAAAATAAATCTTGATTTTTTAAAAATTTCTACAGCACTTGAAAAAAAAAGTTACTGGAAAGACAACTGATATATTGAAGACTGTAATACTTTGTGTGCCTGCATAAGGGCTTAAGCGATCCATCTGTGATTTGTTTGGGAAGTAGAGGTCGTAATTGATTTTTGAATATAAGCTAAGCCCCTGAAAAATTAGCGCTGCACTAAATGCTTGTAAACATTCGTCATCCTCTGTAGTGCGAATGTAGGACACAATGGATGGCTGCATAGCTGGACACTAATCAGCCAATGACTGAGTAATGTAAGTGATACCTGGAATAATATAAATGCTGACTTCATAACCCAAATGACATCCAACCCCTGAACCACATTTCTTCTGTGTGACAGCCAAGTTAGACAGGAGATACACGAGAGACTGTGATTCTGCTTTCACATTCTAAATAAATAACTCGAGCAGCTAATAAATCTCACACACAGACAGAGGTTCACTGGTGAGGAACAAGCCCTCATTAATGTCAAATGTGAATTAAGTTTTCTCTCCGAATTATTATTTAAAATCATAAGTATTTTCTCATTCACAAAGGATTTTCTGACCCTTTCTGTCTTTCTTTCTCTCCATTAGATTGTATTTCAGCAACCTGCCAGTCATTGTAAGTTTCACATCCCTCATGATTTCTCTGCAAAACTCAGGATGTACATACTAATGTACACCACACAGAGTAATTACTAATATTGTAAATGCAAACATTTGTTAAAAACAGCACTATCATCACGAGCATAACTTCAGATGTCAGACCTTCTATATGTAATTTTATTTCAGTTTGTACATGTTGTGTACAGTTGTTTTTTTGTACAATGTATGGAAAATATAGCAAAGTAGTTTAGCTTAAGCCCTTCTTTGTTCATAATACCGTTGCCAAAAGCCAATGAATCCAAACTAAAAGTATTAATTCATTAACTGACAAGTCAAACTAATCAAATCAATCAGTTGACTTGAGAACATAAATTAAAAATATACATATATATATGATTTTAGCCTTTCACATCTGAAAATGTGCATTTCTATTTGAACATATTTACCTTTTGGTTTTTTGCAGTTTGTTGGCTTGTCATAGAAATGGAAATGGTCATTTTGCTTTTTTTTTTTCTGATAAATTACAGGGCAAGTGATATTATGATTAAATGCTAATCAGCAGAATACCTGATAATAAAGATAATCGGTAACTGTATCCTTACAGAGAGTAGTGATCTAACTTAACAGACGCAGGCCGAAGGCACAGAGACATTAGCAGTACAGACCATTAAAACATTCTAGGTGATCAAGCAGCTGCACTGGTATTGTAATTATGTAAAGTATTTATTTTGTAGTGGAATGGCCGCAGGAACAAAGCTTTTCTGTACTGTTTTGTTTTCCACATAAGGGTCACAAATTGACACCCGTAGCAAAGAAGCTGCAACAGTCTTTAAGAATAGATCTCACCTCACCCTGCAGCACTGAGAGGTGAAGACCTGACAATTTGATTCAGACAATTTTTGCTTTCCAGAGACTGATTACCAAAACCATGACACAAGGGACAAAGACAAGATAGATACACAAAGGCCAAATAAAAGATGGTTTTATCTGTGAGAAAACTGGACAGTTTTCTGAGACAAAGCAAACACTGACGTCCCTTTTATCCACTGCCTCAAAATTCTTCTCAAAGGCAAAGTAAGAGCCTTTGACTATCCCCTGATACATGTAGCTTCCTACAGCCATCTTTAAGGATCGCAATCTCATCGATTGAACCACAAGTTCTTAATCCTATGATCACATTGCTTGTTTACATGTTTAGCTCCAAGAAAGATTCTTCACATCCACCAGGTCACAAATTCATCACTGGCTGATCCATGGCTGGACTCAATGTCATGTAGCAGACACACAATTACCGAGACATATGCAAATTTCAGTATGTTTTAGTCATCTTTGACACATATTTGTGCACGGAATATATCAAGTAAAAGTGAGAGAACGCAGCCCCGGAATGCACCAGAAGGAGAAGGTAATGAATCTAATCAAATGCCATTTTCTCTCACCCTTTGTACGTCTGTTCGTGAAAAAAATTCAAAAGTCAACCCACCAGAGTGTGAGTCAACTCAAAATGCTCCATCAGCCTAATTGCTGAAATGTGGTGTTGGGTCGTGCTGGAGCTGAGAGAAAAAAACAGCAAATATCAATCTAGCATGGATTTTATTCCTGTCTAGGTGTTTGAAGAAAAGGCTAAGTAGTGTGATTGTAGCATCCTCAGTTCCTCTGTGTGACGTGACCTATAGGCAAACTGCATAAGCTCTAATGCACGCTTAGCTTCTCCAACATGCTCTGTCTTCACAAGCTTTTCAGAGGTTTTTATGTGAAATGAAAGTGAGAATGACAGGCGTGTAGTCATTAAAAGTTTTGGACCTTCTGTCCTTAGGAACAGAGAGGTGATCAGCTCCCATAGGTTTGGTACATGTTGAAAATATCACAGAAGACAGAGTTTAATTGTCTTCCACAAAACTTCAGCAATTTGCCAGTGATATTGTCCAGATCATAAGGGCTCTTATTTTTCTCTAGAGTGAGGGAGGCCCTTTCAGCTTACTCTCGAAAGATTTTAGCCTTTCACATTTGAAAAATTGCTGCTTTTCTCTGGTTTCTATGCAAGCATATTTTGCCTCTGATTTGGCAATTTGTTAGCTTGCTCTTGTGGAAATGGAAATGACCATTTTACTTTTTTTTCTGGTAATTTATAGGGCAAATGCATGAGCTCTAGTGCTGGTTATCATGGATTTTACAGGCAAAGTCTGCCACTTTATCACTAAAGTGAAACTGATGAAACCTCGAGTAGACTCTATTAACGGAGTTGGAAAATTCCCTATCTAACCTAAAGTCATCCATAGTAATGTTAGTTCGGTTCTTGCTTTGCTGTAAGCCTGCAACTGTTTTCACACCAGACCAAGCTTTATACTTCTGTCTACCTCTTTTAAATTTTCAGTTTCACCTCCCTTTTGGCTGCATTATTTCAGAAGCTGCGCCTTAATAGATAAACCTCTTCTTCTTCTTCTTCTGTAGAGTAAATTTAACTGCCTTACACATCCGAGGTTTGTTACAGGCGTGAACCTTAAAGTTCTAAGTTGGAACAATCATATTCTCACAAAAAAGGTAGAACAGATTACATCAGTGAGTCCATCGATGTCCTTGCAAGAGTCTTTGAACATCTCCCAGTCTCAAAGCGGCACTGAATTTTTACCTCTTTGGTCTGATTTTCCTCTTTTACGGAGCATTCAGTTGTGGTCAGAAGAACCTAAGGGAGTTCAGGGGGATTGGGCTTGGATCTCTGTTATCTTTATACAGTTAAGGGAGCATATAACATCTTATCCTGACTGGATGGACAAGTTGCATATTAGTAAAAGTTTGTCAAATACTGTGTTAGGGAGACACGGTTAAAATCTTCAAGTATTAGGTTCAGTGCTTTGGGTGAAATGCACCAGCTGTTGCACTACACAGAATATAGTAGAATGGTTCACAGTAGTATTACTGCCCCTCATCACGCATGTAGAATGAGATTATTCTGCTGAAAACAGAGGAGTAACTTTACACGGGTTCCATTTTTAAGATTTATCTGTCTAATTACACTAGAAAATTAGAGAAAAGAAAAAAATTCAGTGAAGATAACATTAAATTAATCAGAAATGCAGTCTAGACATTGTTAATGTGGTAAATGACTATTCTAGCTGGAAACGGCTGATTTTTAATGGAATATCTCCATAGGGGTACAGAGGAACATTTCCAGCAACCATCACTCCTGTGTTCTAATGGTACATTGTGTTAGGTAATGGTGTTGAAAGGCTAATTGATGGTTAGAAAACCTTTGTGCAATTATGTTAGCAGATGAATAAAAGTGTGAGTTTTTATGCAAAACATGAAATTGCCTGGGTGACCCCAAACTTTTGACCAGTAGTTTATGTGTTGAGTAAGATCTGGAAACTCTGACTCATGAAGCTTGTTTTTCAAAGCACATTTGACTGTATTTTTACATTCACTGTGATCCAACGTCCTTTGAAACAGCCAAAAAATTACCTGATTTCACCAGATGATCTTGCACACAAACACGGGAATCGCAGCAGCGTTTATTTCTACTTGGGGCTGCATCTTTAGTTTTTTTATTTGATAGTGTTGGAGGACAAATGTCCCCTGAGATGTTCCAGCCGGTGTTTTATGCAACCATCCAAATCCTGCAGCAGACCATTTCACTTCATTCAGGTATGATGTAATGCAATAACCTTAGCTCATCACCGTGTTTAAACAAAGACGAGTCAAACTTTGATCCATCTTACGGCATGGTGCAATAGCAAAGTTAATGATGCAATGCAATGATACAGTAAGTAGTAAATACAAAATTGAGACGCTCTGGCATGGAGGTATTATTCGGAGCCAAATGTCTGAAGGTTTTCTAAATGCATGATCTCCCACATAATTGGATGTGGTGAATGCACTGAAACCACTCGCTTTATGTGGTGCAACCTTAGCCCTAATTGCCTCCGCTTGTGGCAGTTGCTTGCTGCAGACATTGCTCGCCTTCATGCGCACATTGCCCTCCGCAGATTGGACAGGCTTTTGTGCACCACTTAATTTTCAATCAGATCCGATCCTGGTTAAGTTGCCATGCAGCGCATGGGGAAAATGGGGGTCATATGCTCTCCCCGGTGCTAATGAGAAGCTTCAGTCAACACATGGCTGTCATTTTTTATCCTGTCTTCCATAGTAGATAAGAGGCACAGTGAAGGTCTGGTTGACAAGGCCTGTCCATTTCCAGCATAGACCCATCCAGCTGGGACCAGAACCAATAGTGACTCAACCTCTTTGCATATGGATGTCACTTCAAAAGCAATCGTTTCCAATAGCTCCAAGTTTAAATTTGCCCAGGGGACTAATTGTCTGTCTATCAAATTATTATGAAGCAGAATCTCTTCAGTGATCAAGAGACACCCTGAGCTTGTCTTCTCATGATATGCGGTCTCCTTAAGACACCACTGTGGTATTTGAGTACAGTAAATAATAGTACAATCTCACAGCTTCTATTAGTGAATGAATGAAAGATACAGCATGATCGCTTTCTGCTGCGGTACTACAGTATTTTGGAAAACAGCATGCTAAAGGCAAACAGATTCTAACTTTGCAGCAGTTTCATACAGTGCCTGAGCAAAATCTGAATATGTGAATAACTGTACTAATACAAATGTGTATTGGCATCCTTTTAAAAAATAGTTTTCTCAGTGTGTGCACTAGAGAATGTTCTATTTTTGATCAGCAGCAGTGCAAAAGAAGACTGGAGGGTTTTGCTTCGATTTTACATCTGCTGAATGTGTGAATAAAAACTTGGTTTGCACTGATTGTTCAGAGTCACCAAATATAAGCAGCTGATAAATGATGGAAATAGATCATCGGTGACCGACTGATGGCCATTTTATTAGCTTCTGTATATCTAGCAGCAAGGAAGGTGTGACCCAGTCTGTGGCAGTCAGCAGAGCATTAGTGGAGCCGGTATGTCATCCATCTGCCACTGACAGTTCATTTATGGCATTGTGTTTTGAATTTAACAGCTTATGGTCATTGAACACAACTAGTTTAAAGACCCTTTGGGTGAAAATCAAGTTGTTGTTTTTTTTACCTTGATGGCATGTTTGTGATGTTTTTCGTATCAAGTAGACGACCTGTCATGAGCAAAATAAGCTGCAAATGAGATGGCAATTTATGAAAGTACAGTGTAGCAGTCCTGTCACCTCGTAAAAAGGGGTTTTCTGTGTCATACTTCTTCAAAATAGGTTCAGTATTATAAGTTGCCATTGTGTCACATGGAGTAGCTTTACAGTGTCTGGGAAGAGCTGTTGAAGAGGTAGTGTGCTCAAGCTGCTGTTAGTGGGGAGGAATGAGTGGAGAGAGAGGCAGGGAATAAGTAGATCTATGCATTCTAGAGCAAGGGTGTCAAACATATGGCCCGTGGGCCAAAACTGGCCGGCCAGAGGGTCCGATCTGGCCTGTGGGACAACTTTGCAAAGTGTAAAAATGACAGAGAAGACATTACCTGCAAGATGTAAATTTGTAAAGCTGTAAATTCAAATAATTTCTAGACCTACTATATCGTTCAGTTCCAGATACCTGTGACTAAATGATTTGTGCATTTGTAGATAAACTATGATCTTTAAGTTGTAATGTGTAAATGATAAACTGAGGCATAATATTGTTGAAATTGAACTTATTTTTCTTAAGAAATTTCAGGTTGTTCATAACGTTTTGTAGAAAGATAATTCATTAAATGTGAACATTTTCAGAATTGTACTTTTTTGCGCTAAAACAAAGGGGGGAAACTGGATTTGTGATTGTTTTTAGGTGATTATGCTATGATTTTACTGGTCTGGCTCATTTGAGATCAAATTGGGCTGTATGTGGTCCTCGAACTAAAATGAGTTTGACACCCCTGTTCTAGAGGAAGCAATGATGTAGAGTTACATGCAAGTTATTTAAGGCAGGAGTGAATTATTTTAGAGGAAAAAAAACTTTAAAATGTGTAGCTCTGATTCACAGTAATGAGTTTTAAGGGTTTAAATCAATGACAGAAGGAGGGCCTTATGTTACTGTTATGACAAACTTGCTGCATAGAAGCAGATTCCAACTACTGCATGAGCAACTCAGTCCTCAAGGACACACTAACATGTAATTACATCGCCAGAATAATACTGATTTACTTACTCCTCTGATTTACATCCAGAGGAGACAGACAACTGTATCACTTAAAAGGGGTCACTGTGAATATTACTGAGAAATGGTTTATTCAGTGAGCAACAGGTCACATACGCCATTAAAAAATTGGCAGTATGAACCCATTAAAATCTGCTTGAATGCATTGTGTTTAGTGCTATTAATTGGATCAGGGAACTACATAAATTACACATTTTTTTCCATTCTCTTTACAATGACAGACTCGGCTTAAAAAAATAACATGAAACCGCTGAGAGCACCAAGTTATGATGTGGAGGGGGTTGGGGGGGAGGCTTGATGGACGTTTAACTAGGTAATGTCACGATTCATGATTAACAGCTGCTCTTTAAATGCAAACCAACGCAGGCTTCACCCCCCTGCAACCGTTCAAACACTGGCGGCACCTGATTGGACGAATGCTTGCAAACGTGGATGGCTAGTGAGATGCCTCATTCCTTGAAATGCATCACATTACTACCAGAATGCATTGCATGGCTACTTACATTAACAATGAATGGGAAGTGTACCTAGAAGCAACACATCCAAGTATAAGTATATTAGCAGCACTGCGGGGCTGAACTCACATGCTACATGTTAGCATCAGCATGCTAACATGCTCACAGTGACAATGATGCTGATGTTTTGCAGCTTTTATTAGTTTAGCATGTTAGCATACTGACATTTGCTAACTGGCCCTGGACAGTCACAGCAGATGAGAGAAACATTAGTTTTTTTGGTATCTGGTTGTGCAATTTTGGACAAATTCCAATTTACAATTCATCATGAGGGTCACCAGCTTCATCCCTCTAAGACAAGGACTCTCTCTAGTTTCATGGAAATTTATTCATCTCTCATAACTGTGTGCCAAATTTAAATGAAAGCTGCTAGATAGATATCAAAGTCTCTAAGATATTCCGAGCAATAACTGGGACCCAAAAAATAAGCTTTTGAGGTAACTAATACTGAAAGAAGTGAAGAAAATGTTTTACTGTGCTACCATAAGAACTATATATCTCCTTTATGCTGCATAAATTGCACCCATTACCTGGAGGACAAAAATTAAGTGATATATTTAACATGCCATTTCAGGCACATTCCATTCTACCCACTTATAACCTCTGAATCATAATTACATCTAGATTTGGTTGTAAGCTCTATTACATTTGCTCAATTATTAATTTCCTCTGACTGCTGTGGTGCATTTTGCACAGTAGCTGCAAGAAAGAACAAATTCCCCGCAGCTTCATAATATTTAGGCAGTAAGTCAGTTTTTTTTCCTATGCAAAGCTTATAACTGTAAACAACTGCTTTATAATTTATGGTTTGGCTTTTAAATATTTGAAAATATTGAGGCGAAAACAATGCCTATAGCAGAGATTACTAATCGCTCCAGCAGGCTTTTGTGTCCTCTCCGTGGAGCTCTCGTCCAATGAGAAATTGATTACACATCAGTCACAGCCAAAAGAAAAACCACCTGGACTGAGCAGGGGATGCGATGGGAAAAAAGAGGGCTTGTGTTTTTTTTTTTTTTTTATTCCTTCTTTTGGCTCCTGTTGATCTGCTATTGATTGCCTGACATTGGTCAAATATCCCACTCTGCATTTGGAATAGATGCTTATTGGGTGCAAGGGAGGTGGGAGGGGGGTGGTCTGACAGGATGAGGCACATGAAAAAGGCTGATTAGAACTGTCACTCACCGGGGCGTCATTGATCTGAATGCCTTTTTCTGTGATTGGGATGAAACAGATGCTGTGATTGTTAACACGGGCTCACCTGCGATGTTTTTTGCCTTCTTAATGTTTGCCAAGTCAGGAAAATGCAGTTTTAAGACGGTTTTGTGTGCTTGTATTGCATGGGGAATTGTCGAAAAAAAAAAGCTTGTACATGTTTCCCTACCTGCAGTGAGGCTTTGTTCGTCCCAAAATTGAACGTTCCACTTCTGGAGGAACATGTACTTGGAGCGGAGGACGTGTGTTTGATTTGTTTATTTTGGTTTTACAATCCACACATGTTGGCCCCAAAACTCTCTGCAAGGGGGACTGCAGAGAGTTTCATGTGCAACAGTAGAGATCCAAGAACCATTCCCAGTCTCCTATGAAGTTACTTTTCAAAGTTAACAAGACGCAGAGAATGCTTGTCGAATCAATGCAGAGGCAATCGCTTATGAATATTATGCATATGCTGTCTGTGAGCATTTCGCACGTATTCCCTTGCCCTGAATGGAACAAAGGTGTAGGGTGTCAGGAGCTCTTACTTCACCACCGTCTGGCATTACAGAAGGGAGAAGAGCCTTGTTTCCAGAGACTAAGAATAATTGGTGTGTTTATACAATCAATGGTAGAGAGCAGTCCCCCTTCTCTGGGGAAATATGAGCGCTACAGCACTAGCACCTGCTCCTGCCTCCAAAGCAGACTCAAAGCGCTGTATGACTGGTTTCACATCATGTCCTTTGTTCTTTATGTTGCATTGACTGTGCGGCGTTAATAGACTACTGTATTTGCCAATAAATAATGTCATTGCCGTCTGCATGTTCTTCTTAGCAGCAGTCGTATGTTTTTGTATTTTGGTTGCCTGATTTACTGTATGTGCTTGGCATTAAGTATCTAGATGTGCAGTTAAAAAATGCAGCTACCTCGGGATGGTAATTGTTTTGCTGACATTGCTGGAGATACCCTCCTAATTACGGTGCTGCTTTTCATGTTTTACCTTGTACAATACTCCCAGATGGATTCACCAAACATCATTATTTTCTCTGTGACAGGATGAAAATGCAGATGGTACAGTAAATTCCCTCTTACTATGTACAGTTTTTTCTGACAAGAGATGTGTATTGTTGAACACATGCAATTTGGAATGGGAACATTACATGTCAAATCAAGCATGGGTTCCAACCCTATGCTGTTTTTTTTTTAAATTTTTTTTATCTAATCTAATTACAGCCACATTTGCAGAAAAAGGTGGCATGGAGGTGCACATAATGCTACTGAGAAATGCTGTATATCTCCATCATTTTGCTAAGGGGGACAGACATGTACTTTGTGTACAAGCTTCTGCCAGATTTGACACGATTCTGGGGGATTTGTGTCAAGTACAGCTACTCAAAGCTAGCAAAAACACAATGTAACAGTTTTTTTGGTTGTTTTTTTTTTTTTTTTTAACACATCCACTGCTCATAAAGTGTTAAAAACTGCCCAAGCAATATTGATTTGCTGATTTGACAGCTAACTTTACAGGGTATCTGTGAGGTTTTAAAGTTATGTGTATTTTAATGATTGGACAGTGAGTTGACAACATTGAGCGGGAGTCTGACAAATCTGTCTTGTGTTTACGTTATTGCTGGTAGGTAAATCAACTTTAGCTGTCAGTGTGTTTCTTGTTGTTGTCAGAATCTGAAGACTTCTGTACTTGAATCTGCACTTTTCCTGCCTTCATCTCAGTGAGCATCATAGTGAGTTACGTTAAATGCCAGTGACCTGGTGTCAGACCCACTCAGCAGACTTTTTGCTGCGATGCTAAAACATTGACGTCATGGTTTTGTCGAAGGCTAATCATTTCAACAATAAATACACTGCTCAGAATTATTTTTTAAAGCTTTCTAGTCTGCCTCTTAGCTGACCCCCTCATTATTTTCTCAGTCTTTCTCCATTTTGGAAACCATGCCAAACGCAGCGAAGCTATATTTAGTTACAACACAGCACAAAGATTTTCAGTAATCACATTTTTGGGTGCCTGTATGTGACAAAAGTCCCAATAAATCGTTGGAGCTTCAGTAGAAATCCACTTGACTTCTCTTGTAGGTTCAAGAACCTACAGAAGAAGTCAAGCTGGTTTCTACTGAAGCTCCTATGATTACCATGACCTGGATGACTGAGAATCTACACAGACATAAAACCCCAATGCAATGTGCCAAAGCAGTGTACCTTGTAGATAAAGTGCACATACATTTCAAATAGCAAAATGATAGGTGTACAACATTTCAAGTAGCCTTTTTGAACTCTGACGTTTGTTCTACCATTAGGAAATATTGGAAATTTGGCCAAGGGGCTGAGCTTTCATATCTGCTCAGGGAATCTTGAAGGCAAGCAGGTCATTTTCTCTTACTCCTATACAAACACACCACTTGCACATTTTCAAGTGGTGTGTTTGCAAGCCCACAGTCCATGTCCACAAAATACAGTCATTGTTTATGCTGAAAATAAAGAAAGAAACTACTTTAAATTTGCACACTGTGAGTGCATCGAATAATATACCCCTATTTTTAGTGCCTGTCACAGCAGGAATTGCACTCAATTAAATGAAATCCCATTAGTAACATGGCCACCAGGACCTTACATACATTACAACGGGTCTGATGGAAGTCATACAATATGGACAGCACCACACACATCCATCATCAGAGAAAGGTCACGTGAGTTCTCACCTTTGTAGAAGCATTCCTCGCTGTGCATGATGGTAATCCTGTGTCCTCGGAGACAGGACGCCCGGTGGAGCTCGCAGTGGTTCTGGTACAGCTTCCCATCTGAACCGCACACCGGTTTGTAGTGCGGTTTACAGTGATCCAAACACTTACACTCCCCTTGATCGATCTCATAGTTGACCACACAATGGCGTCCCAGGCCACAGTACTTGTGCTCACACGGACCTGGATAGCCATTGTGCCCCATAAAACCTGGAGAGAACACAAAGGAGAGAAACAGTGTTACACTTTTGTCAACTTCAGCCTTCGATTTATATGTGTTTCTCCTAAAACAGATGGAAAGCCGGGATTTAAGCTCCTGTTTCAAGCTGGATCTAATTTAGGCTTTTTCATTTCCTTTGGCCTCCAGGGAATCCTCATTGATACTGGAGGGTGTTTTTCTCAGCTCGCCAAGTGTCAGTCAGATCCGTAAATTATGCAAGTCAAGTTCACCACAAAGCTTTCACAGTAGGAGTGAGCGAAGAAATCCATTTTGTTTTATCATTTAATAACTGCATGCACAAAGTGAAGACCGCAAAGAAGTCACATAAAAGCAGAGTGTATACATATTTTAATCAAAATGCTTTACATTAAGAGGAAAATATGCTTTTTATGCAGGCATATATAACTATAATATCTCATGTGAAGATCAAAGGTTGGCTGAATTCAGGCTAAATCCCCCTCCAGCCCGTAAATCATCGCATATTTATCCCATCTCTGGCTCATCTCATTCAGTTAGTGGTGAACATAAGTGCGCTATTTAACCTTCTGACACTGAGTCAGAAGAGCACATCTTAGTGAAACATCAGAAAGTTTTAAAATTCTGTTACTGCTTTTTCAAATACTGCCTCGCCATATTTCCATTTTTCGATCTTTAGACAATGGATTTTGGTTTCATGCAATCAAAAGGTAATATATAAATTGAAGCTTCAACTAAAGATCGGTTTCGTTATTGATTGATCTGCCAAATATTTTCTCAATCAGTCAAGCAATCAAATCTCAATAAAACATCAAAGTGTAGAAAAATGCAAATTACAATATTCTGCTTGATAGATTTCTTAAATTAAGAATCACTTATGCAGAAATTGTAGAATTGTAGAACTCAGCTAATCTGAAAATAAACTATATATATCAGAAATTACATGTGTAGACATATCTACACATTCTGGAAAAGAAGTCCTGCAACATAAAAAAAAATTATTTTTTCAAATTTTCTTTCTTTCTTGTGTAAATGTTGGAGTGCAGTTTAAGAAAGTCTTCAGTTCATAGCTGAACTCAGTGCTGGCAGCTAATCTACCTCAACTAGCTACTGCTTTACTTTAAAGAGTTATTACATAAAAAGAATCCAAACACCTAGAAAATGTTCGTAGCTGTTTACATATCCATCGGTACCCTCCACCTCGCTGTAAGCGTGACTTCATGTGAATTAGCACTTCACAGTGATTGACTAGATGAGAAGTGGCGGGTTTTGATTTGCATTTGTCAAGACTTTTACAAACAAAGTGACCCTTAAAATGCCGAAGAATACAATGTCCCTGAGAATTCATTTAATTCAAGTGTTGAGGAGCTGAGGGTTTGAAATAAACAGAAAAGCAAAATCAAACATGTGGAAATCGTCCTTGAGCAAGACTCTTTTTTCTGTGTGGCTGTAGGCGTGCCGTTCTGCAGCAAACACTGTAGTCTGACCATTACATAAAGGAGGGGGAAAAAAGCAGAAAAGGAAGTAATAAAAGAGTCAAACATTGTAGCTCGGATGTTGATTAAGCTGCAGTTGAGAGAAGAAATGTGTAAAAAAAAAAAAAAAATCATAAACCTGCAGGATGTGTGAGGATGACTTCATTTACAAAAGGTTTTACGAGAGCAAGATTTTCTTTTGAGCAATAATTAGTGTGATCTTCTCTGAGGATGGGATTCTGTTGTGGTCTGCCTTTTCAACCTGCATAAACACTAACAAGTCTTGACAAGCCACAGATCAGTCCGTACAGTAACCCATGAACCACATCAAATATATTGGCTTTCTAATAGCAGCATGCTCACTCTTAGATTGCTCTTTGGAATGGTCCTCGAGGAGTGGAGGGGTATGTTGAGCACAGAAAAAAGAAAAAAAAATGGTTTAATCATCAGGGCAAATGCCTCTCAAGGCTGCGCAGTAAGATTATGAATGTAAGAGGAGACTGGCAGTAACTACAGAGACAATGATTATAGCTTTGTCCACCACTTACTCCATTTGTGAAAAGGTCACTGTATTCCTGAGTGTTGGTGTACGGTCATTGTAAAATCTGCCAAAGTAACAAGATTACAATAAAAATCTGTCTCAGCATTCCTTTTTGCTCACATGACAAGTACAGCATTTTACATTCAGAGCAGCAGCCGGTGTTGATGAAAGAAAACTGTGGCATCAGACTCTGCAGCACCACAGGAAACAGCCTCATGAAAGAGTATCATGAATTCCTTTTTAATGAACACAATATAAATCAAATAACTTCTCCCATGCATATTAAGCAAGTGGCCTTTGTTTCATCACTAGGAAAGAACAATGCATTGGAGACATGCACAGACACTGGTTTGTGCTCCCGATACAGACGTTATCATCACAGATCATCCCATTCACGGCCCAGTCGGAAGTTCTCCACCTTCTAGTAGTAGTACTATCATTTATTCCATTCACTGATAAACAAAGTAGCAGACGTGTGAGTAAGAGCATGAAAGATGTCCAGTGGAATCGGCATCGAACGGCACACAAAATGGAGCTTTATCACGTGGTAAACGTAGCAACAGGGTGTATTATAGCAAAAACTATCATACTTTTCTATACAAAGTTGTTCTGGTGCCTCATCTTAACCAATCACCAACTGAAAATGCAAGTAAACAAAATGAGATGGAAGTGAAGAAGCCTTCCTTTTACCTCGCATGTGCAAAATTGCAGCTCTACTGCTGTTAAATGAGGTAAAAATGCGCCTACTGACCCGACCAGACGGTGGAGGAGGTTCTTAGTGGCCCGTATGAATGGGAATGATCAGCAGTGGTAGCAGACATTTACTGGGCTGATAACATCTAAAACAGGTGCATTTGTGCAGACCAGGATTTTAGAAATTTGACTGAACTTAGCTCGAACTCTTTATACCAGAAAACATGTTGTGTGTCTGCAAATTACATCGCCATTTTCTGCCAGTTTTTAAACCGCAGCTTCCTTAGGGAGGTTGTAAAGTGCAGATATATATTTTTTATGTTTCAAGTAGAACTAGGATGATAACTCGATTAATAGTTCAGCAGAAAATTAACAGGCAAATACTTTGATAATGATTTAAGGCATTTTTAAAAATGTCACTTTCTACTTTCAAATGTGAAGATTTAGTGTTTGTCTTGGTGTTGTGTCATGGTTAAATTGAGCTTCTGTTGCTGTCTCTGCTTTGGCTTGTTCCATTTATGAGTTGAGATATATATATATATATATATATATATATATATATATATATATATATATATATATATATATATATATATACATATATATATATATATATATATATATATATACATATATATATATATATATATATATATATATATATATATATATATATATATATATACATATATATATATATATATATATATATATATATATATATATATATATATACTCTGTGTTTTTTAATTACTGGTATAAACATTTCTCACTAAAATAAATAAGAAAATGCATTACTTTGACTTTAATACATCTACACTATAAAATATGTATTTTTAAATATCTAAAAAAATATATAGATCTGTCAGCAACAAAAAAATATGTTAAAGATTGTAGAATAATGTTCAAAAACTGGAAAATGACAGCAAATAAACATGTTTTTAGCTAATTTAAAGACAGTAAAACTGTGATTTCATAGTCACATGTAAAAAAACTAATTTCCAATTGGAAAAATACAATTTTTGATGAAGACATGCCTGTTTTTTTTAACTATTCTTATTGTTTTCTCCCAGTAACATATAAATTATTACTATTTTCTGTGATTTTACACATTAATATCTGTTATTTAACCACAAAAGAGGAAGTTTTGTGAAGTAACAGTAAATTATTCCAAAAAATTTAGTTCAGAACAGTTAAAAGATGCTTCTTTTTTTACAGTGCACCTCTGTCTGTAATGTAAAGCTCACCAGTAATAGCCTACGAACACTGAAGGATAAATGTTGAAACACTTCTTTTAATAGAACACATGTAAAACATGAGGAACAAAGACATTTCAGTAAAGTGTCATGTTTTTATGTTCTAAATTTTGTTGCCATGTTTTTCTTTTTACTGCAGATGGAGTACTTGATTACCAATATGTGGAAACATAGAGCCGCCTAGATTACTGTTTCATAAAGAAAAATAAAATGTAATATATCTGCCTAGGGTCATATGCTAATATAAAGTACTGATAATGAAAATCTACAAGTGGTCAACATCAGTGCATCCTTGTTTTCCTCCCTAATGTCTACTCCTTGAACTTAACACTGTGTGCTTAGGTGACTCAGAGCACTCGATTAGAGCTAACTGACACCTTCACTGACTCCACTGACATAATGTAAGCAAACATATTAACCATAGCAGAGCAGTTTCAGTGCGATCATAATGGATCACTGAGTTGCACTGTCTATACTGTAAACAAGAATGCCCGACTGAACTGTAAAACTGTCATAGAAAATAGAAAGATATCTTCATTAAGGTGTGGGCAGGCTGGCAAGCAGGAACTTTACTCACACTTCACGCAGTCTCTTTCACTACTAAATATTGACTAAAGAGTGGCGGTTTACTACGTTAATTACAATCCATGATGCATTTAACTTTGAGCTGGATGGCCTCCTAATCTATAAATTCACGCAGAGCAAGATGAACATCCAGCGTTCACAGACAGCATAAGCAGACATTTATAGTAAAGCATTAAAGAAATGCTGTTGCTTCTTTGATCAGACACATTACACATTGTGTAGTTAGCATCAGTGTCTGTCTTCCATCCCATTATTAAGCAATTCTTACGTTTGAAGTGTTTCTAGAGACCCTTTTATCCTGTTGCCAGCTAAAAGCCTCATAATTGCAGGGTTTTGTTTTTCGAGTGAAAGTATTTCAACACCATGGGACATGCTGCATAATTTCAAACCTTCCTGGGCACCAGTGGAAAACCAGGTAATAAAACCCGCAATTTCACTTTTGAGAAATATTTAACTCTGTATAAAATGTGTTCATAAATATCTTAACCGAGTTTCAGCAGTCGGAGTAAACAAACCGACTTAAAGTGTTAAGCCTCATTCACATCCCGAACATCTCACCACACATAGTCCAACATCATCCTCTGGACGTCACAGAGGATTTAGATGAGATACACTGTGACCTGATTGGAGCCAGTCAATTTGCTAGTTTATTAATTCCCGGCGGTGCCCCGGCATAATGATTATTCAGTGAATTTGTGTCCCACAGCCAGGCATCCTCTGCCACCAGCAGGGTCAGCGAAGGGCGCAGTCATTTGTTATCAGTATGCACATCCAACTGTCTGATCATCAGCTGACATCAGAGACAAATGGGGAGTCGTGCACAGCTCTTCACTTATTGATGACCCACTGTATTACTTTTCAAAGCATGGGCAGAAATCTATAACGCCTGGTGTTCAATGTGACTCTCTCTGAGCTGCGACTGCACTTGTAAACACCTACAAAGAGCACAGATTATGGTCAATAAAATACTTCAGCACTGCAGATGCTGTTACGTTTCAGTTACATTAGTTAGTTTTGATGTTTTCAGTGATCATAGAAAACAGACTGAGATACAATAAGGTTGCAAAACTTGTAACTTATGTAAGTTTTTTTTTTTGAATGGGGATAGAGCCATAACTGCAATTTCAGTGATCATTGACATAAAAACTGCATGTTTGTTGACATTGCCCCAAAGTAAATTTAAAGAAACAGTATTTCCCACAGGGGATACTTCTGCTATAAATTTAAAGCATTTTATGGAGTTTAACAGAGTTGCATTTATGTCAGTGCAACAACACGACACATGACAATAGAAAGTATTAGCAGATTTTCAGTTTCTTTGACTTATTTATCTGTGATGGACCATTCTCTATGAAAAATGAACTGAATTGAAACTTAGAATTTTAATATTTCATAAAAATTACATCGTTCTACGTGTCTCATTTTAAAATGTGCCAAAAATTAGATTTTACAGATTAAGATCCAGAAAACTTTATTTGTCCCCAGGGGCCAATTAAAAAGGCATGTAGAGCAGCCAGTGCAACAATGACGTAAGAGACTGAGTAGAAAAAAAAAGAAATTAAACATTAAAATGAAACAAATAGCAATATATATATATATATATATATATATATATATATATATATATATATATATATATGATGAGATAAGATTTTCCCTGTTTTGGTAAAATACAGGTAATATTTATTAAAACCCCAGAAATAAAGTATTAATTCACACATTAAATAGAATCAGAGTCAGAAGTGAGTTCGCACACACAAGGAATTTGACGTGGTAATTAATATTCCTTTACAAAGGAATATTTATTTTTATTTATTTACTTTATTTACTTTTTTACAGTGCACACATACATTTATGTGCTTTTGTAATAAACAACAAAACATTCAGCTAAATCAATAGATTCACATGATTTGCCATTTTAAATTATTGTCGTCATAGCCTTACTTTGGAAATAATTCCATTTAAAACCAATACAGGAGATAAGATATGCAGTTAATAACATACTCTCCCTGAAAGCAAACTTGTATTTTATTTTCACTCACTGAATACCAGTGCTTTTATTCTTGCTTGTCAAACAACCGTCACTGTGGCATGTTTTGATAAACCTTAAAGGTCTCAGTAAATGAATAATAAATAAAGTGTAATGAATTTTTAATTGCTAATGTTCAGAGTAGTCAGGAATAAGCATAGTGGCAAATATTAATGGATATTTACAGACTTTATGGGCTCAAATACAATAATTCACTGCATGTTTACAATTGAGTAGACAAACTCATTACAATATGCAATAATTAAGGTCTGCGTATGTGGTGGAATAGTTGCATTAGAACATGCCAGAGCCACTAATTTGGGTCATTTATGGCCAATATTATTCTCTGGGAGTTCTGGCTACTTTTCTCCCACTGGTTAGGTCATCTGTGTCCTAAAGTTCTGCATTTTGAAAACAGTGAAAACTCAGTGAGGACAGTGACTTTAGATGCCGTGGAAAATGGCTTTGGGTGCAAAGACAATAAGTCGGAATTATCTCATTAAAAGCATAAAGAAAATATGCCCTATACACGTAAAATGTTGACCTTTCCGTCAGGGCGTGTACGAAACACCAAGGTCCTGACAGATGTGACTCCAGTGTGCGTTATTTGAAGGGCATCATCCCAGCTCGTCATGCATGCATAATGAGCTGAGTACTGTGCAAAGGGATAACAGACATACTTGGACATGGCCAACATAATCAGATTGTCTTTGCAGATGGATCAGAGCCGCACTATCACAGCAAAAAACCGGCTTTAAAAAAAGGAGAGAGAAAAATAAACATTGTAAAGGAAATCTACATCAGAAATGTATAACAAACTGCTCCCTTTGCAAAGCCGTCCGAGCTGCTTCCTCATCTCAGGCGGAATCTAAATGCTCACATCCACTTAAGCAACATGCCTCAGTGTTTTGAAACAGATTTACTCTTGGACATGCACCTCCATATTGCGTTTTCCATTTCTGCCGTGGCCTTTTTCCTTTCATCCTAAACTATGAGAGTTGGTCCGGTACCTATCTGATGTTTTCCATTACATCAGCTTAGAGTCCTGAGGGAGAGAGCAGATTGTTGTAAACAACAGTCAGAGGCTCTGAGCTCCCTCAGTGCACCACGTTAAGTCAGCCCACAAGGTCCATGAATGAGAACAAGGGGATGCAAATCAGAGTAAACCACGACGAGACTGATGTTAAAACTTTACATGGCACATAAACTATGTCACTTTCGCTCAAACCGGCTGACATTTTGCTCGATTAAGTTCTTTGAAAGTCTCAGCAGACATTGAGCAGGCATATAAGACTGTGTGGAGAGCTGCAGATGCTGGAAGACAAGCATTTACTGTAGCAGTTAAGTGTATTTTTAGTCAACCTGTTGTCATACAAAAAAAAAGGGTTTAATGTATTCATGGTTAAAGGTCTGACGTCATTCAGTCGGCCATCACTCAAGATTTTCCACCCACAATAAGTGAATTAAACTGTGACCATTAGTGGCAAGTCAGGAACAGGAACCTCCTCAATGTCACCAATTTGTTGACAATGAACTGTCTGTGACATATTCATGGAGAAAGAAATGAAAAACATTATTTTCAGCCACCTTGAGCCATAGGCAAAATCTTGCAGATTTCATTTTAGACCTGTTTTTAGGGGATAAGTAGTGGATTATTTCTGCCTACGGACACCTCAACAAACCTTTAACTATTTGCACAGCATATGTGCCCCCAAAAAACACAGCAGATTCTATAATTTGAAGTTAGCAATTTGAGTTGGGCCCAAACAAGTGCTCTATAATGAGGAATATTTAGCTTGAAGCTGTTTTTCTGGGAGTTTATTCCAACATGTTTAAACCTCAGCTCTGGTGTCTAATGGAAAGTTTGTACAGCTTAACTTTCTTCCGTGTATAAAAGTGTAAGTGTGCATAATTTTCATCTTTTCACGGTAAACTGTCACTGTCCTGTGTGTTGAAATATGGAGATATATGCAGCAACTTTACTGGGAGTATACTTGGCAAAGATCAAGACCCTCATTTGCGTAAGAAATGCTGTCTGGTGGCGAGAGTTGTTGGAAAAGCATCCAGTTATAGTGTTGTTATCTCCAACTTTACCTATGTCTAGTCAAACACCCGTTCCTTTCTGCCCCCAAGGTGCAGATCTGCTGAAAGGCCTGCATCCACCAGCACGGTTACACAGGTGTTGTGTTATCACCTGCTGAAATGCACTTCTTTTCCACCAACGTATGCTAATTGCAGCACCGCGACAACAGTTTTACTCCTGGTGGCATAAACAACTCTTGAACATTTTATGAGAATCTATTTGAGGCATAAGAGCTTTTCCAACCCTTTGGAGCACAGTAACACACTATGTTTAAAACATTGATGGCTTTCTTTCCACCTCAATGAGTCTATTCCATAGTGCTTCCACTAAAATGCAAAGAACAAGTCCTTTAAAAAAGCCGTGATGTTGCTTCTTATTCTTCCATTTTTAGGCAATCATGGCTCATCCTGTGACTGCAGCTACTCAGTTCGGACCATTAAAGGGCTGCAATTATTGCTGTTTGTTCCCATACGTACGGCCCATTAGGAATCTCCTCTACCTTCAAGTAGGTGTATTTTAACCCAAAGCATAATGCTCAGTAGTTTTGGTGCCTAAACTTAACCAACCACTGACTGCAAATGCAATTAAAATGAAGGTAAAATTCAAAACAAGATTTAAGTGATTAGAGTGTTCACCATCCACTCCAACCTCCAAATGTTTTATTTTGTTTGTCAATGTAGATGCAGAGTTGTGTCCCCACTAATAAATGTGGTGATAACATGGCTACTGGGTGTAATAGAAGGTGGAGGTGGTCCGGTCAGCCCATATGTATCGATAGGGTCAGCAATGATAATGGCCATTTAAGGGGTTGAAAGCCACAGAAATGATCAAAATATGAAATTAGATTTCATACTGTTTTATGGTTAGAATGTACATTTTAATTTAATCATTTGCTGTTTTTGTTGTGCTTACTGATATCAATCTAGTCTATCTCTTAGTGAACAGAGGATGAGTCCTTGGCATCATTAATAAAGTGGAAATCCTGTTCTATTTTAATGAAAGCTGAGGTCTGCAACTCGCTGATCGTAAACCATGACAGCCGCTGTGTCTCTAACCACTTTATATAAAGATATAATATTCATGGTCAAGAGGAGGCGTTTTAGACATTTAACTCTTATATGAGACGACTGAGCAGTGAAATGCAATTTTCTCTTTAACAGTCAAAGTAGCCAGAATAAAAAGTGTAAGGGTCAAAGCCGCTACATGCTGACAGAGGAAGCAGTAAGAAATACGCCTGCATGCCTTCTGAAACTTGTTAGATAAAGAAATACAGCAAGACAGGAACATTTTCAGGGCACGTATAGCAGACAGGTATGAGGTAGGGGCTGTTTACTACTGAACATCCATCTTGTAGCTCTCTGCAAACACATCTGACAGCCCATGAATAGACGGCGGTTGGTGTCTGCGAAATCTAACAGAACAGCCCAATCAAGTCACATCCAATTTATTGATAAAATGTTGTCTGACACATTCATCACAAACCACTTTGCAGTACAAAGGGTACAGTGTAAATACAAATTAACAGTGTATAAATAAACTGCATGTTAAAGCTTTTTTGGCTGGTCACTGGTTCAGAAGGATAGCAAGAGTTGTCCTGCACAGTGGCTAATAAAACTATCCCCCTAACAATGGAATGGTTAATGCTTTACAACTTTGAATCACAGTGAATTAATCAGCCAACTTTGGCACGGATCTACAGCGAAAAAGAGACTCTTTAATGTGTGGAAGCATCCCTTTAAAAATGAAAACATCAAATCCTTTTTTCCCCACAAGGTTTTCAATGTATTCAGAAGATAAGGTTTGTTCTTTCTGGAAACATGTTTGTTCTATTTCAGAAATTACATCCGTTTTAATTGTGATTTCTGATGCTCTCTGATGTTGTTTTTCTATTCATACTAATTGCACATGTCACTGAAACATGGTGACAGATTTGTGGAGATTACTGTACACAACAAAGACTTCTTTTGTTGTCCACATAAGAATCTCTCAATCTCTCCCTGACTGAATTGTCTTCACATTGAGCTAAAAAAAAGGCTACAGCATAAATTACTATGACAAGAGCAAATCATGACACTATAGAATGTGGCCATTTAATATAGATGAAGCCACAAACAAAATGACATTGCGCTGAGCACAGGCATGTGTTATGCATGTGTACGATATGTACAGATACCAAATCACATGACCTAAATATGTAGCGGGCAGCAGGAATTGATGGGACTCAGAAACACCCCAACAATTTAATCAATTGTGCCTCGTATCATTTCCGACGACCTTATAAGTCCCGATAAGGTTTTAAGATTGATAAGGTCGATTTGTAGTAGGATAACCATCATGTGATCATCAGCAGTCAGCTGACAAAGTGTTTACATGTTGTCATAGTTACAGTGACACCGTGCCGCTATCTCGCAATGATACAGAAATCTATAACAAATCCGTGGATCCAGACTATAAGCCGCATCACTGCCAGAATCTAGTGACTTGGGTTTTTGCAGAAAAGCATATTCAGCCTTTTCTAGTAAAACTGTTTTAGCAGGGGGTACCTAGATAGCTGAACTGGTTGAGCGGGCAACCCATAAATGGCTAGATTCCCCAATGCAGTGGCCTCGGTTCAATTCCAGCTTGTTCTTCTCCCCTACTTTTCCTGTCTGCCTTTCAAAAATGGCCAACAAAAATATTTTAGAAGATGGAATTTCCATGTTGAACTTTTACAGTAACCATGTTAAAGTTATTATTGTCATAGTATTGAGGACTGGACTTTAAATCTAAGGTCTACCAAATATTAGCGGATAATGCAATTTTGGCTTTTGATTAAGTAATGCTGTTCATCCATTTTCACAGTTTGTACTTTCTAGCCTTTATGCTTTAGAAGACATAAGGGCACAGAGAAATCAATCTACACTGAAAATCTATCTTTGCAATCTGCACCTGCTCTTACTGTGTTACTATCCTCCTAACTTTCCCCTTTTAGGCTGCACAATAGACTGTTACACAGATGGTGAAGTCGACGCTCATGTGCAATTTTCCCATTTACTCCATTTTTGCAAATGCCTCCATAGACATTATGTAACTTACTGTGTAATGGATGTGATGTAAAATGCAGGCATGTAAAATACTGGACAGTTTAAAAAAAAAAAAAGGAAACGTAAAAATATCCCATTTCAGGAACAAGACCAGGAGAAATGTGTTACTTCCAGCCTCTTACAGTAAGTGTGTGTGTGTGTGTGTGTGTGTGTGTGTGTGTGTGTGTGTGTGTGTGTGTGTGTGTGTGTGTGTGTGTGTGTGTGTGTGTGTGTGTGTGTGTGTGTGTGTGTGTGTGTGCTGCTTCCTGGCTGAGTGCACGTGTGAGAGTGGATGAGAGCACCTGGCAGCCACTTGGCAGCTTTCCGTCCCATTTCATTCCCTCGCCTAATGACTGAACGTGGGCTCGGCTCCTCTCTCATTCTGTCCACATCAGGATGCAGCACTGAGAGCGTTTCTACCAACAACCTCATTTATCAGAGATTGCTGACTAATTGTAAGCACCCCACGCTACTCCCATTGCTGCTTCGCATCACAGTGGGCCGGTTGGTGGGCAAACCGCAGAAAGTGGCTTCTCTTTCCTCGTCTGATATTTTGCTTACTCCTGTTGTGACGGTTGTTTTCAGATCATAGCATGAATCTGTGTTTCTGTATCGCTAAAGGTTTTTAGAATGAAAAGTTGAGATGCAAAGATGAAAATAAGGAAGGCTACTAGTTCAACACCAAAGTTAAAACAGTGGACAGATGATATAATGTTGGGTGAGCATTTCCTTTTCCTTCTGAATGCTGTTTGGATACATTCAACGGAAATCAAAACCGGCCCCATTTAATCATAAGTTTCATCCGACCACTCAGAATAATCGTGATATTCAATTCACAATGCTCCCGTTCGGAGCATTAGGGGCTCTCTCCAGATTCAAGGTAACACTGCAGTGCCTGTGTTGTGAGGAGATTAACAGTTTGCTTCATATGAAGAGAAAAATAGAGAGAAAAATTAAAAGAGAAGTTTCTACAGTTCTGCAGTTCCATTTAGCAGACACTTCAAAGTGACATACATCTGAGAGTAGGATCTAGTCAGGAGAAAACAACCTGGATAAATGAGATGAACCAAATCACTCAAAATGACTATTTGAACTAAAAGAGATTTTTTTTTTTTTCACAAAGAAACTTCTCAATCAGAAACTAAACTCATTTTGGAGGCTAATGAAAAGCTTTTGTTGCCCCCGTTTCAATATCAAAGCTTTTAGGTCTTAATCTTAATCCATTTAAACTCAATAGAGGATTTTTCTTTTAAAAGGCAAAACATTTTTACCAAAAATAAGACATGAACTGAACAGTAAAAACACTACAGCACAAACTCTTTCTTGTCTGACAAAGAAAGAAAAAACAATTTTTCATGATGAATCGCACAAAAAAAGACTAAGGTTTGAAGTTAGGAATGAACAGAAGGAAAACACAATTGTAGCTGTATTTTTTTGTAAACTGCTGCCATAAGCTAAACCCCCTGCTGAGAACAAGAACATGCAACAAGACAAGAGTCTGCTGTCACTCAAACAGACGCTTTATCTCTTTCTACACGCAAACAGTGACACTAACAGGGTAATAAGAAAAAGGAGCTTTGAAACATAATCTGGAATCTGAGTGTGGTAGAAACACTAAGACCTTTGTTGGTTTCGCTCATTTGGTCGATTCATGCTTCTGAATTTTACCCCAAATGCCGTCTTAGATGTTAAAGCTGTTGTCACTGCTGTGAGGTGATTACTGTTAGACTCCTGAGGAAAAGTTGGATAAAGACATCTAAGAAATCCTGTTTCTTAGAAGTGAAATGTGCTCTTGTTGGACGCTCCACAGAAGCCAAAGAAGTCACATTCATTTTGGCCATTACACACAATAGAATACAATGTAATGTGAATGAGCCCCAGTGGATCTGTTATGGAGTTATTTCATGTTTGGACACTGACGCGGTCCTGCCATTCAGATAGAAAGGACATTAAAGTTAATCTTGGCTGAAAGCAGGAGCCGACCTTCAAGATAATGTTCCTTCCTATGATTACTGTGTTGACCTTCACGTGGAAAAAGAAGCACCGCTATTGCCAAGCCTTCATCATTATCCACTGTAAGTAGCACGGGTTCATGCATATCACTAAGAATTATTGATGAATCTCAATTAGATTTGTCTCGCTCCATTTAATTCTACATATTCGGGATATGGTTTGCCAAAAATAATGGGTATCAACATCCTGGGAGTCATTTATACACTGAAGATGAGTGTTGATGGTAATATTGTTGATCTTGCTAAGTGTGCAGCACGTTATGCTTCCTTTGGCAGAGCTGATGATCGCCATGACACCCATCACTCTCTTTTTACCCTTGTGCGTGTTATTATTTTCAAATAAGCAGTTCAACGTTCTTTGAAAGTTCATTAACAATTCAAAGACTTGAAAATAAATTGTCTGTCACAACGGTGTACTACGATATGGCTCATAAATGTTGTTCTCATGGTCCAGGACATTAAGTCAGTTCACATCTTTGAGCATTAATACTTGAAGCAAACAGCCAGACAACTATGATTTGAACTGTTTGTATAAACAGGGTTCAAAATCTGGAGGAGGAAAAGTCAAATAAATAAAAAGAAATGATGATGAAAGTAGCTTGTAAAGCAGCCAGATAATTCTGTTTCCTACATAGCAGTGCATTACCTACTGCATCAGAAGTGATAAGTGACGAGTATGAAGCTCACTTGGTTTTCAAAGAAATCAAATCTCCCATTAATTTTCAAAAAAGCAATTCCAAGCTACTGAGACAGATGTAAATAGATTTTGCCACTGAAAAATATGTTTTAACTTCAAACCAGAGAGCAAAGTCAGTCAAACAGCTAACTTGCCACTAAAACTGTGCGTCCGGTGAAGGGAGGAGTGGAGCGATTGAATTTATTCGCCAGTTAAAGAAGTGCAATTTGAACCATCAATTCTCTCAAGAAGTAGCTCATTCTGTCTGTGTCCAGGCAGGAAACATGTGAGTGTTTCAAATTATGCTTCACACAACCCTCAGTCCTGCTAGTCATCTAATTAGGGACTGACTTCCACTTGCAACACAAGTTGAGCCCAATCAACACACAGGCTGGATGGAATACCATTGCAGGCTGCATTGAATCATTCAAAAATCAAGATTATTCAGTATAAATCTATTTATAGCTCTGAAAAGACTTGGAAAAAATGGTTAAATTTCATCTTATACATCATTTGTAATCATTTTGCTCCACTAGAGATGTTCAAGTATCCCCCACCACTGAACCATTTAATCACGATGGTCTTTGCACCGGCAGAAATACATGCAGTTTTAACCAGATGTTTTTGTATCACTCACCGTAAAGGAAGGACTGTCGGGGCAGGTGCTCGGTATAAATACCACATACATTTTCTGATTAACTGTGAATTTTATTCAGTTGATTCAATATTGTTTCTTAAACACCCCCTCCAGTGAAAATCAATTTGTTTTTAACTGGTTTGCAGTTCCATGCCGTGTTTTTTATATGCTGGAGGACACATTGTGAGCAAAATAAGCAGTCAATGCCATGGCTGAGCATTTCTTTACCTAGGGTTGAATTGTACTCCCTTGAAGATGCAGTGTGTCGATATCAAGATTCAGGCTTGAGTGGCTTCATACGCAACAAACCTAATGAAGCAGTATAGGATTATTATAATGAAAATTAAGTAACTTTAATTCATGGAGTAGAGATTATTGGCGTATAATCGTTAAATCTGTGTGAAATGTTATGTGCATGCTGCGACTACTAGTTGTAAGAGGTGTGGTTAGAGCTACATGATATGTAAAATCTATACTGCTATTAAAATGTGTATATTTATTACTTCACAAAGGAAAAGTCCCTTTAACTGTGATGTGAGCATTTACAGTCACTGTGGAAAAGCAGTTTAGGGGGACAGCTGTGAAGCGGGACGGTTACCAGACACTGGCTACCAAACAGCTGATCAAGAGGTTACATTTGCAAGAGGGATGGACTGAAAAAACTCCGATCTGATCTCTGCTAATGAGAAGGTGCCACTCGCTACAAGAAATAGTGCAGTGGAAGTCGAGTCAACAGTGTGCGGACTGTTTTTTAATATCCCCCTGCCACTTGGCTAATGGTGGCTAGCCAGCTGTCTGCCAATATCACAGCTGATGTCAACAAGAACAACGCTCGTGTACTATATCAGTGGACAACTTTCAGTTTCTCTCCTGTCTCAGCTCCAAGTGATTATTAATTCCCTGAACCTCAAGCAGTGGCTGGGCATTTTTTTGCTCCTCTCAATTTTTTGTTAACTGCGGGCTCATTTTTCACTGCAGTATAAAGTCCTGCACCTCCATGTAAGCAGTAGAGAGAAATAAAAATGTTCTTTGTACAGTATCATACTGTCATCAATCATAAGAACATGACAGAATTTTGCTGATTTCTTCTTTTTTTTTACAAAATTGAAAGAACTTTGATCAAAAAGCACATACAGATGTTATTAATACTAGGGAAAACACATTTTGTCACTCTATATACGATATTTTATTATATATCTAAGTTTTATGCTCTGTCTAAACACGGCCTGCAGTTCATCCTAGTTTAGCTGAGAAGTCCCTACATTTTTGTCACATCACTGTTGGCTGCAGCTTCGGCACAAATGACTTTACAGTTGCACCAAGAAGCAGTGAATTTTTAGTAGAATGTGGTTGGTGTAAATGGCTTATTATTGGCTTTTAATTTAAATACGATTTGTAGCATAAAGTGATCTTTATATGACATATCGCAATTTAAGCTGAGATTTGGTTTCCTGACTGAACAGCACATCAAAATCCAACAATTCTTTGTGTTTTTTTTAATAGTTTCTGACTCTGATAAATGGTGCAATTTGTGGGATTTTGTAAAGATAACATGCTTTTAAACTCACTGGTGTTCAGGTGGTTAATGTGAACATCTGTATTGATGTTCAGAATCTGATACTGAAAGTCCACATAAGAAAGCATTTGTTTCTAAAGAAATATCTATCATCATGTATTTTGTATTTACAGATGAAAGAAAAATCCTTGCTTGACAGTTTTATAACTAGGAAATGTGTATACACCTGAACAAACAATGTGCACTTTTATATTCAGTGAAAACAGCGTTGTTCACTTATTGAATGTAGAAGAACTTAAAATTTCCATGCAAAAAGAAAAATCCTAACTTTCCACTGGTGGTATCTAGCAGTTCAGACAATTTTATCTCAGTTTTTCTATTTGTTTTTTTTAATAAGATGGGTAAAGTATTAAAGAGTTGCCCTGAATCGACTTGTGTAGCAGCTTCAGACATACTTCTTAGCTTCCCGTGGCATCTTCCTCTTTAAGGGTCAGACCAGCAGCATCATTGTGATAAAAAAAATGCCTCCTTCACGTTCATTTTTGTTACAACCTCTACACTGGGACAGTAGAAGTCTTGACCCGAAGTACTCGAGGGAGCCCAGCAAAATATTTCATATGACTTTAGCAGCACTGGCCAATCAAAAAGGAGAACTCATGTACGTACGTGGTGTAAAATACTTTAAAACACACCATTTAGTTTCTGCTATTTACTAATAGGATAACTTTCTGTATTTACAAAGTCCTAGTTAGTATAAACTTGTCTGATAAGCCTTTAAAATATGTATGATATCACACAAACTGGATTTTGTGTATTTTATCATCAGCAACACGTGAGGAAGGACCATCAAAAAGAACCATCAAAGTCTTTCCTGTGTATTGTGTTACGGTTGTATATTAATTTAATAGATGCTTTACATCAAGATCAAAGAGGCAAGGGTACTTTTAATGAACATTAAAGGCAAATAACTGATGATTTTTAAGAATCTAGAAATGATTACATGTTAATGTATTAAGCTCTAGTCTATAGTGAAACTCATTTTCTCCATCTTTAACATCTTTAACAGTTCTTTCACTGTAGAAGTCAAATAAATTCTGCATAAATTTAGGGATATGTGAGGATTAAAAATCAATCACAAGTTTCCTCCTATACTTTACTCAACTCGTTAGCATTCTAAACACACATTCATCATCCGTATCACTATGTAGTATCCGAGGATACATAATAAAATGGTGAATAAATTACAGTACAGTTTGACATTTTAGACAAAAACTGAGTCCATGTACACTGACCTGAACTGGAAGGCTTTTTCCAAGCCAGTGGATGATTAGCTGAAGAGGAGAAATGGAGAATAGACGACAAATGTAAAATTATGTTAATCTCTTTGTTAGGCTTTTTTTTTCTTTTTTTTTTTTTTTTACTGCTGTCAGGTCATACTGCTATCAGATAACTTATATCCAAGGATTTGGACATTAATATAGAAAAAATAAGATCTGGGCAGTGATTTAAACTTGAGCATGAAGACCTGCAGTGCCAACACAGCCTAATGCTTTTGGAAGAGCAGTGTGACCATGAAAGGTATAACCGGCTTTTTCCCTTGAGGAGGTGTCAGAGTTGTTTCGTAGAGTATTTAGGCCAAACGTAACTGTCGTCTTATGGCTTAGTGGGTCAAGGAGCATAAGTGGCCTGTAAAGCTAGCCAGGAATTCCTGTGGGGATTCAAAAGGCAAATTCTGCAGGCCTTTTTTTTTTTTTTTTTTTTTAACTCGTCTAAGTCTGACATTGGTGCTCAAAAGCAGATGGTGCAGTGCAGTCCAGCAGCCTCGCTATTAAAGAACCACTTCCTTCCCTGCCCAGAAAAAGGCTGCACTCTGTGAATCTACAATAACTTGATTAAGGCTTACTGTATGAAAGTCACTCCAAATTAAATTGTGGCAAAACAGTGAAGCTGGATGGAACAACAGGGAGTCCTCCTATAATTCCGTCTGAGCAGAATGCAAGGCGACGCAGCGTTCACTGCTCCTCAGTACAGCTGTGACGAGTTATTAAAAGTGTAACGCAGTCCCAGGGGGTGGTGTGTAATTTTAGAATTAATATACAATTTAGAGCTTGGTGTTTGCAGCTTCTGAATTATTCAAATGTACTCCTGCTATGGGCTCGGGTCTGGTGTGGGTAAGGCAGTTACTATGCATACAAATTAATATTTAATGTCAGTGTATGAGAGAGTGGGAGACGACGTAGATTAGGGGAGCATAACATTTGTGCCAGGCAACAAAACAAGATGTTTGCTCTTGTGCAGAGTTCAACTCTGAAAGGCTGTAACATGCTGATGGGAACAGTCCAGAATGTTCAATTATTATTTACGGCTGATATTACAGTTTGTCTGTGTGGAAATCTTTCTCTGTGGTCATATTTACTTGTCTGCACTTTAGCTAGTAAGTAGAATACAATTTATGCAGGTATGGGTTAGATTAATATGCCTGCTTTCTCTATTATTAAATCATTAAGTGTTACTGTCAGAAAAAATGCAGTATTACCTCATTATATGTGCTGGGGTTTAACACTTGCAGGTGTCACAACAGGAAGAGGAACATGATTACACCACATAATCACCTCATCAACAGCAGGAAGAAAACTGTTTAACTGAAGTTCTGTATGTTATAATTTTTTTTCTTAACATTAAAACTATTTCCTGTTAACCTTGATAGATAGTCCAAAGTGGTTAAATTCAAATTAAACCTTTTTCTCCTGCTCCCTAATAAAAATTAATTATTCAAATTCTAAAAATTATCAGTATCGACTAAAATTAAACGAATTTTTCAGCTGCATCACCCAGCCTTAGTCCACACTATTATTATGCAATTCATGCAAAAACACACTTAAAAAAAACAAGTCTATTTTAATTTTAGAACCAGCAAAGAAGTGAACAGCACACTGGTTGCTACAAAACCACTGAAGTAGAGTTAAGATGAATTACAAAAGATAAATTCAATTGAAAAGATGTTCAAAAATAGAGAATTACAGTTTCACTTCAGATTTATAATGAAATAAAGTTTAGTTTTTTAATGACCACAGTATTTATGCAAATCTACAAAATTAAAATTAAAAAAGGAAATAATAAATGTGAAAGAAGTTTATATTTTTCCATGTTTGAGAAGTGTTACACCTCTAATTACTAGGAACCCTGTGCAAAACAACTTTTAAAACCAGATAGCAGCAGATACGAGATGATAATTGAAATAAAAGGGTTTCTGAATGTGTTCTATTAACGCCAGCGATAGTTTCACTGTCCCTCATTTGCACATCATACCAGAACTCATCATTCCTCTTAACAGTGCGGCTACCAATTCCTTTAAAAAAAAAAAAAAAAACATGTAATGGGTATGGTTAGATTATCTTAAAAAATTTCCATCAGGTTTTTCACACGGCTTAATCAGTGTGTAGTATTTCTTCTATAAAATTGCATTTCGCTGGCAGCCCAAGGTCTTGCTACAGTCCGCATAACAAGCTCAGTTAGTGTGGCACATGCTCATTCTGGGACTCCAATTACAGAGCTTCCTGGAAAACGGCTGGCATTTGTCCGTCTTTGTCTCCTCCGCGCTGACATTCAGTTAGTTTATAGGGCACTGCATTGTCTCCATCTGTAATTATTATTATTTTTTTTGTTTTCTTATCTGCGCTAAACGTAGGAATGTAATTTCCATCCTGACAAACTTCTCAGCTTGTTCAAGGCTGCAGAATACATTGGGTGATAATCTGGGTCGGGACACCCTGGACAGGCCGCCAGTCCATCATAAGTGAAGGAATATAACAAGCTCAGACATATTCAAGTATGTATGAATGAACACAAGACTTAGAGGGCATCCACCAAAATACAATACAACAGACTAATAACTGCTCTTTTTGTATTTATTTTCAGGGATAAACAATTTTAAAAAGCTCAGAAAGGCAAATCATTTTAAATTAAATGTGGCTTGTGGTATTGCTTTAGGTTATGGAGAAAGCTGAGAGCCATATTGAATGTATTCTGCGAGTAAAACACAGAGCGAATCCTCACTTATTCTCCACCAGGAATTAGACTGCACCTCGTTGTGCTCCCTCAAGCTGCTTCTGTGTCGCCTCTCATATCGACTCGGTAGACGTCCCTTCAAAATGTAGATGGTGACGTAGCTTGTAAAATTGGAGTTTTAATGCTAAATTGACCTCAGTTGCGCTATAATGAGAAGCCCGAAATGTGCGTGTTGATGCCTGAATTATTTATGATTTTCTCCTCAGTTCGCTTGCCTTCTCGTTATCGGGGCTGGAAATGAGTTTGCTGAAAACTGGCCAAAGTGAGATCTCCCCTCTCGGCTTACAGAACATGGCGCATTAAAGTGAATCACAGCAGACAGCTGGGGCCGCCCTTTATGGTAATGCACCCTCTACAATTACTGCTTCGACCTTCCCCGGTGAAGAAAAATGGGGAGATGTCCATTTAGCGGCCCGTTCAAACACTTAGTGGCAGACATGTTGGGCAGCAGGATCACCTTTTGCCTGGCATTGACTCTTGTTTAGAGGAGACACAGAAGACATTAGAAAGGTGACAGGTTGACAGATGAGATGCATCTGTCAGCCAACAAGAATGCCACGAGGCTTTAACGCATCCAAATGTCCAGTACCACAATGGTAGTTGGAGATAACGATGTCAACTACAGCTGAAACTAATGGTGTCCCTCACTATTTCCATCAAGTAATCAACCAGCAGTTTAGAAAATGACTAAAAATAGAGAAAATTCACAATTTGCCACTGCCCAGGTTGACATTCTGACATTTTTTGGTTGTTAAGCACAGTCAAAAACTTAAAATGTTCAGTTTTATAATATACAACGATGAAAAGATTCCTCATATTGTTGAATCTGGAAACAGGTGCTTGAAAAATAGTGCAAATTTAACTATTATAAATGTCAATTAGAGCTGAAATTGTTGATTTTTGACTGAGGGAAAGTTGTTTTTGTTGTCTTCTATAATATTCAACTGACTGTTGAGGTTTTGTAGAAAATACAGACTAAAAAGTACATTATTGTTGCTATAAATGGTTAATATGCTGTGTCCTGACTATATTTTTAAAAAGATTTGGGTAAAAGTAATGTTCTTTAGCTCTTTTGATACCTGATCTTCACCATAGGAGTTTTTCTTGGTGCTAAGAGTAGAACTTCTAGTGGTGTATTAGGGCCATTTCAGGCAAAATAAATCCAAATAAATAAACTTACAGCGCCGTGGAAGGGGCAATATGATTAAAAATAAATCTGAACTTCTGACATTGTAATCGTAAAATTATTTATGATAGTGTTTTCTCACTTCCTCAGTCCCTGTTTTAATTGGGTTTTTCATTTATAACGGGGGATATGGGGAGGCAGAGACCTTTCTTTTGGTTCTGTGAAGCGCTTTGTGTTACATTCTATTTGTATGAATAGGGCTCTACAAATAGAGTCTTAAAGATTGGAGGCTGAGTGGTGTGATTTTTGTGACTCTTGTGAAGTGTTGTGATACTTTCACCTCAACCCAAAGCGCTTTTTTCCACACTTTCCTCGTGTAAATGTGAAACTTTAATCTTAGAAATTCTTTTCTGTTTCTCAGAATATTACCCTCTTCATGTCTCCATAGTTCCTATTTAGTTTTTCTTTTTTTTTTTATCCATAGTGGCGTTGATGAGCCTCTCTCTTTGGCATTAAAAATAAATGTATGTAAAAACTCGACACTAGTTTTGACTTTCCAACTTGCTGCCGAAATATAATTATTTTTTCTTTTCATCTGTTGAAGACATCCAGAACAACTTCACTCATTCCAGAGATAGTGAAACATGAAAACATTAAATCAATGACCGTCTCCCACTTCTGGTGCTGAATAAACAGCTCATTTTGTGTACGTCTGCCATCACTTAAAAACCTTTCTTACAAATATATCCAAGGTAACAATCACAAATACAAAGGACAAATGTTGTGGCAAGAGAAGATGGACATATAGCAACATGAAAAGCGTGTTTAAATGCCAAGATGTGATGCAGCTTCAAGGTTTTTCAACATATGAACAAGTTCAATCATGAGTCAGATGTGTTAAACCCACTCCAACCTACTGTTTTTACATTAAACTGTTTCCATTTGTCCACATGCATCAGCAGGTGACAAACTTTATTTATGCTTCTTCTATCTGTGGCTTTAACACACCTGGGTAACTGAAAAATAGAACAGACCACTACAGCGAATGTCTGGACTTGAGTGTGTCTGGCGGAGAGGCGAGATCAGGTGAAATCTCACTGTTCATCCAGAGAAACTGGTTGAAAGAGGAGACAGTAAAGCACTGTGCTCTTATTAAGTTTCTTAGTGCTCACACTGTCTGGTGTCTTTAATAAAAATTAAACACATAAATCCTTTAAACCGTAGGTAGTCCGAAAGATCCGATGAGCTTAACCCTCTGAACCCTGAATGGGTTTGAAAGGCGTGTTGTCTTGGAGAAATTGTTGCACCATTTATCAGAGCCAGAAACTGTAAATACAGGATGAAATGTCAACTTGCCAGTGGTCCCTAAACTAGCGCAGTTCAGTTACTTTATTGTAAATGTCTCCTTTTAAAAAACTCACTAAAAATAAACCGTTTGGTTTAACCAGACTGTCTCCGCAGCAGCCTGAACCGTGTTTTACTGAAGGCTGTGTTTATACACAGTAGACAGACAGTAAATCTGACAAAAAAAATTTAAAATGTACGTACTAACATAACTGTAATGTGCAGAGTCACCGTATTTTGATTTATTTATTTACTTACTCATTTATTTATTTATGTAGTATTGGCTACACATGTGGTCAAAATGGTGATTCCACTTTTTTTTCCCATTTTGTAAAGTAAATAATTAAGGAATTTCAACTTTCCTCCCTTTTTATGATTTGGAATTCTAATTTTTGTTACACTGCACAGAAGACATTATTGAGGTCTCTCTACTTCTAGTCATGCCTGTGCTGTTTCCATAGAGGTGCAAGACCTATAAATATTGCAGTGAGAAATGAGCCCACAGTGAGTGAAAATACAACAGCAGCAAATAAACACCCAGAAACTGCTCCGGGTTCAGAGGGTTAAACCCATACTGCTGCCTCTATTAGACAACCACCCTCCACCTAACCTGTGTGAAGTACAGGGATGGTTGTACATTGCATGTCATTAGAGAGGAAGGAAGGAAACTCACCTTTTATTCTCAAGCTCTCCGGGATCCCATCCTGCCGGGAAAAAAAGACAAAGGAGAAGAGATCACAGTTATAATAAACTGTGAGATGACAGCATCATCAACACGACACAAACTTATTACCACTTGAGCTGAATGAGTAAAATCCTTGGTTCTTCTTTCACAGAAATGATTTCATTGACCCTCCAGGACATTAACCAATTCACTCTGCAAGCAGCATCATGTCCCATTGAGTTCACATGTCAATACAGGCATGACATACAGGTCGGAGTATTTCTTTCACTCTGACACGATGTGTTGTTGTTTGTTTGAATGGCAATTAATGCTGCGATATGAAGTCAGACTGTTCTGTGCCTTTATTTTATGTGGTTATTTGCCTCACTCATATTCACAGTGAAAAACTTTGGATTGGTTACCATAGTCACTTCACCTAGTACTATTCTGAGCAAAACGGATATTTTAATTATTTCATTTCATCACATTTCTCCTGACCTCACTCTTTCTGTGCTGTTTTCAGTCATTGGATTTGTTGAATTTATTTCTCGGTTTATTAACTCTATTGAGAGTGACTGAAATCTAGAGGGATAGATCTCTTTGTTGTTCAACTATTCACAAATTTCTTCCTGTTTTTCTTCCTTTTTCTTGCTTTTTCAGTTAGGATGAGAATTTGTATGCGCATTCTGTCTTTAATCACTCGCCCGTATTAGCAGCTCAAATTTTCCTCGTCACACACAGCAAAGCAAAACATTACTGAAGTGCATCTGACAGAAAAAGATGTGGTGGAGTGTGTTAAAAAAAAATCATAGCGTAGAGACGCATAAAGAAGAGCAAATCACTGTGACCCTCTGAGTAGCTGCACTTTAAAATCAGCTGCATTTAGAGCATGCATAGTGATCGCGGTTGCAGAAAACGCCACCATCAGAACCACTACTCTAAGTAGCTGCTCTCCACAAACCATGAATGCCAAAGAAAGAGGCATAAATATTTGATTTCTGCACAGTGAAATCTGCATAGCTCATCCTTCTCGCGCTCGTACGGAAAAATAAGACTCACTTTCTATGAGCTCAAGCAGGCTGGTGTTACGGACAAGATGCATTATGCAACAGGTTCTACAGTCAATAACCAAGAGTCATCCCTGACTGCCAACTGAAAACAGCAGATTGCCCAGTTTCTGGGTTTGTGCAGAAAATCTACATACTGTATTTTTGTATGTAACATATGCTCAATTGATTTTAAGTTAATTAATAGTGGATGTAATACATTTAAAGCATTTTACACAGACTGCATGTAAATGATTATGTCACTGGTTAAACATTTATTTGGACTACAACAGCAATGCAGCTCACCTCTTTTTCTGCCTTCCTATTTATAGTGTATGGTGCTGTATTTAGTCTGTACATATTTAAAACTGCAGTAGCTAATGAAAAGCTAATCGGAGGAAAGAGCGCCCATATGAGCTATTATGTTTGCTTAAACAAGTCTTCAGGTGAGTGTGAAGACTCTGTGGCAACCAGGCTGCTGTTAAATGCAACTGTTAGCGTTTATGAACTGCAATCGAAACCTCAGAAGGAAATATCAATGACACCTGCTGTTCATCATCGCAAACAAGTTGCACTCTCTGAAGAAATAAATCCCAGGAAAACACTTTTTTAGGAAACAATATTAACGATTTTGGTAATGCTGTATTGTTGCAATTAAGGATTAGTTTAATTACTGATTTATTTAGATTTGTTTAATCAGTCAATCCAAACAACAGTCCAAAACTCAAAGATATTTCATTAAAAACCAAAGAAAAAACACTGGAAGTAACAAATATACTGAATTTGTGATTCAGAGACAACTTTACCCTTGGAGCCCTTGTCTTTAAATAGATACATAAATCCTAATATAAGTGTTACCAAAAACTTGTGGATTTTCCACTTTCCAACAGTCCTTCTCTACTCATCTGTGACGTGGTTCTCTTTGAAAAATTAACCAAATCCAGTCCTAAAATGTGGATATTTAATCACAATAACTTTATTCTAAACAAAGTTTAATTGAAAAAATTCAGAAATAAACTATGCTTTTACCAGATACTGACAAAAATAAAATAAAGTTAAAAATAAATTCAATTGAATTAAATTAAATTCTGTGACACTAGTTTTGCCCCAGTATCAGTCCTGACCCTGCTGATTTTAATTATTTTTTATTTTTTCAAAATAAATGAATTATGTTTTTTTTAAATGATTTATGGAATTGTAATATTCTAACTGTATTATACTACTGTTTACACAGAGGTGCAGGACTTTACATTGCAGTAGAATTGGAAAATAAGTCCACAGTAAGTAAAAAACACCCAGAAACTGCGTGGGTTCAGAGGTTTAACTGATCATTGTTTCAAACTAAATCGTCTGATAAATATGTAAATGAGTCTGTTAAAGTTATGAAATGTAAACACAGTATTGAACAAATATAAGTTTTGACTTTTATTGAGGCATTAGAAAAAAAAGTCAGAGAATCACAAAAGTTCACAAGATCACAAATGCAGAAAGTTGCATACAAATTATACCATCAAGCTCCTGGTGAAGTTAGGGGACCACCAAAGTTCATCATATTCATCCTGTAAGAACCATAAAAGTCTGTACAACTGTTTGTGACAATCCACCCGCCTACCTCCACGCAAAGGATCAACATTAGACAAGTTAAATACCACAATCTGAATGTTTCACAAACATTGCTGACCGACCACCAGCTCGGCACAAATCACAGAAAACACCTGTGGCTGTCTGACATTCTTTGTCTGCCCCCACCGCCCGACTCTCGAGGAGGTGACATTTGGAGTTGCACTGCAGGTAGGAAGATATCAAATGGGACCTATTTGCATATGGCAGACAGTGTTCACACTTCATTTGTTTGAAGAGAGTGATTTCCCTTGGGCCGCTGGCAGGCCTGTCTCTTCTGCCCTGAGAGTCTGGGGACGGTGAAGCACCCAGCTGTACAACTCGTGCTTCATCTGCCCCTGTCACAGCTAGCTGGCTGACCGCCCACATCTATCTGCCTCTCTCCCTCTATCTTTGTCTCTCGCCGTCTCTCAGCCGTCCTCGCTCCACCAGCACCACCCTCCTCCTTGTCCTCTCTCTCTGCTGCTGCTTCAGATCTTGTGATCCTCACCTCTCCACATCACCAACTTCCAAGTACACTTAAACTTGCATCATATGACTGCAAATTGCAGCATATCTCTGTGAAAAGTGAGCAGAATACAGTATAGCGCACCATCAGCAAGGCTGGGTCTGTCGGCCGGGCCTCTTTCACACACAGTTCTGTCATTCACCTGAACGTGACCGCTGTTCACGAACAGCTGGTGCACTTGCTGATGTAGAGGGCTCTATAAAAAGGCAGGACACCCAGTGAAAAAGCTGAATCTGGCTCTGCTTTTGCCAGGGCTGATGTAAGGTCATCCAACAACCATGTGCATTGGCAGACCAGATACAGAGAAGTGCATATTCCCAGGAGATCACCTGCATCAATTGCATCAATTTAAAAAAAAAAAGAGGGTTAATGTGCAAAAAACCTTTCTTTTTCCTTTGTTGGCAGTTTTTTTTCTTTTTGTTCTGCACCTCATTAGGGTTATACACACTAGTTTGTTTACCTTCAGCAATATGCCCATACCAGTGCAGACCCTCGTATGTTTGGCTACATAGTCAGGAACATCATGGGAATGCTAAATGCAGCTGTGCCTTTATGCATCATCACTTTTCTATAGAGTGTATTGTGTGCTTGTCTATTCATAATTTTCATATGACTATGTTAGAAGCTCCCATATGGTGAAAATCCATTTTTAATATGTTTGGTTGCTGTTATAAACTTGAAGGTGTACGGTAAAAGCTGTTAAGGTTTGAAGACATTTATCTCTGTCGTTCTTCAGGCTGAACAGAAGATTTGCTTTTGATGATGACATTTCCACAACAATAAAAAAAATCGTAGTGTTCATGCATTGTGACTAATGTTACCATTAGCTTTGATTGTATGGAACTTTAGGAGCAATTTTCAATTAAATAACCAGGGACTGGTTGCTTTACTGTGTTTTAATGTTGACTGTTGTGCTTCAGTTAAGCCGAAACTCAGCTGGTGTTTGCATCTGTTAGCTTCCCGACTGTTTTCTGTGCTCACTTATACCATATTTTAATACACATGAATTCATAGTAAAGTTCTTATTGACATATTTTCATATTTTTGTTACTAGACAATGAAACAGCTTTAAAATAATGACTGAAAAACAACCAGTTAAGACTATAAGTTAACTGGCAGTCACTTTTAGAGCCATTTCCAAGCTGCAACTCTGCACTATTAAATTACAAAGTTTACAACCACAAGATTGTCTCATAAACTTGCCATACAAATGAATTCAAACCAACCGTACAACATTTGTCCGGGTCAAATTATCACTCAGAGAGAAACAATGTGTCTACCACCATGCAGTCAACTGACACAGAGAGAGTCTTCTTACTGAAGGAGGCGTGGACAGCAAGGGTCAGTTGTATTTAAAGCTGCATTTACAACATGACTAAAAGCAGGGTTATACTGTCAGGGTAAAATAAATCATCCTTGCAGTATTTTTAGCTGACAGATTTAAAAGACACTTTCTGGTGAGACTTTCATGATTTTGCTGAAAAGGGGCACAATGTGTGACCTTTACGTGTCCTGTGGTTAGTTGTGTTGCAGCTGTTTATGACGGAGGATGTGGTAGCTGCCGCACTGCTAAAAGTCGTAACAAGCAACGACTAAAGAAAATGAGCCAAAGAACAGCACATATAACCATGCAGCAGAATCCAGCATGGATGTCAACCCCTTGTTATTGCTATAGCTGACTGGCTCCGTACAGTATCTGCTTCTTTAGCCCCCGTGGAGACGATACAGAAGGTGGTTACCTCACCCCGAGGCTGGTTGCCATTTGAAAGTAGACAGCTCATCAGGATGAGTGACAGGGGTTGGGGCTAAAACTGACCGGCTGAAAAGGAGGAGGAGGGTGGATAATATACTGACAGTAGTCACATTTAAGCCCAGCATTGACTGTTGCAGCTTTAACCGACGCTGCTGTACATCAAAAGGGTTTTCTTTTTTAAATTTTGTACTTCATTTCTGTTGTTTCTCCCATTTCCTGCCTCTTTATCTCAGTCTAATTTGCCTACCGCTCCCTCTTTGTCTGTCTTTCTCCCTCCCTCCCTCCCTCCCTCTCTCTCCCTGCTTATCCTCTGTTAATCTAGATTTGCCATGTGGCCAAGCCAGTGCTGGATGGATGGGGCTTTGCACACAGTCGTCCTTGCCTCCATTTTGTTTGTCCTGACATAACAGCTTGATGTCAAAGCGACAAACTCACAGAAATTGCTTTTGTCCCTCGTGTCGGGTAAGTCTGGTCGCTTTTTCCACGAATTTCACAAATTACACATGAACCCACTCCATCACGCTTACAGTTAAACTCCTCATGTTAGACCTTGAGGGAAGTACAAGTGTTTACCAAAGGAGGCCTGAGAACGGCAACCGTCACTTTGAGCAGTATATACACGTTAAAACCCATTACAATTAGTGCAGAATTCTGCTGGATGGGACCCGTGTCCCATACCTGACCCCATGCAGAGGATTTCACAGTGAATTTCTGAAACAATACCATGGGAATTACAAGCAGAACATGTGACCAGCTGTTTATGGCTGAGTGCCTCCTGGTGATTGAAGTCTTTGTGAGGAAAGCTTATAAGGTCGTGTCCGATCCTGTTACCCTTGTCAAACACTGTCCTTCAGTGCACAGGGAAAGGCATATCATTACGCTGCCAGCTCGAAGCAAAGCACATTTCTCAAAATGTGTAGATGAGAACTCTAATGCAATTATGCATTTAGAAGTAATATTTCGCACCATCATGTTGTTTTTATAAATGATTTATGTGAAAAGGCTGTAATTAAAATACTGTGCAAACTAGAATTTATGGATATTTTGCTACCACTTGATTTTCACTAGTTACTATGCTCTGAAAAAGTTCCAACACTGAGCTGTCAGCCATGTTCTAAAACTTGGTATTGCTTGTCTACAACATCTCATTTTGAAACAACTGTTAGCGCTGCTCACTCAGCTGTATTGACAAGTGATGACCCGAGCCTCTCTGCAGTCTCGCCAGCTGCGGAGAAAATTCTCCAAGCAACAAAAAGGCCCATGACATAAGCTGAAAAAGGTCTTACAGTGTGGCTTTTTTTCTTTTCTTTCCACGAAAAGGCTGTAAATTTCCACAGGCTCATTTGACAGGCAGATAGATGAGCGGAGTTTACCTCTGTCCTCTCACAAGACGAACTGTAATGGTATGCAGATGCTGTAATGACATTCCTCTGCGATGTAATCACAGCGCCTGGCACATTAACTTCATTGGAGTGGAAAAGCACATACATCATTTTTGTTGCTTCTCGTCAAGTCCCCGCTACACGTGGACATACATTACGTTAATTATTAAAGTCACTGTGGTTCCAAATCAGGGCAGTAAAAAGAGACAAAGTCAAAAGCAGTAACTGTCCAACAGAGATAATTGATATAAAGGAGAGACAAGTGCAGTGTCACTTCAAAATGCACTGTTGATTGAATTAAAACTTCTTTAAAAAAAGATATTTCTTCTTTATTCCTGTGGCATAGCAATAAAAAAATAGCATGCAGTTCAGCCAAGAATAATGGAAAAGCAACAGTACAAAGGATTGTATTGGAGGAGGGAGATTAAAGCTCAACCAGGGAAGGTATTAAATAAAAAAAAAGATAGAAAGAAAAAAGAAAAATGGCAATGCAAAGTTAGAGAAACAAATCGTAGCTCTTCTTGTGTCAGCTTTAGTGTTGTTGGGTTGTTTTTTTTTGTTTGTTTGTTTTTTTACTACATCTGGAACTCTGAAGCTACTAATTTTAATAATAAACTAAGAAAAGGATTTATTTCACAAGGAGCTTTTAGTCATGATCACAGCCAGTTAGTTTGACAGTATGTAAAACTATAGTCCAATTTAAAGTAGACAGTTCAGCCAAACAATGAAAAAAACTGTTTCCTATATACAGATCGCAGTTTGGTTAAGTCAGACAATTAATGTTGGTTAGAATTATTGGCAGAGATGTTGTATTCACTTGCAATAAACTCTATCTAATAAAGTGTATTTTTGTTCCTCAAAATACTTTTAAAAGTGCATTTTGAAAACTAAACAGCAGAATGCTTTTCTAAATACAAAGTGAAGGTACCTCAGGATAAATCACAGACCTATAAAGTACAATAAGAGCGGATATTTTTGCTTTTTTTGGTGATATGGACAAGCTTACCTAAATCATTTCATTGTGAAATTATGGCCTTTTACTGCAAAATGATCCTACACTTCAAATTTTGTTCCATCTTTTATAATTTAAGGAAAATTTCATTTCAACTGAGGGCGCCCAGTCTTTCCTAAAGCAGATCCTGTAGATTGTTACATCGAGCCGCTTGTCTCTCTAGATCATTTACACTTACTGATAGACAAAGGCTCTGTCTCTGAAATCCTACACCTAAAAGTGTGAACACAGGCTAAGGAAAGACATTTTATCCTCCACAGGCTTCAAAGAATTCTCATTACATGATGAAACACTGGAATCTTGGAGGCTATTTTTTTCTTACTTCAACACAGCCCGGAATGTGAGGGATCTGGGAAGGTACAAAGCGCGCAAAACACAACCAAAATGAGTTTTAAAAAATGTGTGCTGGTCTTTCAGGGCTGAAATCCAACACAGTCCTGGCAGAGGTGGATGATGGATCATTTGCCTCTTGTCCCTTTGGTATAGAGCAGCACAGCCTGGCAGAGGTGCTATCTCTGCAGGTTATTGACATCATATTGCAGGTTTTTTTGTGTACTTGAAGTTTAAATCTCTTTACTTCTTTATCCCACTCAATTCTCAGAGTAGCTGTTGCTAGAAAAGAAGTAGACTTTTTGGATAGCTGCTATCTGCAGTCTACATGTTTAGAGAGCATCTCTCTGAATAAATCTTGTTGAAAAGGTCAGAATGTGTTTGACCATTGTGTCGATTCAACAGCTTTTCATCACTTTCAGCTTCTTGCTCAACTCTGATACAGTCCAGTGACGGTCCTGCCATCTGTTCCTTCTGACTCCCTCTCTTTCTGACTACCTCTCACCCTTTAATACCACCGTCTTTGCCTTTCACTCCATGGTGACGTGACTAAAGCTGAGTTAAATAAATGTTAAACGCAACATTTATTCCGGAGATGACAAATTCCCTTAAAGTATAAGCAAATACACAACCATTTGTTACCGTAGATTGAGAGAAGTGTTTACTATTGAACTGAAATGCAAGAGGGGCTTATGGGAAATGTGTACTGAAGGATCACAATCTGACTAATGTCTCTTGACAAACCACTTTGTTTCCCTCAACTTTCCATCTGTCAAAACAATCAATTTTTTGCCCAGTCTGGCTCTAACTGATCCACGTCTCCTACTCTCATGCCAAGAAACCAAATCAGAGAAAAAACTGATTATGCGACTTGTTTGGAAGATGAAAATATTTAACTTGTTCTTCGAGATGCAACGAGACAGGATAATAAAAGTGGCAGATTCTGCTCACGGGGCCTGCCCTGTATCACTCACTCAGTAAGCATTCAATTAGATCTTTTCCTTAAATTGTTCCGCTAAAATGCCATGCCAACATCTTCACTTCATTCGGAGCTCGTCCTCATCTTTGCTCAGCTGTGCCTCACATTAATCTGATGTTGCCTTTGAAATGACAGTCTCCTGGCACAGAGGGAGGGATAATGATTCATCAAGTATTTTTCAGTGGGCAGAAAAACAACAACCACAGGAGAGTCATCTGATGCAGGAAGAAAGCCCCACAGTAATTAGTTTCATACTTGGCAAAAGCACACAGTCCCTCTTGTTATGGACAGCAAATGAAAAAAGAAGGCAATCAATACCTTGTGTCGGAATCTCACGACTGGTCGATAGGGCGGTGACCCGAATCCCTCCTTGTTGGGTCTCCCGTTGGCGCCAAGCGCAGCGAGCCCCAACAGTAAAACTGCAGCCGACCACCATCTGGCTGTCTTCATTGGTCTTTTCCTGTCAAAAACCAAACAAGAATTGTGAGTACTCTCCACCAACACTCTGGAGGTTCAGTACCGGTTGGCCAAGACAATACATCAAGTCCCCTGTAATTAGTGTAGACAATGGGAACCGCAAAACTGTCGCTGGTTTAAACTAAAGCTATCAATACGTGCCCCACGCTCAGTGTGGAGATTAGATCTCCTTTTGAATCAATTATGGGCAAATAGACGTCATGAGAAAATCAAGATAAAGAAGACAAAGAGCCAATATATTAAGGCAATTAAAGTGAGGGCTTTGGATTAATTAGGCTGAGTGTCTAAGTAAAGCAACTGCGATGTAGCGGAGAGATTACATCTTACACAGCTTCCTCGCAGCCTTGCAGAGATGCAGCCCAAATATATTTATTGAAAGGAGGGAGAATATTCATTTAAATTATTTATTATGCTGTGTAAAAACAAGTTTGACCTTTGCATGACATGAATTAAACAAAACAGAGTTTGTGAAGGAAAAGAACATGCCCTGTGAAAATGCCTGTGTCACAGAAATAGCAATGTTCAAGTAAGGACGAGGGAAACAGAGAAGAGGATGTGTGTTCGCCAGGACTCTTATTTTGGCAAACACAAGGTTTAACACACACACAAATACACAAACACGCACAAGAGTTTTATGTTCCGACCCGCAATGTGTTCGCTGCTTCTTATTTTTATCCTTTGTCTTTATCGGCATTTGTGCCCTCAGTTCTTTGGTGCATCTCACCACAAAAATCCCCTTTGTCAGAAGCACTTTACAAATTTGACTCGCCTTGACTTGTTGATTTTCGCAGGCAAACACTGAGCTGTACTTTCTAAGCCGTCACAAGCCACCAGCGCCTGCTCATCATCCTCCAGCGGAGCGAGATGACTGACAGCAGGATGGTGACCCGGCTTCCTTGTTCTTAGGAGTGACACTGAGTCAGACAACAGAGGAGCTGTTGTGGCAGCTCTGTGGGCCCACACACACTATTCACCAGAGGTCAGGAGGTCGAGCCAGCAGAGCGGCATGTCACTGTGATGTGCTGGACGATGAGGGAACGCTGAAACTTTATTTTTATGACTTTACGTGACTTCTGTTGCGTTCCTGAGCTGCCTGACGCCTGCAGATTTTCTACACATCCTTTCCGTTGTAACAGCTTTCCTTTACTTTAAACCTGCAGTATAGCTGTCTCTTGATTCAACAGTATTTTAAACTGTGTATTTACCATTCAGAGGCATTTTTAAAAGCTATCTCCTTTATCACACTTTGAGACAACCTTGATAGAATCTCTTCCTACACAAAATAGGCCCATCATCAGCACACCTACAAACCCATTAAGCTCCTCACAATGAATTTATAAAAACGCTGTTCTTCACAACTGAGACAAACAAACCAGCTAAACTAAGGAGACATACACAAAGAAAGTAATGTACAAGTAGTAGGCAACATTTTTGCATAATCTTGTTTGTTAAAGCCTCAGTATTGCGCCTGATTGAAAACAAAGCCTTAGCATTTGTAGACGATAAGTCTTGTTGCGTTCCCTTTTTTTCTGTTCTTGTCAGTGGAATTGGGAAGAAGCCTTGATAATCTAGTGGTCAGCAAGTTTTTGTTTCAAGGAATGAGTCTAGAAATTCAAAAGATCTCTGAAACTGGAAAAATAGTTATTAAAAAGCTGGAAATGATCAACAGCTATACCAACCCCCAGCAGACACATTATGGTTGTTTTGGGCCGTGGGGCATTCAAAGTCTCACTTGGAACCTCTTTAATGTGATCATATTCATTCTCTATGCATTTCTAAGCTCTCCAGATCCAGGTAGGAACCATGCCTGCAGCTGCTGCTGCTCCACTTCTCTGCTAACACAGTCTTTTAGCCACACTGGGTGGATTACCATATCTGCTAGCACAATCAATCAACTTCTTTGCAGCGTCCCAGTGTTAAATGGGTTATTAATGGACTAACTTTTGCAGGAAGCCGTGTCAGAGGCAGAGACATATGCACAGTTTTAAGAAGTTTAACTGCGTCATACAACATAGTTCCTCAGAGGCATTTAGCTCATTATGATCAGTCACAACTGCAACATAAACAAGTAACTTTCTAGTTCATTTTCTGCTGACTATTGAATGATAAATAATCCCTATATGTGCTCTGAACGGCTTTCTAACTGTCATCAGAGCTATACTGCATTTCATTAGAAGAGCCTAATCGAAGAAACTTGGCACGATGAATAACTAAAGAGAGCATTTGGAGAAAATATGTCGTGGTGCTGCCGAACTGAGAAGTGTCTGCAATGTTTTGTATCAGTGACGATAAATAGTAAACAGATTGCATTTAGATAATACTATACTACCTGAAAGGGATAAAATTCTTAACAATGTTTTTCTCTTATTCACCTGTTAACATTAAACAACAATGGCTGCCATGTAAGTCACTGGCCTGCTCAACTACAAGAAGGACCCTTGGCAAAGTAAACATTAGAGACAACAGTCAATACAACAACACAAACATTAACATCCAAAATGTTTAAAATATTGTATGAACATATTTCTTAAACTGAGAAAATAAAACAATGAGATGACTAAAATTTGATTCACAAACAACAAATTGAGCCAAATGTCAAATAAGCAGTGCCTTTATATTTGAAAATGTGGATGTTTATATAACTGTACAATGAATATCTTTGAACAGTTAGTTGAACAAAGCAAGACCATTAATCAATTAAATAGAAAATACTCAGTCGAGCCACTGATGATGAAAACAGTCATTAGTAGAAGCCCTAAACATTACAAACCTGAACACTATAAGGTAGGAGTTAATGCAGAACTGTTCTCTGCGACTAAAATAGTTTTAGGTTGGTCATTAGAGTTAGGGTTTCCTTTCCACAGAATATAAGGCTGACTGGAATGCCTTGAAGTGTCTGCCATGCCATGATAATTGGCAAATCAGGGTTGGAATAATGTGTTATTATTTTTATTAGTAGTATTGCTGTACAAAACTCCCAAATATCCTGTGAAATAAGTAATCGCAATCCAACATTATTCATTATTCCTCAGCTTTAATTAATTGTCATTCTCTGACAAGTACATTTAATCGCAGTGACAATTCTGTGCTTCTCGGGTCTTATCTAACATTAACAGTGCTGATACTGAGGTGACCAGATGAGAATCTCACGAGTTATAACTATGTTAACAACATGCTGGAATGATGAAATACTTGGAAACACCAGATTTGCCATAACAAATCTGCCAGTTTGGCAAATCATCTGAAAAGTGTGAAGTAACACCTTAGCCATTCCTCCAACCTTGGAAATTTTACTTTTTCTGTTCTGATGTTAGTGCATGCAAACAAAGTATAATGTTAGATTAACTGTCTCTACTTGTCACTTTGCTGTAGGTGCATCGACTGGATTCTGATGTTTTAACCATCAGCCTCTCACAATAAGCACTAGACTCCTTGCAGAGAACAAAAAGTGAGTCATATTAGGCTGCGATGTATTTAGTGAGTTACTGCCATCAAAGAAAGCCTGGTCTTGTTACTCTGCCAAGGAGACAGAGCCTCTGCGGAGTTATGTGATGATCACCGTTGGTTTGTCTGTTTGTTCGCAACATGACTCAAAAACGGACAAACGGATTTGAATGAAATTTTCAGACAAGGTCAGAAATGACACAAGGACTAACTGATTAGATTTTGTCAGTGATGCGACTTATAGTTTGGATCCACGGATTTGTTAGAGATTTTTGTATTGCAAGATAGCAGCATGGCGTCACTGTATCTATGACAACAAGTGAACACTACGTCAGCTGACTACTGACAACAAATCGACTGCTGCAGACTAAGCGGAACTTATCCATCGGAAATGATTCAAGGAACAATTGATGACATTGTGGGAGTGTTTCTGAGTCCCATCAATTCCCACCAGCCGCTACATATTTAGGTCATGTGATTATGTATCCATACATAACATACACATATCCATGCATAACACATGCCTGTGCTCAGCGTAACGTCATTTTGCTTGTGGGTACATCTATATTAAATGGTCACATTCTATGGTGCGATGATTTCTGCCATGACTGTTTTTCAAGATTTCAGTCTTCGGAAATGATACAACTGAGGAGCCTTGGCAGAGTACTGCGCTCTCTGAGTGCTTTTCTTCTATTTCATTTGTTGCCGTAAACTGCAGTCTGTTTATTTAACTTGATTTTAGACCTGCATACTCACATGATAAACAAAAGTATACATGATGTCATAAACTCTGAAATGTTATTTGATAGTGGAAGCAAAATGCTGTTTTATATTGAAAATAATTTGACTTCATGTGATAGCTTCGGTCTTAATTTTGGCTGACACCAACTCCTGTGTGAGCATGTGTATATGACTGTATAAGAAGTCCTTGAATGTGACAGAAAATGTGCACGACTGAGTAAACGCTGCATGTTTTGAGTCTTATACTATCTGTCTCGGAAGCACAGGAGACAGGAACAGTCCGGAAGTTTTTCTTGGACCCCCCTAGGGAGTGCCATCATAACTTTGGCGTGTCGTTTTAAATCCCACAGAGCACGTCTAAGCTTTGTCATTGACTTTCAAATGAAGACTACCTATTTCCCACTATGTACACAATGAATCATGTCTTGACAAGCTCTCAGCCGCTCTCCCCCACCTCCCTCATCTATCTCATTCAGCAGATTTTTGCCATTCAATGCACAGGGCGAGCTAACAACAGAAATGTCCGTACAGCCCCTCGTATAGATGCCATGAGTGTGTATCCAGACAGATGACAAACCAAAGGAAAAACCAGCATAGTATCTCAGTATAGCGTTTCCCACCATGTGCCACAAGAAACACTTCTTTGTGGCTTTTGTGCATTTATTCTACAAGTCTCCAGAAACCTGCTGGATGGAAGAACATCATTTTCTAAAAGACATTCCCACTTTAGGTGCTTTGATGGAGAGAATATATAGGTCGAAAACCTCCCATAGATGTTCAACTGGATTGAGATCTGGTGACTGTAAAGGACATAGCATTTGATTCATGGCATTTTCATCAGATCATTCAGCACCATATGGATTAGGTACGGTCTTCCTGGAATAGGCCACACTCTTCAAGATAGAAAACACTTCATCAAACAATAAAGGTAATCAATCAGAACAAATGTGTACTGGTTTGCAGTGACCTTTCCCTCTAAGGAGACAGGTGGACTCAAGCCATGCCAGCTAAATGCCCCCCCCCCCCCCCACTGCATAACAGATCCCCTTACTGTAGGGGTCGAACACTCTGGCCTGAACTGTTCTCTTAGTGTACGCCTCACTTGCACTAATCCACTTACAGGGTAAAAGGTGACTCATCTGACCTGATTGCATTTTCCCACCTCTTTGTAAACCAGAGCTGGGAGGGTTTTCACAGAGCTCAACTGTGCATTCACCTTTGTATAAAGGGCTTTATGTACTGCAGATCTACTATAATATCCCTCTATATGCAACATGGTGAAAGGACCTTATATGTATTGATCTTTCTGACACAATCTGATCATCGGGTTTTCTCACATCACACTAATAAACAAGCCTCACAGTCATCAAACGCACATTATTGACAGCAATTCCTGATGTTATTTACTCATGTCTTTCCCATGCAGCTCAATGCAGATGTCACTGTTCCTGTTGAAACACTAGCTAAATAAGCAATATTTGCGACTGAAGCTCTTGCCAGCTGTGCCTCAACAATGGACCCTATTTCAAAGTTTCTTAGATCATTTCCTCTTTTTATCAACCATGCAGTGCACCTATGTTGAAGCGTCTGCATTCCCTTTGTTTTCTGACTTATTTATTCATGTTTTTTCTTTAATTTGTCGTCCATTGTTATATATGCATCACACTGGCTTCATCACACTAGGCATTAGCTCATTTGAATTAATGCATGCATTGTAATTTACTATCGGCTGTCATGCATGTTTGGTAAGTCATAACTCTGGAAAAGAAAGGAATACATAATTAAAACATGCCATAGATTTTCTTGACACTATGCATGATTTTCCTCCAAAAGACCCTCATTCAGAAACACATGACTACTATAAGTCATCTTCGACTAATTCTGACTTATTGCTGATAACGCTTCAGTTTACAACTTTCTAATTACAGTCAGCTTGTCTCCAATTTAATTAAACAAATCCCTTGAGAAATGAGAAATTCTGAATATGGATGACAGTCCACTGGGACCATCCCTGAGTGTCTTCTCTCACTGTTTCTTCGTAGATAGTACGAAATGAATTACAGTATCATTCATGACTTAAAAAAATAAAACTAGACAGAGAATGTGTAGTTTTAGCAATTAAGACAACATATGGCACAAGTTAAGACATGTAAACCTTTTGCTAAAGGACACTGAACCCTCTAGCAGATTATTTAGAATACTAAAAAAAGTCACAGCCAAGGCTTTCCTCCAGCATCTGTTTTGCAGTGCTAGCTACTATTTCTTCTCTAAAATTTCTCCGAACGACTAAGGGGTTTGTCTTGCTTCTCAGCTAGCTGGGAAGAAAAAGACCTGGAGCAGAAAATGCAACATCATTGAGTAACATAGGTATAGGAGGAAGATTACAGTTCAAAATCCCTGAGCTAGTACACAATTTCAGTTTTACACTCACTGATAATTTTACTCATTATAACCTTTACAACCTAACACCTCTATCATTAATTAAACCTTTACATAGTTTAGAATAGTTATTGCTGCTGTCAGAAGTTTGTCAGTTTAATCGTATGTTTATTATTGAGGTAAAAGTTAAAGGAGGTGTCATACTGAATAATGAAAAAAAATGTTCTTTTATTTTGAAAAATGTACATCTTCAACAGAAGATGGGTCATAATTCTGACTGTAACAGTTAATGCCATCAAGATGACACATTGTCAATCTGAAAAAATAAAGAACTCAAATGCCATTATTGCCCCAGCGTAAGATTCTAACTACTACTTACAAGTATATTTAACATTTGTCAACTATTTTCACAATTGAATTAATAGTTGAAGTCAGCAGTGCAATTTTACCTTCAGAAATATTCAAAATAGTCTTGCTTTTCGCTGTTTTTTGACACCAAGAACACAGTCAAGAAAATCTGGTGGAACTGTCAGTGGACAAAACCAAATTAGAGGAACTCGTGCTGAATTTTCACGGAATTGTCAGGGAATGCAAGTACTAGACATACATAGACTACTCTTACACTATTTGTCTCTATCACAGAAGACACATCTGATACCAAACTAAATACCTCGTACCTAACGTGTATCATTACACCCCTACCACTCTGTTTTTTGTGTCAAAAAGCATCAAAATCATCAGAGTAAGTGACCTTATGGCAGAATAGTTGACTTGGACTGTTTTGATTGTACGGTTCTACATATTAAAGAGGCCACTGGGTGTAGAAAACACTCCAAACACACTCCACACCCTTACAAAATACTATTATTAGCACATTTTTTATGTAATGAACACCTGTTGAGTCAAAGTCACAGTGCGGTACAGCAAAACAAGAAGAAAACATTGCTTCCAAACAAACAGAAGCCTAACAAATTCACCTTATCTTGTCTGCACACAGTTTCTCATCACTGCATTTGTATTTTGTTGTAAGCAGCTAAAGTGAGATAATTTTTTTTCACCATTTTATTTGAATAATATAAAACAAGTAACAATTTGTCAAAAATTAAAAAAAAATAATAGACATGTCTGATATGAGTATAAACTTGTGCTGAAGAAATGCCTTTTTTTTCTGCCCTGCTATTGTCTGTTTTGCAACCCCAAAGATTTATCTTCAGAGCCCTTGTTGGCTTGCTGGCCTCCAGGCAGGGAACTGTTGTCTTAAACAACAGCCGGATACAGAGAACTCAGACGAAGCTGAACTCACTGATGTTTGACAGCGTTCGTTCCTCTTAGTGTTGAAATTTGAACTTGCTGTTTGCAACTTCTAAAGGTTTATCTACTCTCTGCTATTCGAAGCTGACAACGTGCACAGTTTCAGTGTTTAACACCTTTAAACTCCCTTAAGATCTCACTGAGTTCTCCGACTGGAAACAGGAAACCGCTGTGGTTGTCCTGAACAGCTCCCAAGTGTGGGTGGAGTAAATGTCTATGAATAAGGAACAGGGCAATGCTGAGAGAAACATGCACATTCAGTCAATGGACCGTGGCCAAGCAACCAATAAAACACTCAATATGAGGGTTAAGACCAGTTCAAGGTCACTGTGCTGGTTGGATTTCTCACATCACATCTAAACACAAGGGAAGCACACTGGCCTCCGACATTTTAACACTAAATATACAACAGTTTTGCCCAGCATGACACGTGGTAATTCAACAATTGAACTGCTGCAACTAGTCAATGGGTTAAAAGTTAAACCAACACAACATGCTTTGGAAGCTGTTAAGCTTCATGGATGCCATGTCACATCTTTTAGATATCCAGTTTATGAAATACAGATAAGATCATACTCCTGCTACATTAGCTTATTTTTATCCTCATAAGACCCGAAACAAGAATGATGACAGACACAACAGAAGGAAACTGCAGAAAATGCTATGAGCTTGCCTTGAAGATAATTTAAAAATCAAACTCTGTTCTGCTGCACTGACAATTTTCTTTACACGAACATTATTCTGAATAGTTTCTGTGAATGCCACTTTTGCAAACTGTGTTTGGATCCTGTCAAGTGTTGAAATGACATTTGAAGCTTCATTCATCATTTTCCTGTGGCAGCAACTTCTCAGCATTTTGGCAGGTGTATCCTATTTTTCTTCGGAGTCCAAGGAGGGAAAATAACCCCTTTTTCATTAATTCACTGTTATTTACCCAGTTTGCTGAGCAGGCACGAGTTTCTTTTTCTGCAATTACTCTGTTTCAAAGTCAGCAAGTCATGCAAATTTAAACCAGAAACAGGTCCAGCAAATCAGAGCTGAGCTGCTTGTCAAAGCTGTAGTGCTTTGCTCAACAATTGGAGAAGAGGATGCTTTTAAGTAGTTTTTGCTGCCTTTAAATTACTTAAAATGTGATTTTTATGGTGTATTTTAGGCAAGGAGTGGATTGTCGATTGTTTCGTATTCACTAGATATCAGCATATTAAAAATGTTAATAGAAAAAAATTGAAATATTGGACAGTTTACAAGAGTGACACCACACATTTGACCTTATGAGTCTTAGATTAAAACTGGGGCCAATTAGCCTCAATGAAAAAGCAAGAGACTTCCACCTTCCAGAAAGTGCCTAATAAACTTAATCAACTGCAGCTTTCCTGAGCCGTCACTAAGAACAGGAAAAGCACATTAATGATGGCTCTGTGTCATTGAGGTGAGCCAGTTCCAGGGTTGGTATTGTACATCCCACCTCATTTAGACGCTGATTTGAGCAGAGCCATGGTTCATGTTAGCCGCTCCACCTGAGCTATGACAAGACAAAAGTCTGTCTGCTGTGAGAAAAGTCGAAACTTCTCCACACCGTGTTTGAACAGAGCAAATGCCGCAAATCAAACTCTTATTGAGCTGTTGATATTACTGTGACTAAACACATAAGTACTCATGAATAAATTTTAAAAAATACTCTTTAAAATGTGAATATTAACTTTAATGCTTTGGGAGATGGAGCAAAATATGTGATCTGAGTGCTATTGAGTGTCCTTGGACGGTTAGTGTTATCCACGAAAACGATAAATTATAGAGCATTGGCCTTGTGCTAACAGTTCATTGAGTATTGCTCACAGGATCTTGCTGCAGGTCTAGCTGAGGGGCATATTACGAAGTCAGTTCATCATAGCCAGGCTTGTTTTGTGCTAGCTGGCTCGACAGGACCTCAATCAGAGATAACAGGACAGAGGCTACCAATTTTCTTTTTTTTAAGTTATTTTTTGGGGGCTTTTCTTTGAGCCTTTATTATAGTTGTAAGTAGAGAGAGACAGTGGGGAGAAGAGAGTGGGGGAAGGACATGCAGCAAGTGGTCATGGGTGGGATTCAAAGCCATGGCTGCCGCATTGGGGACTATAGCCCCTGTTCATGAGTTGTCCACTCAACCAGTTGAGCTACTGGTGGGGCCCACCACTTTTCTTTGTTAGCCCAGGTTTTCTCATCAAGCTCCCATAAAAAGGGACATTTGACATGTCATTTAATCTCACCTGGTGAGATCCAGTTGCCACAATGATGTGTCAGTGCTGGAGAATGATCTGACTACACTTCATTATCATTCTGCTGTACGAGAGAAATAAAAGCTCTGGCTTTGTTTGTATTCCTTTAAATCCATTATGTTTGTTTTGAGCAGGACTAAACATCAGATGTGTCGGCCTACATGTCATTTCACTCTTCTTCTGAAGAAAATGTCAAACTATCCTCGGAGTCTCTACCTTCCAATTTAGTGGAAGCAACTGAGGAACAGAACAATTTAAAACCTGCTCAGCTCCATGTAATAATTCTGTTTCTGCAGTGAGGGAGGACGGTGTTTCAGAACCGCATTTCTAGAGCCCTTGTTTTTCACAGCGGTGCCACATATAGATTGTATGGCAGCTTAAATGCTCGGCTTATGGTTTTAAAGCTTTATTGCACACAAAATACTACCGTATATATAAATAATCACTAATATATGGTGCTCCCTTAGTTATCCAGACACTGTCACAAAAAAAAATAAATAAAGCAACCGTTCTAGAAATGTGGACCTAGAGCTGCAGCCCCCTTTACTGCAGAAACAAGCAGCTTGCCAATGTGTCTCTTGTTATGGGTTTGATGTATAGCTTTCCTGATAACCCTGTTGTATTAGTGTGAAGGTACCTGTTTAACTACTGCTCACACACTAAACCTGATCTACACACACTCAGCATTCAATTTGTTTAGCAACATTAGGAGCAGGAGTGCTGTTCTACTCTCCGCTGGGTTTTGAATAAGGTCCAGGGGTGAGGTTTTAGTTTCATTTTTGTTTTCTTTTCAGCAAGATGTTGAAGCTTTGAAAAGTCCTCTTCTGGTTTTATTTGTGTCTTTGATTTAACAGCACCCAAAAGCTCTTTTCATCTTGAACTTTGCTTCAGTCAGTTTTGTTTTACCAACTGCCTAAGCTCTTTTTTTTAAATATAAATGACATTATTTTACCATAAACACCTGGTTTAAAGTTGAATCCATTTCCCTTAGAAGCGAGGTTATAAAACCTTTCAATTTTTCAGTCACAGATATTGCCTATATTTTAAGCAGGGGATTAAATCTCTGTTTTTCCTTTCTTTTACACTGGATAATATTGCAATTAGTTTGGAATATGAAATGTTTGTCAATAACATGAAGGATGGCTTACAGCCAGCTCCTCAAAACTTACAAGGTTATTGAGCACTCTGTTAATATTCTCAAAATATCATCTCGTGTTTTCAAGTTTAATTCCACATTTTCAAGTTTTATTCAATATTCTTAACTTTCCTGCTTAAATATGCATCCAGTAGATGCTTCTAGGGCTGCAACTAATGATAATTTCCATAATCTGTTGAATATTTTTCTTCATTAGTTGTTTGGTTTATAATACACCAGAAAAATAGTGGAAAATGTCCATCAGTGGTTGATGTCCAGTTTATGTCACAGAGGAAAGCAACCAAAAGGTGTTCACATTTTAGAAACTTCTTTAAAAAGCTACTAAAGCCTACTGACTATCAGAATATTTGACAATCAGCATGTTACCTTTAATTAGTCAGTGCAACTCTGTCGCCTGTACGTAAAACTGCAAAGAGGTGTATTCTTCTTTTTTTTAAAGAATATAAAACTTCGGGGAGTGAAATTTTGAAGGGGAATTGTTTTCTTATATTTTTTTAAACTTTAAATATTTTCTTCCTTGTTGTCAGCTTGATGTCACATCCAAACTTTTCTGCAAATCCCTAGTGCCATATAAACAACTGTTCTCACTCTGTTCTCTTTTAGAAATGTTCACTGCTGCTGAAAAAGTACTTCCAAGAGCTTTACTTTGTTGTAAATACACATTAATGCCGTTGAACTAATGGAATTTGCTCAGGATGTGGCTTGATATTGACTTCAGAAGTTATAAATCTGCACAGTGTGGACTATCACACATTATTAGAGTCAGACTCAGTACATGGACTTGTCTGGCCTTACTGGCATTCTAAGCTTTTATGGTTGGTCCTCTGAATCAAAAATTACTATCTTCACCAGGACAATTTCCAGGCAAAATGAAGCCCCCCTGTACAGCTGAGAAATTGGATTGCAGCAGGAGCACGTGGGCCTGTTTCAGCTCGCTGCTGAATGTGCTGGTCGCTCCCAGTTTGCTGCGTAAACCAACGATTTCCTAGAGAGGCTTGTTTGAAATTATTCAAATTGTCAGTGAGGTCACTGGAGGGGAACTTCAGTCAGCAGATAAACTGCTCAGCCCCTCTCACCCCCCACCATATGCTTCAGCTGACGCATCCCTGACCCCCTGTGGGCAGATCTCTTTAAGCATGCTCAGCTGTATTTCTATGTACAGATCAATTTCGGCTGGAGTACTACAGTTTGTCTCTGCGATATCTGGAGAACACTGGAGCATCTGCTGTGTGTTTGCTGCCCAAGCACCCTGCCGTAGCATGTCTTATTTGGCAGACTTATCGAAGCACTTCTCATACAGTCTACGCTCACACGCATACATCACCAGCAGCACTGTATACCGATAAAGGACTCCTTCAAGTTCAAAGCACGTCCAAAACCACAAGCAACACTCTTCCCCCTAGGGTAGTGCCTCCGTTTGGTCCTTCTTCCTTCTTACAAATGTTGGAAATACTGTGCCAGTCTCTCAGAGGGAGCAGTTCCTTACAACAAAAGAACAGAGGGATGATTCTGAATGGCTTACGTGCCTAAACGAGCTTCTCATATAGTATTCATGTAATGCCTCTGCATGATGTCTGTATGAATCGGTTTTGAGAGAATTTCTTGCATACCGTGACTGCTTTGTTAATATTGCGCCGCATCAAAGAAACGTTTGCAGCCTCTGTGGTCTGTGCGTTTAGGATGCGCATGAAAATGAAACAGTTGAGGTCTGAAAGTTTTGCACAGGACACCCAAAAAAAGGCATTTTATTACTGTTTTCTGGTGGTTCTAGAGGAGTAAAAATCTCTAACAACTCAAACAGACCGTACTACATTTCTCTCTGCAAGACTTGCAGTCAGTGAGTCAGTTAATAAACGGCAAAGTGGGTTCATAAAAAGGTGGCAGCACTTGCCTAGAGGTTAGAGGAGCCGGCTGGTGAATGTTAGGTTGTACGCTTATATTCTCATACCAGCTGAAAGAAACAGGATGTTTGAGGGGGCAAAAATCTTCAGAAAATACTGCACAGATTCCCCCTGGGCAAAGCGCTCAACCCCAAATCTCTACTGTGAAACTACAAACTGGTCAACAGCCGAAGCACCAGAGAGAGCGGTCCCTTCAGAAAAGACGACAGTTTAATATTTGACCTGCACTTTATAGGCACAGGGTAGAGATTTGTGCTCATATAATCGCACATTTCATTTCACAAGTCTCATATTTCCAAACACAGGCCTCATAACTGTATGCTATTAACTGTGCGGGTTGTAAACCATTCATTAAAACAGAGATATATATCTGTTGTAAAGCTCCAGAATCTGATTTTTCTTTATTAATAGAAAGCTTTAAAACATTCCTCAGCTCATTTGTCCCAAAAATCTTCTTTGCACTCCCAGATGGTACAAATCAAAGCTGTTAATTACCGAACCGATAACAAGCCTGTGCCGGTAATTCATTCATGGTGTAGGATAAATGTGGGACCGTTAAGAGTGAATTTCCAGTTGTTTAGTGTTTTTTCCTGATATTAAAAGAGAGTAATTGTTTTTAAAGCTCTATGAATGAATTAAAGTTTACAGTAACATAATGGCATTGATTCATTACATTTCATGCAGAGGATTCAGTCTTTAAGAGTCTCATCATTAGGTATGCCAAGACAGTAACATAACATTTTATTTCTCCATTCTCAGTTGTCAGATGTCACTAAGAGAACGTCTGAAATCTTTTAAAATTATTCATAATTAGAATCATCGTTTATTAAACTTTTATCACTGCATTTTACATCTGAGAACTGTTTCGTGAGTCATGATTCAAAAATAAAAATTGATCATTTTCAGTCCCGTCACATGACCTTCATCAGTTACTAGAGTTTCCTCAGTCATCATGGAGACAGACAATCATCCATATTGATTTTCAGGCTTAATAGATGTTTCCTCCACAGCACTTACAGGACATGTTGTTCAGGCAGGACTTCTTTTATATGCCACGAATGACAAAAACAATGTCTGATATGGCTGAAAGCTCTAGCGAAAGCAAATAAGCGGATATCACGTTGGAATTGTTTTGCCAAACTGCTATTTCCGAGATCAATAATTAATTTAATGTGTAAAAATACATTGCTTTTGTAGTAATAAGCTAAAGCATTTCAAATATAGCTGGTGTTGTGCTACTTTGCAGCGCTGCTCCCTGTAGTTTATCACAGTGTTTTATCACTGTGCAGTAAAGCATAAGTACAGCTGCTTTGTTTTTTGGCAGCAACCAGGGAGCTACATTACCGCTGTTGTAGAATTTGGCTCTGCATGAACCGAGATCACTTGTCCACCAAACTTTCTGGCCCAGACGATCACATTTTTTTCTCCTTTGATGTTCTGTTGATGAACTTGGAGGTTTCTGTGCTTTTGTGCTGTTTTATCTGTTCTGACATTGTGGCTGTCGCTGCTCATGATAACTGCCCAGTCCTTCTGTTTATTGCAAGCTGTTGCAGCAGCTGGAAACATAAAACACATTACTTCCTGTGTGCCAGAGAATTTTTCCAAGAGGAAAACTACTATAAACAAGGTGCTTAGAACTGCAAATGTGAAAACTGTCATGAATGTGATATTCTTTGAATCACAATCCTGTTATATCAACAGGGAGCACAGAGTAAAACAATTTCCCTTTTCAGCAGGAACCTTTCCATGAACCCATGAAAGCTGTTAAATAGTCAAGATTTTTTTCCTGTGTAATGTGTGCAGGAATGTTTGATTGCCTGCAGTTGGAACTGACCCCTAGAAATGTTTATGTTCCCAAGGTAGTGCCTTGTGTTGGTTCGGGACCTAGCAGGTGGAGCTAGTAGGACTAAAGGTCAGAAGTAACCAAATACAAGACAAGTCTAGAGGCAGCTACAAGTTGCACACAGTGTTTATTCAGACATCAAGCAAACACTGTATGTCTGTGCAGGGAATTCACTTTGTTGTTGAAATGACAGCGCTGCAAATTAAATTAAGCTATTAATTCACACATTGTTTCAAAAGCAGATAAAACATGTAGAGAAATACGTTTTCACTTTGCAACTAGAATCTTCTCATTTCTTCTGTATATCTAATTTGTTTCAACAGTCTTGAGATGCTCAGAAAAACTAACTTTTTCTGTAGAAATGTTTAGTCCTTGAGCTACTCCATGTTCTCTTTTGAACCTGAAGTCCTGAAATTATTTGGTCATAATTTCAGTACGGAATGAAAACACAGCTAATTTTTTTTTTTTTTTTATTGATTTCAAATTCTGACGTGACATCTCATCTGTGCAGCCTTGTCTCAGAAGAATGCGTCGACATGAGCAGCCTTGTCATCTATCCAGAAATTAGGTGGTTAGATGCCACCTTCTGACAAAACCATCATTGTGTAATCACCGGCCATTCATCTAAAATGACATGGTGACAGATGTTTTGGTGAGAGGATGTACGCCGTCTTTTTGCAGTGAGAGCGCTTCCTCTGCAGATTCCCAGCTGTGCTGGCAGCTGTATGTGCTGACAGCGAACACGGTTTCTGCTTTGTGTGCAGCCTCTAATTTTCCTGTGATTTCCATATTTGCATCCAATATATTTAGCTGATGTTTCTACACAGACCAGCTCACATGCGACCTTTGGTTGTGCTGCAGTAGTCTCACAATTTTTACCTGACTCTGGCTGGAACAGTGAAAAATAGGTGTAATCAGTTCAGTTTGATTTGCTTCAGAACTTCATGGTAGATTAACCAACGTACCTCTAACAGCAGATTACTGTTCTAATGTGTAAAATGCCAATGGACTTCATTAATTTTACCTTGGGTTGTGTTATTCACAGCACAACAATGAGCAGAAGTAGTGACTATAATACCTAAAAGTGTGAAAACCAAAGCAACTGGACTTGCTTGAGTGTCTTAAAGGTATTTCACCCCTCATCCAAAGGTTTCTTCAGTTCTAACTGACTGGTGGGCAGTCGCAGGCCTTTAACCTCTTGTAGGTTAGTTTTACTTAGATATACCACGACCTGGATGACGGTGAACCCTCACAGACTTGGTGGCCACAGTTTAACACAAGAGTAGAAAAGAGTAAGTTTCTTTCTCTCTTTTCATCTGAGGGCTGATTTGTTTGCGGAGCTTAAAATGAGCCAGTATAGTTGAGGCAAATCTAGAAAAAGCTGAAGCCCAAACCTGGCATGGCCTCCATCATTTACCAATTTTGTTAAGACAGTGTTCAAAAATGAGGAATTTATCTCCCACTATCCCCAGGATGATATTAAAATGTCCAGCTATGCTAATAGTACAATTCATTACGCTCAATTAATGCACTAATTTGTATATGTTCCACCTCAGCGTTATAGTTTTCTTATGATGTGTGGGTGTTAGGATCAGCTCTGGGAGGCAGTAAGGAATTTCACCAATTTGAAGAAAATATGTTTTTCCACATTAATATGCAAATGCATTCACTTATGTGTCCAAAAATCTAATCATTCATCTAATAATCTGTAGGAGTATGAAGCATGACAGACGGACGGCAGCATGATTATGCAGCATGTGTTGGCAGGAGGTCAAAACACCCTGATGAGGAGGAAGTGTAACATCGTCCTAAAAGTGCAGAGTGAAGAAGTGGGAGTCCTTGAAGTGAGATGGGTCATCTGTGCTGCATCAAATAATTAACAACACCTACTGGAACTTTACATAAAGCTTTTATTTTCAAGCATTTGACTTGTATACTTTAGTCAGTGCTGGGTCTGGTAGGAACTTGTTTGCTTTCATTTGAAACAGGTTCAGTATTTTTATTCGTACGTTGTATCTTCCCCATACATCCACATGTATTTTACACAGTCTAAGATGTGTAGACGATACTAAAACCATTTTCCTATAAGGATCATCTGTCCTTTCTTGACTAATACTATACATCCTGCAAGGAGCTGTTGAACAAGCAGAATTAACTGACATGGGAGACGAGAGCAGAAAACAAAACCCTGCCTTAGTTCTGGCAGTCAGAAACAGTGGTTAACTCCCACTAATACGGTTAAGCAACATGGATCTTTTCACTGATGCAGACTTCTCTCTGGATTTGTTTGTGATCGTGGGAGACAACAGCGATAACTGACTGATGTAAACACTATTCTCTGGCTTATGAAGGCATTAGAAAGTGTTCTCACCTTTAACTATCCGTGCGATCGTCTTCTGTGAATGCAACAATGAACTTTATTTCATTTTTACACACAATCCCACCTGGAAGCTATCCATTACAATCACAGTCTTCCGTGGGCCACTGAGCAGCACCAAACAAATAACTGGCAGTTATACTCATTCAAGCACATCGTAAAGCTGCTGTGTCACTGAAAATAAATATATTTCATGAATAAACTTTAAAAACAACTTGCTAAATACCTAAAAAAATCAGTCATCACAGTAAACCTTTTTATTTTTGTCAAACTTACACTATATGGTAATACGATTGAAATTTAAACATTATTTTGCCTCTTATGCCTATTATGTTTTAGCATTTAACAGTAGAACCACAAAGACAAACAAAACAACCACAAAAAGACACAAAACAACCACAAAGACACACAAAACAACCAAAAAACACACAAAACAACCACAAAGACACACAAAATAACCACAAAGATGCACAAAACAACCACAGACACACAAAATAATCACAAAGACACACAAAATAACCACAAATAGACACAAAACAACCACAAAGACAAACAAAACAACCACAAAAAGACACAAAACAACCACAAAGACACACAAAACACACAAAATAACCACAAAGACACAAAACAACCACAAAGAGACACAAAACAACCACAAACGCACACAAAATAACAAGATTGTCAGATACTGTCAGTAATAAACAAATATGATTTAACAAATGAGGTCAAAATTGGAAAGCTTCCAGAAATAGTAAAAGATAAATGTAAAAGGGATTAGGTTAGCGACTTGCTGCCTCCTTATTACCCATCACTGAGGTGCACTTAGCTTCCATTTGCTCCAGTTGGGCTGCTCAGCAAGAAGTCGATAAAACTGTGCTTGTTCAGGGCAGCTCTCAGGTGTGACTGTGTGTTATGAAGCATGCCGTTGATTTCATGCTCAATGAACTTAGCTTTAAAAAGTTTACTACAAGGCTCTGATAAATTATCAAATTGGAAAACAGTGTTTACCTATTGTGTGCCTTGCTGCTTGAAATTTCAGATAACTTGAATCAAGATTGGGACAGTGGGGTAGCAAAGGTGGAAAAGCTCTGACCACTAAGTATTTATGAGCAACAATTAAAATGAACATCTGAAATGCCCCAAACTACTACTAAGTGGACCTTTAGCTGAGACTTTTCAGCTGTCAAACTACACTGACTTGTAAAAATCCGAATCAATAGCTCGACTAATTAGCGGTGTGCTAAGTTTATTGTCTAATAATTATCATGCTTGAAAAGATATTGCTCAAAGTCGCTACAGAACATTTTAGCGTCTTTCTTTTGGACTTACTCTCCACAACTTTCCTCTTTTGGCTCAGTTTCACTGTTGTAATCAGTGTTGTTTCCAGCAGCAGCAGGTGACTGTTCCCAACAAACTCAGCATCTACTCCCTCCTCAGCACCAAACAGCAGACGGACAAAGATAGTAACTAGCTGTAGAACACAGTGGAACATTTATCTGTGCAGCTATTTGTGTGGGAGGTGGTGGAGACCAAAACTGAGCGAAAAGGAAAGGCATTAAAAGGCATTAAATTATTCCCTTTATTTATGATGATTTATTAAATACAAATTGACATATTTAGCAAAATGGATTTGACTTATCTTTCAAATTTGATGACAAATGGTTGAAACATGATTGTTGTTTTTTATCTGTTAGTTGTAGTCAGCTGTTGTTGTTTGTAGTGCAAATCTTCCTCTGAGGAAGTTGTCCGCTTGCGGAGCTACTGCTGGGGAAGCTCCACAGTAAAGTAGGACAGAAAATGTGGTAGAGAGCTGATGGGAAAGGAAGTACTTTGCCCTGGGGTGCCTTTCTGAGAGTACTCAGGGAGAGCAGATCTCCAATAAGGCATGAAAGTCGTGAGTTGGACTCACGTCAGGCTTCTCTCCTGCGTAAGAACTTTGATCTTTGACAGATTGTGACTTTTGGTCTTTGGTGTGTGTGAGGGTTAACTGATCTAAAAGTAAGTGCGAGTTTTTGTGGGATTTAGAAGCCGCTACTCTCTACTCATTTCTGTGCATGTTTGGATGTGTGAGCAGGATTTCTAATGTTGAGGGTTCTGTGTGTTAGATACATCCCAGGTGATGTGATGAGAACAGCCTGAGGGGTGAGTGTGGAAACAAAGAAGGAGTTAGAAGGATGTGTGGTCTAAAATAGACATATTCAAAGGAGAGAGACTTTGTTCTAAGATTTAATTGCTAGTATGTACATAATGTTTGGTTGAGTAGCCAGATCTGAAACATGATTGCAATGCCTATCCAACTTTGTGTCATGAAAGTTTGTTTTATATAGCTTTAGCTGAAGTTGAATAAAAACAATCTGAATTTTCTCAACATGGGATGAAATTCCTACAGCTTTAGTTGCTGAAATACTGGTACAGGTTATTGTACGATGCTGTTTTGTGATCAGGTGATAGAATTTTACTCCACATGGCCACAGAGTGACTCTTTCGAGGAATCTTACAAAACCCTCCTGTACGATTTAATAGAGTTATTTGTTTGGAGTGTGTCTGTGGTTGGTGTGCCATTGGAGTGTAAATGTAAACAAAATAAAATAAATTTCGACTCGCTCCACTGTCTGAGTAGGAGACGCTTCCCAGAGTGAGGAGCAGAATCCCTTGGTGCCTCCACCACTAAAACATCTCCTACAGGAGGTTGAAGAATGAATGAAAATGTTCACGTTTCCAGCTAAGTCGGTCTCGTTTCCAGATGCTGATGTTAGATTAGTTTGTGTGTTGACTTGGCAGCAGGACAAAAAGTTAATTGTAAATGAGGAAAAAGGATTCATCTTTTCCGCTACACATTTATTGCTCACAGAAGAGTTTGGCAAATCCACAGTATGCTACTCATAAATATGAGGTTGGCCAGAATATAGATGCTGCTCCGTTGTTATTGGGTCCGCATTTCGATTTCCAGCTGTATATTTATTAACTTTATCTGCTTTCTATCTGCATTGTAATTGCTTTTATCAGCAGGTACTTTGATTTAACTATTGTACACACTGTACTATGAGTATTCATTTTGGAGTCTTTATTAGCCTTGTGGCCAACTCGAATACATTTATATTTATTTCAGTGTTGATTATTGAACATCGTCCCTTTTCAATAACATAGATAGATAGATAGATAGATAGATAGATAGATAGATAGATAGATAGATAGATAGATAGATAGATAGATAGATAGATAGATAGATAGATAGATAGATAGATAGATAGATCATAAGCTTAAAAACATCATAAAAACATATAAGCAAGCTAGCTAGCTAAAAGCAGATTATTGCACAGGTAATGAGAGAAGGAATTTCAATGTTCCATCAAAATATCAATGAGATTTGATGGATTTTTCAATAGAGGCAATAGAGAGTTGCCTTGACTGTATATAATAATGGATGAGCCATATAAGCCATAGGTTCTGAAATTAGTGTAGGGCTCCAGATGTTGGTCATGCTTGATGCTGTCTATGTTCCAGATAATCCAAAAATGAAGTTGAGTGAGAGTGGAGCTGTCTGGGCCGTGGGTTGTACTGTCACTCAAAACATCCTGAGCTATGCATGTCTTTCAACCTTAATACAATATAAATGGGTGAGTTATGTCAAATTTTACCTCCTGCACACATGCTGTGAATGGGGAAATTAGCTATAGACACCAAAACCATTTTTTGTAACGGCCTGTTAATATGTTTTTTTCTGCTGTAAAGTTGGCCATTTTAACATGGGGGTCTATAGGGATTGACTCTCTGTAGTCAGCCTCAAGTGGCCATGTAAGGAACTGCAGCTGCTTGTTGGTTGCAGCTTGGGTGCCAATAACTTTACTATTAGCCTGTTTGACCTTGGGGTGCACCATCATAACGCTTCGTTGAGGTAAAAAAAAAAAAAAACGAAATCAAATTGAACTCTTGGTCTTTTTGATTCCACTTGATTCAATTTTGGATGAATAGATTAAGGTGTTTGAAAGCACAATCTGGTAAGAAAGATAAGAAAAAGCATGACATGGACAGAAATCCATGTGCGTCTTCGTGCCCAATAAGCAAAAGAAGTGTGTTTGTTTTTAATAACACAGAGTTCTTTCTAATATGTATTTACTTTTAAGTAATTAAGTCTGTTAGTCATTTCAATATATTCAACTTAGAAATATATTTTTTTGGACAAATGTGGAATAAATCAAGTATTAGTTAATGTTTCTTGTACAAATGTATGTAATTATTTTGAGCTGCATTTAATTTTTTTTTAATGACGCCATTCGGTAGTTTTAGAGGTTTTTTCTGTCCATCCGTTTCAGTTGATTTAAATATTGTGGTTATCATATGAATTAATGATCACAGGAGGGAATATTTCAAGAGCTTCTGCAGTTTTTTTTCAGAACCCTTTAGGATACCACTGCTCCAATATCTCCGACTCATTAGACAGGCTGATGGCTCCAAATGCCAAGTGGATAACAGCAGTGCATCCCTGTGCCACCAGATGACGGATAAAGAAGGCGATAGGCCCCTGTGTAAATTTGTTGGCTGCATGTTGTGATGACATAATTCATTATCCCCCATCCATTTTATAAGGCTGTTATCTATTTCATTCAGATATTATCCATACGCATAAAATGTGATAACACCGAGCTTTGAACTGACGCTGGCGTATTGTGCCTCCCCACTAAATCCCCTGAGCACCACGGTTACATTTTACCACTGAAGGAGAGACGTCACAGATGCTTCTGTGCTTACCGAGCAGTGTGTGTGTGATTGGATAATGCCTATATAGAGCTCTGTCTCCTCTATATTTATGCCTACACGGCTGTCAATTATCTGTTCTCACACCCAAACCACTAATTAACTTTTGACACTCTCAGTCTACCACGATTAGGGGCACACAAACAGAACCCATTTTGCTTTTTTAAGGGGGGGGTATTCAGTGAACGTGGGAATATATGAGCCAGTAAGGATGGAAATAGAGGAGGAGAAAGAGTTATTTTTCTGCCCTGGTAGCGACTGCAGAGCCTGGGAGCTAAATCACTTTCAAAGTTAATCTGCTATAAATCCTGGCAGGCAGTCCAAATCTGGGCAGAGAAACTTTTGAAATCAAACGTGGAATTTCAATGATCCTTGCACTCAGAAAGTAGGTGCTTTGCTGGAATTCAACGACAACAGCGGAAACAAAACAAGCTGGGTATTTCCCTTCTCGGGAAACATCAGCATCTCATTTAAGTCTGACTTGAGTCTTGCACTGAACGTGGTGTATGAAAGGATTTCTGTTGGAATCACAGTGATATAAGGCAGGTACATAGGAGAAAGGATTTAGAGGAGACTAAACATACAGAGAGTGGTGAGGGTAACCAGAGTTCAGCCAGCCAATCACTCCAACATTAATGAGCCTCTGATGTCTTTCTAACTTTGCAGCTTGCTTTGTTCTCAGCAGGATTGTAGATGTTTGGCGTTGTGAACTTTGCGAACGGGATGTGTAATATTTCTGTCTAGACAAAGGTGAAAACATTTTTAGAGAGAAGATATGTTTTGCATGCTAAATAGACCAGATTCATCCCCTCTCGTCCCCTGTGCAAAATCGCTGGACGTGAATGATTTAAGGATTTTACTGAGCTAATTAATTACTTTGTTAAAATTATGACATTGGTTTGACTGTCAGGAGAGAACCTTCAGTCTGCATCCTTGCACTAGTGTGGCTCTGGCAGACGCTTGAATTTATTGTTCACACGAGAGTCGATCTTCTCAACTCTAGGCAAGAAATAAATAAGCAAACTAAAAACATCCCCCAAATGTCAAAACTATTCCCTCAAAATGCTCATATGGATTTTAAAAAATTAACATCTGTGACTTCATAACAACTTTACCTGCTGAGGAAGACGATAAAGTTTTTGTTCTTGAGAATTAGAGTCAGAATGAAAGTTAGCGTGATCAGAAACGCACTTGAAGTTTTTAAAGGTTCATTCCGATTAGAAAATGAGTGTAAACTAGAGTAGCTTTATCTCATAGCAGGAGTATTCTCGGCTTTGTAAAGAGGCTCGAGGTTTTCTCACAGTGTATCGTGTGTCTTTGATCCACCCAAGCAGTCTGAGAAATGCCAGATAGCACACTGTGACCATTTCCATGCTGCCAGCTTGTACTGTATGAAAATTTGAACTAATTCATCCCTGGAGTGTGTGTGCACAGTGTGTGTGTCATCACAGCTCTGAAAAACTAGCCAATGAGAAAATAAAGTGATTCTAATACATCTTTTGTCATGCACGGGATTTCCGTCGACTTCAGCATCCGAGAATTATAAACAGCCGACTGTGCACTTTCACCTTTACCTTCAAATTCATCCAAAAAAAAATGACATTATTACCAATTAAGAGCATGAGTGAGCACCGCAAAATACTTCCAAGAGAACCTTCATGTGCACCGACTCCAGAGTGCACCTGTAAGTTCTGTGTGACAAACGTGTGACAGAAACTTGGACGTTATATGGTTCACATTACAATCATTTATGATCGCAGGAGTCTCTCCATACGAGGCAGACGCGGGAAAGACCTTGACTTTTCTATTATAGGCTTTTAATTTATGGACCATCTCAGAAGTGGAGACGTACAGACTGTCGCTACAACACTGCAGAGAAAAGCCTGGCAAAGGCACACGGCTCTGCCATTGTTAACAATCATTACATAATCACCCTGATCTGATCAACTGCACTGTGCCCGGAACAATGCCGTCACACTTGGCCACGGCAGCGGTGAACAGTGAACTGCGACCTGCCATATCATTAAAATGCAACGCATGGTCAGACCACCCTGACACCCGCCTCCCAAAGTGTCATACGCTTCCAACAAACAGCAACAACAGCATTATTATCTTAGAGACAGTCTGTTATGTCTCCTACCTGCTTCTGGCTGATGCCTCCAACACCCAGACCCACTCAAACATATTTCACATCGCCTCAAACCACATTGGCCATCATCGTGCTCAACAGAAGCCCATACCGCTAATGTTTGTGCTTCTACTCTGGTCTAACCAGCTGCCAAGGAGCAGTGTCAATATTTCACCCGGCTACAGCTTTAAAAGAAGCCACAAAAGCCTTGTTCAGCTGCACTGTATGAAATGGGTGATGACAATAACAATTTAACAATCCACTTGGAGTTCAATCAAGACATGGATTGGAGGAGGTCATGCTTCAGAAATCTAGAGCTGTTTGAGACAGAGGCTCATACTGTTATCTGACACCTGAGCCGTGAAGCAAAGAAAAAGAAATATGATCCGGTGGAAATGTTACCAGTTTGATGTCACTGTACACAGACTGCACATTCCTGCGCATGACAGCAAGTTGTGCTAATAATCTAAATTGCATAGTAAGTGTTCCCATCCATAACTGCCACATGTTAAAAAAATAGACCACATTGATAAAAAGAGGTTTTCCATTTGTGTACATCTTTTCAAGCAACAGTGAAGTCCTATAAAAGGAAAATGCAATGTGCACAATAGAGGGGGAGAAAAAATGTTTTTCACATCATCAAACACACCTCTGCTTGCCAGGAGAAAAGAGTGTCAGGAGGTAGTGTCTCCTAAACGTGGCAGCAGAATAACATATCTCAGTGTGTGTGGGTCTACTGCACAATAAAGATTCCACGTATTGAAGAGTACAACAACAAAGACAGACACAGAGACGTACAGATGGGAGTTGGCAGCAGTTAAAGCTCAGCTCGGAGTGGGAAGAAGGGAGATGAAAAAGGGGAAAGCAATGTTACAAGTGTCATTTTTGAGGTGGGTTGTGCTATTGAGGGATGAAACATGAAAGCAAACACTTGGCGTATCATAAGACATTTGAAATTTAGATTTTCATTGGGTTACCTTTTATTTTCAGTGTACTCAAAGAGCTTAATGTTGTTTTTTTAAGACCGTTTCAATGTTAAGTGTATATATACAGTAGATTTCTTATTTTATGTGTAACTCCTGTTGTGGAAAATGGCCTCAGTGTGATGGCCAGAAAGGTGGACAGCAGCATTTCATACCATGACCAACCAAGCAAAATACTTGGAGAGATTTCAAGGTGTAAACACTCTACAAACAACACTGGGACCATTATACAAGCGCTTTACTCTCTAAATTGCTCCAGTGGAGTCACCGTGGCTGTAATGGGCAACTCTCAGGTGTGAATAGAACTGTGACTAAAACCAGGCATCACTTCGTAAGAGCTGAGAAAGTACTCAGGATAAAATTCACAGTCAGCACCGGTGGGTTCCCTCAACAAAAACAGAATTCAAATTGAAAAAATTGTTGCATATTTGGAGGCTTATTTTCTGCTTATTTTCTTGTCAAGTATGAAATGAGAGGATTGATGCCACGACTAAGTCTGTATGATAAATATTGTGTTGAGGCTGCAGCAGCTGGTCCTTTTAAAAAGTTCAAAACTACGTCTGTTAGCAACTCTATAGCTCACAAATGAACATTGTACAACCACAGCCATGTAAAAAATTAAAAGCAAAACCACTTTTTGATACTGGTAATGTACAGTTTGTGGTTCCTAGAGTTTTGTTGTCACTATTTGTTTGCCAGGCCAACAGTAAAGATGCTGCACTGAAGACAAAATGTTGCTTGTTAAATTACATCTCAAACCACAAATGACAAACAAACGAGATACAACCTGATAATTAGCGAGCTTTAAAGGTGTCGACAGAAACTTTGGACAATGCGTGGCTAGCTGTTTCTTTCTTCTATCAGTCTTTTCTGCTAAATTAACCAGCCCTGGGTTCATACAGAGGCTATTTCTTCTACTTGCAAAAGAAGATGTAGCTTGAGCGGTTTGGTTTTGTTTGTCCGAGTCTCAAGATGTTCATCTTTGAAATTACTTTCACTTCACAATACAAAAGAGGGGAATTGAAGTCACTCTGTAAAGCTCACAGAGCTGAAGAGTTAAAATCAACAGCGATGTGTCTTTGAAGGAACAAATCCTGCACTTTAGACGAACCTTCCACAAAAGAGATAGTCCCTATTAAGGCTTTTACTACTGCAAACAAAATTTTTTTTATGTTCATTTTAATGCGATGGAGGCACAAATTAGACTCGTTTTTTATATCACTCAACTATTTCACTATAAGAATCCATTACCACACATGCAACACTATACTCCCAGTGGGACATCTCTCTGTTACCTTGAAGAGAAATGACAATTTATATATCTATATAATGTTCGACAACCATCAGTGTAGGATTCATTTAAACACTGGTGTGGATAAATTAAGTGGAGTGTCTGGGGACCTCCCCCAGGGCATTTTGAGTGTCAAACACTTCATTTCCTGCATTCTGGTTGAATTTTTATGCACCAATTAGTGCCTTTCTTTCCTCAAACTATGGTGAAAAAGTCTTTATTTATGTAAAAGGAGCTGGGGACAACTCAATAAATAACAGAATATAATACAGTAAGGCTCTCAGGCATCCCATATTGTGCTCAAGTATGTATTCTTCTGTACATCAGCTTTTCTCATTCAATATTATCTCTGCTTTTTCAGCACACATATAGGCGTAATTTACTCTGGGGTCCTCTTTTGTGTGTTTTGTTTGGGGAAGTAACCTCTTTAAATGTGCATGTGGCGTCAGTGAGGAATTTCCATTAACACATAAATTTGTGGACTTCAAAAAGGAATGCGTGTTTCAGCAACATTTCTGTTCACTTCCAAAACCTACTGCCCATTTAGAACTTATCCCAGTCTTGATAGGTGTTTTGGGATGTTTTTTAGGAATCACATGCATTACAAGCCCTCAGTATTTATAGACATACAGCTGTGCAGTGTTTATCTCATTGTGTTGGCTTGCAAATCCATGTAAATTTGGTCTAATTTATGTCTGTCGTCCAATTGTTAGTCAATGCTGTCATGCTAAGTAATGTGTTAATTTGAAAATCTATTTTAACAAAACTTCTGTACTGCAATAATATAGCATCTTGTCAATATGTAGTTCAGTTGGGGCATACAGGGATAGCTCAGACACATACATAATGGGTTTTGGAAGTGTATTCTTTAAATGGAAGCTGTCAGGGTTGTAGTTCATCCACTACATTTGTTCAGTGTCCCTGTTGCAAAACGTAGCTGCTATAATAGGCAGCAGAGTGGTCATAAGAGGTCAGTACTGAATATTAGTGATGGAACAGAAAAACCTTTTGATCCTTGGCATCGAGAAGTGTGCCGCAGCCTTTGTGGTTGCATCTGTACAGAAATCCACACGAGTAATATGGAGAGAATATACTTTTTCAAATGAGTTTGCTCTCTAAAACAGACCATAAAGACATCTCAGAGGGTAATTGGTAAAGATTTCTGAGCCCGCTGTGATGTCAGGACACCTGAGATCACTGTGATGACTCTGAAATGCTGCTATTTTCAGCGGCAGGGCAATTTCCACCTCCCCACAACATGCGGCTTTACTGTCATATCATCCAAATCTGCCCCCCACGACCTGCTGCCGTTACTCGGGTACCCACACCCTTGAGTGTTTCTCTTCTCAAATCCGAAATGCTTTGATCGGTTTCCTAGCATTTTTTTCCCTTTCCCTTCCTTCCAGTGAAAAGCATTATTGACTCAAAAGTATTTGCCTCCCCGTGGTGCTGAAAGAAAGCCATTGTAATAAAAAGCAGAGCAGATCCATTAACGCCATACTTGCTCAGCTGGCAAATACCTCCTACCTGTTGTTAAATGGCTTAATTGGATTTTAAAAAAAAAACAAACTAATAACTGGAAAGACTTTTTCTATTCTTGGTATACAGGAGCAAAATGTTTGTGGAGGTTTTCTGAACACTGCTGCTTGGCTTTGTCTGCCTTTTCGTGGGTTTGAAACTGACTGTGAACTGAGAATGGTATCATTCCAGAGTCAATGTGAAAATGAACAGTCATATATCAGTACTTCTACCAAGGCTCTTATTTGTTAAAACTAGCACGTTTATCAAGAATGTCCCCTTTGCTCTGTACAATATATATTCAATATATAGCTCATATCAACTATATGTTACTTAGTCCCTAGTTCGTATTCAAGTGGAGAATCAATTAGTGAGTGCTGCCTTGAAAACCAGATCCACAGATCTATCTAATGCACCATTGGAAATAGAATCTATCGTGTGGTTTCAAAGGGCTTTGAAAGATAAAGTGAATGCATTGCAGGAATAAAGGGATTGAAGTTGGATCGTAGAGGCCTACAGATGGCTGATCGTTCAAACTGCATGCTTTCTGTAGCGTTCAAACTTCCTTCTCAACAGGAATTTTAATTACTCTTTCAATTAGTTAAGAAATGTGCTGGGTCTGCTAGTGTCTGTGAGCCTCATGAGTTACAAGGAATCCCAAAATTGTGCAAGAAGTAAAATACACAGTCCGCTAAACACTTCAAGTATGCATCAGAACACGTTCTTTCACTTGGCCCTTTTATCTTTTTTGCAATTTTGCCACACTGTAAAAGCAGCACTGAAAATGTGTGAAAATGTGAAAAGCATTGTCAACTAATGCTTTGGGTTGAAAGAAATAGTAGTCAATGCACAGTTACACCACTATTCTACATTATAATATATAATCATTAATCATGATGCATACATTTTTAATGGTTTTACTTCAAAGTAAATCTAACCAATGCTATTTTCCTCCCTGATACTCCAGAAAAGTAGGCTATATCGTATTTGCATTATAGTAATGAGGAGAATGGAGCTACAGTCCACTACAGGTATTATCATGTGGCTGGTATTTATTATTAGGTAGTATATCTATTTTATTATATTTGTTGGAACTTGCTGATTCAGTTCTATAGGTGTTATATTTCTAGAAATAAAGATTTAGCTACTGTATCCCACAACATCAACCTCGTGTCAAAGGGTTTAAGATGCAAATCTAAGGCGTATATCGATAACAGAATTTAATCTGGTTTTGTGGTCCCTTTAACTCCATCTGCTGCACCGTCGGGGAGATTAAAAGCCAAATAGTAACAATCATAACGACACAAATGACCCCAAGTTTCTTTCCCAAACCAGCAAACAACGCAGTTAATGGCCATGGCCAGCCTACAACATACAGCCAAATGAGTCAGGGCGCAAAGCTGAGGATGAAAAACAAAAGTATAATCCCTCTGCTGCTAACGGTGTCACTCAAGGATTAGTGTGCCAAGGAAAAAAATAACACACTAAGTACTACGCGGATAAATTAAAAGCTCTGGGCAATGTGGCGTGCCTCCAATCGTTTCAAAATAAAACACTGATTGTGTTACAGTGGGGAGCGTTTGCGCCTCAGTGTGAGCGACCTGACAGAATAACTGTAATCTCAACTTCAGATGTGCTGATATCAGTTGATGTGAGCCTCCGGGAACCTGGCGCCCGCTAAATTGAAATGGTAAAAGCTTAAGGCAGTAGATTAGGAGATATTCTCCGAGGACAGTGACCTGCTGGATTATTGGGAAAAGAGTTGTGGCGCCGAACCCACGATAACATTCGGTGTCTGATAGCGCAGGGGGTGGAAAAAAGAAAAGAAAACGGGGGGGTGGGCACTTCTCTGCTCGAATTGGGGGGGGGGTTAACATTTACTCCACAAACAGCAAACAAAACACACACCAGGATGCCTACCTGTGTGTCCAAATGTAAACCATCCAGGTGGACAATCCAAACAGGAGGAGTCGATTGAAGAAACACTTCTCAACAAAGTGTAATTAATGATAATCTCCGGTCAGATCCACGGCGGGTGTAGAGTATTTCCCGATGTGGGGGGGAGAAAAAGAAAGAGAGAGATAGACAGAGAGATCTGTCCTCGGGAGAAGTTTGCACCTACAAGCAGCCGAACGGGGAGGTTGTTAATCCGTTTCCCAGAATAACGCAGAGCAGAGTTCAGCACCACGGACACAGTGGACAGCTCCGACCGCGCAGCGATCTCACCTCGGCCGCTCTCGGGTCTCGTGTGCGCCACCGAGGTAGGAGCCACCAGCCCCAACCTCACCTACTGGCTCAGTCCCGACCGGATTTACATACAATCACAGATGGGGGAGGAGGGAGGACAGGACAGGAGAGGAGAGGAGAGGAAGGGGGAGCCAATCAGAAATATCCCGTATAGTAAGGCAGCGCAGGCAACAACAAAAAAACGGGACAGACTGACAGACGAGCCACGGTCCCAGCGTGCCAAAGCGAAACTGTCCTTGACTAAGACGGGAGGAAAAGGGAAGCGAGAGAGAGGGGGAGAGAGAAAGAGAGGGAGGGAGTTGGGTTTCTTTATGGCTACCCTGCTCTCTCTCTCACACACACACACACACACATACACACACACACACACACGCACACACACACACACACACACACACACACACACACACACGCACACTCACACACACCAACTCGTGCGTACTCCAGTGATGGAGTGGTGAATAAAAAGGTGTTGCATCCTCCATTTATTCAGCCCTACATCCTCACATCTTACTGATACTGTATGACCTCCAGCTGATTTTAACGGAGGGAGCATGATTGCATATTTTCGGAGAGAAAGATTTATTCCTTTTCTTTTCTGACATACCTCACTGGTCACTGTATGGAAGGAAAAGCAGCCCCAGGTAAGAAAAGGAATCAGTTGTGTAAGCACCATTTTTAGAGGACATAATTCATTATTATTATTATTATTGGTTAGTGGAGGACAGTGGCTTTCCTTAAGTATTGCACTTAAGTGTATGTTCAAGGTACACACACTTTCCTTGAATATTTTCATTTTATGCTTCTATGTCCTTCAACTCCATTACACTTCACTACTGGAAATGGAGATCTTTTAGTAAATTACTTTTTTTTAACATCTTAAACATATACAGTATATATTCACTTCATAAAATATTATGTACTGGTGAGATTCAACTAAGCAACTGTTAATTTAAGTTGTGAAAATCTGCTCCACCTCTGTCATGTACAGCACTGAAACGCTGCTCGCTCTCCATTCATCAACAACTATAATAATAATAATAATTCCACATAATGAGCACTTTTGCATTTTGCTGATGTTATTTCTGTACTTAAAGGTAAACAAAAAATAATGTACTTCCTCTACTACCTAAAATTTCCCTCTGAGTAGTCATTAAACTTGCTATTATTGTTATTACTATTATTATATATTATTATAGCAGTAGTTAGTAGATGCACACAAATGTCTGGCTTTCATGACCTTTTAGTTACAATTTAAATCCAGCAATCCAGAATTGTACTATTAAGTTTTACAAAAAGGATTTTTTTTCACAGCACATAATTATAATTAAATGTTATATTACAATTTCTATTATTACTCATGCATTTCCATGTAAGCAGCATGTTGATGTCATATCTGATGAATGCTTAGCTGTACAATTGGATATTTTAACCTAGATATGTTATCATATCCTACAGCTTTTCAATGAATAATTATCATCTATAATGTAAATAAGTACAGCAGCAAGATAAATGTAGTGGAGTGAAAATTACAATACCTCCCTCTGGAAGGTAGTAAATCAGAAAGCTCCTAAATATTGCAGTATGAGTGTGTTGATTGTGCTGTGTGACATCCTCCTTGTGCTTTAAATGCTGGCTAAATGTAACTCATTTTCATGTAACGTTACATTACAAAACACAGAACCTTCTTATAAACAAAATCAGCTGGAAAAATTGCACCATTTGCCTAAAACAACACAAGTGTTTTATAATCATCCAAACAGCAGAAGCGTGGAGTGATAAATTACATTTACCTCAAAATAGAGCCCATAAATCATCATATAATGAGCAATAGAACATAAAATGGACTTTAGTCCTACGCATTGCAAACGAAACCTTTCCTCTATGTGGCAAGACCATTAAATCCCATCATGGCTGCTGAGACTGTAATTGAACAAACAGCAATTGAGCACACAGAGCTCTTTGACTATGACTTGTAGTAGTGTTTCCCTTACATCCATACTCTGTGAGGCATGAACATGTGCCACATTTATTTGTATTTGTCTTATATGCAAATGCAGTTTTTTATGTATTTTACCATTATTTATTCATGCATGTATTCCTGTTTGGTCTATTGTTTAACCTACTTTCTATTTATTTCAAATTTCTCTTTTTCTATTTACACTTCAAGACATCACAGTCTTATATTATGCACCATCCTGCATACTGCTCTTGGTATATTATAATTCTATTATGCCACTACACTATTTATATATGTACTTCTGTTCTTTTTTTTATAGTAGATCGACTTTTCTTGCTGCACCGTAACTCATTGTGCAAGATGTTCGATGTGCAGTATCCCCCTGCAAAAGAACGGCTGTAAGTACTAATTTATGCCATTTTTATAGATACTGTAATTTTCTCACTTGCAGGCAAGTATAACACAACAGCAGTTTAATCTAAAAGCAGTTAATAAAATCCCCCCACATTTGTTTATTCAAACATCTGGTGCTTGCTCGGTTTTTCGCACACAAAAGAAGTGAAGCAGGCCGCCGCCGTCGTAGCAGCGAGAACAGACAGAGGAGGAAGTGTGCAGCAGCATTCTGGCATTAGTCACCATCACAGAAGAGACAAAGAAGGAAACAGCACCAGTAGAAACCTTGGCTGTGTCTCAAACCAGTCTCTGCTTCAGCACATTACATATTAGCCAGGGAATAAGACGTTTTCTGTGTTGTCCTGGTGCAAAATCTGTTTGAGGGCAAGAGAAGTTTGGCTCAGGAGGAAACAAACAAACAAACAAATAAAAATAAAACTGCCTGGAATGACGACACTTCTACTTCACTAGACTTTGTATTAGGAAGCAAAGCAGGGAGGATGACTGCACTTAATTAACAAACCACGGTTTCAGCATTTCCATCAGTCAATAAAGCTGAATCTCTATTTTTACAATATGCTTATGAAAGGTCACTGCTTTCTCTCCTCTGCATCTCTGGCTTTTATTTTTCGCAAGTAAACATTTGTGATACGTTGACGTTATTATGAGAATCGTGCACGGCGTTGAGTCACCAGCATTCCAGTCGTCAGTGAATCAGAAACCGAACAGTAGTGACTTCCCACTGAACTGAGGACTGACTTTGAATCTATGGATGTGATACTGTAAAACGTAGAAGAGGAGGAGTCCACACTTGCTGGTTTATTGATTCCAGTGACATCTGCTCACCCAGCATGCACACAAAAAGTTTCTCCCTCTTCCTCCTCAGGTGCCAGAAACACACCAATAGTGTCTCTCTGTGGCCACGTCTGGTAAACTAAACCTACACACAAATGGCACATTAACAGCATGGTATAATTGTACGTGGCTTTTAAATAATTCAAAGACAAAAGAACTAAAAGATTCACTACTGAATGGCTTTGATGCTGCAGAAATGTTCATCAGGTCTTTCTTTTGTAGTAAATGTTCATTGAACGATGTGTTTCTGGGTTGAGAGCATCACGCAGCAGGTATTTAAATGTGGCCATTAAATCAAATCTTGTGTTTAGAAGCAAAGCCTTGCATCAAGCACTTTGACACTCAGCCACTAAGCTTTTTCACGCACATGGATGGATTATTCAACAGACCTGCTTGGCACAGGCCAGACGCTTATCTTCACCTTCAAACTGTATCAGAAAGAGATAGCAAACAACTGAAATTAGATGCAATAAAACAACAAAAGAACGCAAAATACCATTACAACAGATGCGGAAAGTTCAAAATGTGACTCAAGAAAGACCAAAATCAAGCGCTAACCTCCAGAGCTGAACAATGAAGCCAAGTCTTACCTCAGAGAATCATTATTACGGCTCACCAAGGTCAAACAGGCTGCTCCCATGTTGGCAATCAATGTTAAAGTTACTGGCACCCCAGCTGCAACCTCCAAACAGCTGCAGCCCTTCGATGGCCATTTGAGCCTGGATCCAAAAGTGAATCAGTCCCCATTGACCACCATGTTAAAATGCTCAGCTTTAAAGCAGAAGTAAACATGTTTCCAGCCTGGTGCAAAAACGGTTTCAGTCTCTATAGCTAAGTTCATGACAAATGTGGGTTAATGTTTATATAACTCACCCGTTTTAATTGTAATAAGGCTTATATGTATGCAGCTTCAAATGCGCTGCTCAAAAAAAACCTATGTGCTCATACATCTTTGTATACAATCAGTGACCAAAATGAGATGTGAGGCGTCCACAAGGAAGTGCAAAATGATCACCAAAAGATGCAAAACACCCAAAAACAAAAGCAAATGTCTACAAGCGGGTGTGTCTCAGGTGGTTGTCCACTGATTGCAAGGTTGGCAGTTCGATCCCTGGCACCTCTGCATGCCAGTGTCCTTGGGCAAGACACTGAACCCTAAGTTGCTCCCAATGGTAAACCTTGTACAGCAGCTCAGTCACTGTTAGTGTGTGAATGGGTGAATGACACACATTGTAAAGCACTTTGAGTACCACAAAGGAGAAAGGTGCTTTATAAGTGCAGACCATTTACCATTTACAGACAGAGACAAAACAGCAGCAAAGACATGACAAGGTGTTGCGAGTCTGCTACAAAGAAATGCAAAATAAGCACAGGTGGACACGAACAACTACAAAGAGTCAGAAAACAACAACAAAGAGACGTCTGGCATGATGCAACATTCACTGTTCGAGTGAAGTCTTCACCGAGGGATCTGTCCATGTTAGCAGCTCTGCATGAAAGTTCAGTTTTGATCTTGGCAAACAGTAGCGAGACATAAAGTCAAATCAACATTTATATATATTTTTAACAGACAATCTCATGGTTCCGAATGGAGAGTTCAGATTCAACAGTGACTGCTGTGGAGTCTCCAAAGTCAAATTCGGCCTCTTTGTATTCAGAACTACCTCCTTCCTGAGATTTTTTGTTGTGACATTATCACAACGTCACCATCCTTCCACTCTTGCTGGTGGCAGAGGTCAGTCACTCTTTGCCACAAAAGGTCACCTGTCAGGAAAATGTAAACAACGGGCCGTTTGAAGCATTTGTCTTCCCACCTTCCTGTTTATTCGTCCTCAATCAAGCTAAGCTGACGACCTCTCCTGCAAATATTAACCACCCTGCGCGCATCCTCGGCATCAACTGTACGTTGTTTAACCTTAAACTGCATGTTGAAACTAAATGCGTGCCACATATGATCATGCAAGGTGTCCACAATCTCTGGCACACACTTCAAAGAGAAATCCTCAAAATGAAAACAATAATATTCACTACTTAAAAGCTGGTCACAAGCTTCATGTGTAAATATGGCTCCAGAGTCTCATCATTATAATCAAACACGATGTACGTGCTGACACGCACTCAGCACATATGCCAAACGCGGAGATGCTTCGGCAAAACGAAGTTATAGCATGATTCATTATGGCAAATAAGAAGCGGCTCCCCCTTGACATTCTCCCTGCGAATCCAGAGATTATGTTTCCACATCTGTGCGTATAAAGAACCCGCGTGTATATGTCACATGGGCGCTGCTGAGATGGCTGCAATTTATCAAGCAGACAATTAATGCCCTGCATGTTAAATACGAAAGAGGAGGAAGGATTTGTCTCCACGGGTGAAATATAGTATGTCATAGTGTTCAAGCTGGGGATTCGTTTTGTGTGTGTGGTGACAGTGCAGTAGTTTGTGGGTATGCTGTGTGTGTGTGTGTGTGTGTGTGTGTGTGTGTGTGTGTGTGTGTGTGTGTGTGTGTGTGTGTGTGTGTGTGTGTGTGTGTGTGTGTGTGTGTGTGTGTGTGTGTGTGTGTGTGTGTGTGTGTGTGTGTGTGTGTGTGTGTGTGTGTGGTTTTCAAGCAGCCCACATACACACATTGGACTGATAGAAACCCCACTTCTGTATCTGCGTGTGTGTGCGAGCAAGCTGTCTTGTATGTACACAAAAGAATGGCAGTGAGAATAATCAGAGTGTGTGTTGGTGTATGGTGGAGACTGTAATAGCTTGTGACACCTTGTATGGGGAGCGTCGGCAGGAGTGCGCTCACACAGATGTGATATGTGACCAGTTTCGCATCCCATTATCCGTTAAACTGCGCCGTGTCGTGCACAACTCCAGATTGTGGTGTCAACTCGATGTACATTCACTGCGGCTGCTGCATTAGGACAAAGCGTATGGCTCCAGCTCGCCGCTCACCGGGCCTCTGCTCGAACAGGCTGACATTAGTTTGGATCCGTCTTGCTGAGCAGAGGCTTTCCATTTGACCTCTGTGAATAAATGCAGTAGTTGTGCTGAAGAATCCACCCTGCATGCACTCTGAGAAACCTATAAAACAGGAGCTCTGCTTTTAGATTCCCTATATTTGGAATGCGATGCCTGTTGGTACAGACTAATTATAACAAGCAGCGACGAGTAGAGATTTCTCCAATACAAAAGAACAGCAGATCCTGCAGTTGAAACGAAATGCAGTTTATATTAGTACTGAAATGATTTGTCATTGACTAAAAGTTAACCCACACTCATTTTACTAACTAATTAATTGCAAAAATGCCAACTGACAACCACAAATTACATGTTTCACCAGTTCATGTATGTCATATTTACAGGCTATGTTTGGACTTCCATTCATCATGGAAGTGTAGCCTCCTCATTCATTCCCAGGATATCTCTGCTTTGACACAGTGACACTCACAACAAAGGAAGAAAAACATACATATTTGCAAAAGCATAATGATGGAATGTGTATTTCTTTGATAAATCTTGCACTCTTCCAGAAGTCAGCTGTACTGTGAACCATTGCCCTCTGATAAACATTTCCACACCAACACAGCCCATTGAATTCTGAAGATGCACACATGTTTGATGTGAATCTCCACTAAAGAATCAATTGAATATTTCATTTGCACTTTTTTTTTCAAAAGAGCTGCTAGAAAATTCACTCATTCATATTGGTTTAATGCAAGCACAGTTACTAGGACACTCCGTTTTAGTTAATCACAATATAATGTAGAGGAATGTGTCCTGGTGAGAACTTTATATATTGAAGAAACACTTGACAGTATTGCACACCGTTACATAAGTGACAAGATGGTTTGATAGACTGGCATCTCTGTGTTTTGTGGAATGGGCAGGTGATGTGTTTTGGTTGCTCCTGAAAGCTTTCAGCAGGCCTCGCTCGAAACTCTTCAGCTCGATTCAATTCGGAGTGATACTTTGGAAATGAGTGGACAACTTTGCTGAGTCATTCCTAATGGAATACTCTCTCTGCTGCTGCTACATTCATAATGCACCAGTCCTGGCACTTTGCATGAAAGCTTTTGTCTACAGCTGGAGGTCAGAGCCCAAACATCGTTCTAATATCAGAGATGATAAACCCAAGCAGCCTTCCAAGAAGGACGGGCCACCATGCTGCTTCCAGGCCATCTCCACTTTTATTTGTGGCCAGCGTTTGTTACACTCAGACTGCTACATCTTGCCAAGTTTTCTGTCCAGAATTCATGCAAGACTGTATTCAAATGACTGGATATTGAGCCTTTAATATAATTATAAAGATAGTACTATAAAAGGAAAACAGTTTGCATGCTGATTGGTAATTAAGATGATTATTTGACCATATTTTATTACTTTTGGGCCTCCTTATGACTGAAAAACACTTAAAAGCTGTTCCTAAATCCTTCTACTGTAGCCAAGCGTTTTACCCAGCGGATGCAGACCAAACGGTGGATCACCAGTGATCAAAACCTTCTCCACATACTACAACCGAGTGTTGTAGCTTTTTGAAGTGCCTCTCAGCTAAGCATTGTTTCCCAAAGGAGGTGGTACAGAATCTGACTCAGCAAGGCAAAAAAAATATAAAACGCTTCTTAGTAATAAAGAGACAGCCCAGATTTAAAACAGAAAACTTTCAGGAAAGCTCTGATCATCATTTTTCAGTACAGTTTTATTTGCTGGCAGCGTGATTTTACTGAGATTACATCTTCAAATTCAATTCTGGAAGTGGTCAGACTTGTCCATTGTGACTGGGCACACATTGTGAATAAATGAAGATACAATCGAATAAATAAAAGCACCCATAAAGGTATGAGACACAACAGTCATTTTCAGACTGCGATACAATTTCATAGACCCCTTTAACATTTTACTAAATAATGTGCCAGTTTGTGGAGTGTAGACTGTATATAAAGAGGATACAACCATAAAATTCACAAGTAAATGCCCCCAGGATGCCATGCAATCAACCTCAGAGAGCCATCATAATATATTACGACGTTGGGCCACATTAACAGCAAAGCAGAGCTGCAACAGCGGTGAGAAACCAACAGCAGAAAATATTTAAAAAATAAATGTGAATCCTGAATTATGCAGAGTGAACAGGTGACATGCTGTCAGATTGATTGAAGATGGTGAAAGAAAGCAAGCTGTTAAATTTAGTGAAGGCAAGAGAGCATTTATTTCACACTGAAATTTTAATGTTAGGTGTAAATATTATCCAGCAAAATCGCATCAAAAGGCAGCAGTAGGTGATCTATTCATGTACCAAAGCAATGCAAAAACCCTCCAAGTAACAGTGCAGAAGTGCTCTCAGCAAAAAGCATCCATCAATAGAAAGAGTGCTCATTTTAATTGAGTAAAAGATGTATTATTATTATCATATTTGTTAGACTGTTTGTGTTGATGCTTTTATGTTTAAGCAGCATTTTACTGCTGGAGCTGGCTGATGTGGAGTTACTTGTGGTACTAAGTGGTTCCCAACCTGCAGTCCTCCAAAGTAAATGTGAGGGATTGCAAAATAGTAAGAGGAAGAAGAAAGAAAGAAAAAAACACACTGCCACATGAATTTGTTTTATTTTTTTCCCCTAATATTCTTTTTTTTTTTTTTTTTTAATGAAACTCTGGAGGTTTTTTACGTTTTTGAATGACAAACTGTTGTCTGTAATCACTGATTAAAGCCTAATCAAGCCTTAAAATGTTCTAGATATATTTACACCGATGCTTTTGCTGGAATGCATAGATCTATGATATTCCTGCCTGTTTCTTTTTTCATGCCTCCCCATTCGTGGCAGCTCGAGCACACCAGCTCGCCTATGATCCTTTACAATGACAAGTTGTAGTATTGGACTAATTCAACCATAACGCTTCAGAAAAGAATTCTGAACAGGAATAATTACACAGAAAGCCCCACCTAGCAGATTGACAGAATAAGTTCTTTAGGTTTGTTATACACTATTGTTCAAAAGTTTGGGGCCATCCAGACAATTTCATGTTTTCATGAAAACTCACACTTTTATTCATGTGCTAACATAATAGCACAAGGGTTTTCTAATCATCAATTAGCCTTTCAACACCATTAGCTAACACTATGTAGCATTAGAACACAGGAGTGATGGTTGCTGGAAATGTTCCTCTGTACCTCTATGGAGATATTCCATTAATAATCAGCCGTTTCCAGCTAGAATAGTCATTTAGCACATTAACAATGTCTAGACTGGATTTCTGATTAATGTTATCTTCATTGGAAAAAAAATGCTTTTCTTTCAAAAAATAAGGGCATTTCTAAGTGACCCCAAACTTTTGAATGGTAGTACATGAAACTCCAGAAGTCTGATGTTTTGTTTGTTTTTTTTAAATAAGGTAAAACACTAGATTTTCACCAGAAGACATCTTTAAATGAAACCACTGATGATAAAAGAAAGGTTCAGAGAGCAAATGTCTCTTTGCTTTACATCTGAAATGTTACAAAGCAATAAGATTTTTCAAGGTCAGAAAGATTGGAAGCCACTTGTGCAATCTTAGACTGCATAGTTTACATTGTAAATGTAACTTGTGCTTTAAAATGTAAAATCTTAATCACTGTCATAAAGATGTGTTGAAGTATAAAGTGCAGTATTCCTCTTTGAAATGTAGTGCAGTATTAGTATAATTTAGCAACAAACGGTGGCACTCAAGTGAAGAAAAGCAGCAATGAAATATGTTCAAGTGCAGTAAATGAAGTTGCTTTCCACGACTATACAAGAACGATCCAGATACGAATTGCATGTTAAAGTCGTGTAAAGCTGGGAACCAGAAGCAAAGGAAAGAAACTGAGGTTTAAGAGAACAGATTTGGATCAGTACCAGGCCCTGACAGGAGGGGAGAAGTCATCAACTATCTTCTTTCAGATGGATAAGTCAGGTTCTTCTAGGGGACATATGTGAGAGTTTTATTTGTATTTTTTTAAGTAAAATAAACAGAAACATTGCATGTGGATAGACGTGATGAAGTGGATGTAAAAATATACTCCAATTAAAGTGCTTTTGGAAGTGTGTGGATGTTGAGCCGCAAATCGCCACCTAAGGTGTCAGATCCTACACATGAAGCAACATAAACCCATTTCAGCAAAAAGCCACATAAAGTGAGAAACTGGTGCCAAAATATAGCAACAGGAAGCGTGAGTCATGTTTCGTACAACTGATAAAACACTTCTGGTCATATTTTAGGCTGCAAGGATGAATATACTGTATATAGATAAATACATAGATAAGATCATTCTAAATTTTGATTTCCTGTAATTAATGAGGTGATATCTTCGGATCTGACATGAGATTTTCCTCATGACCCATAAGGCCCGACTTCCATCTTGTCCTACCATGCAGTATATCTTGATGTGCTCTGTGGCTTATGAATCTAATCACAGCCTTATACTTGCATCTATGATTTATATGCGTGCCTGCATTCTGTCCATATTGTGATCAGATCTCATTATGCAAAGCAAGCAAACATGGCAGCTCTTGCTCTGCAGCCGGGACTTAATTTTGCTTTTGCTGCAGAGGTGGGTCCTCTTTCATAGCAAATGATTCTCTGGTAAGAAGAGACAGAAGTGACAACGAGAAATGATGATGTATCTGTTTCCAAGCAGCTTCTTGGCAAAATGATGCAGTTTTAAAGAGTAACTTAACAGCAGTCTGAAAAGCTGAACCACACTTGGTGATCTTTGCAGCATGATTAGGAGTTAAAACACTGAAGGTCAGCAAACGAGGTTTTCAATGAGTGTGAAATTGCACTTTAACCTGTGATTGCTTTGTGCAGTTTAAACAATTTCTCTATACTGTATTCTCTCTGGCCCAAGATTTAATTTAAGAACATGAAGGCAGCACATATCAACACAATAAAACACAAAATGTCTCAAAAGCATATTCTTACTGTCCATTCATTGTGCAGATTTAAACATTTCTGGTAAAATTTGCATTAAACAATTGGCAGACAGTAAGCCTGGAGCTATGGAGGCTCCTGGGGTAGATGTCTGTTTTTCTGTTCATCTTCCTGGTAATCCAGGTTTGCATCTGAATAAGATCTGATGATAGTTTTCTGACAAATCTAATCACAAGTCACGCATTTATTCCCCCTAAGAAAACCATTAAAAAAGCATTTCCATTCCAATTGTTGCAGAAAAGGCACACGCTGGTGCATAGAAAATTCTCCAGAATGAAAGAAATTAAGGGTCTGCTGCAGAAAATTTCCTCAGAGAGGATCCCAAGACTCCCGTCTAATATACCTCCCCTGCCAAATCTACACCCAGAAGCAAAGAACCGCCATGCAAAAAGAACGAAAATGTCAAGAAAAATTGGGCTTTTAAAAATTTATGGCAAACAATTTCATTTTTTATCATTTTTTTATTATTGCTTTATATTTATCATCCCACAAAAGCAACAACATGGTTTAAAGTTTTCAGTATTTAGTTTTCGTCTAAATTTCCCATGTTTGTCTCTCCAATGTCATGACATGTTTTATTTTCTTCCCCTTCTAAGAGAAATGACATCATTAATCACTGGGATCCCTGAGGTTGTGTGACATGAACAAAAAAAAAACTTGCCAAAGTTAATTAATAGGAGATGAATAAATTTTAGCGTATATTTAAAGAACCTTGTATGCTGTAATTAACAGAAAAAGAAATGTGTTTTTTAATTTGGTAAGTGATGTGATTGGACATGTACGCTGCCTTATTTGTCACAAGCAGCTTCTGTGATTTGGTTTTGGCTGAGTTTCAGCTACTGGTGGGAATTACTGAAAAGATGAAATCAAAAATTTGGGTTCACTTAGAAATGTCCTTATTTTTTGAAAGAAAAACATTTTTTTCAATGAAGATAACATTAAATTAACTAGAAATACAGTCTAGACATTGTTAATGTGGTAAATGACTATTCTAGCTGGAAATGACTGATTTTTAATGGAATATCTCCATAGAGGTACAGAGGAACATTTCCAGCAACCATCACTCCTGTGTTCTAATGCTACATTGTGTTAGACAGACAAACCTACTGAGTCATTCTTTAAGGAAAGAGAGATGAGTGAGACATTATTAACCGTGCATAATGATGGCATGACGTCATCCATCAGCTTGTTGCAGAACAGTTTGACTGGCAGTGACCTGAATCTTTCTAACTCCAAAAATGAGCAAAAAAGTGGATTGTGGGTGGAGCTAAGGTGGTCCATGCTAATGTCTCTAGGTCATGACCTGTTCGCCTGTCACTCAAAGCACTTTCCATCCTAATTATGCATAATTTTAAGCCTTATTAGAATCCAAATGGGTGAGTTGTTAAAGAATTCACCCCAAAGATTCGGCATGAACTGAGATGTTCACTATAGAAAACAAAACTGCTTGTGTACCAGGTTGTAAATACATTTACTTCTGCTCTAAAGTTCGACATTTCAAAACGGGGGTCTCTGGAGATTCATTCACTTTTAGAGACAGCCTCGAGTGACCATTCAAGGAACTGTAGTTTCTTGCATTGGCTTCATTTTTCAGCTCTTGAGGTCACCACTTTCTATTAATAAAACGAATATATACAAATAATGCATACTATATTTTGACTAACAAGTACAGAAGTGCAGCCCAGACATATTCTTGATCAATTTATGGCATATTAGAGACAAACATCTTAATTTTATACGGCTTAAACCTTGAATTAATCTTAAAAACTGATTTAATACACACCTTAAACATTTGAATTGGCCTAAAAAAACATCATTGTGTGACATTAGCGGCAACAAAAGCTCTAACCACATGGACATATTATCAGCATGTACAGCTGAACGTGTTTAAAGCTGCATTTAAAGACATCCAGGACACAAATAGTATAATATTATCACCAAGCTCTCTTGTAGCTCAGTTTTGGTCTCCTGCAACTCCGGAGGGAAATTTCCAACTCTTTAGCTGATAATTGTTCCAATATGTTCACCAGCTGGTTGCTAACTCAGTTTGCTGCTTATGTTATGGTTTCTGGACCCAAATGCAGAACACAATCAGGTGTATGGTTTTTAGAGGTATACTATAAAATTGTCTTTGTGATGAACAGAGAAACAAGAGGAGGGGATCTGGGTGTGAAGAGCTTGAAGGCTGGTGAATCTGAACGTGGACGGTGGCGCAGTAGGTGGACTGTTTTAGAGACGGAGGAGGAGAACGTGATTAGTGCTGAGAAACAGGCTGAAGGGGGGAAAGTTGGTGAGGAGACGACCAGAGCTGACTGAGACCTGAGGCACCAAGAAGTTGCAGTTTAGAACACGGGATAAAAACACTAGAGGCAGAACAAACCAGCAAGGTGCACAGTTTAAGTACTGTAGCAGGTGATTAGTGGATGAATCTAAGGTGAGTTGGGTGAAGAGGAGCCACACCCAAACACAGGCACATGTACACAGAAGCCTAATCCTAATCTGAACCCTGACACATAAAACCCTCATAGACTTAACTGAGGTCACAGCTGTACTGTGTGAGCTCAGTAGGGCATGAAATGGTATAAAAATGAGTAATGGGAAACACTGCTGTGGCAGCACCTGATGCTTGGAAACAAAAAGGAAACTTTGGCTCGCGTTTCATTCCCAGTTAGATCAGCTGCTCAGCCAGTTACTCCTGCTGTCTTTTGCTTGTAACTATCAAAAGTCAGGAAAGCCACGGACATCTGTACATACTGTGCAGGCATTTGACATTTAACAGCTCCACAAATGTTCAAAATGTGTCACTCAAAGATAAAGTTCCAAGCAGATTGTCTTCCTTCGCTATCCACGCTTGCTGCTTTTGTGGGGTGCGGAACAGCCATGTTTATACCAATTTCCCTATGAATTATGAACAAAGCCCTCAGGAAAATCTGCCAATATACAGATTCACAGACAGGGTGCATGATTGTGTTGAAAAGTCTGCATCAGAGCCTTCACACACTTGACAATTTGACAGTGGGACAGTCCCAAACTCTTACGTAATTACTGGGAACGCGCCTCAAAGTCTGTGAGGCTGTGAGCGTAGCGATTGGGACTGTGCCAGAGAGAGGACAAACAGGGACAAACAAGATGAAATGGAGGAGGAGAAACTGAAGAATCAAAAGAAATGACAGTTTGGTGCAGGGCAGGTAGCGTACAGTAGTTTATCTGTTACATATAAGAGCTGCCTGTGGTGACTAAAAATGCTGTGGGTTACATGGTGAGCTAAAAGTGAAAAAAAAATATTAAAAATAGTCCCTCCTTTACAGGTCAGTGTTAAAATTATTGGTAAGAGCAGCTTTGAATTAGGACTTCCTTGCACTTTTATTTCCTTTCTGTGTCACTCTTCCTTCTATTTCTATACAGATGACACTCAACTGTTTTTGCACCTACACTGTTATTTGAGTTTCTGACATACATTAAGGCAGCATCTTTGCAAAGAAGGTGGAAACAGCAATATGCAGCATTCCTGAGTCATCAAAGCTGATTTGTCATGATATTTGACTGTAAATGTCAAACCTCGGTGAGAACTCAGGATGTTATCTTATTTTTTTCTGTATCCGACTCTGAAAAGAACATCAAAATAAATATAAAATCTCGTCATATCAGTCAGAAAGCCTCCGCAAGATAAGTTCGCTTTTTATCTTCAGCATGATAAAATTCATATCGGTGTTTATTTTCCTGTTGCAGCTGGCGGCTTCTTCGGCATTGTTCAAAACAGACGAGGCTTTTATTTTTACCTCCCCTCGCATGCTACAAAGTTAAATGCTAAATGAAAAGTCAATGCAGAGAAACTTCTGCTTTCATCATCGATTCTTGGATGGATGGTAAAAATATAAGGAGATCTGCGCCTCAGAAAGCCTTGTTATATCATTGCATTAAAAAAAATTATATTTCCTCTAAATGTTGAGAATATAAGCATTTATCTGTTGTTTTACGTTTCAGTGTCTTGTTACTGCTGGTGTGTAAAATCACTGCGGGCACATTGTGGGCAACTTTGTCTCTGCATAAACTTGAATTAATGCAAGCTTTATTCGTCATCTGATTATTTCCAATTAAAAGAGCCTCATCAAGTGGCAGAGTGTTGCAAATGAAAAACTGTTGCGCCCATGTGAAACTTTAGATGTTAAAATCTGATGTTTCACTTCCTACTGAAGCAGATGATTCATATTTTTTGCTTAATTAGTCATATCTATAGCGTGGACATGAGGGAGCAGCTGCTGCCACTTCTACAGCACATTTTACATTCGAGTCTTTTTTCCATCTTTAAGCCCAAAGTCCCCGGCACAGATGTAGCAATCCCATTCTTGATTCTTCCTCAGCTCCGTTTTGATTGTTTCCTCACCCCCATGAAAGTAAGACCTCGGTAAGCACCTGCACAGACGCTGGAGCTTCCCTGGGATTTTAACTCCAATCTCTCTCTAATCGCAGCTTCACCCTCGTATGAAACCTCTCTTCCAGCGCTCCCTCCCACCAGTCACAACAGTATCACACTATCACTTTATTGCTTCTCCACGCTGATCTAAAGTCTTACTCCAGGCGACCTGTACTTTTATCCTGCATCAGTCACCGACATCTCTTCTTCTGTCTACCCACAGATTACCCCGGACCTTCTTTTTCTCCCATCTTTTGCCCTCCAGTAAACTCCTGACACCAATATCAGCTTCATAATCCACTTTAGGGTGAGCTGCCGCGAGATCTGAGACATTACACCCCTGAAGCTTCGCTATCTAATCCTCTCTGTTTAGATCACCTGGCCCACAATGCGCAGGATTTTGTTTTCTGAGCTCACACTTTGTCTACAGGCCACTGTGACGCTGCAGGACGCCCCACATTTGATTGGGATGTTTTTCTTCCCATTAGCGTCGTCTGCACAGTCGCTTCTCTGCATAATCTCTGTGTAATCTCGTCATTTGCATCAACATTTTGTGCTCTTGAAAGAAAATTACGTGTTCATCTAAAACAGTGATATTTTTTTGCTAGGGCTGTGCCAAACACCAAAAGCTTGAGCTCAGTTTTATTTTTATCTAAGGCTCATGGGGACATCTAGTGTTGACTATGAAAAGGAAAAGAAGGTGTTTCTATCATTTTCCATGCACAAAGATGAGACATTCTCTTTTCATTTCCAGCAAATGTGTGAAATTGTCATCCAAAAGAAACATTGCACAGATTTTACAGGACTTTACAAAACTGAAACGCTCAGTCATTCATATAATTACCATAAAAAGCCAACATCGAGAACTTAACATTAATTTAGCAAAAAAAATTATTATAAATGTGGAAAATATGTTTTGTATACTTTTCCCAAGTGTAAATGATAACTGCACAGAGAGGATTTGTTGCTATTACATAGTGAAACTGGAAAATGCAGAGCTGTTGAAGAAGAAGATGGAAAATTCATATTATTTTAGCAGATTATTTATTTATGAACTGAGAGACACACAGTGTTTTTTCAGACATGAATATGTTCATCTAGCCTTTGGTTTGTCAGGATTATGTTTGTTTCATTTTTAGATTATATTTATACTAGTGACACACATATATTTAATAGTATAGTTAATATTTAATGTAGAAGTCATTTAATTTTTCTTTTCTAATAAATTTGCATCTTTTTGTAGTCAGTTTGCATCTCTTTGTGACGACTGCTTTTATCTGTGGTTTTATGTCTCTTTATTATTTTTCCTCTGTATGTTTTTTTTTAATCTCTTTGGTCATTTTGCATCTGTTTGTGTGTAATTTTCATGCCTTTGTGGTTGTTTTATGTCCCTTTGTAGACAATTGGTCTCTTTGTTGTCATTTTCTATCGCTTCGCAGTCATTTCGCATCACATTTCAATTGTTTTGCATCCCTTTGCAGGCAGTTAGCTTAGATTTTGTGTTTGTTTTGTTGTCATTGTCAAAAGGATATTCTGGCCCAGTGGCCCAAAGTCTCCCATGTCCAGAAGGCTCATTCAAAAATCCATTTATAGTGACCTCCTGTTATCTGTCTCTTTCCTCCCTGCTTTGATTAGCTCCCATTAAGAAACCACTCCAAGCTGCTCAGCTACCCAACACATTTACAAGTCATAAAGCATTGCAATCAACAAAGTCGCACCAGGCCGAAACTCTCCAAGCGCCTATTTGGAGGCTGCCACAGCAAAGCAGAGAATTCAAATGGCAGCAAAGTGGTGCTTGACACAGCTCTGGGATGAATGAAAAAGCTGCTGAGGATTTATGCTTCAGAATCATCAAAGTCCATGGAAGAAAAACCCTGGGGAGGGGATGTAACTTTGTCCTCTGTCAAGATTTCGGGAATTGGTCCCAACAATTTGGCTGGATGGTGCTGGCCACCACAGCAGGAGAGCAAAACAACCAATAACATTTGTAAGGGGCGAAGAAGGGGAATGCTGCAAACTGATTTTACAGAGTTTTATCCACACTGACAGGAGATTATGGGAAGCAAATTCGGTAAAATGTTAAAAAAAAAAAAAAAAATAAGAAAAATGTATTCACCTTGACTGCAATTGTCTGATACAAAAAATAGTGTTTTGACTTTGTTACCCCGAAATATTTTTGCAGAGCAGAAGAAGATTGATTTCAGCACAGAATCTCAGCTCTTCTTCTCAGTTTATTGTGGAAGCAAGGACATGCAGTATTATTGTACTTTTTTGTACTGAGAAGCAGGAATTTTATAACTAAAGCGAAATAGAGACACACAGGTTACAAAGTTAAAGTAATAATGTGACTAAATGAGTGTGTGTGCAATGCATATACTGATAGAATTTGAATCACGTTGTTTGCTCAGAGGGACAGTTAACTGGAAATCAATGCAAAGTTACTCTGAGTGATCACCTTTGTTCGTCCAGTGATTAAATATTTCTGTCCTGATTGGACAGGTCTCCTCCAGGACAACCACTTCTATAGGCTGACTGTTTTAAAGCTGTGATGTGGATAATTAATCATGCTGTTATTTTATCCAGGTCAGGCTACTGTAACTCTCTTTTCATGCATCTTCGGCCCCTTTCAGAGATGTAATCCTTTCTGCAAAAGTGTAATGGCAATCTTACTAGGTTGGACCCAGTAATATTGCTGCATCACTTTCAACATGGCACGAGTGTGAATTAAACCCAGTCACATTAACTGGCAAGTGCCATAGGTTCCCGTAAGTTGTATGAAGGGATTTAGGAAGGCTTGTTCCACATTTCAGCACCAATATTGATCCACAAACATCACAGAGAGCAGCAAAGACACAGTTTGCATGCAAAAATCCTCAAACAACTGTCTAATTAATTCTACTTTACAATTTCACATATATTACAAACTAAAATGTCTATAAAAATAATATTTTACCGCAATGAAGACAGACTCTGGAACAAGACTCACCAATAACAAAATGTCAACAGGTGCTGAAGTTAAGTTTGTTGCTTCCAGTAGCTTGAAGTCTTTCCTCAGAGTTTATTAAATACCTGCAGTATCAAACAGCAACAGGATCCATATGAGCATCTTTATAGTAAGAGAGTAGCAGGTACATGTGGAACAACAGGATAAATTAATGAAATAAAATACAACTAGTTTACTGTTCTCCATCAGTGTCAAAAATGTCTAAATGAACCTGAACTTTTTTATTTTTATGCCCCTTTTGAATACTTTATTGATCATATTTACATGGCCATCATTCTAACAGACTGACCTAACCAGCAAGGTTACATATCCCAATTTCTAAAAAGGGCCTTAGTAATACTCTGAATTATTTACAAGTGGTCCAGAATGCTACTGCAATGGCTTAAACCTCTTTCTTCTAAGATATGTCATTCAACTCCAGACATAATGTCTTTATACTCGCCACCAATTAAATTTGGAAGGCGTGTCAAGACTCTTCTTCACATCTAGAGCTCTGACTGGTCCGGCAGCTGTCTACACTCTAAAACTACTACAGCCTTATGTCACCAGTAGATCTGTAAAGGCCTCCTCACAGCTGACGCCTGGCATTAAGGTCCCTTGATCAGGGCTTGTCAGATGTTTCTTGCTCCAGGCTTAAAACCAAAGGAGATTGTGCTTTTGAAGCTGTGGCTCTTAAAAACCTGAGAGCTGTTTCCCTTCAGACTTCAGATTTGTGGATGCCTCAAGACAGTTCAAGAATTTTATCTTTACATCTGCCTTTATTCAGTTACTCTCCATTGTATACTGTCTTTTGTTGTAAAGCACTTTGTTCATAAACTTCGCTTACTCACACTACAGCGTCTTTGAGCTTTTGGAAAAGCGCTTTATAAATAAAATTTATTATTATTATTATTATTATTATTATTATTATTATTACTCACACAGATGCAGTGTGTCGCTCACTGGGCTGAGAATGATGTCAGTCATCTGCCTCTGCTGTCACCAGGTCTCCACCCAAATCAGAAGAGATTTCAGAGTGAAGTGTTATAGCTCGGTTCAGATTCATTGCTCAGGTGTGATGCTTTTGTTCGTCTGTTTACACTATTTTGAAGTAGGGCTGATATTTTAATGCGTGGTGGTTGTGATCTTAAAGCAGGGATGTCAAACATACGGCCTCTGGGCCAAAACCGGCCTGCCAGAGGGTCCAATCCGGCCCGCAGGACGACTTTACAAAGTGTAAAAAAGATGCCAGTTCTCTGGAGCAAATGAAGCAGTGAGTAAGCCTACTTCATGTAAAATGCTGCTTCAAACACTTTTGAGAATATTAGTTCTGTGAAAATGAATCCTTACTGTGGAAATACTCAAAGACATTGAACATTGTGCAATACGATGCTGGCCAGCAGCTTCAGCACGACAGAGTTTGGTTTGGTGGAACCACATTTTTCATGCACTACCACAACTTTTATGTATTTTTTATGTATAAATTGAATACATTTACAAGGCAGGCAGATAACGCAGCCTTCTTCCTAATAGTTCCCACTTCAGTTTCTATGATGTGGTGCGTCAGTTCAGGTGGTCAGGATTACTACACAGATGTGGAACTGAATGGAAATTTAAAATAATCTCTAGATGTTGACAAGTTGTTTTGATCATAAAGTAAAATACTACACTGTTCGGTTCCAGATACCTGAGACTGAATGTTTTGTGCCTTTGTAGACACACTGTGATCTGTAAATTGTAATGCACAAGGGTAAATGCTAAAATTAGGCATAATATTGTTTAAATTGCACTTTAAAAAAAAAAAAAAGAAGATTCAGGTTGTTCATGATGTTTTATAAATGTCAATATTTTCAGAATGTACTTCTTTGCCCTAAAACAACGGGAAGCATTTGGAGTTGTGGTGATTTATATGTTATTATGCTGTGATTTCACTGGTCCGATGCACTTGAGATCAAATTGGGCTTCATGTGGCCCCTGAACTAAAATGAGTTTGACACCCCTTTCTTAAACTGACCCAAAAGAACGAAAGAATCATAACAAACACATCCCACTGTGCTGTGTGGAACTAAGCATGGAAGCCATTAGGTCAACATTTATGGCTTCATTTATAAGGTGAAGTGCAGTGGAAACCAGTGAATTTGTGAACAAATGATAACAAGAACGAGGGGATAGAGAGCCAAATTTTTACTTCTACACAGATTTGTGTGTGGATGCTGAGTTGTAGTTGTAGTGTCGGGATCATGTGGTGAATACATTCCCTGAAACAGATTTATCTCAAATTTCAGGATGTCATAAGTTACTTTCAACACCTCCCTAGCTGTTACTGTCTCTCTCCAAGATTGTTAAAGTGAATGACATAAAATTTACTTGAATTCCAAGATGACTGTACAGATGGAGCTCACATTGCAAAAATCCAACCTGTATCTGATTTCAGACCACAAGAAAGTAGAAAAATCAGATTTGAAAAGTTTGGATCCCATATATTGTGCTGTTCACCCTGTTAGGACAAAAAAAAATGATCTGAGTCACATGTGAGCAAAAAATATGTGATTAACTTTTGCCTGCAATCCGAATGCAACCTTAGACTAATTAGACCAAAATGAACAGGACTACGGTCCAAATCTTTAGCAAAACTTTGAATTTTCAGCATGTAGGCTGCTCTTTGAAGGTTCCAGTACAAAGTGGAATGTATAAATGCTAACACAGAGACAGTGGAAGATGAGGAGAAAGCACAAAATGCACAGTGAAAATGCTAGGGTTATACGTGAATGCTACATCTTGTTTGTTAAACTATAAAAATACTAAACTAAGGAACAGCTGTTGGATGCGCTGTGTTCAGAGATCTACATTAAATCATACGAAAATCACACCATCACTTTACGATGTTTGTTTCTTTCCTTAACCTGTATGCATTATAGGTCTTCCAGGCTCTTTTACTTCCCTGACATTGTTCCAAAACTCTACAAGATACAGAATATTGTACAAAAAAAAAGCAAATGACGGCTGTAAAACTTCCACAATTTTTCTTCCTAGGTGCCATTGCTAACTATGTAAAATCAAACTGAAGAAGAATTTCAATGAGGTAACACTAAAGACACCAGAAATAGCCCCTTTTACACTCATAAAGACTTGAGATAAACTGATTAGCATGTGTTGTTGAATTTACAGAGATAGTAAGAAAAATGTAGGTGTTACTAATAATATTAAAGATGGTTTCGCTCAATTCAGGTGTCTCCCTAAGTCCTGGCAGTGGAACAGTGAGCCTGCACAATGAATTCTAGCATTGATATTTATGGTTTTCATACTGTGACTTGTCGAAATATCTTCTGTGAAAAACAGCTCAACCTGAAACTGTTACACATTGAAGCATAGTCAAATCATCTGAACACTTTATCCCCCTAAATCAGACATATAATTCTACTTTCAGTTGTTTTATCTACTGTATCTGGCAATCTAAACTTCTCAAACCATATGAACAGCTGGGAAACACTCTCTAGAGAGGGGTTTGTTTATCTAAGCATCAACACCAGTGTGAAACCTCCGTCTTTAAATCTCTTTGCGGTACATCTGTCCAATGTTTAACCTGCATTAGACCATTTGTGCCTGAGACAAACGATAGCCTGACCTTTCCCTGGAGCTTGCGGTGTGATTTAGAAACACCACAGGGCCCGTGGTGGATGAAGTGAAACTATAACAGGAGGTCAGCAAGTAATGTATGCATTAAAGTGCATGAGTAATGGTTTCATGCACAGCCACAGAATTTATATACAGTATAAATCCTCTCTGAAGGAGGCAGTAGGCTCAAACATGCAGAGAATACCTTTGTAAAAGGTAACCGCTCATCCACTTACAAATGGAACTGTGATCATGTAGTTTCATGGGTCATTTCAGAAACAAATTTTCCAAAGTGCCGCACAACAAAGATAAATGCACATAATCAGTATTATTCAACAAAACACAGCACAGCGATGACAAAGACATAACAAAGTGTTGAGATAAAGGAACACTAATTGTGGTTATGTGTGAGGGAGGAAGGGTGAAACACACCAGCACAGAGGGGTATTACTAGAAATAAAGAATAAATATGCAAAGTGAGTGAAATTGTTTGAAATTCTGAGCATCTTTAACAGCATTTTCTAAATGTTAAACCAAGGATCTGGGCTTCTGCAGTCTTAAGTGAAGGTTTTATATTGGATTTCATGTTTGCAATGAATTACACAGAGACATCAGAAATAAAACGGAGAGAATAAAGCCACGTATTATAGATCAGCCATGGCAACACGTTTAGTGCCTTTGTATTTATTGAGCTGATTTTTCTCTTTATAGTCAGATGACAGTTATGTCACCTGAGCTGTTTGCAAGTTCAATAAGCTGAAACCATCTTCAGGAACATAAAAACTCGATTTGATGGCTTCAGGAATATAGATTTGATATGAATGTTATGTGGAGAAAACATATTCAGTACAATGAATAAAAGGGACATTTCAGTCTGGGCTGATGCTGGACCTGTATAAAGATCAGAGAATAAAACTGGCAGCAGACATCTGCAAAATGGACTCCCAGCTAAAGTCTGTAATCAGACAGGATGATTTATCCAAGCTATCATGCTCTCCTTGGCCTCGCTATTTAAGATAACTAATAGCTTTTATAATGCATTGCTAGTTGTGAAGAACCGACAGAGAATTAATATCTCACATCTAGCATATTTTAGCACTTTTTTCTCTGTGTGTTTGGTTTAATGGAATGCAAATGTCCGCTTTTGCTTCACTCTCACTGCTCTGAAGGTGTTTTTGCCTTCAGTAAAGCAGCTCTGTGTTAGCAAACAGAAGAGAGACACAGTTAGAGACTCAATGGTGATCATAGTGTGATATTTAACAGCTACCGAGACATCCTTGAAGAGTTAGCAGAGAAAGAGCTAAACAACAATGACCTGCAAAAAACTGGTAATGTTACTCCAGATGTGATGGATGTGGAAACAGCCAACTATTTAATTATGCAGCAATAGTGAGGCAGAATAGAGAAGATGTATCAGTGTTGTGTTTCCTTGTATCTCATGCACCTAAGTGGTACAAAAATCTGTTGTTGCACAGGTTTGCATCAAAAATGCTGTTCCAAATGTAGAATTAAACCAAACATTAGTCATTTGCTACTTACAGTTTCAAAATATCCAGACAACTTGATTTAAATTTTTAAAAAATGCTTCATTTAAAATGCACAACAGGAGAGAATATTTGGACTGCCTCCACGGGGAAATCTACTGTTCATACACCAAAACACACGAAACCAGCATTTAATAACAGTCATTTAACATCATTTTAAAACAACAAGCTAAAAAGCAATTGGTAGGAAAGAGAACACAACTGTGTTGAACTCAGTGGGATTAAAAGACGTATACGCATCTGTTGTTTGCCACAGAGTCTTGAATCAGGCTCATATAACAATCATTTTTAACATTTAATAGCTGAGTTAGACTATCTGGAATTACCATTAGAGATATCAAAAATGTTATTTGAACTAGTAATGACTCTGACTTGTCAGAATGTTTATTTAAGATATCACATAATTACTAGTCATAGGCTCTGTAGTGAGATGTACAGATTGGTGACACATTTTAACACTAACCGCATATTCAGGTTCTATTTTGGTGAAAGCAGAAGGCGACAAACACAGACAAACATGGGTTATATTTACTCAGTAAGTTTATAGTCTAATATTGGAGGTGATTGACAGAACTTCCAATAAGAACAGTTTTAGATAAATTGACTCCTATAAGCTATATAAAATATGATTAGAGTTCTTTTGTGAAAAATCGATGAGCCTTTTTTTCCTCCCATCTGTCAATGTCAGTATCATCTTTAAAGTCTCTTCTCAAAGCTTATACTTATTTATTGAAGGTGTTTTATAGTTATCATTCTGGTCTTATCTGCTTTTCTTCTACCTGTGATTTCATTTTTTTTATTTTAATTTACTAGTATATTGCACTAGACTTCCCCCTCCTCCTTTATTACTCATAAATAAATCATGTTGTATATACTCTCATACACTCAGGGTTAAAGATGCCACTGGGCATGATTTCATTTGTTCCAATTTAGACAGTTATGACCTCCTCGTATTTATGCAGCCGCAACTGCAAAAGTAAACCTTTTTTTTTTTTCTTTGTCTTCTATGGGGGCAGCTAAGTCAATGAAGCAAAATGGGCTGTTACTAGTACTCCTTTAGTTCCACTGTGGATTTATCGATTACACAGTTGGTGAATTTACAAACTCACTATTTGGACAATAAAATAATATGGTGTGGTGATATTAGACACAGTCAGATTGGCAGATCAACATCAGCGGGGTTAAAAATCTTACTAGTACTACTGTTGTACTTTTCCCTGAAATTCAACACTTGACAACAAACCTGACAACCGAAAAGCTACAGCGCAACCATCGGGACATCTGCTATTAACCCTCTCAGCTAGTGGGGCGAAGTTATTATGCTAAACAACTTGGAGTGCTGATTTCATATTCACGCATTCAGATTCCCCAAGTTCTTAGTACTGCACTGAAACTAGCAACCTTTCAATCATCAGCTCTGTGCAGCAAACACCACTGCTACACAACAACCGCTGCTGCTGTAGTCATTACTGTCCACTGCACCCCATAGGAAGCCCAGCTGCTGACAGATACTCAACCTGGCACAGATATCTTTGGTGTACTTCTAGTTTTGTGTTTGTTGAGTGTCTGCAACCTGCAGGATGTCTCTCCAAAGTCTGAGGCAGACAGCGGGGTATAATTATTATGTGTTCCTTGGTACGTCACCCAGCTCTCGAGGAGAAGCGAACTCGGTCAGCCTCACTAACTCCCATCACCCAAACCGCTCCTCCTCATCTCACACTCTAAAGGAAATGTGTGTGTGCATGTGTGGTTTTCATACATTTTCTCTGGGAGATAGGGAGACAGACAGGAAGGGATGGCATAATACTTTTGTTTACAGCGCTGGAAAAAGTGTGTATTTGTCTCTCTCACACTGTCTTACCATGTGTATGCGTGTGTATGTGTGTGTGTGTATGTGAATGTCAGACTAGACAAACCAAGCATTTATTCCCTGTAGCAGAAGTGTGTGTCATATCCAGGTGAGTGTGACAGATCGGGGGCTTCACTACAGTGACAGGGGAGCCAAGGCCATCTCGCATGTTTTATTCATGAGAGCCAGGGATGTCTCGTTGGCATGCTGCTTTGGCACAGCACAGATAGCACAACAGCAACATAATGGGAAGCTGTAGCTCACACTGCGTCATCAGCACCACAGTCTTACAGCAGCACCTAGTGCTCACTGTATGAAAACTAAGTTGTTGATGTGCAGCCATACATTCTTAGTTTTTTTTTTTTTGTTGTTGTTGTTGGTAAAGCAATCCAGCTTTAACTGTTCCCATTTTTTACTACAAAGACAAAAAAGGAAGCAGTTTTTAGTTAGCGCCATACTAGTTTGAACAAAAATGTGCAAGATATTATACAAATGAGGCAAAACTAAGGAAGAGGGCTGGTGGGTGCTGCTCAAATTTAAGAAAACAGCAAAACACAAGAGTTCTCATAAGGAGAACTTAACACTGCACTACACTACAATACATTCGCTGTGGACAGAAGAAAAAAATTAAACAAAAAGGCTCACTACCTAGGAACTGGCACAAAACAAAACTACATGGGAGTCAGCACCCCTAACCCTGGTGAAAACTAGACAAACAAAAACTACCTGTAATGAAATGAAATGTTGCTGTATCAGTTTTTAATACTAATCCTAGCCCAGTTCCAACCACACAGTCTATCTGCCTCAACCACACAGATCACACAGAATGACACGCTAGAAGTCAGCTGCCCCGTTCAGTTGAACTGCCAACTCTTTTAAAAGGGTTGGCAGTTTTCGGTTGGTCAGCCTGGTGAGCGCTGCACCAATCGCAGGACTCCTAGTTGCAGTCACGCCTCTGCAGTCGTCGTCCAACCAGGGAGTGGGGATCACACAGCCCTATTTGCATAGCCACAACATATAGTTAAAACACACACACAGGGTGGGAGGCGCTGGCCGTAACAGACAAACAATCACACTGGCATTCACACCTAAGGACAATTTAGAGTTACCTCAGCATATTTTTGGACTGTAAGGGGAAGCCGGAGAACTCGGTGAAAAAACATGCATGCACAGGGAGAACATGCAAACTCCATGCAGAAAGATCCCAGGTTGGGATGTGAAGCAGGCAACAGTGCTCACCAAGTCACTGCACAGCCCCTTTGTACAATGTTTTTTTTTTTGTAATTGTTGCAGTTAATCATTAGATTTCTGGACCCAAAGGCAAAACATAGCATTTATTTTTTTGTTATTGTGAACAGACTTATTTGATAGGCGGTATATAGAGAAGAGGAGGCTGCAGCAGGTGAGCAGCTTGGTGTGGGAATCTTGACCTGTGTGATGACTGGTGGCTCTGAGTGTGCTCTGTGGCCTGGTGGGTGGATGACTGACTGTTTGCAGACTTAGGAGGTGGACGTGGCTTCTGGCACAGCGAGTTGCAGGCTGATTGGGAAAGCGGGCTGGCAAAGAGACTCTGTAGGAGACTGGAACCAGAGGCAGAAGGAAGTTAGACAAAGAGCAAAAACACAGAGGAGCATAAATTACAAGCAGCATTTGGCCAACAACGCTACAACAGAAGCAGGCAGGACAAGCTGGTGAGGAGTGAAGTGACAAGCTAAGAGAGGAACAGGTCGCCACGCCCAGCCACACACATGTAGAGAAGACAAATGAAACTAACAGGACACAAATTAGAGCGGGAGAAAACAGTAGAAACACAACAAATGGAGAAAGGAATAATGACACTATGGAAGTGATACATTATTCATGTACACTGCCCACACAAAACCAGCAGACAGCCTCTTCCATAATTAGTTTTGTTCCATATTTTGGCCGATCCTGACAACACTTCAGGAATTGAACAAGTTTGATTCTGTCTACACCCCATACACTTTAAAGATAGGAGTGTGAGGTGTCCGTACAGTCTAACTTTGGAAGATTTTTGTGTTGAATTTGGCAAAAAACACAAAGCTGCAACAGTACTAGTATTCATTTTCACAAAGGAACTGATGTACATTTCCAAACACTTAAAAATGGAAAGTGAGAAACAATGAAAGTAGTTACTCAAGACCCCTCTATGTGCAGATTCTGTGAAGTTCACCCACATCTCTCTAAAGCATTTTATTGTCTTTGAGCTCTTTTTTCTTGGTTGTCTGTTCCATCAACCTGTGGGAGAGAAAAGAGAAAATGTTTTCAGGTTAAAAGTACTGATAACACTTCTAATGTTTAAATAAAATGCCAGCCAACTGCATTGTTAACTCTGCCATACAGATCCAGACACATCAGTGCGCCTATTATATGAGTATAAAGGCAGGAAGTGTGAGTGTTGGGTGTTTATGCTGTTTTGCATCTATATGTTGTTGTGTGAAATGTGGACAAGCTGTGAAAACAAAATCTCCCTCAGGACAATAAAGGATTTTCTACCAGTAAGAAATTCATGAGGAGAAAATACAACAGTGTTGTGTTTTCAGCTTATTTCACAGCGTCAAGTGAGCAGAAAAATCCATTAATGCAGCTTTAATTTAGTAGATGAGCCAAAAACAAACATTCCTGTTTGGTTATTTTAAGCATTACCTCCTTCCCAATTTATTTCTCAGGAAATTGGCATGATGACACACATCAAAGTGTTTTATTCATACTGTTTCTTTGTTTTTAATTCAACATGTTTATCAAAATAAGCTAAAGTTTCACATTAAATGTAAATGATACAATTTCCCAGTTTGTGGATCTATGAGGTACACTGTGCATGGCTGAATTAGTCTCCTATGAGGACAAACATTTGCTGTTGGGTCACTTTTTTCTGACATTTTATGTACAAAGCAATCCATCAGTTATCTCCAGAAATGTAATTTTGTTGCACAAGGACGAGTTTTGAAGAGGTCTAATCAATTTCAGGTGTCATGGCACTAAGTAATCATCTGCCACAAACTGATTGCAGTCAGTGGGAACAGTTATCACGTTATCATCCAGTTGAAACAGCTTTAAAGAACTTGTTCAAGTCACATAATGCAGTTGTGTACTTGCCAAATAGTGAGTGCTGCCACAGGATTGTGACTGAAATGACTGATTTAATTATATTTTCAAGATTATAGCCCATAGGATAATTTCAGTGGCAATCATCTTTGTACTTGATATATAAAAGCCATCTGTAAGTCATGCTATTAACAGTCTAAACAAGGTTAGTCATACCCTAGCCTAAATATTGGAAAAATTACCTATAATCACCTGAAATTTCAGGCCTGGTTACATTGCAAAGATGATCTTTTTGAGACAAGACCAGATGGTTGTTGTGCCAAAAAGTGATTCTTACCTTGTTTCTACACATCTTCAGCTGCTTTTATTGGGATCAAACAATCTTAACATGCAAATACATTAAACTTTATGTCAGTGATGAGAGCATGCGTTTACTTTTGTGAAACTTGTAATTGAATGATTGATTGTGACGAATTCAATGTTTGCATTTACAATTACAAATGTCAATATTTTCTGGTTTCTTGACTCCTCTATGATAGTAAACAGAATATATTTGGGCTGTGGACAAAACATGAAATTTGAGTATGTAATTTTGAGAAAAACAGTAGGAGACATTTTTAACCATTTACTATAACTGTTTATCCAGTAACCATATCAACAGTTTAATCATCAGTGACAGTAATCGTTATGTGCAGCCCTAGATTATCGGCAATATTACAGTTCTGCTTCTCATGTATATACACTATGAGTTAATAGCCTTCATGTATGAAATCATGAAGTCATTTTGGTGCATTGATAACATGTCATCTACAATATAGGAGCTACAGTTACTTTTTGGCACATGAAAATTTGAATTACACAAGTTGAACTGCCCCTTTAAGGCAGTTTCGGCCGGTAAAAGGGACTAGATTAGTTAATGAAGAACAAAGAACAGGTGAAATAATGAAGATTGCAATCACATTTTTGGCAGACGATCATTTTTTAGCACCGTCTACTGCAAGGTTTGACTTGTGAGTTTGGTATGTCGGACGGTATTTGAACGCAGCATTAGCTCCAACCTGTTGCTCCAGCCTCCTCCTCCTCCCGCTGACGGTGTCCGGGTATTTGAGCTGAAGATCCGCGGCTCCGACCCTCACTTTCTGATTGACAGCCGGAGCACTAACATGGCTTCTCAACGGGTCATCGTCTACGGAGGAAGAGGCGCTCTGGGCTCCAAGTGTATCCAGCATTTCAAGTCCAACGGCTGGGTGAGCGACGGCGGCTAACGCTGCATGCTAACACCGAGCTAAGCAAAGCTGCTAGCTAACTGTTACTCTCTGTGTGTTTAATGAAACAGTGGGTCGCCAGCATCGACATGGCTGCTAACGAGGAGGCGAATGAAAACGTGATTGTGAAATTGAGCGAATCTTTCACCGAGCAGGCAGGACAGGTGAGCAGACAGCAGCAGGAATCACACATTTCTGCCTCAAAATAATATGAAACTTGGCAGCTAACGGGCTGCAAAGAGGATATGCCCGCCAGCAGCTAAAGTCAGAGCTTTAATATGAACAAAGTAGCCTCTTAAATGCCATTTTGCTTGTGTGTTTTTTAAAGTTTTGTCTTGTTTAGTGTTGACTTGCTGCAAAACGTTATTCTAATGTTGCGTTCAGGTTACACTAGAAAAGGGGAAAAGTTCAGATTGTTGCAAGAGAGCTCTAACAATCAAGCATTGATGGAATAGTGTTGTTGTTTTTATTAATGTGGGCTGTTTACCTGTTTATTTATTATCGGTTATCTTCAGTGGATGAGGTGGCATATTATCTTTCTTAGCTCCTGTCATTCAGACGCTCAAATGAGAGGTGTGTGTATGCTGTGTAGTTGTCAACGAATAAATTAAATTAATTTCAAACTTTTCAGTTTGATTACATTTTTAGAAGAAGCATAAAATGTCAAACTTCTCTGATTCCAGCTAATTTTCCGGTGTCTTTATTCCTCTAAGAGAATACCCTCAAAATCTTTAAGGTTGTGGACAAAACTAGACATTTCTCATTTTGAGCTTTTGGAGATGGCGGTTGACATTTTCTTACACTTTACTGAACAAACAACTAATCGAGTAATAAAGAAAATACATGTAGGCTGTCAACTTGTTTTAATGACAAATGTTTACATTATTTATTATCTTCAGTTTCTGAAGTAGCTTTTTTCCCCCCTTTGTTGCGCCGATCATTCAGAAGGTCAAAGGACAGATGTGTGTGCTGTACAAACTACAGCTGCAACAACTGATCAATTAATGGTCAGTTACTAAATGTATCGAGAACTTTACAGTTTGAGTAATTTTAGAAGGATAAAATGTGATTCCAGCTTGTTGAATTGGAATCTTTTCTGGTGTCTTTATTCCTCTAAGAGAGCAATCTGAATATATTTGGGTTGAGGGCAAAAGTAGACATTCTTCATCTTGAGCTTTTTGACACGCTGGTCAAAATTTTTCACCATTTTCTGACATTAATTGACCAATAAAGAAAATAATCAACCAATTAAATGACTAAAAAATGATTGACAGCATTAGTATAGTGTTGTTTTTTTATTATTATTTATGTGCAAAATGCTGGTTAGCTGCTTTTTTTCCCAATAAAGAATATTCACATTATATATTTAAAAATTTAGTCTAAGGACATATGTGTGTCCTGTACAAGCTAAGTAATTGATTGGTTCTCAACTATTATATAATCAACTACTGTGGCAAATGATTGTTCAAATTGAGTAATTTTTTTCAGAAAAAAAAATCAAATATCTGTGGTTCCAGCTCCCTAAATTTGAAAAGGTTTCTTCCCTCATCTGTAGCATCAATTGAATTTCTTTGGGCTGTGGACAAAACAAGACTTTTGAGGATGTTATCTTGGGCTTTGGGAAATGTTGATCTACATTTCATTTAATCGATTAATTGAGAAAATAATTGAAAAGGAAAGTAATTGTTATTTTCAGCTGTACGAGTCATAGAACCCCATGAGGAAAGTTTAAGATAATCGGCCGTGTAAATACACTTGACTTGACTCTCTTTATTTGATGCACAAAAAGTGATTCCAAGAACAGGTCATTTAAATATCCCTTAATATCTTAGATGTGTTCATTTAGCCATTTTATATGACTTAAATTAATTAAAGTCTGTAGCTTTGCTTGTGTGTGTGGTTTTTTTTTTTTTTTTGTCATCTCATTTTCCAATGTGCATGTTTTGAAAAGTAAACACTGCATTCATCACGACGGCTCATGTGAATGGTCTCTCCTTTTGTTTGTTGATATGAATGAACAATTTCCTGTTTCATGAAAAGGCGTTAACAGTTATCTCTCGCCGCTGTGTGCAGGTGACGGCAGATGTGGCCCAGTTGCTAGGGGAACACAAAGTGGACGCCATCTTGTGTGTGGCGGGCGGATGGGCTGGAGGAAACTGTAGTTCCAAAGGTCAGAGTTCAATATTTTGTATTTGTTTTGACATTAATCATCAGCCAGCTTCTCTGCAGCTGATCATGCTTAAATTTCAAGACATATAAATCTAATTTGAGTATTTTTATGCTGCATGAATTGCACATTTGGTTGAAAACATCTAAGCTGCGTTTAAAATGAAAGGTTTAAGCTTTCTGTTTAAACCCTGCAGTTCACTGGTCTTAAAATCAGTTTCTTTACTCTGCCAGTTAGTTTGCTGCATTTATCTCACACCTCACAGATAATTCTACCTGGCAGCAAAAGGAAACCAGCAGTTCTCTAGATAGTCAGCTGCTTAAATCCTGCCCTTTCATGAGCCATTTAAAGGAATATTTTAACCATTTAGGGGGAAAAAATGCTTGTTTGCTTTCTGGGGAGATAGATGAGAAGGCTTTTGCTGGCGAAAATCAAGCTTCCCAGAACAGCTGGTTAGCTTAGCATAAACAGGGGAGCACAACGAGCCTGGCTCAGATTACCATTTTAGATTTTCTGTGTTGGATCTGTACAAGGTGTAAAAACAACAATTCACGTGCCCAACTGTTTCTTGGCAGTAAACAATTGTCTGCAAGCCAGCTGAGACTCCAGGAAGTTTCTGGTCCGAGCCAAGAAATACTCCAGGACACAATCACTTTTTTACACCATGCTTTTAATTATGCTAATTTATGTGCTGCTGGAGAGATTTCGGTGTTTGAAAGAACAAGACTATTATTTTCCACTGTTTCTAGTCTGTCCTGTGCAGCCTTGTTTCATCTGTAATACAATCATGTTTCGGTAATAAATGTTAGGCTCCCGTCCTCTATAATCTCTTTCAGACTTGTACAAAAACACAGATTTGATGTGGAAACAGAGCGTGTGGACCTCCACCATCTCCAGCCACCTTGCTGCTCGCCACCTAAAACCAGGTGGACTGTTGACTTTGGCTGGAGCTAAAGCAGCCCAGTCAGGCACTGGAGGTGAGGCGTGCAGTTTTTTTGTTTTTTTTTTTTCTTTTGTGTGTGTGTGTGTGTGTGTGTGTGTGTGTTTACTGTTCTCATCATAATGACCTGATGGCCTGCTCTGCTCAGACGTCACGTCAGTGTTAAAGGCTTTAACCAGGGAATTGACGTACTGATCAGAGGCACAGGGGAGTCTCACCCAGCGCACAACAGTGTCGAGGAAAATGTGTCGATAAAATGGATCCAAGAAACAAAACAAGATGGAAAAAGAGAGAATAGCCAATGAGCTCTGTGCCAGCAGTGGTGCTCAGTGGTTAGAGAGCCTGTTTCACGAATCAAAAGTCTTTGGTTGGATTCCTGAAACGACCTGTTTGTCCATTAGGAGCCCTGCTGTGCTCCCTGTGTTGTTGAGCAATTGGCTCAGCTCTGACCTGCTCACTCGTTTGAGGACACCCTGAAGAAGAACATAATGAAACACCAAGCTTGCAAAGCATTACACCCTAATTAATCTTTCACCATCATTTGGTTTCATCACAACTAGACCTGGACAAGAATGCAATAGTAGTATGTACCAGCTATACACACTTTATTAATAGAACTCAGTTAAATATTGATAGTTCCCTTCAGCGTATTTGATGAAATCTGCAATGAAAGCATTTAGCAAAAACACGAAGTTGGGTTCTATTTACAAACCCCAACTGTCCTCCTTCCTCACCTCAAAAGGAACCAATGGTATTTCTTGATAATGGAGCTCCTTCACCTTTTATTGCTCGCCATGTGGTTTCCTGAGGTATGCTAGTCTGGTTTGGGCCAGTGGTTACCTTTTTGACACAGACCTGATGTAAAAACTCCAATGGCCCTATGTCCCCCACAGTCTTGTGTTTACATTAGGTGGCTAAGTGACAGTGGGCTGCTCTGAGGACTGAGAGACTTGGTGTTCAGGTGAACATGGAGGTCAGTGCAGGGTCCCAGTCCAGTGACACCCACTGCTGGCCAGCGATTCAAAAGCCTAATTTCAGGATAGTGTGGCGACTTTACACTGGTCGCCCTCTGTACGCTTCCAGGTTTTACTTGTTTTTTTTTCGTTTGTTTTTTTAAAATTTTATCAAGGTGAGATCATTCCCTTCTCCTTTATTATTAAAGTTGCTAAATTGTGGGTGAGGTGGTTAAATTGAAAATAAACAATTTTTTGCTTGTCTTTTTAAAAATGGGTCATTAAAGTTAGCTGTAATTATGAATACCAAATGAATAGTAACAGTTTACTGTCATACATTTTTCAGCTGTGTTGCTGAGCCCTATTGACATGCAGTATTCATTTTGACAAAATCCACTAAATATATATACAGTCACAGTTCACATCAGTTGAAAGAAACCTAATCTTAGTTTGTTTTTTTCATTCCATCTATCAAAGTCTGTTGGTACAAGGTAGACACAGTTAATAATTTGTCATTTATAGACCAAAAATGCCAACCATTTCCTGTCCCCAGCTTCTGAAAAGAGACCTTTTTTTTCCAACTTATTTTTTTGTAAATTAAATATCTTTTGAATATACTCAGACTGACAAATGAAGACTATTTTCACTGAACAGTTTAAATGTTATAATCCTTTAATTCATTAGTTGCTGCTTTCTTATCATGTGACACCAGTCACCAGCTTATGTGCCTCTGTGTCATCCAGAAAGGCTTTGGAGCTCAGCCATGTGACGTACAAACCCTCCGCTACAAGCTAGCCATGTGATGGGATGAGATCCAACTCTACAGCAGCATAGCCCTGGGTCAGCAGTCCACACAGATCCGACGAGCTCATTGGCTGCTGGCTTAGGAAGAGAATGAGTCAGCAGTCATGGCCCTTCATACATTAACCACGTGGATGGAGTGCGTTAACACCACTTACACATACTGAGGCCCTTTGTCTATACTGTTCTCTTCAGTCTGACTCTTTACGTAGAACTCTGTATTTTAATTGTGAAGCAAATAAGTGTTTTTTTTTTTTTTTTAAATCTATTTCTTGAAGCTCTAATTAAATATGAAGCAGTATCAGGTGCCAAATGTTAAGAAATACAACAAACAACCATGAGAGGTACTTGTGCTCATCCTTTTTTTTCCCGAGTGCTTTGATCAAACAAAGTGAGTGGAAAGTTAATGAGCATCAGCAGGATCCAGATCAACAGTGCAGAGGAACGCAAATTAGGATGACTAATTGAATTGACTTTTACTTTGTTGTTGTTAATCAAAGTTTTATGAATGAATAGGCTGTTAAATGGTGGAAACCACCAGCAGGTGTGTGAGATAACCGACCAAAATGAGAAGTATCACATCGGGTTGTAAAGTAGTAAAAATGGAGGATCATTTTGGGATTGATCAAATGTTCAGGTTAGTTAACAAAGGCTTGTTTCTACTGCGATTTATTCTGTCTAGGGGAGAAGTAAACCAATTTTATTGGAAATAGAAAAATAAATGTAAAAAATTAAATTAAAAGCCAGAAAATGAATAAAGGGATTACAAAGTCATGCGAATGCCCTTTTTGAGGATATGACCCCAGATTTGGGATTTAAAATAGAACTTAAACCCCAGAAGGTGCCAGGGCATCGGAGTTCTCTCGGCTTAGCCATGTGGGGTTTTGATCATTTGTGATTATCTTCCAAGATATGCAACTCTATTCAAGCAACTTGTGTGTTAAATTACATGTAGAAGCCCAGTTCATTCTTTAACACTCACACAGTGAGGATTGTCCTGTGGGAAGTCAGTAGAGCAGGTGCTTAAACATAACAGAAAACCACAGGTCAGTACATAGTAAATGGAGTATCAACCTGAGACTCTGAAGTTTAATTTGAAACACCTTGGATGAGTCGGATTCTTGTTTAGGCTCCCTGAATGCTTCTCCTGGTTCAATGTCCCATTACAGCTCCTTTACTTGGGCAAGTTGTACCAGCTGTGAAGCTTAACTGTGGTTGAAATTTATGCAACACAAGTAAAAACATGTTACACTATAATAAACATGTTCCTTGGTTTAAAGGCTACATAACTGATAAACTCATAAAACTAACGTTAGAGATCGAAGAGGTGTGAGAGGAAATTATCAGTGCATCTGGCACTACACTGGATTGAATATCTGATGTAATCTGTGCACATTTGAACTAAATATACCTCAAATGAAAAAAACTGCCAATATTATTCGATTAATACAGATAAAGAATTAGAATTAAGTGTAGCGTTCTGTCTAAATGGGATGAATAAAAATTAACTCTAAACAGAAAATATTTTCATGTCCACATATAAAAATGATGATGACATTTCCAGGATTTATGGATTGCTTTGTACTTGTGGCTTCCCATTTAAACAGTTATTGGCTTTGAAATGATTGTGGTTTAGCAGCAGATTCTCATGTGACTACAGCCTTACTGGCAAAGACATCCTTTGTGTTGTAATATTGCAGCCTAGTTTAGTAAAACACTGAATGAATGAATCCTGGTTATTGATATGTTTTACAAATAATTCCCCCCTTTGTACTTCAGGCATTGCTCCTAAAACACCTTACAGTGACAGCAGACTGTGTTTCAGGGGCTAATTGGATAATTCGATTAACTGTTGATGGACACATGTTGGCTCTAGCGAGACAGGAACATGTGAATGTCAGGTACAGGATTTCTAAACATGCAGACTGATCTGGTAGTTTTACAGCAAATCAATGCATTAACACAGCTGCATGTCTGGTACCCCCTAGCTCGTGTTTCCCTTTGAATTATTACTGATTTTCCTCTTGGAGAAAAACAAGGACTTAAAAGAGAAGTCATGTCACCACCCCTTGTTCCTATTGGTCAGGGCTTTGTAAGCCTGACATAAGATGGTTAAGAGGGGGGGCGTTGAGTGGAGTTACAGCATTCTTTGGAAAGTCTGTTTAGTTGTTTGAGGGGAGAAATACTTACTGTTTCCAAGTTATCCAAGGCCAAGTTCAGGTACAAATTCAGTGTAAAAAATGCCAGAGTGGCTTTTTGCATCCTGGCTGTGTAAAGCTTTATTCTGAGTAAACATACCAGAATTTTAGGAAGTGGGCAGCATTTTACATTGCTGGCGACTTAAAAAGTGTCAACATACAGAGTCACAAATGCCTGCCCACTTGACCTCTCTCGACTAAATCAGTGTCGTCGGCTCCCAGACTGCTGTGTGTGATGCATTTGAGATGGTCTGTGTTGCCTCTGCAAACTGAGTTTTCTCCAGGAAGCTAAAGTCATTTTCTGTCTGTAATCTCCAGGCATGGTCGGCTATGGCATGGCAAAAGCTGCCGTCCACCAGCTGTGTCAGAGTCTTGCAGCAAAAAACAGTGGGATGCCGTCAGGAGCTGCTGCTGTTGCCATACTGCCGTGAGTACTGGAATACAATATTATGGACACTCTTGGTCAAAATGCACATCTAGATCTCCAGCACCAACTGATTTATAGTGCTCCTGTTGCTCTCACAGCCTTAAAGGAATAATACACTCAAAGTGTGTTCTTGTAGTTTGACTTTTGAGAGTTTATTGATATCCTTCTTGGTGGCAGCTGAGATCATTTTGAAGTCACACTAGTTCCAACTGGTGAGCTACACTCACCCACCTTTTACCACTAACCCATAAGTTCCAAACTCTCCTCACCAACAAATTGTTAATATGCCACTTCCAATTAAGCCTCATAGCTATGAGTAGGTGTTATGATGACAATGCACAGCAGTGTGACTGTTCAAAGCTGACAAGTCAATTATTGTAATAATGGGCAGGAGAACAAGTAAGAATTCCTTACACAGAAATAAGCACTTTGCTATGAACCTGTCTGATGTTGCCTTTTTCTTGAAAATTAGAAAAACTTAACAGAAAAGAAAAGTTCAAGGTAGTGATTTAATGTTGCATTTCCATGACATTGACTCAGATTAACCCTTTGATGCATAACCTGGGTCAAAAATGACCCAAATCCAATGGAAAATGGGTATCTCCTGATGTGGTCTACGCATCAAAGGGTTAAGACAGAACGTTCATAATCGAAGCAGCAGACTCGGGGATATCCTGACATTAATTTTGCAGTATTAATCAAGCTTCAAAAATATTGAATCCTTGCAGACTTCCTCTGCCTCCTCCTCTGAGCTCTGTTCTTCTAGTTTGCTTTGCAGATGTGTGGCTACGAAGTAAAGTCAAGATAATCTCGATGACATCAGGGTTACTTTTCACTTAACTTTTGATCAGCTTTCAAACCTGCTCTGGTGAAAATCAAATTTGTTACTTGGTTAGATGTCAATAAGGTGTTTTTTTTTTTTTTTTGTTTAGTTTTTTAAAAATGTATGACAAGAAACTGCACATTGCCAGCGACGGTTCTGGGATTTCATACATAACAATCCATTCAAGGAACCAGTCCTGTCTGCCTGCAGGGTGAGACTCTCCAATTAATATTCTAGTTCAGAGCCAGTTCCCTAATCAAACATGTATGCCTGAATTACTCTAATATTACAGTTTGCTATTGTGTAGTTTTACAGTTTTTGAGCAGAGTCATAGGTGAGCTGGTGTGTGTGAGCTGCAGTCAGTGTGGAACTTCATAGATCCATGCATTCTAGAGGAAGCAACAGTGTAGAGTTACATCTAAGCTGTTGTTAAGGCAGGAGGGGAATCGCTTCATGGAAACATTTCAGTAATTAAGCTTTGATTGAACACAGATCAGTTTGTAGGGATGAAATCAACAACCACAGGGGACATGAAGTGAAAGTTGTCACATCTTCTGCCTATAAAGGGTTTATTTTAAGCAACAAACCAACTGGAACAGCAATAGTGTGATATACTGTAACATGACTACAGTAAACTGCACACAGCATCAGCCTGGATGGCCCATCATGCTTTATAACAAAGAGATAAAAGTAATATTTTGCTTTTTCCCTTTTAGGGAGTGCTAGCTTAATGTTTGCAGATGTGTTTTTTTCCCTCTTCAAATGTATCATTCATTATTGGTGGAGAACAGAATCCACATCCAGCAGCATAATTAATTAAATATAACACCACAGCCCTATAGGGTCTCGGTTTGGGGTGGATTGGATTCAGTTTTGTACTGAGGGTTGAAAAAAATGTGGTGTGCATTTACTGTACCACAGTGCTGCTTTAAATACACTGACAATACACACAGCTGGTGAAAGAACTGAAGATAAAAGCTATTGTGCTGGAAAATTAGCTGTGCCACACAGTCTTTGTTGTGTTGGATGGATAAGTGCTATGTGAAGATAAGCTGCGAGAATAAAACATGAGTAAGGGTACCATTTCAACCAGTAGATGTCTGGTTGTGCACATGATCTGGTGTAGATGAATGATCACACGTTTCCCTTTGCGTCATTCTCCCCTATGTGGGCTTATTGAATTTAGAACCAGTTTTTGCCGTGTCATCGTGACGAGCTTAAAATGTATTTTCAGGGGTGTATCTCGGTCCTGCGCTCTGTTTGGCTGCATTTTCCTCCAACATGAGGCTGGGCTGTGTCTGCCTCTCCAGCACACTGTCACATCTGTTTAGCATTACCCCCATGACTTGCATTTCTGCTACAACCCCCAGCTTTCCTTGTGCTGCTGCGCCAACATACACCAACATTTGTTGAAATTCGCATCATAGAGCGTATTCCTGCAAAAGCCAGATAAATGGTTGAACATGGGTTTTTAAAGTCTTACACTGTGAGCCCCCCTCAGACAAAACTGAGGGAGCTGTGCCCACTTCAGCACTTCACAATGCAAATTTTCTCACTCAAGCACTAAGGGTTTTATAGTTACTTAACTGCCTCCATGAGCTGTGAGTCTTGAAAGCAGCCATACAGTTGTTGTTTTTTTTAAAGAACATTAGTAAATGTAGTTGTGTTGCTCTGTTACATCTCTCCAAATTTACATATTTCCTAAAGAATAAAGTGTCCTTGTAGCTGAATGTATGCACATAATTTACAAACAATGGTGATTCCTCCCCCCAGAAAATACTGCAGTACATTCAGCACAGGGATTAGGATGTTTTAATTTGCTTTCAGATTTACGCAAACCCTGTGTACAGTCTCTGTGATTGTATGTGTGGAGATACTGCAGTCTGCCAGCGCTGCTTCCTCTCTGCTGCTCAGATGCAGCAACTCACCCTGATTGTCATCTGGCTTCATTTGGCAGCGTTACCTTGGATACGCCGATGAACAGGAAGTTCATGCCTGACGCAGATTTCGGTTCCTGGACACCGCTGGAGTACATTGCAGAGTGAGTGACGCAGGGATTAAGGATTTATGTGATTTTATTTCTTATTTTAAGTGTGTAGAGAGCTGTAAACAAGAAATTACTATATTTTAGAATGAGTGTCCTCTTTTTTTTCATGTATTACAATATTGGTATGCTCTTCCCTCCAACACTGCTGCATCATTAATTTACAAATTTTAGTCTCATTTAGGATATCTGTTATAACCGCTCACTCTGAATCCCAGAAACAGATTTTGAAGACGTGTTATATTTTAAAAAATACCAAAATTACACCATTTATTAGAGCCAAAATCTATAAAAATGAGAATGATTGGATTTTTAGCCTTTTCTCAAAATAATCATGTGTGATGTGCAGTTCTGCTGGAAAAATTAACCATATCTAACCTTAATATCGTGATATTTCATCAAAATTATTTTCATTCCAAGGGCCTCAGTTTAAAAATGGCCAAAAATAAGCCATTTACACGAAACACATTCTGTTTTTTTTTTTGTTTGTTTGTTTTTTTTAAAAGCATCCTGTTAGGTGCAATTGAGAAGTCAACAGTGACTCAGCTATGACAGCCTGATGGCTAAAATTCAGAGACTATTTGGCTGAACTGCCAGCTACATGAACCGAGCATATAGAAAACAACAAGACAAATACAATTAAAAATGTAAGTGGTAAGATGTCATGATTGTGCTGTTTCCTTAGAGGTACAGGACTTTATATTGCAATGAAAAATGGGGCCAAAGTGAGGAGAAAATGTGACAGGAACAAAACCGCTTTGTTCACACAGTTAACCTGCTACATGTTGCTATATACTTTTTGATACCCTGATCTTTTGCTTGCAATCAAAGGTAGATATAAGGAAATGTACAGTAAATGGCTTAGGTCATGGGTTCGAAAGAGTTTGTGAGTTTCTTTCACATAAATCTTAATAGAAACCTGAGATAACTTTACATCTGTGTGAATTAGGTCCAATTAGTGTTCCAAAAGTACTTTTAGGCTCATATTCGACAGACTGAAGATACTTTCATCTGTTCCTATAAACAGTGGATTTCTCTTGGATCCTGTGAGTGTGAGGACATATTAGAATGCATCTTTCATATTCTGATATTGTTCAGCTGCTTCCACATGCCTTTAATCACAAACGGCTCCCCTCTGACACTCAGAACTTGTTTTTATGCGTCGGATTCACATTGTGTCCTATTAAAACAGCTGTGGGCAGATACTGAATCTCTCTCTGATTGTTCACTTTTTGGTCCAAGAAGCTCTTTGATTCTGAGGGAACGGCACCATAATCATCGCATTTACCTTTGATGTGTTAGATCACAGCAGCATTTCAGCTATCAAAGCTACTGGAAATACCTGAGTTACTATTTGCCAGTTATGCTCAAGAGTGGGCACAAAATAAAAAGTGCATTACCAATAGACATTCTAGTAGTCTTTCCAGGGATAATTGTTTCCTTGAAAATCATGCATTACATACATTTACTAGTCACATTTATTCATGTGAAGTAATAGTTTTCTTCTGAAATTGCATACGGATGTCATTTATAACAACAAAACAACAAAATGTATTGGTAGTTGGTGTTTCACCAGAAGATGGCAGAATGGATTCAGATTGTTCGTAGACTAGGTGTGTTTTTATTTGATTGTGTGTGCGTCATCAATTTGTTTATCTTGTTAAAACATATTTTGCAGCCTCGAACATGGCACTATAATACACAAAACTTTAATAAACAATGGCATAAATCTGTTTAATGCTAACCATCCCAGTGTAGTTGGTTTGACATGCTTAAAATTTCTAGTTTCAGTGAACATATTGATGAATCTTGGCAGCTAAAGTTTCTTAGAGTACTTTAGAAATGCTGAGTTTTCCGATTATTAGAATACATTTGACTACAGGCTTTAGAGATGAGTATGTGTCAATGTCTGTAGTGTTTCTCTCTCTAGGCCAGTGGAGATTAGATAAGATTTGATCCACTTTGATAATCCCTGAGGAAACAGCTGACGGCAGAAATAAAAATGGTCCGGGTGACCGGAAATGAAGGAAGGTAGCAGTTAGTTTGTCATTGTCTCTTATCTTTTATCTGCCTCTGTTCATTCATAAAACCTGGATGCTGTTGAAGAGCTTATTTACAGTACAAATTATTATTACTTTGGACAAAAATGTTCGGACGTATTCTTGAAACCCCTTCTTGTAAGATTCAGGCTTTAATCAGGGCAGTCTCACCCTGACCAATACTTTTCAGTAATGTCTGATATAACAATCCTGCCCCAAAGTTCAGTTTTTGTTTGAACTATTTGAGAGAGATCCACCTGTTTGGTCATTAGGTGGCTGCAGTTTGTGATGTTGTTAAACTGTACTGTTCTCTGCTAACAAGTACTTCTATTATATCCAAGTCATTTCTGTGAATAAGGTACAACACAAAAGTCAGTTGATTCTACATGTAACAAAAACTCACATTATAGCCGTCATGAATTACTGCAGAACTCTTGCCTTGCATTTGTTTATACTGAGTGTACTGCTTTTATAGAGGGCTTTGAGGGCTTCAGTGAAATCCCTAAACTGTTCCTAATTCTTAATTTTTCTGCAGGATGTTCTTCAACTGGGCCACCGGAACAAACCGGCCGGCCTCAGGAAGCCTGATGCAGCTGCTGACCTCCGGAGGTGAAACCCAGGCTGTGGCTGCTCAGTAGAGGACAGAGTGGAGCTGTGGAGCCGGCGATGGGGGTTGGTAGGGAGGGAGAGATAAAGATGGATGGGGGGGGAGAGGAGAAGACGGAGAGCCACAGAGAAAGAGGCTGAATCAGGGAGGAGGGTGTGGTGAAGAAGAGTAAGAGAGATGGGAGGAGTGATGAGGAGGGCTGGAAGGTGTAGAGGTGAAGAAGTGAGATGGTGACAGAGAGGAACTGAATAAAAGAGGGAGGTGGAGAGGAGACGCCCCATGGGTTAGCTTCGGAGGAGGAGGGAGGAGGGCGTTCTTTGCAAATGTAGCCTCACAGCGCCATCTAGCTGTACATCACTGCGACCGTCCCGCTGTAACACACAATCAGACTGTGGTAAATCTCCACTAATGATAATTCACTGTTGACCAATGGACCATCAAGACTTACTCAGAGTATTTCATTTCAAAGATCAGTGATGTGAAATTGTTTTAATTGAGAAACAGAGTACATACTGGTGTATTTGGGGATCATTTGGTGTGACTGATGTGAAAGCGGGAGCTTTAATGATGCATATTTGTGAAGCTTTCCAGTTTGTGATGCCAAATGATTATATTCTAGTGTTATTATGGCAGGAAAAATGCAGAAAATTAAAGAGCAGTGTCTTTTCCCACCTATGATTTGCTGTAGTTGACCATCCTTCCCCGCTAAACAGCTTCATAACGACATTACCTGTGAGTCCAATGTGACATGTGAGATCTGTAGACCTTTTAGTTTCTACTGTTAAATGTTCCCCTGGAGGTCCTCAGCCACTGCGGAAACTCAAAGTAGAAGAAAGCCGCTGTCTTCTCTCAAACGGACAATACGCTTTAAAGTGGAGTGGCCTTATTTTCTGTTTGTAGCTGTCAAGTCCAAGTGTCCTTGGTGTTCGTGGTATGAAAACTGCCCAGTTCCTGTTGTGAGTTTTCTAAGTTGTCTATTGTGTCAAAATTCACAATAAAATGAGTAAAAATAAAGGACTGAGCATTCCACATTGAGTCTTTAAACCACTGATGTAAACAGTCACACTTAAAGGTTCAGTTGGTTTCAATCTAAGGTAAATATTTGTTAAATTATGACTTTGTGCATCACACAATCCTGTATGAATCAGATTGTAACATAAAGGAACATCCTGGAAATTAAAAAATATAAACTGATCATAGTCTATATTTTGTAGTCAAGAAATGCCATGGATAGATGAATAGACACGCCAGTCAAAAGTTTGGGCACACCTCATTCAGTGGTTTTTGTTTAATTGTTTTATACATTGTAGATTAATACTGAAGACAAAACTATAAAAGAATACGTACGGAGTTGCAAACAAAAAACTGTTAATCTTCAGTATTAATCTACAATGTAGAAAATAATACAAATAAATAAAAATCATTGAATGAGAAAGTGTGTCCAAACCTTTGACTGGTAGTGTACATGTGTGTGTAAAGTGCTAAATGATTTCCCTGGCACAGATTGGGGCTTTAGATTTTAGTGTTTCTTACATGAATGGGATTTTTGTGAACTATTTTCAGTAACAGATTTGTAAGACATAGTTTTTTTTTGTTTGTTTGTTTGTTTCTTCAAGGTCAAGTTCTTCAAAAGCATAATTTCACCAACATTTTAATGAAGATGATGCTTAGATCTTTTTGTCCTTTGATTTCAAATAATTCAAGTTGAAAAAATTTAAGCTAATTAATTTGCTCACTTGTAGGCTCCTTATCTTCAAATAAATACGCCTGCTTGTCAAAATCGCAGTGTCATATAAGAAAACAAGCCTGTTTTTGATTGCCATGTGAACTCCAATCTTGCTTCCTTCGTGTCTGATCCGGCCTTTGTAGTCGGGACCCACACAAAACTTGATAATAGGCTCAATTCTCTGTGGGCTTTGGATTCGACATGGAATTTGTTGACGACAGACAAAAATATCACCGGAATAGCTCAGTATAGAGATGCCCACTAGATGGTGCTCTTTATTAAGCGTACCGCTGCTTCACTGACGCTCAGTGTTTTTCAGGTGAAGTCATATGAATCAAATGGATGAGTTAACACCCAGAGCTGAATATGCACTGCTGTGCATACACTGTATAAAAATAACTTACAGAAAGGCCCTTTAGCATTCACTCTCCTGTGCAGAGCTGATTGCTGAGCATCCAGGCCTTTCACCTTGGCAAATGCAAATCTCTGCAGCGGTGACATCTGGGTAGACATCAATTTAAAACTTGGATTATGACGAATTGATTATTTTACAGGCCCATTCCTCTTTCGCACAAAATATTGTTGTTGTTCAACCAGCCCATATATCCGCCCTCAGCGTGGACCAGAATGCACATAAATAGAATACGGGGCAGCTGTTGGGCCTTAGTCTTAAACTCTACTATTTCTCCTGGCTGGCCACAGTTCCAGGGGACTATATGGCTGTTGACAAGCACACAGCAATAAATCACCATGCTGAGGATTAATAGGAAAGAGCAAAGCGCCCCAGCTCACTGTAGCTGATATGTATTTATTCTAGGTGGCGTTGCAATTCATCTCACTGTGTGTACGCTGCGTGTGTTTGTTTGCACGTGTGTGTGTGTGTGTGTGTGTGAGGGCCCGAGGCGAATTCAACACGTCTATGCATACATTACCTCCCATGACGCCAGCACTATGGAGTGATTGCCCATGGGGATCGAGTCAATGTTTATCACAGAAAGCGTTTCAGCTGATCAAAGATTACCGCTGAGACAGAGCGTGTTGTTCCTGTTTCAGCTGGGGCAGATAAGTTGTCACCCAGCGCCACAGATGCTATTGTTTTGTGCAATGTAAACCTATGAGAAGCAAATTATTTGTATGTCACAGGTGCAGCGGTGTGCTAAACAGGATTTATCTGGGGCACTCTTCTCTCAAGCTGCAGCAGAGTGTTTTGGTTTTTTCACATCCTTGGACTCTGATGGCATGAATGTAAATACAGGATAACCATAGTAATTTGGGAAAGTCTGTCGCCTTGTTTACACACAGAGCCAACAAAGTCAAATAAGGTCAACAGGACCGTTAATGGGACAGTGCAAACTAGGAATTGGAAATGCGCATCTTCCATCCCAGTGTGCCTCGTTATATATCAATATATGCTAACTATTTTGGATACTCAAGAAGCCCTCCAGTGAAAATCAAGTCTTTTACCTTGTAAACATTTGCTGGAAGACGTATCATGAGCCAAATAAGCAGTCGACGTCATGGCTTAGCATGTCTACCTTGAAAATGCAGTTCACCAATGATGGCCTCAGAGTTTTTGTTTCATTATTTTTCATCAGTCAGTTCCAACATTTGCAAAATCATGGCTAAATTACACTAACATTACACCTTAACATTGTGTAGAGTCATAGGTGAGCTGGTGTGCATAGAGCTGCAGATTTTAAAGGATGCAATCATGTAGGGGTTTATCTGAAGCCATTTAAAGCCAATGGGGAGTAGACTAAAGCTTGTAAATTTGTAGCTTTGATGCACAGATGTGAGTTTTTCGGGTTTTTTTATCAATGACCAGGTTATCAAGTGGACGTATCCTACCAATAAACAGTCTATCAACACACTGAAACATTCCTCCTTTCTCATAATGACCCACCACTCCACACATTAAAGTAATACTCCACTATGTTTTTGTACATTTCTGTCTTTATGCCACAACATCTTGCAACACAATGACGGCTCAACCCAATTTCTAAAAATTACCAGAGGAAAATATTCACGTATTCAGCAGCAGGCGCGGCTTCAAATCCTATCTGCATTTACCTTATCGTGTTCCTCACCTCATTCTGATGATCATCTTTTACCTCACGTGTATACCTTATGATTTATGGCTCCTTTTGGGTCATTATTCAGCGATTGTGATCGTCCATCCATACATCCATTTAACCTTCCGGTTGTACATACAGAATAAAGGTCAAATCATTAAAAGATAATACATATGCCCTCACTTATCCTCACATGTTTTATTATCATGTAAATGGTTGTTATCAAGAAGAAATATTAGGAAAACGTATTAGAGTTATTGGAAAACTTGGCATTACCGAGTAATTTTTTCCCCTTTAATTAGAACAGAGCTCTTTTTTACCACTCATTGTTTAATGCTTAAACCATGAGATGTTAAATTAAACAGCGTCTCTGTTCAATGGCAGGAAAACAGGTGGAGTGTCATGAATTTACATGCAGTTGATGTGGGACCACAATGGCTGTAGTGTTTGCATGGAAAGTGAACACTAAAAGGCTTTAATCTCGCTGACTAAATTGGGCCGGGTATTTATAACGAGAGTGGTGACACCCACCTCGTTTGAACGGACAAAGAAAAGCACGTCACCTCCAGAAACTCATTATTAATGGAAAAATCCAAAGAAAAATGTGTCACTTGGTTGGATTTCTAAAGTGCGGCACAGAACAAAGTTAAATTCTACTCAACATGGGAAGTGAGGTTCGTGCTTGATCGTTTGCGAGGGGTTCGGTGTCAGTAAACCACTAAGTTCAATATGAAATGAAGGGAAACTGAAGCTAATTTGAGGTCAAACCAACCTACGACCTATTGCACGCCATCATCTGCTCTCATTTTCTATTTATTATATATTTTTTGCTCCATGAGACATAAAACCTGCCTCTAAACAAGTATGTTAATGCCAACATAGTGCCTTTGAAAACTGCTATTTCTACTGAGTCCTTAGAATCGAGAATAATGGTAGTTTCCAACTCAAGTGCAGCTGAATTTGTGTCCACACACGCTGCATATGAAACCATATAATAGATTACACTGCACACTGAGAACCTGTGATAGCATTAGCTTTATTGACAGTGGATTGGGGCTTTCAAGCACAGGCTGTCTCAGTGATTCAATTCATTGTGCGAAGCAGGGAGAAGAGCAGCGTCCAGTCCTGCTTAGATGAAACCCCTCGAGGTGAATTTCCTGATTAAAGCACCTCGCTCCCCATCCCCCTCCCTCAAACCCCTGCAGTTGTGTGAGCGTGTCTGTGCACCCGTGGAAGCATGCACACGTACATGCATGTGGGTTGTGCGTGCATGCTGCTTTTATAGCACGTTGGAATTAACGTGTGTGTGTGTGTGTGTGTGTGTAGTATTTGGGTATGTGCCAGCGTAGCCAGTGGATAGGTGCAGTTGCATTGTAGTGCATATTTACTTGTGTGCAATGTGTATGCATATATTAATGAAGCTAAATCTTAAAAATCAACGTTTTTTTTTTTTTTTTTTGCTTTTTCTTAATCTTCCAACTTAATATGGTGTGTTTTTACTAGCTCACTGCCTGTGTGATTTAACTTTAATCTTATTTTGGTCCATATGTGTACAGATTTGCACACATTCTGAGTTGAATTTGAGTATTTCTGTGTGCAAGTCAGCTTTACTAATGTGTATTTCTGCGTGTGTTGCAGAGGTTGTGTCTGAGATGGCGGGGCGCCATGTGGAAGCCATTGAGACCTGGAGCGGCAATGAACATGGAAGGTGAGGCCAGATGGTAGTGGTTAGCCCTTGGCTGCTCTGGGTAACCTGACCTGCAGGGGAGGACCCCTCTGCCTCCCGAGGACCAGCCGCCACATGTGTTGCGTGAGAGTAAGTCACCCAAAACCCAGGAACCGCCTCTCGGCTTCCTGACTGCCTGTTCTCATAGTCGCGGCTGTTTTTTTAACCGAGCATCTAAAACAACAAACTAGAAACTGGATCAGACAGGAACAGTTCAGAGACAGGATCACAGAGGTGCAATCAGGAGTGTGATCCACGTTTTTATCCTGCATGTAGCACATTATACAAGGGTCAGCGTTAAATAAAGTCAGTGGTTTAGTACAGCACTCACTTCTGGCTTTAACAATGTAATACTTAGGTTTTATTTGAATGTACTTCCCTGCTTCTATTTTATGTTACTTTATGCTTCTGCTTCCCTACATATTGGAGGGAAATATGTTTTTTACACATGTACATGACAAAGCAGATGATCTACCAACTTAAGTTAAAGTTCCATAGCGGATACATTAATTAAATTACTGTTCAGAAGCCTATGAATCTATACAATACAATCTACAATAATCTAATTCTGTAGTGAGCCAATCTGCAATGAAGAGTCTTAAATTTGATTCTTGAAGCACATTTTGCTGACGATCCTTCTGGATTCTGCTGAATAAGTTTTGACAAATAAAACTTGGGAACTTCACAAACATGACACATTTTAACAGACCGCTATTAACTGCATTACCTCCTCAGCCAGCTATGTCTATTCCACACTAATGCATGAGTAACAGTAATCCAATAAGTGAATGAAATGTTCCATATGATATCATTTGTGTTCCCGCTTTTGCTTCGGCGCTTTTTATTTGTTTGTACCTTACTTTTTGGCGCATTATATGCACAAAGACATTCACATTCTCATGCACAGACGCACTTACAACTACATGCAGCATACTTAAATATACACAAATCAAAAGTAAACTAATGTCAGTGCTGGAGAAGTAAGGAAATGCAAGCAAAGACCTCTCACCTCCCAAAACATGTTGGTAAAATAAGTAGGATTGCATTGAATATACATAGATGCAAATGCTGAATAAAGAAAAAAAGACACATTAGAAAATATTCTTGATAATAATATATGTCTGGCATGTTATTTCCTTTTTTAAAAATTCTGCAATTTAATATATTCCCAGTTCTTTATTGTGATATCCAGAATCTGTGGTATTTTGAATCACAAAAGTTCAGCTACCAGATACAAGATGCCTCCTGCTTCACTGAAAAGTACATTCTCTGTGCATATTTGAGATTTTTTTCAAAAAATTGCACAAATGCAATGTAGCTACACTTATATACTATGTTTCTATATATGAAAATGCCATTTTGTAAACAGAAATGGTCCTACAGTGAACAAAACACACAGAAACAATGTAAATCTAGCAGGAAATTGATATGTATGTTCCCATTAATGTACTATCTGCAGTATGCTCTGTTAAAACCTAAAGAAATGCAGCATCATAATGAAGACTGCTGCTCTTTCTCTTATAAAATCAACGTTTCGGCTCCACGCCGCTCGGCCTCTAGATGGCACTAAGTCATAAGTGAACCTGAGCTGTGTGGCAGCATAATTAAAACGTGAGTGATAAGTTTTTGATTTAATTAAACGCCCCTCAAGCCAGTAACTCACAGCGCAGGGTCGACGTGGATGGAGAATTTATTTTTTTTCATCATCGGGTCCAGTGTCTCTTAAGATCAAGGCAGCTTGAGATGGTACTCAACATCTGCTCAGTGAGAGGTGAGCCACTGCTTGAAAAATCCATGTCAATGAATAAATGATGGGCCGATGAAGACCTGCTCCAGATATTCTTTCAATGCTCACAATAATGAAATCTCTCAAAATTACTCGACATGAAAGAGGAACTGCGGCAGAAATGCAAAAAAGAGCGGAATCTTGTTGCTGTAAATACAGAATGTAATCACACTCACACACACAGACACACAGGGGCAGGAACAACAGAAGCTTTTGATTTGTGATTACACTGAAGTTATGTGGGAACATGTTTTCCTGGCCTGTCAGGGATGTCACTTTCACAGGAGCGACAAGCTGACAGCAGTGGCTTGCTTTGCACATACTTTCTGTCAAAGCTCTGCTATACATATTACTGTTCTCTGTCTCGGAATATTCGCTGACAGTTTTTGACATAATTTACTGTCCTTTCAGAGGGACATGGTGTGATAGGGAGAGTTTGTTTGTAACAGCAGTATGATGGTGGTGGGGTTTTTTTTAGCAGGTGCTTTTTTTTTTTGTTTTTTGTTTTTTTTTAGCCATTGCTAGAAAAGTAAAGCCGGATGCTATTTACTGCCTGAAGATGGCTTTCGTAGTTTTCATGTGTTTTACAATTTACTGGTCACACATGTTGCTAACATGTAGCTCTATTAGTGCACCGCCCTGCTGTTTTTTGTTCTCCGTCCCTACAATACATCTCCGTGTCTGTCAGAGTAACTTGTATATCAAAGATAGTTTATTTATCCATAGAAATGTGTTCTGGAAACTTTTGTTCTGAACTAAAGTGCTTAATTGTTATTATTTTTCTGCCACTGTCACTTTATGCAACTTTCTAGAAAGTGCGATAAGTTGGCCATCAACTGAAAAATAATCTAGTTTGATTCTTGATTAATCATTGGAAAAACATCTGATAATTAACAGCCTAACCCAGTGGTTCACTACTCCTCAGTGTATTAAAAGTGTCTTTGAGTTAATGTTATTGATCATTTTAAAATTGATAATGTTGCAGTTTCTTCTCATGAAGAACACAGTGATCCTTGAAGTGTCATATGTAAGACTGTCTCTTTCTTTTTGTCTTTTTTTTTCTCACTTGGTCACTATTTTTTCCACTTGGACCAGACGAAATAGATGTTTAAACAAAGGCTGCGTGCAATTGGTAGAAATTGGCATTGCGATATTTAGTTTTCCTTCAAAATACTGTATATTACATTATGAAGAAATACTGAAATTTTCCCCAGATGACTCATTTAACTCTATCTGGAAAAGTGAATGAATCTAGAATGATGGGTTGATTTTGTGGGGCAGTGCATCTGCATGGAAAATAGACATTAATAACAAGAAAAACTCAAATAAAGCTGTTTGAGGCCATTATCATAAGGTGTGATCACAAAGATAGTTATTTACTTATTTATTTATTTTGAATGGCATTCAGATCTTTCTTTGCACTCATTATACAGAGCTTTGTGGCGCTAATTTAAATGGCCATCATCATTTGCCATCATTCCTTCTGTAGTGGCAACAATTGCAAGACACTGTTGACGAATTATCTGTTTTTGGTCGACACTGATATTTCTGTAGCCAAAATATTTCCATATGCTGACATTGTGTTTCTTTTCGCAACCAGATCTTCTTTTTCCATGTTTCTCTGCAGTTCCTTGCTCAGTTTTACTCTGCACATGTGGAGTCTGCATGTCAACTCACTTTTTTTTTTTATAGCTCATTGTATTCAAGAACCCTTAAATCAGAGTAAACGATGTTCTATCAGACAGATTCTCTTGTAGATTAGTCATAGAAATGAGAACCTCGTGAGTTTTCTCTTTGTTTTAATGTGATGCGTTTAAGATAATTTGCTTTTCATCTGGTGATGTCACTATTTTGCGTGCACACACTGCAGTGTCGACGCTAACACACTTTGTTGTGCAGTCCATTAACACGTAACACATTCAGTTCTGATATCTAGCATCACTGGTTGCTTATTGGTTATTATGGGAATAATTATACTCAACATCTGCCCCACACTAATTATCTGATGTATGTGATTGTAAATTAATTAACTTTAGATGTTTAACTGTAAATGAGGATATCACCTTGCTCTTGTTGATGTTGTAATGGGTCATTTTTTTTTGTGATCTCATTGACTGAACATTTGATCAGGAGCCAAAACTGACATATAATTGACTAGGGGGGAGAGAAAGTTCTTGGATGCATCAGCTATTTGGAAAGTCCCTTATTAGTCACCCAGCACACACACACACACAGACACAGACACACACACCCTCCCCTACCTCACCCTGAACCCATGTGTCAGGGCCCAGAGTCCGGTCCCCAGGGCCTCGGGGTTTCCTTGCCAACACTGACTCTGTTTCTCTTGTTACCAAACAAGATGTTCATTGTCACACATTTAAGACCTGCTGCACTCTTGCTGCTTGTAGCGTTGTTGATCTAGTAATGGATTAGTCTGAGCGTCTTTGGATAAATGCCCATGTAGATGCCTCTGGCCATCTAGACCAAAGCGATGAAACCGGGGACATCAGAGGGGATGAAGGCAGGCTGCCATTAAAGGTAATAGCCTCGTTATTAAACCTGCGGCGAGGCTGCGGAGGGCCGGCATCACATATGACCCACCTAATCACATCTGTCACTTCTGGGACCAGAAATATCTGACAGGTTTTTGTCTCTGGTTGTTTTTTTGTTTTTTTTTTTTTTACTCGGTTACAAAGCAGGCGAGGCATTTGTTTTCAAATTAGGGATCATTGCGGGTCTGTGAGGACAGGAGGAGAAACTCAGTGACATGATCCGGTTGTATATGATGTAAGTGTATTATGTAAAGAGAATAAATGCCTGTTCGGTGTTTACAACGTCTCCCTGGAGATGGTGTCAACATTCTCAGAGTCTGTATGAAAAGGTTAGATAGATAGATAGATAGATAGATAGATAGATAGATAGATAGATAGATAGATAGATAGATAGATAGATAGATAGATAGATAGATAGATAGATAGATAGATAGATAGATAGATAGATAGATAGATAGATAGATAGATAGATAGATAGACTGTTGTACATCTACATTTTAACTAAGGCGAGTTTTCTTTTAAAGTTAGCTTCGTACCTAAATTTTATGTATTAAATTCAAAAATAGCTGCAATATTCTATTAAACATATGCATTACAAATTGTATTCCCTTAATTTCTCATGTCCAAGTATTATTCTCAGTACAATTACTGAGAATATTCTAAATTGTAAACGAAAACACAGCTGCAGGGCAATTGTGCTGATGAGGACCTTGAGATAAAGTTGAAAGCTACAGAACGGCTGCTAAATAGACCTTGGAATGAGGGAAAATGTATAAATACATATCGGTGAAAAGAGTTATTTCGCTCTCAGCTAGAACATCCGACAGCCAGTAGGCCCGTCGAAGTCGATGTGGGCGGATACTGCAGGCAGCAGCCAGTCAAATCCAGGTCAGTGGGGGTGGAAGGGTGTGTGTGTGTGTGTGTGTGTGTGTGTGTGTGTGTGTGTGTGTGTGTGTGTGAGTGTGAGTGTGAGTGTGAGTGTGAGTGTGAGTGTGAGTGTGAGTGTGAGTGTGAGTGTGAGTGTGAGTGTGAGTGTGAGTGTGAGTGTGTGTGTGTGTGTGTGTGTGTGTGTGTGTGTGTGTGTGTGTGTGTGTAATCCGCCCTGAGAGAGCAGACCACACGACTCCCAAGAGGCTTATCTTGGTCAGATCCTGTTGCTTGTATGGAAACTCTCAATTCGGTCAAATCATTCGTCCAATGTATGGTAGAACCCCCCCACCACCACCACCGACAACAACACACACACACACACACACACACACACACACACACACACATACGTACTTCTCCCTCTGTCTACTGTACGCACATCTGTCCATACGCCCGTCTGTCAGCTTCTCTGTTTCTGTCTCTGTTTTCCCCTGTTGATTTCCCAGGGTGGTGCCTCATGCAGAGAAACTAGTCTGAAATGATCCAAGTTTGGGATTTCCTAGTTCTTCTGAGCCTAAGGTCTTTGTGGAAACACAGTCTCCTCATGGCCCCCCCACCCTCCCACACATCTGTTTCTCATTTACATCCTGGGTCTAAGTTTAAAAAAAAAAAGGGGGGGGGGTATTTTAAATCTCTTGTATGTAGCTTTGCTTTTCTTGTTACTATAAGTAAAGACTTTGTTTCAAATACATGCATTTTTAAAACCACAGACGCCTACACTTAGTAAATGATTAACAGCAGATTTACAACGAATGAGTGTGGCTTTTAAAAGGTGACAGCTAATGTGAGGCCTCTGTTGACAAAATAATTACACATCTGCCGTGTGGAACCTTGACATTTTCAAGTAATTATTGAATAATAAACATCACTGGTGCACAAGTTGTAACTTAAATTTCAGATTTCTGACTCGTCATGATTTCAATGAAAGATGGGCAAATAATCAGTTTAATACTCAGTGCAGATGAAAATTACATTGGCTATTGACTAAGCCCCACCCTCCCTGTAGTTAGCTGTTGCTGAGTTTTTCATTTTTGATTTACACTGAAAAGTGTGCAGGGCATCCGTAAAAATTCTCCTTTATCCATTCAAAATGAATTGTACTTAAAAATGACTAATAAATTCTTAAATGTATCTTTAAAATACCATAGACATGACAAATGAGAGCAAGAGCAGGACCTGTTGTTTGAGAAGAGCTCATTAATCAAACTCTTTTCTTAAAATAGGATAGGACAATCAGACAATATTACCATTCATTCATGCCATATTACTGTAATTTGCAGTCACCCACTTGTACATACCATGTTAAACTGCAGTGTAGGATTAGAAGTAGATTGTTTCTGAATGCACCCCTATGACAGATTTTGCACTAGTGACTGGAGAAGTGCTGGCAAAAACCAACCGTTGCATACAAAAAATGAACTAGCATGAGACTTTAAACCTTCCCACTTTCAATTCCGTAGTAGAATAACTGTCACTTGACATTATTACACTTAGTTTAAATCACTGTATATTCACCATTAATAGTGTTTTTATCAAACTATTTGCTTGCTAGGTTGACCAACACCATCTGGATGCATATAGCTGATGTCTTCCTGTTTTGTTTGTTGGTTAAATATGCAACATGCGAGATTTTAAAACCTTAATACAGCACTAATATAGCACCAGACAGCTATTTGCTGTGTCCAAGCTTCTCTGTTCTATATTTTGGCAGCTGGTGTGGTTGCACAGGCTTGTTGGTGCACATTAGTGCATGTATGTCGCTCCCTTTGAAACTGCTGGTCCTTTGCACGCTTACAAACAGACAGAGTGACTCCTAGTGCTATTGGAAAAGCAAAAGTGCAGTCCAGCATCCAGGCTGTGCCACAAAAATTCAAAGGATTTGTAGACACTTATTTTATTTAGGTAATTTATGCGCACTTGTTTTATTTCAGCTCTCATCTCCGCTTGTGTCTGTTCTGCTCCGGTCTAATGGAACATGGAAACCGACACACAAGGAGTGGATTAGACATGAGCGGAAAGAAGGAGTTACGGGTGAAGTGAAGATAATTGATTTGACAATAACTTGCTACAAGTATGAGTCTATTTTACTGTGCTAGCATTGTGACGCTCCAGTACACGACCTTTCTGGCTATAAATGAAAGTGGAATGTTAATTCAATTCAGTTCAATTCAATTTTATTTATTTAACGCCAATTACAATTCAAATTGTCTCAGGACGCTTTACAGAACCCATATGCCTGAACCCCCAGAGCAAGCCCTAAGGCGACAGTGGCAAGAAAAAAGTCTCTGTTAATGGGAAGAAACCTTGAGCAGAACCTGGCTTATATTGATGGACCCACCTGCTGCTGGTCCTTGGTTTTGGTTTGAGATGTTTGAGCTCTGTTGGTTCCGAATGTTGCACACAGAACTTTTTAGGCAGCTGTACTACCAGAAACTCATGAAGTAGCTGGCAGCTTCCATCTTGAATTGCCGTACGCATAGCAGTTTTCCATTGCTACCTCCCTCCCACGCCATGTGACTGTGGCGTTATCTTTTAACTGTGGTAGCTAGCATTACAACAAATGCAGCCAGATATCTATGCTTTAAACAGTACTGTGTCAACACTTTTAAAGTAACACCGAAATGAGTGATTGTGACAGCAGCAAGTCTGATTAATTCTAAGTTTTTATAAGCCACTGCTGTGGGTGTTTCTATAAAATGTCTCGCAGAGAAATTATGTTTAACATCAGAGCTAAATCACAAGCATCAGTGCCCCCCTCCATTAGTAATCCCTAGAAATAACTGCATAGTTCTAAACTACTCAGTTGCAGCACTTGCAAAGGTCAATAAGATTATATATATTCATCTTTAATGTGCTGAAGAAGAATACATTAGGTTGTAAATTACAACTTAATAGTACAATTGAACAACAGATCCATGTCCATTGTAAGAATACACTTGACTCAGAGTTAAATTTGCCACAGAACTAATTGTATATAGTATAGATTTGGATATGCATATTTATAGTAAATAACTTCACAAGGCTATAGTTGAATTTATTGGAGGATACAAGTAAAAGTGCGTCATGAGTTTCCATGTTAATATATCTGCAAATACAGATCAAATTGGTAAAAACCTTAATTTCAACAGCAGTTATTTTCATTTCATTCATCTGTTCACAAATAAGCAGAAGAGATATCTGAAATTCTGTCAGAATGCCATTTTCAGATATGTGCCCTACAATTTAGACTAAAACAAATCAGTGGTGTATGACCTGACCATGATGCAAGCAGCTGCAATGGACTCAGGCCTTGCAAAGCTGACATGATTGTTGCTTTTCACTGCAGCCATGGCCACAGATGTCATCTAAAAACCCCTGAAGGAAAGCAAAGACTGCAGCTCAGAATTCCTGAAAGTTTTGGGTGAACGAGAGCTACACCTCATAGATAATCATTTGAGGTATGCTGTGAGAAATGTGAGGAACTCAACACTGGCAGGTTGAGCTGACACATGGTCACGTGGTTTTTACTGCCCTCGCACTGCAGATGCGATTCAACTAGTTGGAGACGGTTGGAGATATTACCAACATACTTAAGGTGAAAATTACCTTATTTAGATGTCTTTATTGTGAAGAATTTAATCCTTATTTAATTGAAACTGTGATTAAATTAAAGGTAATGAAGATGTCTGAATCAGTGGATCTTAAAGATACATATCTTGATGTTACAGCAAAGATAATTACACCTGAACAGTGCTTTTTGTAGCTGTCTTGCATTATTCAGAATGTGATTAAAGGCAGATCCGCCTTAAATGAGGAACTTTGACTGGTAAAAATGTTTTGTCACAATTGAACAAAGCTCATTAATATCTCAAAATCCCATAATGACACATAGTATATGTGAAATCTATACAACTATTTTTAAAAGGTATTTCAATTTGTAAAACCCAAAGACCAAGCATCACTTTCATTCTCTACAGCACTTTGTCCTAACTCCAGTAGTTCTTGTTGTGTTGTTGAAGTCATGATCCTTTAACCTGAGTCTCAAACAAAGATGTTTTAAGGGAGGGATGCACCACTTAAATCTTTGGAAGAATTCCTAAATGCGGAAGATGGTTCTTGTATGACTCACGCCCTACCCTTAAATTGTCTGCTTATAATAGTCCAACAACCATGTTGTTGCACTGATGCAAGTGTGCTATAGTGAAACTTTGTACATGCATAGCAGGAAAACACGTTTTAAACCTTATTTTGCAGCATAAGCCACCAAAGTTGTTTATGTTTTTGTTAGATTTGACATTTTTTATGTCCCAATGATCACTAAAAATGATTGTTTAGAGAGGACCCTTATGGCTCTTTTCCACTAGCACCTACTTGGCTCGACTCGGCTCAACTCTACTCGGCTTGTGAGGTTTTCCATTAGGACATAGTACCAGGTACTATTGTAGTACCTACTTGGCTGGGATTCCCGAGCTGAGTCGAGCAGATAATGTGACGTCTACAGAGTGCAGGCCACTGATTGGACAGGGAGTGACGACACACGAGAGCGACTCCTTCATGAAAACCAAACCCACCATTTTTAAAAAAAAAAAACTTGCAACAGCAACGGTGCTTTCTCTGATTCTCTTCTTTTACTTTGAATCTGACAAAAAGCCATAGACTGAGCAGCAGGTGTGCCATCGCCTCAATGTCCTCCATTGTTGTGTTGCATTTGTGTCGCACACAAATGACATTAAGGGACTTCCAGGCTGCCATGCTATGACAACTCTACCCACGATGAGGTGGTGCTCAATTCTAATGGAAAACGACCTAAACCGAGTCAAGTCGAGTCGAGTTGAGCCGAGTAGGTGCTAGTGGAAAAACACCTTTACTTTTAAGTACTAAGATGTCTGCTGAGTGGTGAGACTTGACTGCAAAGGCTCAAGAACAAGAAAGCTTTCAGTAGAGGTAAATGGTGAGGACTATTTTCAGTTGTGGATAAATACACAACAGGTGTTGCCATGAGTATTGGTCACAGACTGTATATACTAAGACAGCAGCAGGACAGTGTGTACTGGATTAATTCAAAATGAAGCAGGGTAGTTAAGGCTGAACAATTAATCGATGTCAAATTGAAATTACAATTTGCACATTGCCATCAGCAAATCCTAAAGGCTTAGTTTAGTTCAGGATATACGAGATGTGGCTATTAAATACTGAGACTGCTGCAGTAATTCAATTTTACATGATCTGAGCAGGTTGAAACCTTCAGGGGTTGTTTATGTTGCCAATTGATCAATGTATGTGGTTCAGGCATCCACGCTGCTATATGACTGGCATAAGCCCAGTCCCGTTATTTAATAAAGTACACCTCGTACATTTTGCAGCACATCTGACCCAGAATTTAAATGTCGCGTCAGTGGTTTTACAAACTCAGTGTGGGACAGTCACGCTTTTAATGGTGTCTGGTGTGGTAATGCTCCATCACGTTTTAAAGCTGTTACTCAGTAAATAATGAACAGAAACTTGTCTTTAAAAATTACATCAATTAGATAGCTTTCTTCAGCGGATCAGTCGAAATGGGTCAAACATTTATGGCTGTAAAATACCACCCAGTGTGATGGTGGAGACCACTGATGCATTTTTGAGCTCTGTGGCACAGATTAATAATCTATTTCAAGACCCACAAGCAAATTTATCAGTAGGATGGATTTATTGTTGGCTGCAATCCTCTCAAATGAAAGATGTATCTATCTATACAGTAATATATGGAAAATATATGTCAAAATTAAATATATTGAGTAGATATTGACAGTTTTAACTTGTCACCGTCAAAATGAAGCCATTTATCTGCAAATTTGCTTTAACAATATAAAACAATATATATAATAGCTTGATGGTGCCTGAAATTATGCTCTTAAAATGTCTTTAAAAAGTAAAAAGTGTAAATATGTGTTTTGAAAAACTTAACAAACAAGTCAGATTTCAACTTTTTGTCATTTTGTCTTGACAAGAAACAACATATACAATCCAAAAGACGGGTATACAACAATATTACAATCATTAATTAATCAGTAATTCAAATATGGTGAAATAATAAAGCAAAAACTGACACTAACATAGAGAACTTGTTCTAACTGATGGGTTGCCTTAAAAAGCAACTACCTAAACTTATAATAAATAAAAAAAAAAAAAAATTACAATCGAATTACTGTGAAAACATGAAACATTTTAAATTGAGCATATTTAATAGATCCTTATTCCCTGCTCCAGTAGCTGCATGTAAACAGTTCCATTGTTCAGGACTCTGTGGCCTATTTGACCACACAAAGACATTTTGTCTTATGTTCCTAAATGAGGGATTTCTTTGAATCCTGACTTTAAAGGAGCTCTCATCCTTCATTATTCATGTTAATTTATGCAACAGAATACCCAACTAATAAAATTTTGGAATATATAAGTGTGTCTTGGTCTGGAGTAATGAGATATGCCAATAATAATATGTAAATTTGGTGAATTATTGAATAGGCATGACTGTGGATTTCTTATTAGTTTGCATGTTTATCTCTAAAAATCCATCAATTTTTCAGAGTGCCTCCTCTGCCCCATCCAATAAGTAAATCTAATCAAACACTGAAATCAATAATTCAGGTGTTTATGTGCTGCTGTGTGCATGTATCTGTGTGTGTGTGTAGTACAGTAGATTTGGTTTTTGTCCTGGCCCTCATTTACGGAATACAGTCTGCAAACTTTGCGAGTGGCAGCCTTATTGTTAACTTGGCACAGCTTCCACTGTAATAAACTCAAGACTGATCTGAAATCAATACAGTTTATCAACCACTCACTGCCGATTATTGCTAAGTGCATATTTTAATTACTCAGGCTCATCATCGGCTGTTGCAAGAGGACTGTGGAACACCACGAGCGGCAGTAAATGCATATCGGTGAATGTATGTGATATATTTCAGCCAGTGGTGATCTGGTTTAAAAAAAAAAAAAAAAAAAAGCTGTGCCAAATGTGTGTTTTTTCTTCTTCGTCTTCTTCTTCTCCATTCCCCTGCCTCATTTGCAATGATTATGTTATCAGGGCAGCCAGGCAAAAGGGTGGAGCAACCATAATTTCAGAGCGGGATTAGGCAGAAATAACGAGGTCACCAAGTTACAGTTGCCATGGCAACGAAACATCCAAGAACACAGGATGCCATTGCTTAAAAAAAAAAAAAAAAAATAGAAGAAACAGGGCCCAGGATTTTTCCTCTCTCCTCTCTCTCTGCCTCCTTTTTCATACCCCTCCCTCTCCATCTCTCTCTCTCCCATCCTCTCCCTCTCCTCCCTGTCTGTTTTTTTATTTTATTTTATTTTATATAATTTTTTTAGCCAGTGAGGAACGGAGGGGAGCAGTTCACTTTCACTCCCTCTGTTTTCCAGAGCCTTTTGTTTCTGAACATATTCAGAATAATAAATTTGCTGTTGAGTGCATTTGCATCTTTCTGGTATTCATATTTGGTGGGAGGTCTGTTTCCTCTCATTTTAACATGGCTGTACCCGTTCTATAAAGCTCATTAGGGAATACCCCTCCTCACCCTCTCCACACAACCACCCCTTACCTCCCACACTCAAACAAAACTCCACATTTTTCTAGCTGATTTCTGTTTCTTTTTGTGTGTGTGTGTGTGTGTGTGTGTGTGTGTGTGTGTGTGTGTGTGTGTGTGTGTGTGTGTGTGTGTGTGTGTGTGTGTGTGTGTGAGGGGATCGAAGTCATGAGAACTTGAGAAATAAGCCGGAATGACTCGTTTTTTGAGGAGGCATATTTATCTGGTGTCCTGGCCTGAGCATTGATTCGAACTGAAGTTGCCAGAAACTTTGAGCTTTTATTCAAACAGATATCCGTTCCCCGTTACACCTGGCTGCTGGTAAGACCAGAGCCCAGCAAACTGACTCAACACTATGCAAAGTCCAATAATCAGCAGGCCTGGAGATAGCACCCAGTCCAGCACTGTAATTTTGAAGCACTATTGATCGTCTTTGGGATGATGCCGATTACACAAAGCCTTGGGGAAAAAAAAGAAAAAAGAAACAAAAAAAAGCATTGTGGGGGGTTTGCAGATGATACAAGGACACTGGCTGAGCTTGGCAAGGTAAACACCAGGGATAAATTAAGCAGTGGACTGTGATGTGTGTGTCCAGTTGGCTGTTGATAGCTAAAAAGTCTGGAGGAAAATGACAGCAGACCACAGCGGATTTCTGCAGTTCTAACAAAAGGTGATAAGGACATAACCTGCTCAGGAGCAATCTGCAGTTTATTCTGACATTTCACATGTTCTCTATCCTGTTATAGTGAACAGCACACAGACTTTACATAGTGTGCATCATAGCATATAAATGCACACACAAGTTCTGCATTCAAAGTGTTATTAAATCAACTGTAGAAATTTAAATTATATGTTTGAAGGAACGACAGTTGGGCTTTTTTTAAAGCATCTGAAGGTCTTATGTTATGTTCTTTCTCTGTAATTCAGTTTTATTTTCCATTGCAAGATTCATCATGTAAAGAAGAGATAGTTTCATCATATGCTTCTTTATTCCATAGAAACATATAGTTAACCCTAACTGGACAGTTTCATTAAATTTTGCAGTAAATTATTAAATAATTCTTAAGTGTCAGTCAAAAATTGGCATTAGCATAGATGGTGTTTTGTCTTCTGTCACATACAGCATTTTGTCCTATTTTGATTCAGTGAAGTTAAATATTGTACTACATCATCATATTATGTGGCTTGCATGGTCTCTTATACCTGTACAACACTTAAGGCCAATTTACTAAGACGGTTCCAAAGTAGAGTTCACCTGACCTGCATGTTTTTCAGCTGTGGGGGGAAACCAGAGCAGCGGGAGGAAACCTCAGCAGTGCAGAGATGCACACATTAAAAACGTTACTCCACAGCAGAAACCAACATTCAATGTGTTTTTAGTTCTTCAAAATATAGGAAATAGATGGATACAGTCATATTACTTACCAATTAACAAACAGAAACAGAAATACTGCACAACAGTTTTCAATCGAATAGAATAGAATAGCTTTATTGTCATCATATATGGGGGCTGGACGAAAAACAAATAGCTGCCACTGGATGGTGCACTGATAACAAGCTAAATGAAATACCAACAATAAATAATTAAATCAAATGTACATATAAAAAAAGACTGTATTAAGAATTGCAACATAAGCAAAAGAGGCAAGATATATACAATTCAGTGTGGGAGGTCAATGAAATCAAATAAAAACTGATAAAATAGAATAAATATCAGCAGGACATTGCATGTAAGCAGCATTAGAACCAATAAAAGTGACGTAGTCATGGTAAAAACAACACTATTTGGAGTAACATTGCAGTAGTAGTAGAAGCGTCAACAGCAGTTAGTTGTTGCTCTAGAAGTAGACCTGCTAAAGAAATGCATAGCACACTATCTGACTGCTGCTGCTGTCAGTTTAAGTCCGCTTATTTATTCAGTCACTACTTTAGTTTTTATACACTTTTGTACATTATGTCATTTGGTTAAGGAGGATGAGAAAAATAAGAATTTCATTGAACAGTGTAAATGCCTAGTTTCTGTGCACGTGACAATAAAGCTCTTGAATCTTGAATATTTGTATTAGCAGTTGTGGCATAAACAGGAACCTTTTCAAAAGTCCAATCTATATGTCACAATTCAATTATTTAGTTCTCCTATTTATTTGTTTGACTCCTGTCAGTATAACAATGATCGATTGCATCAATGACTTAAATTTAGTCCTTTATTAGTTTAAATACAGTAATATCATGAACATTTAGATTTCAGATTGTACCTTTGTACCTTTAACTCCAGTCAGATATGTAGAAGGGGAACACAGCAGTGACAAGTTAAAATTTCAGGCAAACCACTTAACCCTCGTGTCGTCCTGTGGGTCAAAATTGACTTGGTTTAAAGTTTGAAAATGTGGGGAAAAAAAATATTTCCATAGTGAAACTTCTGATGTCCACATTTTCAACATTTCTGGGAAATCTTTGAACATTTTTGGTGGAAAAAAGAAATGTTAAAAATGTTTATTAAGAACATTCACATAAAAATCAACCAAAATCCAGCGATCAAACTTTTAATGGAAACTTTTAAGGAAATTATTGGAATTTTCTTCCTGAAGGTTTTGCAAATTTTCAGAAATTTGGGGAATTTTTTTGCTGAATTTTGGTATTTTTTTTCAGACAAGGAAACAATATTTTTTGGTGCCCGTAAATGAGGACAACAGGAGAGTTAAAACAATGCACACATGTCCATGGCATAATTAAATCACATTACAAGCAAATGCAAAGTTAACATCTAGCATGCAATCGCTTAAAAAGGTCCACTCTGGAGTAGCAGACCTGGTCACACCTGAAGCTCAGCAAACAAAGCAGATTCCTACTAAATCCGCCCCGCAGCCCTTCATTATGATCTCACCACGCCATTCAAAGGAACTACATCTGTATGAATTAGTGTTCAAATGCTTTAAACATCTTTGAAATTAAAAGTCTCGTCAAATTCCCTTGGAGTGACCTTGTACGGCGAAAATGAATAAGCCCAGTGAGCGTTGTGTTATGAGGGTGCAGGCAGGGCAGCGGGACCACCACAGATCACCACGGCTGCCTTCAAACACCGACTCTTAAGACGCTCTATTTATCCAGCACTGAAGCTACATCGTAAACTTTTTTTTCTCCTCCTCCTCGCTCTTTTTTTTCCCTTTTTAAAAAAAAAAAAATTTTTGCAATAGTTTAAAATTTATCCTTGAGACTAAATAGAGCAGCTTTAAATACATGCATGGATTTAATTTGAATTAGGGCCATTGCAGTGTGATTTTGTTTTGTGTGAATAGCAGAGGAACATTCATTGTGTTTGGTTTCTGGAATATTCTCTCTGCCTCACATCAGGTAGCAGAGAGAGATGGGCTGTGCGTGTGTGTGTGCGTGTGTGTGTGTGTGTGTGTGTGTGTGTGTGTGTGTGTGTGTGTGTGTGTGTGTGTGTGTGTGTGTGTGTGTGAGTGTGTGTGTGAGTGTGAGCACGCGTTTATGTATGTGTGCTTTGTATGCATGTGTATTTGTGTGTATGTGAGCGTATGTGTGTCCATGAGCAAGCGTGCGTGTGTGTGTGTGTGTGTGTGTGTGTGTGTGTGTGTGTGTGTGTGTGTGTGTGTGTGTGTGTGTGTGTGTGTGTGTGTTTGTGTGTGTGTGTGCAGGCGCATGTGTGCGAGGCTGCTGCCATGCCTACGAGATGGGGGATGGTAGCAGCACAGCCAGCTATTTTTCTTTCTTTCTCTCCTGAACATCAAGTTTGGTCTCCCATCAGCCTCGCCCTCTACAGAAAATGGTTGTTGGTAAAAGATGTGGTGCAGACATCTATTGATAAACCAATATATTACCTGCACGATTATTGATTAACTCCATATGGCTCAGTCGTTAATTGATCAATGAAGATATAATGACAAAAATATGGTACATAAGGAGTCAAGCGGCATAAACACAGATGCTAGTGAGGATGCTAGATGCTAACTGATACATACTGAAAGAATGTTAATTGAGTAATATAGGAAAAAAATCTTTAGTAAAATATGCTATAGGCAGATTTTAACTGGCAAAGTTCTAGATCACACAGAAAAACTAATGCTGTTTCATTCTTAATGAACAGAACTCAAATGTTTAAAATCAGAAACACAGATTTTTAAGACATTAATTGGTCTAAGTCTGTAGACATGCTATCTCAAACAACCTGATTTGTAAAATGTAGGCAAGAAAATGCAGCGAACTGCTTCTTAATTTCTTCCTTGTTTTTTATGGTTAGACAGCAGCACACCAGAAGGTGATTGGTTGTGAAGATGGGACTGTTTTTGGACATTGTTAAAATAGTGAAGAACAGTAGTTTGATGCCAATAAATAAACACAACCACAAACTTTCTGGATTCTGACTAGAATCTCGGCAGCTGCTGACACTGCTGAAGTGATTAGATGAAAACAGTCCTTACTTTTTTTATGAGCAGACACTTCATGCTGATTGGTTCTGAAGAAGGAAGTGCATTTGTTAAAAGAAAAAAAAACTGGCATTGATAAAATTGTGCAAACACTAAACCTGCTAACACTATTTGATACCAATAAGTGAAGAAAAATGGACTGGAATCTCATCAGCTGCTGACACTGTTGGAATTAACACATGAAAACGGCAACATTGGCAGTGTTTACACTCATCACTGTACCAGTATTTGTGTAATTCCATCCCCATCAGAGTTAATTTAACACTTTCAGATAGTTTTGAACAGCCTCCAAGCCATATCCACTCTGAGTGCATAATCAACACTCAGGATAATAGTCACTGAACAATCAACATTTATGAAAACTGGTAAATTTCCTGTGTGGAAGGGAAACACTAGGAGGGGTGTATCTGCTACTATGGGCACAACAGTTTTCTCATTTTTGTGTGTGTGTGAAAAAAGTTTTGCACCTGAGTTGTGATGCCGTGCCATAGTGCAAGCAAGTTAATGAGCTGGCTGGTCCAGGCAAACTGAACCTGAAATCCCTTCAGCAAATGTTTGCCACATTTTGGTGCAAACCACCGGAGCTCTGTGTATCCGGACGCAGCAAAGCCCCCCACAGATAGGCCCATTTGTATTTATTTTTGCTGCTCTTTCAAATCACTTTATTCTCATAAAGACTGTCCTCTAGCTCGCTAATGCTTGCAGGTTGGGTAATTAGGATCCTGCACATTGTGCACTTTGGCAGCCATTGGGGCTAACCTCCACACGACCTCTGTCTGTGGAATGTTGGCCGCCATTCGTGCTGACGTCTAGCTCACCAACCGCTGGCCGGCTCCGCCGCCGCCACACCAGGAGACGACCGAGGGGCATTTTGTCGGCACTTGGCAGTTGGCGCAGCTTCCTCGCTAAGAAAACATACCCAAAACATCTGCAGCAGAGTGAGCAGAGAGAGGAGAGGGGAAGGAGGTTGAAGGGGGAGGAGGGATGGTGGTTAGAGGGATGGGGAGATGTGGTGGTGGTGGTGGTGGTGGTGGGGTGCGGGGGGCAGAGATGTGGGGGCGGCAGGCAGCAGAAGTACGTCTGCGCTGCAAATCTGACGAGGACTTTTGAAAGGCTAAATCCCAAAGAGAGCGCTGCTGCCTCGGCTTGCTTCACTACAAACAGCCAGAGCTGAGACAGGCTGGGGCTTTTTCACTGGAGGTGCTCCACGAGAGAGAAGAAAAAATAATTATAATGATAACCTCTGTATGCGATACCTGACAAATGTTGCAGATGGAAAATACTTACAATGCAAAAAGTGCAGGAATATTTCATATGTAAAGTGTCAGTGTTATTATTTGGCGTGTTTTCACGGTGTAAATGTTGCCTTGGCTTCAGCATTTCATGGAGAGGTGTTCATTGAAGGTTGCAGTTTGTGTGTGTGTGTGTGTGTGTGTGTGTGTGTGTGTGTGTGTGTGTGTGTGTGTGTGTGTGTGTGTGTGTGTGTGTGTGTGTGTGTGTGTGTGTGTGTGTGTGTGCATGGCTTTCTTTTTTTGCTCCACTATTTCCACAATTTTTACACCACTGTCATGGTGTGTTTGGGGGTGGAGAATAACATTCAGTTAGAAAAAAAAAATCTCATTTACAATTAGGGGGTGTGTTTTCACATTGCATCTCTTATCATCTCCTTTATGAATATTATTTTTGTGTTTGTGAGTATCTCCTTATTGAGGCAAGAAGTACAAACTGTCATGAATATGATTAGGTCCAAACCACACAGAACACCACCTATAATTGCCTCGTATTCAAAGGTGGCTGACAAGCCAAAGTCTTCAGCGTTTAGTTTGACAGAGACAGAATAGGACTGAGTCTTGTCTGTGAACAATTCAGTCCTGTAGCATTGCCGGTTTACAATCTGTGTGACTGCTAATCCCATTGGAATAGTGGAGGTAATCTACACATGAAGGTGGTGGGATCTCTCTCTGGAGATCCTGTCCAGATTCTGTTTACATGTTGCAAGCTCAGAAAATGGGATTGGATCATATCCATTCCTTCACTCAGCTAAAGAGAAAATATCGGAATCACTAGTGTTGAGCTCACTTTTCACCTTCACCTATACAGTGCATGCATGATCTGAAAAACAGTATTGTCTGAATTCTCTGCTCTTCCTGCATGTTGTGTACATGTGCAGGCTCAGTGCAGTGAGTATTGTTTTTCCTGAGTAAATACAACCCTGTTGGAGGCATGAATCATACTCTGCATTGCCGGGCAACATGATTCATCAGACCTCTGTCATTTTGTCCTGAAACACAGTCTCTAAAACCAAATGGGTCACATTTGCAGACATTTTGAATGACAAAAAACTAATTTACAAAACCAAATTGAGGGTTAAAGGTCACTGAGAGAAAACATTTACTTCATTTTGCTCCTGTGCCATTACGTCTGCTTATTCTTCTAATGCTACAAACATGTTTTCACCCACTCTGTTCATTTACAGTGAAACTTGTTTGCAGCCACTCTGTTCAATTTACATGAAACATGAAATCGTTCCCTGCTTGCTGGATGACGGAATCCAACTGAATCTGTTCCAGTGGTTCAGTGTTTACTCTCCATCGCCTACAGACTCCTCTGTGTAGCTCAGGCACACCGATAGATGGAGCTGTGGGTTTGAGGAGGAATTAAAGGAGGAGGTGGAGGTGGAGAAGGGAGGAAGAAGGCGGGGGTGACTTTCTCAACATTTGAAGTTGAGACAGAAGTGTGGAAAAGCCAGTGTTTCTAAATCTACGGGGCAACTCATTAGCAGCACTGTACCCACTGATGTCTCTGCGTTCGAAACTGCGTGTGTTTACATTTGCTGTAGTGAAATGGAAGCTTTTGTGCATCACAGACCATCACCGCGTGTCCCCGAAGACTGTGTCACCATTAACTTAATGATGGCTTCTTGATGATTCCGGGGGAAAATAAGTGTTTTTCTTAGGTAGTGGTCACTTTACTTAAAGGGATGGGGAGACGTCTCAAGAAACACTCTTGGGACCACTGTGTTAGTGCGCCAGGATGTTTGTGCGCCTTATTTGCAGCACGTGTTGGCGTGCATGCGCGTGCGCTCGTGTGTGTTTGTGTGTGAGTGTGTGTCTGTCAGGTTTCCTGCTGCGCGGTGCGGCTGGGAGCCCTAGCGAGGGTAAAATTCCATTCTCTCGGTGGAGCAGCATTCTGCATGAGCCAATTCCCAGGAGACACTGCTCTGCATGTCCTCCAGACAGCCAAGCTGAGGCACAGGCTCAGGCTCGCTTATTAACTGACCTGAGGGGGGCGGTGGAGGAGGGAAGGAGGGAGGGAGGGAGGGAGGGAGGGAGGGAGGGAGTGTTGGGGGGGGCAGAGATGGAGAATGGTGGAGGAGGAGGAGGAGGAAGAGAAGGGGAGGGGAGGGGGGGTGAGCCCAGGGAGGCAGGAGGAGGAGGCGGTGGGTGCGGAGGGAGAGGGGGAGGTGGTGTTGGGAATTATGGGTTTGTGTGTGCATGTGTGTGTGCGTGGGAGTGTGCGTGCGTCTGAGTGTGATCAGGGGTGATGGGTTGTGGGGATACGAGCGTGCGTGTGTGTGTGTGTGTGTGTGTGTGTGTGTGTGTGTGTGTGTGTGTGTGTGTGTGTGTGTGTGTCTGTGTGTGTGTGTGTCAGAGGCAGAACTGGTTGAAAATATTAACTCTTTGCTCGCTGAGCTGCTTCGCTGCAAAAATTGAGCATAAGACAAGAAGAGTGTGGAGGTCTAACAAGCTGCGCTGTGTGTTTGTATCCTTGTATTTAACACAAGGACATATTAGCACCTTGTTAAAAGGGCCTGCAGGTATTGCAAAAGGCTGGCTAATCACTTTAAATGTGTAGTTTGACATTCTCTGCACTGGTAACTATTTCATTTTAATCAGCCGTGCCTGTTGTCTTCACCGTTTTCTTTAGTTTTTGGTAGCAATAGGCTCCGTAATGGTCTCATGTCATGTCATTTCAGCAGCAGAACTCAGGATATTGGTGCAAATATGATTTAATCCTCCACCTATGCACACACAGGATTTTTTTCTGAAATAGAACTAAAAGCATCTCCTCCCTGTATTAATCTATTTACACTAATTTGTCTTCCCTGTGTGCAAATATTAGTTTGTAGTTTTGTGTGTCTTTCTATAATTGCTTGACACAACTGTAAGACTCATTTGTCACCAGTATGAGGAAATAGCATAATTGAAAAGTGCTTTTCAATTACAATTTGTTTAACTTAAATAATGAAATAAAATATGCTGCTTTAAAGTTTTACTTTTTTTTTTTTAAATATTATTATTCCATCCAGCAGCGAAGAGGAAAGAGAGAGAGAAAAAAAAATCACTCACGGCAAAATGCAAATGAGCCTGGAAGCTATTACGATGCTAATGAGATTCCACCATAGAAGTTGCTGCTCCGGCATCCGGGGTATATTTCATCCATATTTGGAAAACAGTTGTGTGCTGAAAATAGGGGACACACTTCCCAGTGTTCACAGACGAGTTTGTAAGTTTTCACTTTCAGCGGGGTCCATGAACAGCTTGAATCTGGTCAGAGTTAGAGACAAGGATTTTCTTAGGTAGTGTTACTTAGCAGGTTATAGTGTTTTATTTTGTGTTTCACTGTGAATTCTATTTTTAGCAGTTCTTTTGTCTCATCGGTGCTTGTCAATCACCAGTCAGCCCCTTTTATTAACACCACAATCAGACTCTTCCTCCCGGCTCCAAAATACTCACAAACATTCTGCATGTTGGCACATGTTTCTCTCTCAAAAAAGGCAAATGAGTGTGATTGTTTACACCAGCAGCAGCTACATCAAACACAGCCACAACTTTACATTTTCACGCTCTGCTGTGAAACAGGATAAGACATGTTCCGGGTTCTTCCGAACAGGAGCAGCATCGGTGCGTTCAGGTGCAAAACCTGTAGCGCAGCTGCGAGGGTGTGTAGTTTGTGCGTTAAAGGCAGGTAGGTAGGTAGGGAGATAGGGTACGTTACCATAGTAACACCAAGAGGGAACCCAGCAGAAGCAGAGTGTCTATATGTGTCCTGACCCATTTCCATTCTCATCCACAAGTGTTTTGTCTCCCTCACCTTGCTGTTTCACAACTAAAAGCACCTCTCCTTCTTCATCCTTGATGCATTTGCTGTATTTAACAAATGGTCGAGGGTTGAAAGATTCACAAAACGCGCCGGATACAACACAACAAACTCTCAAGGTACATTTGGTTACGTATTCAGTTCAGTTCAATTGAATTCAATTCAACTTTGTTGTCCCTGAGGGTAAAAAAGCCCGCTATGAGCAGGAACAAAATAAAAAATACACAAAAAATATGGAACAGAGAAGTCATATATTAACAGCGTTTTCATCTATTGAACAGCACTGAAATATGTCCTCCTGCACAAACAGAACACAGACTTAAGCTAATTAATGGCTTGGAAAATAAAAGAGTCCCTCACACTTACTTTTGCCAGTCAGTGAACTAAACCTCCTGCAGAAAGGAGAAAAACCACAAATGTGGCGATTAAGGTCAGAACAAATTACACTCTTACCTCTGAATTATAATGATCCTTGTGGTCAATTCAGTACAAAAGACCATCAGTGATTACTTGTAGAGCAGCAGTAATTAGTTAAGCAAAATTCTTAATATCATGAATTGTTGCACAAGACAATAAATACAAAAAAAAACAAAACACAGAAACTCAGAGACTCATTAATTTATTTCACATTGAGTTTAGAGTATGGTTGGTTAGCAACTGATTCAAAGCTCCATTTACACCTGCTGTTAGCATGTAGCCAGTGTCCAGATTAGGACATCTGATTGACCTCTGGGATTTAAATACATTCTCATTGTCTTGATTGTGTTTGGACATGGCTTCTACCTGAAGTTTGTGCCAGACTTGCGTGAGGAAGAGGTGGAGTCAGATGACATTTCGGCTTGTGGGACTGAGGTTTTTTCTTCTGAATGTGATTGCACTGTACTGAGTTAATTTACACCTGGTCCAGATCACATTCTGATGCACCTGCATTTACCTGTTGTACTTTTCTTTTACCCAGATTCGTTATGCAGATACAGGTTGTGTGTTCATACCAGCTAGATGAGGTATACAAGTTGGAAGTCAGTCATATTATCATGAGTTTCAAACATTAGTGGATCATCCTAAATAATTAAAGACTCCACTCCAGTGTTAATTAGGTTTTTTACCTTGTTAACATGTCATACATATTGTGTTTTTTCTATGCCAAAAGACATGTCATGGGCAAAATAAGCAGTCTGAAAAACACAGATTCAGGAAGAAGAAATATCAGGACCCAATTCTTTCACCTTACGGACCGGAGCTTTCCGTGTCATTACTCCTTTTCTGAATCGGTTTCCGGTTACCATATATGGCTGAAATAGTCCAGTAATAATCTAGTTTTACAGTGTCTCGTGAGCTGGTGTGCTCGAGACATAAGTGGAAAAAGAGAAACTACAGAGATTTGTGCATTCTAGATAAAGCAACAGTGCAGTTACATCTATTTTAAATCACAAATGGATTAGTTTTGATGCAAAACACTTCTAAATATGTAGCTTTGATACGCAGGGATGAGTTTTTAGAGGTTAAATCAAAGGTTGCCGTTATATTACATCCTAAATCTGATGCAAAAAAGCTGAAATGTGTTAGTGTGTCATGTGCAAATCCCTTCTTTGCAATTTGCCCATCCTGTCTGTGGCTCTCAGCCCCAAACCCACTGGTTCCTACTGACGACTTCAGATTTTACACACTGGATTTAAAGGCTTAATCATGTCCAAAAACAGCTGTTGTTAATAGCAAATGATGCTCAAATAGGAGAAAGTCATGCTTCTTGTCGGGGACTATCTTTGGCTGTGAAAAGACCACATTGAGAATTGCAGCAGCAGGACAGAACATGTGATGCAGAAAAATCTACAGTGTTGGTGTTAATGAAGGAACATGTCGCCCAGTGTGACAGTGTGCAACTCTAACAAATTATGATCACTGATTTGCAGCAGTAGGAACACGTAATATCATCTGATGTAAGAAAGAAACATGCATTTTTCTCGTCTTGAAGTCCCTATGTTTAAGAATAATTTTTAAAAATATATTTAAGATGTTTTATTTATTTATTTAAATGCAATATTAGACAGGCTGTCTCTTTGTGCCGTTGATATATTTTATAAGTAATGCCACTGTAGTCAGTAATATCATTTAATTATTGACTCTAAATGGGATTTGAAGGCAATATTAATAACAGTAACAAACATATCTGTTAGTGCATGATGACAGTTGTACCCGACACCCTCTTTAAAGTGATTTCAAATTCAAATGGTGTTGAATGCAGTTTGTTTTGTGATATTTTCCGTGGATTTTCAAGAACATCTGGAAGTAAAGACACCGTGGGCTGGAAATGATAATGTGCTGTTTTCATGAGAGAGACACTCTGCTGTACACCACATTGTAGCTGGACCAAGCCTCACGTGTAGGTTGTTTTTACAATCATCTGCACAATACAACCGAGTTAATAGTGAAATCTGTTAAATGAGCTGTTCACTTCAATGTACTGTGTTGCAGCCACACTCAAGTGGTAAGCGCTTTAGGCGAGAAACCAAATCCTGTTAGAAATGTCAATTGAAAAGGTCTTGAGATATTAAAAATGTAGTTTTTAATTAAAGGTTTATTAATAGATTTTTCAAACTTTTTTTTTAATTACCCGACCGGATGCCTGAGGCATTTGGATTACAACTTTTATCTCACTCGATTCAGACTGCCTCTCCCCATTCAGCCATTTTGGATTAAAAGTCAGACTTCATAAATGCTGTTCATTAATTCCCAGTGTGGGCAGTTAATGTGAGATTCGGTTGCAACGTTACAGCTGGTCTGAGTGTCTGTTTATTTTTAGATTCTTGTGGCTACTTTGCAGCCCAGGCCTAATCTGTCACAGAGGAGAACATGGAGGAAATCTTAATCAGTGTGCCAAAAAAGATTGTCAGTGCACTCTGGTGTGTCTCGTCTGCAAATTCAACATGTTAGTAACACATACTGTCACAGTAAATGATATTATTGACATGTGTTGCTTGGATTATACTGTGGAAATGCTGAAATAAATAACAGCCAGTCAGTCTACTATACATTATGCTATTTGCATACAGAATTGGTACCATGTAAAGCATCCGTGTCTTAATTTGCAAACTAGTTATGTTGTGAATAATAAACAACAATTTAGGAATTTTAAACATTCAGATGTTCTGAAATAGATATTTGCTGATTTATGACTGATGTATCCATATTCATTCAGTAATAATTGCACAAGCAAGACAGCCATATCTAAATAAGTCATTCACAATCTGAGGATCCATAATCTGGATTAAACAGTTCCACCATGATTAAAAATCCATACATGCATGTACAACAGATTCATGCATGTTCTCTGAGGGTATTCTGGGATATTTAGGATATCAATAACTCAAGGACAACAGAGCGGCGATGATTAATTAATTAATTTTTGCTCCGCCCAAGGAACAGTGGAGTTATGTGATGATCGGCATACGTTTGTCTGTCTGTCTGTTAATAACATTACTCAAACTCGAGTTACTGAATTTGGATGATATTTTCAGTGAAGGTCAGAAATGACACAAGGACCACCTGATTAGATTTTGGCAGTGATGCGGCTTATAGTCTGGATTCCCGAATTTGTTAAAGATTTCTGTATCATTGCGAGACAGAGGCACGGCGTCACTGTAACTATGACAACAAATGAACACTATGTCAGCTGCCTGCTGACGATCACATGATTGTGATCCTACTACAAATCCATTGCTGCAGACTCATCGGGACTTATCCATTGAAAATTACACAAGGAACAATTGATTAAATTGTTGGGGTGTTTCTGAGTCCTATCAGTTCCTGCCATCCGCTACATATTTAGGTCAGACGATTCGGTATCCATGCATAACTTACACATGCATAACACACACCTGTGCTCAGCGCAAAGGTCATTTTGTTTGTGGGTACATCTATATTAAATGGCCACATTCTATGGTGCCGTGATTTCTGCCACGATTTTTTTCAAGGTTTCTGCCGTCAGAAATGATACAGTGACTAAGCAGCCTTGGCGGAGTGCCCTCTGAGTGCATTTCTTGTTGACTATTAAATTAATCTGAAAGTGTTTAGATAATTGGTTTGAGTATTTTTTAAAGCAAAAAAAAACCTAATTCTCTAATTCTGGCCACTAAAACATGAATATTTTCGTGTTTATTTCCTCTTCTGTGACAGTAAACTGAAAACAGGACATATGCACTGGTCGAAATTTTTCACCTTTTTTCCGTTATGTTATAGACCAAACATCTAATTGACTAATGGAACAAATAATCAATTTACAGGAGAAGAGGAAGCATGGCAGGCAAGGAAAGGGGTAAAAAAACAAAACCACAATACTACAAACAAACCAAAAATACTTCCCAGTCGACCTGGTGGCAGCAATATTTGGGTCTTATCATGATAACTTGCAGTTTTGAGTTTTTGTAACACTTTGCATGATCTACTAGAGTAGCTGATCTCCTGAGCAAACCTAGTTCTACTTATTCTGCAGCTGCTTTATGGTGGAAACACAATGTGTACACTTATTGTGCAAAACGTTCTGCGTGTGGAAAATGTAGCTCAAATACATTTATCATTATCACGCTCACATGCTGCATATTCCTACATTTGAAATTAAGCACAGTTTTAGAAAATAACACAAATGATGTATTATTTCGGCATAAGAGCACTAGTTGGATGCCGAAGGTGACCAAGTGCATATACGAGAAGGAGGTGGGCAAGTAGGGTGGAGGTGGAGGGAATAAAGCAAATTTTAGCTCCAGGTGACAAGCCCAGCATTCTGTGTTTAAAAGCTCATGAATCATTGTTGCATCTAATCAACACACAGCAGTGCCAAAGTTTAAACACCTGTTTAGAAGCTTAGATTTTTATTATTTTACACCATCAGGCAGGTGTCTGATCGTCCCCTGTTCATTCCACAGCACAACAATGAGCCCGAACATACAACTAGAGTCGTAAGGATCTGTCCTCAGCCTCAAGAAGAGCAAGAAGTGTTGTAGCAGATATTATGGCCCCCCAGAGCCCTGATCTCAATATCATGGAGTCAGTGTGGAATTGCATTGAGAGATAGAACACAATAAAGCAGAAGAACAGCAGCAAGTCTCCAAAATGCTACTAAGTACCTTTAAACATTGCAAATGTACCTTTTCTATTGGTGTTGTTTAAAGGTAAAGGATGCTCACACTAAATGTAATCTTTAAGCCCAAATAGGCAGAAGGCAAATACAAATAACAAAAATTTAGCAAAATTTGAAAATATACACCCTCCTCTTGTAGCTACTGTCTCCTCTTCTAGTCCCTTCCACCACATGTATGCCTCCCTCTGACTTGCAGAGATAGTCAAGCTAAAAAACAGCATTGATTTGTGTCGTGCAGACTTCATTACTTTTTCTCATCTAATTAGTGAAAAGCCCTGTGATTGGCTGAGAGCTCCCGTTATGAGGTAGATCTTTAAAAGCTTTAAAACAGGAGTCAGGAGGAGATATAGATTGAACTTTGAATTACATTATGCTTTTTTATAGACACAGAAACCATAGCTTGCCTACCATAGCTTTATTTGTTCCCGATTGACATATAATAACTATTCATGACATTTTGTTTTTGTTTCATAAAAATCACATCCTAAACAACTAAGCTGCATTCTCATTTACATTCTGAATTATATATATTTTTCCCCCGAAAGGGTAAAGCTATGACATAGCAGGAAACGCCTCCAGTTTTTTAAAAGAGTCTTGACGTCCACGTCAGAAGGTGAAGGCATCAGTCTGCAGCTGGTCTGACTCACTGGATGTAGGATGCAGCTATATAGTTGCCATCGGCGTTGTCCTCTCCTTCTGCTATCCGTGTGTCACTGTTTTCTTTGCAACGGGATACAACAACGACATCCGTGCAGCAAGCTACCGCGCTGAAAATGTCAAGTTTTGCCGAGGATTTGGATGGCGCAGTAAAGCAGTCCTGTCGGTCTACTCGGTGGATTATTTCTTGTTGTAATCACAATCTTCATCTCCCTTCATGCAAATGTGCCACCACAACAATTCCACCCGTTACTGTTTTGATGGAAGTCGCATCCTTCACTTAGCTCCGCCCAAGTCAGTTGTGATTGGTTTAAAGAAATACACAGCAGCCAGATCTGTAGGAATGATAATGTTGTGCAGTCAGACCATTCTACGCTACAGAAGCAAGACTGGAACATTCAAAATATGAAAGTTATTGTCTCACGTGGGACCATTATTCTTAGATGTTAGATTCTTTTCACTTGTTGTTTGCTTTCACTTTTTGTTTGGTTGGGTTCAGGCACCAAAACTACACAGGCAGGTTCAGTAAGATGTCATGATCTGGGTCAATTACGAGCCGTTCACACCATGTTTGAGGGTTACTAAGGCGACACACTAATATATGATTTGATGATTGAAACAGAGTGACAGCAAGGCAGTACAATACCTGGGGAAAAAAATATTGACTACAAACGTATTTGTGATACGTCCAGGAGGTTTCCTTTAAACCGTAATCCAAAATGCCGTTTAGTTGTATAGAAACATGACTTTTGTGAGACCAGACTGTGTCTTTAGCACATGTACTGTATTCTAATATGCAAAAACTATAGTTTCATCACTCGTTAGTGCACAATGTCTGCCACAAATTTACCACTAGATGGCATCAAAATCAGAAATTTTCAAACCCTATATAAGGTGTTTTTGTTCTGGTTTTTTTTGTTTGTTTTTTAATCTTGTACTTCAGTCAACCACTCTGAAAATAGTCCATGTTTCAGGTTCAGACAGATGTTGTGACACATATTATGCCACTTAACTAACCAGGAACTAAGGTTCTGTCATTAGCAGTTGTGACCGAAGGCAACCCAGTTAATGCAATATTTTAAGATCATGCTCCACATAAAATGTACTGTTTACTTGTAAATCCTCAGCAGCTGTTTGCTTTTAGAAGTTACTGCGAGGCTTCACAGCTTTAATTCTTAGAGTTCAGACAGAGTATGACTCAGGACTGGAGCTTTATTCAGACCCATCTGAGATCTGTTGCCTATTTTTAATTTCACATTTTCTTGTTTTAATGTAAGCTAAGACATTTCCCCAAACCGTGTTTTTTTTTGTATTGACATCTCACGATACTGCTAACGATGAAGATGTTTGACCCAAAGCTGCGATGGACTCGTATCTCTTTTCCAGTCAGAACATAACCAAAAGCACTGTTTGCAATCAATACTGCACGTCTGTCAACGGGCGGTGTTGTTATTCTAGTCAATATATTAGGCGCATGTATTCAGATCAGGCTGAATTTTTCCATGCATTCAAACCCACCTGAACACTGCACTTTACTCTAGAGCTCAACCAGCGCCGGCATGCTGGAAACATTGAGTTAACCCTCTTGTTGTCCTCATTTACTGGCACCAAAAATATTATTTCCTTGTCTGAAAAAAATCAAAAAAAATTCAGCAAAAAAATTCCCTAAATTTCTGAAAATTTGCAAAACCCTCAGGAAGAAAATTCCAATAATTCCTTAAAAGTTTCCCTTGAAAGTTTTATTTTTAAAAAAATCCACCAAATTTGGCAAGAAAATTCTTGTAAATATTTTCAAAAAATGGGTAAAAAACTTCCAAAAAAAATCCTAAAAGTGATTACGTATAAATCAGTAACACTTCTAATATTTTCTTTAAGAACATTCACAAAAAAATCTGCCAAAATCCAGTGAATTTCGCTGGATTTTGGCTGATTTTTTTTGTGTGAATGTTCTTAAAGAAACATTTCTAACATTTCTTTTTTTCCACCAAAAAATGTTCAAAAAATTTCCCAAAAATGTTGAAAATGTGGACATCAAAAGTTTCACTGTGAAAACACATATTTTTTCCACATTTTCAAACTTTAAAACGGGTCAGTTTTGACCCGCAGGACGACACCGGGGTTAAAATGCACATCTCTCTATAGAGTCTTGCTTTTTCCCCACTGACTGCATTTCAACAGAAGCAGCGGATATAGAGCCTTGTGGTTACAGTATATATGTAAACTAAAACAATGCACTTCTTTAGACAGAAAAACACACGCACACACGCACATGCACGCAGAGATCTTACTTGAACTTTGCAAGAGCGCAAAACTGAGTGTAGGTCTTGAGGGAACAGGAAACGACTTCCCTCCCTCCCTCCCTCCCCACCCCTCCTGCCCATCGTTCCTCCCCCTCCTCCCCTCCTCCTCCCTTTCCTCCCTCCTCCCTCCTCCAGCACCACGCTATAGCAGCGAACTAGGCAGGCCAACTTGCAGAGTGCAGCTCAGCCTCGACAGCGGCTGCTTCCAACTGGGGGTCTTCGGAGAGCATCGCACTCCCATGTGCGCTGCCGTGCCCGCTGGATGTTGAAATCGCGCCGTGCGCCTCGCCAGGAGCCACCATGTCCAACCCAACCCACGACCCGTTCTACTCCTCTCCGTTCGGACCCTTCTACAGGAGACACTCGCCCTACATGGTCCAGCCCGAGTATCGGATCTACGAGATGAACAAGCGGCTGCAGGCGCGCACAGAGGTGAGCCGAGCGGACGCAGCCGCCACACGGTCCCGTTTCGCTCGAGGTACCGGGAGCGGGGCTGGAGGTGGGGGGGTCCGGTGCGGGAAGGAGGGAAGGGATGCATGGGAGGAGGGGGAGGAAGGCTTAGAGGAGAAAGATGAGCCGTGAAGGTCCGTCAATCAGGAGATGTGGATGTGATGCCAAAGTGCCAAACATTCCTGAGGTGAAAGTAAACAGGCTCCGGTGTGCAGTGATCGCTGCTGGAAACACTATCCTAAGAAGTCGCAGCTGGTAGTGATGAGTGTTAAAATTCACATTTTAAGTTGGGGAAAATGCTGATTTGTGGAGGAGCTGCGTTCACGTGGCCAGTTAACCTGCTTAAAAAAATCACGACTGAAGTGTCACCTGAAGTACGATTGACTTGTTGTAATGTTAATAGTTAAAAACCAGGTAAACCACACAGCACACATATGAAATCACCGGTTTAATGATTTAAACCAGGATGTTGAGGACTAGACACCACTTAACACTATACTTCTAAAGATTTTTAAATGTGACATTTTCATAAAAGAAAGTTTTTTTCATAATTTTAACAAAGTGTGGGCTTTAAAAACTCTCAAAGAAGTCTAAAAGACTATTGAAACCAGCAGCAGACTGAGGCAAAGTAGCCTTTTCACTGCATTTTAATTAATTTGCATACATTTACATATTTCCTGTTATTTTACATATTTGCATATTGTGTTTGGTCCATGGAAAAGCTGCACCAGCTCAAGCCAAACGACAATGCACAGCTTGTCCACTGAGATCAAGACTTTCTGGTGTCACCGTTAAAGCAAAAAAAAAAAAAAAGAATTGTCATTCATCTGTGTGGATGAAAATTTCTTAATGAAAGTGGCCCTGATAGCACATTGATGCCTGCATGGGGGTGAATTAATTTCTTATCACTTTGCTGGTATTTGAAATCGCTGGGTGCATAGTGTGTGTGGCGTACAGTTTCATCCAGATTGAACCTTTGGTGATCCCGCTGTGAGCTGTACACCAGGCAGCTGCCTTCAGCATCTGTTCCATCATCACAAATGTAGAGGCTAAGTTTGCAAATAAAAAGTTTCCTCAACACGTCACATTCTCCCCGCAAAGCATCTTCAGGGAGAAGCAAAATGTAATAAAACTCATATTTTAGTGGCTTAACTGCACATTTTGAACGATAAATATTGGGGTCTAGTCACTATTTTTCAGTTGATTGATTAATTGTTGTCTCTATAGTGTGATAGAAAACAGAAAAATTGCAATCGCAAGTTCACAGATTCCACTGTGACCACGATAAATGTAACAACCAGAAAATATCCACATTTGAGCCTCTGAAATTTACCTTACTTGCTTTGGAAAAAAAATAGTGTCGGCCTGAATAATCCTCTAACAATGAATGAATAATCAGCTAATCGTTTCAGTTTTCAATATTCACTGTTTTAAACAATTTGACTTCTCTTTGCTGTGTGAAGCTTTTAGGCTTGGATTAGACCCCCCAAAAACTGAGGTGTTCTGGAGGGATGTGTCCATTAAATGGTTTCATCTGAGGGTTTTTTCGCAGTTATTTTAGACATCTGTTCGAGCCAGACTCCAGCTGAGTTACTGCAGCAGCTCGCAGAATGATGCTGACTTTCCGAGAGAGGAACTTGCAACTTTAAGCAGACCAAGGCAATGTTGCTGAGATGCAACGGCCCAGTCTGATGCATTATTCATACGGAGTGGTCCAAGCCCCAGTGGACTTCTACTCCTGTACCACACAAACCCAGACGCCGAGTGCAATCACCACGCTCACTCACACACATGCACAGTCTCACATACGTGCACACACACACACACACACACAAACACACACACGCGCAAGCACACACTGATGTTACAAGACACTTCAGTTAATGTAACATCAGACTTTTACAAAACCTAAACAAACATGCCTCTGATGATATACGTGGATGAGTTGCATGATACGAACACACAAACACACATTTTACAGACACATAGCAATTTAATCCATTACCTTCATCTCCCCCGACTCAATTATATAATTGCATAATAATATAATTAGTTTTTTGTTCCCGTTGGTGTTCATAGCATCTTCATTCTCCTCTTCATCTTTTTCTCTCTTTCTTCAGCGCCGAGAGTGTATCATACGTCTTCTCTTTAGCGACGTGGTTATTGTTTGATTAAAATGCAGGTGGTGAATATAATGAGGAAGAAGTAGTGCCTTATAGCAGGGAAATAAATGCCTCGAGTTTTGCAATTTGTTTGCATCCAGATGTGCCATACAGCTCAGTTCAGGCTTTTAACAAAATTATATAGTAATTATCCTCATGAATGCAAAACTGTAGCCATCATTTTACAAAAACCTTTGGCGTGTGGTAAAGAAAAAGAGATTGTAGAAGGGATCGGAGCTGCATACACAGCTTAGTGTCTTTGTCTGTTTTACCTTAACTAAGACAGAGAAGGGAAACTGTGCACAAAGATTACACATTCCTCATGAAGGAGCTGCGAGGCGAGGTTAGCTGCTGGTCCCTTAATGATGATGCGCGTCTGAAGGGTCATGCTGATGCTTCTTTTTATCACTGAGCTGCTGCTGCTGCTGCTGCTGCTGCTGAGCTCAGTCCAGCTCCTCGAAGACAACTTTAAAAGTCAGTGCACATTTAGAATCAAGACCGTGTCAGTATCAGCGCGGGGTCAGGCTGGTGTTGTTACAAAACAGGAAGTTTGGGATGTTTCTTCTTTTCAAAAAAAAAAACAAGAAAAAAATCTGGATTCCATTAGAATAGCTGAATTGTCCTGCTGGATATTTTCTTGAATATTTCATAAAGGTTTTGCTGCTAGCAGCTGTTGCAGATCCATATCCTCCTGAATTTAATAGCTAAACTGCTGGTTGTTATCTGATGCTTTATAGAAGTTTTTTTTTCTTTAACCCTTGTCATGACTTCACTTCTGTATTTGTGAAATATACAAAATAACTTTTTGAAATTTGGGCAATTTCTGCCTTTAAATGTGTTGTATCTTATGTTCTGATCTTCTTAAAACTCAACAGAAAAGCTTCCTTTTGCCACAAATTCAACATAATGAGGATAAATTGAAGAAATATGAAGCATGCATTAACTAATATATTCTGCTTGCCAGACGGTCATCACAGATGAATAAATGTACAGTATGTTATCCACATGTTGACTTTGTTTGTTTGGGGGTCAGTTGTTTCACCTGCTTTGAACAAACTGTTACAAAACTTAAACAACAGAAACTCAGATTTAAGCTTCCTCCCATCAACACCAATCACTGATGTGGACCTTCATGAAAATCTGTCACTTTCTGTTGCAGATTTCTGAAACATTTTTATCAGTTTGGAATCATATTTATATGCAGTTTTTAGAAAATTTTGTTGAAAAATGACGTTAAGTGTGTGTGGCCACTGACCCTTTTTGACATGCCTTTACAAGCAGAGGCTTTCATTGTTGTTGCCTTGACAAAAAATTGTCTTTCAACACACTGAGCAAGACTGAATTAAATAATCCCAAAGAACGTATAATAGCGAGCACTTGCGCTGGATATTAGTGTGAAGTGACATTATTTAACTGGGGCTGTTGCTATATTTTGTTGATCCAGTCAGAATGATTTCAAGCTTGCAAGCAGCAGTTTTGTCAGAATTACCACCCAAGTAAAGATGCTTAATATCGTGAAAAGGACTGCCATTGTTAAGAATCAGAATAGCTCCGAGCGTACTCGCCATCATGCTTGCTGGCAGACCCGATCAGGCGAAATGACTCACTGTAGTTTGCATTCCTGCCGTTTTGAGAAGTTTTTTTTTTAATGGAGTAACTGACTAAGCCTCAGTATGACACCACCTTTTAGAAAAGTGTTGAGGGAGTCGAATGAAGTTAGCCCTCTGTTCGAAATTCTCCCATTTGTCTTATTCATGAGTGTGCTTTTGAATTTGCTTGGCTGGTGGTGCAACTGCTGCTCACACTGGCAGGCGCAGGACTCAAGGATTTGACACTTGGAGGAGACTTACTTACCTCGAGAGAAGTCTGTGTGACTGTAAGGGACATTTACAGAAAGAAGCTCGATGCAGAGAGAAACTAGCAAATTGTTAGATTTACATAGATAGATGTTGTTCTGTTTTTGTTCTTCTAAATGACTGTCTTACATGCAGCATGGTTGCATGGACTTTAATTGGTCAGTATTTGCAGTTCCTCTTCATCATTTTAAAAGTCACAGGTGTGAACTTTACGTAATGATTCTGTTCCATTATAGACAGTCAGTCAGTTCTGGTCACATTCAGTGCATTAGTCCATTATTTATTGTATACTTTTTCGCAGAATGTCAGTTCTATGTTTGTGTCCTACTACCCTCAAAATGAAAAAAAAAACATTTGACCATGAAGTGGAGCGTTAAAGAGTAATATTGTGCTGCAGCTAATGATTATTTTTATTGATCTGCAGGCTATTTTCTTGATTGAATGGCGTTTCTTCACTTGTTCTGTTCAACTAATACTACAAAACCCAACCACGTTCAGTTTATTGTCACACATGATGAAGAAAAGCAGCAAGTCTTCAGACAGATGAGGAAGTTTAAATGTTTGTCATTTTACTCGAAGAAGTTAAGTCGCAGCAATTATCAAAATAATTGCTGCATCCGTATCTGAAGATCACAGATTAATAGACTAATCCTTCCTCGGCCGCGGTGACGACGATGTCAAGGCTGCAGCTAACAATTATTTTCATTATCGATTAATCTCTCGGCTGTTGTCTCGATTAATCAGCAATGTTTTTTGGTTGATAAATTGTCAGAAAGCACTAAAAGGGGGCAGTTTTTCCACAATAACAAGTTCTTAGAGCAGAAAGTGATGTTTTTTTTAATTAATTTATTTTGACCATTTCAGCTGTGTAAAACAAGATGAAGAAAAGCAGCAGAGAAGCTAAAAAGGATCAGCTAATTATTAAAATACTATTGATTTTTGCATTTCACTAACTCTGATGATGTTTTAGTTTTTTCCTTCAGATAGATGGGGTGCCCTGGTGTTGCCTGCATTCAGTTTGTTAATAATAAAAAAAAGAAAAAAAACTCTTTAATTTTTAGATGAGACTCTTAAATGTGCAGATAGACTGTTTTGTTGGGGTTTTTTGTCTCTTCTCAGTGGCAACCTTTTCACCTGCCATGCCCTCAGAGGCTCGCATGGAAATAAGGAGGAATAAAAGCTAACGACACGGCCAGTCTTGTGTGTTTGTTTGGGATCAGCGCTCACCTTTGAACTGATAACTGTGCCGCAGCTAAAACAGTCTTGCTCCTGTGATGACTCGGGGTCTGTTTCCATCCCAACCTTATTACCTGCACCATTCATACTTATTACCTGCTCGGCTGTATTTCTGCGCCAGACTGACTGCTATCCCATTACCTTCATTTTACACAATGTGAACCTGCACTGACCTGGCAATCTAAACAGGCTTTGATGTGGATTTGATGCTATGCATACGGTGTGACCACATTGTTTCTGTGCTGTCGCTCGGGGGGCACGGGCCTCGGTGTACGGAGGCAGCTGCGATGATTTGTGGGGGAATTTGACACTTAAGCGTATGCAAATGAAGTAGCGGATTAACATTCAGAGGAGGAGCTTGGTCGACCTCAGCTGGTGTGAGGCCATTAGCATAGAGGACATTAATATTCAGCGGCAGAGAGCGGGGACACAGAATAACACTGTAAGTAAAACTACAACACAGAGGGCGAAACAGAAGGAAAACAAAAGCATTTTAATGGAGGTGCCATAATAATACCCACAGGGCTACGCTCAGAAACCTCTCCACTGACAGTGGGTCTAATGGTCACACTCTTCCTCAGCGGATAGACATGCAATCAGTAACAGTGATTGGCAGGCCATTCATTGGATTCTTGTGTCTGTTGCACATAGTTAGTCTCATTCTCATTATTCAAATGGGCCCACAGACCTGACTCATTGGCTCTGCTGTGGAACTGGACGGACTGGAGTGTTCATTATGGCAAAATCCCTTGTTCCTGTCAGGAGCAAAGTGGATCTGTTCCCATCAGCACGACGTGTCAGATTGACATGAATAGGCTTATGATGTAGAGGTCAAGTTGGCACTGAGCTGTAAGGTTCACAGAGACGGATTAAAGATGAGCAACCAGGACACCAAGAACACACCAGGATATCTCTAAGAGCGAATATCCACCTTTGCATGATTTCCATGTCACAAGACATAGAAAAAGCAATCAACGCCGTCTTTCATCGTAGATAACTTTGATTACTGCAATCATTTCATTTCAGTTTAATTCAGTTTTATTTGTATGTCAGTAATCTTGGAAAATAGTGCTCAAGGTGAGACTAGGTGAAAGGAAAGTAGCAAATTTTCACGTGAGAAGGAGAAACAAAATTTTTGTTAATTTTTTTACTAATATTGCTTCCAATTGTTTTCTGTTAATCAGCCTTTTTAAGCCAATAATCAACATATAAAAACATAAAACAGTTTGTTTATATCAGAAACTGAGTATTTGTCACATACAGCCAAAAAAGGCAAAGATTTGCATTTGTAAGAATTTGCAATTTCTTTTTTTTCTTCGTCTGATTGGATTTTAGAAAGTAAAGCTTCCAATGGCACTTTGAAAACTGTGGCATTTTTCATCATTTTTAAACATCTTAAAGAGCGAACACAAAATCTACTAATCAATAACATAATTGTAGGGTTTATTTTTGAAATAAACATAATTGTTAGTTGCAGCCCTAACCTAAAATTAGCACTAGGCAGAATGTGCCAATATTTTTTTGCATTAATCGTAGCGTGCCTTTATCATCATCTCACATGCAGAAACCTCCCAGTGTCTTGTTTGAGCTTCTATTGGAGAACAGTAGAACTCAATAAAATGTAAAAATACTTGGTAGCACAGACATTATATTGCAGTGTGTGCGTGTGAAACAGGCTGAGAGTAATTACAAGAAAGGTGTTGAACATCATGTTGCCCTTATCTGAACCGTTACTGCTGGATTTATCTACCATCAGGGAAAACAAGCCACCGTAGGCATCACTTTAAGGCTTCATATGTGTCACAAAAGACTTTTAATCACTTTTATAAATGCAGTAAACTGAACAAAAGACTGTACAATTAATTATTAGAAATTTGATGTAGTGATTCTTCTTTTATTGTCATTATTTAGATGTTTCTTCTTTCTTTGCAGGTAAAATTAGCCTCAGTGATGCTGGAAATCTTAGTTAAGTACTGATTGAACAGTGTTGATTTTAATCCCTCGGTTATTAAGTATATTGCAAATTAAAGATCATTTTTAGTTTGATAAACATTAGTTATATTCTGTGTTTTCGCTGCTTCCCACACAGCAGACAACAAAACAATGGAGAAAAGCTAAATTGCCTAAATAAGTCTGCACCATTTGTTATTTACTTGGCTTGACTGAGTAAACAACATTATTATTTATTTCTCTATCAACCGAATCTCTAATATGTGTTGTTATTATGATTCGCAGCCTTATTGACAGTGAACAGACATCTGCTTTTGTAGACTCGTAAAACGTTGCTCGAAGCTCTTACATTAAAAACAAAAACATTTTATATTTTCATAATGCTGCCAGTCACTGAAAGGACTGAATCGCATTAGCTTCTGCTTCCCTTAGTTAACTCCCCGCCAACATCCCTCTTTCTAAATTAAAGAATAATACTGCTAAAAGGTGAGCAGACGGGCTGATAGTTTTGAAGGGAAAAAGTAACCTTATCCTCAGAAAACTGTGGTCAGAGCTGAATGCCTTTTGCCTGTTTATCATTCTGTTCTTTAGAAAACTGCTGTTTGGTGTGAAATCAGTGAATAGAAACAGAAAGACATAACATTTAATTTACTGTCTTGAGGTGAATTGTCTTTCCTGTCTTTTTCTAAGTTATGGATGCTAGTAATTAATGTCTGTTTATATGGAGCACAGTGATAGATGTTTAGATAACTTGATGAATTCCCAGAGCAGAAACTGGTTTGGTCTTCTATCCTTAGTGATAATAAAAGAGACACTAGTCATTCCGGCTGCAGAAGTTCCTCTGTATTGTCATATCAACCATATATGAAGTACACAAGGTGAAATTGGACCATAGTGTGACCAATATGTGGCTGTACTTCTCATGAGCCTGCCCTGCCACTAAATTATGTGTTTAGAACAGTTATAATCAAAGTTTTTATTCTAAAAATGCACAACATCACAATGTAAATAATGTCTTTCCTGCAACTTCACTGTTTTGATTCACTCTCACCACTCCCGTACACTCTAGAAAGTGATTCCAGGGACCTTTTAGTACCACTTAAATTTAATGCACGGTTGCAAAATAAAATGTAATTAATAGATTTAGATGAACCTATTAAGTTGTTGTGTTTACAGCATAATGCTGGTAATTACTCCAACTTAATATTTTGTCTAATTTTAAACTGAAATTACTGCAGTGACTGACTTAAAGCAAGATTGAAATTGTAGTGAATTCATTCAATTTTTCAATTCAAGTGGTTTCCCCTAAAGGATCAATAAAGTATTTCTGATTCTGATTCTGAACCTGATATTTCTTCATCTTGAGTTCAGACTTTCAACACCTTAAAATTGCATTCATGCTATTAATTATTGGATAATTGGTCATTAAAAATACTATTGATTGTAGAGGAAAGACTAATTCCTCTCACAGCATAGTTTGAATATTATTGTGTAAGTAGTTGTGTAAAGTAGTTTTTGATAATATATACAAACCCACTCTTCAGCACAGGGTATAGTTAGCAGGTAGCTGGTGAACATAGTAAAGCTGGATTTTCCCTCACAAGTTGGTAGTGACCCAAAGCAGAGCTAAAAGAAATCCCATAATATACACTATATGCTAAAGTCGTGTGCTATCGATCAAGATAGTTTTGGAAGAACAGACTGATACACTATGCAGCGTAATAGCAAGTCGCTTCTTGAAAGCCTCATTGCCAGTTGAACGCGTGTTACCATGGTAACCCAGCAGCTTTATTCCCTTTTACCAGCATCTGTTTGGCTGTTACACTCCGTTTAGATCTTGGTGGTAAGTGCAGCCTAATAATAGATTTATATTGAAGACTATAGTAGATGTTTGAGCTGAGTTGCCTTGGTTGCTGTACGCCATTGTTTATTGTGTGTGTCACTATTGCATTGTGGGAAATTTATGCCAGCATAGTGTCCACTTCTTGCATACTGTAAGATAGTTTGCACTTTGCATGCTGTCGGATTCAAACTGAGGTTTTGGACATGGTAAAATATTCTCACATACTGTTTTAATGTACTAAATATCATGTAAGTATTTAAATACAAATGCAGTTAAAATGAATATTGGACCTAAATCACTAGGTGGCCAGAAATATAGTTCGAAATAAGTGTTGCACCATAACTGCTGGACACTTGCTGACTGTATTAAGTCAAAAGGTTATAATATGTCGCTTTAGTATTCACAGCTTGTTTCTGCTACACCCAAGTGGTCAAAACCAAATAAAAAGTTATTGCAAGTTTAATATACTCAATATTCATGATTACATAGCTGACCAACAATGATGTGCCTGAAAACAGGCAAAAATATTACATTTAACCTTGAAAATGAACTCTTTTAAAAAGAATAAATATGAAAAAGACCTTTAGTAAAAGAACAAAACAAAAAAAGTCTTCTAAATCACCCTTTGGAGCAGGTTTTAAATGAACCACTCACTGACCTTCAACCTGAGCTTTGGTCGAGCTTTTCCTACATTTTTTCCCTTGAAAACCTCCTCATGCAACAAAACTATCTTAGAACAAGCCTAGAGAAATCAAATATTAATTTTAAATCTGGCATTCATCTTCGTTTTAAGCTGTGTTCCTCTTTTTGTGTCAAGGCAATAGGGTTATATTCGCAGGTCATCGTTTCAAAAGAGGCATATATCATTTCAACTTAAGGGTTTTGACTTGACATGAAGTACCTTACATTCAAATCAAATACGTTAGGGCGTTGATTATTGTTTTATATCTTTCTGCACATTGTATTTTTGCATATCAGCCATTGAGCCATTGACTATTTTCACAATGAAACTAAGAGTCATGATTCATATAATGCCTTTGAGTTTTAACATAGAATATTAATGTATATACAATAAGCATGTAATGACAAATGTTAAAAAATAATACTATTCTACTATAGTAGAGAGAAATTAAAAAGATATTTGTCCATATCACTGGCTCACACAACAGTCTTTGTGATTAAATGTAATTCTGGCCATGGGATGCTCCTAGAGGATGTTCCCAGAAAATCATATGAAGAAAAAAAAAGACCTCTGGTCAAATCACGAGCGTCAGTAACATCCAGCAGGATGCTGGGACAATAGACCCACCTTTTTCCTGGCCCTTTCCCATGGTTCCTTCCAGGCTGCACTGTCGCTCAGATAACAACAGGCAGACGGGCCTGTAGTCAGTCTATGTCCTGTTGTTCTCTCTGTCCGACGTGGTTTGGGAGTTTGTCCTGAAACTGAGAGGTCACAGGTTGATATCTTACACCCGGGCGACGTGTTCAGATGAAGGATCTTTGAGCGAAATGCTGACATGTTCCCTTTGTACTATTTATACTGCGATATAACCACAATGCAGCTCTGTTTATTCTTCTGTAATTGCAAAACCATCTCCAAGAGTTGCTTGGAGGATTGTCTGCTTATTTCAAAATTGGGCAGCACTAATTCTGTTCAGTTATTGTCAGTAATGGCTCGGATATATTAGTGTCATTTTCCAATATCTTTTGAGATAGGTCATAAACATGCATAGCATCAATTTGAGCTAAATACTAACATCAGCATGCTATCATGGTCAGTGCTAACATGCTGATGCTTCCTATGTTTGCAGCTTTAGCATGCTGATTTCTGATTAAATAAATTGAAGGGAAACCTATTTGTCTTGCTGGAATTTGGTCAGAAATGATGATGGGATTGGATAAAAATTTCAGATTCACCAAAGGTACAATTTATCCTGAGGGAGACGTGCATATCTGGATTTTGTGCACTATAGCTTAATTTCAGTCTGGCCCAACTGGTGGTCTTCATTTCCCAACCTTGTTTTCCAAAAATGACATTTCTACACAACTATACCGCATTTGTGCTTTGAAAGAAGCATAATTTCATTTGGAAGGGGGCATATTTTGTTAATGAAAGCTAAGACTGTGATGCAAAAGGAAAGGCTTCCAGTTTGAGAAAGCACAGAGTCCATGTATGGAGGCATAAGAGGAGGATGAAGGCATAAACCAGCGGCAGGATTCTCACCAAGGTGACCTGGGTTTGCATCCTGTGTGGGACCATCATTTAGACACCAAAACCACATGGTTAGATTTAAGAAAATAGCATGGTTTGAGTTAAAATCTGACCCTTTTAAGAAGCTTCTCCTCTGATTTCTGGGTCACCATGGTGATGAGTCCTACCCATCAAATATGTGATTTGTTGGCTGAGAATGAGCAATAGTAAATGGCAAAGATGCGTTTATTTGATAGGTATTTGTGATCTGTCACAATCAGACCTGGTCCTGGCAGAAAATATTTTCAAAACCCAAGTGAGAATGTTATTCAGTAGTATAGGTTTGTAATTTTTAGGAGAGATCCTGGACTGGATTTACACACAGCCTTGCAATTAGCTGGTCCAAAGATTTACTTTAGTCTTTTTTATATTGATTTGCAATGTTGTGTGCCACTTAACTTAAAGCAGCGTAGCTCCTGCTGTATACTTTACTGTAAAATATTCAAACCTGTAATATTTCATTGCCGAGCAGAAGAAGAAGAAAAGTTCAACGGTAGATACCATGAGCAGAGGGAGGCACACACTGTACTTCAGCGTCGTTAGACCAGCAGCCAGACTCTGCTCTGAGCTGGTTTCTGCATGTTTCGTCATTTTGCTGATCAGCTGTTTGACTCGCATGTAGTTTTTCCTGTGAGATGAACTTAATGGAATTATTCTGAAGAAGTAAGCAAAAGACTACATACTGTCTTCATTTACTTACTTTTTTCCGCACATCGAGTCAGGGAGCATTTGCTGAGCATGCACGCTCTTCTTTAGCAACTGTATCTGCCAGGCATAAATATGAAGTGACATCCTTTAGTCGCTCACAAACTCTGCTCAAACATCGTGCATGTAGCAAAGCATCTGTCCTGCTGAAGTGTCACTGAGCAAGACACTGCATGCACACAACTCTGAGAGGATTGCACTGAGGCTGATCCTGACCTCTGGTCTTCTGAGAGAGGATTTCATTTTCAAGAAATTCATCATCGCCATTCTTACTGGCACCCAGAAAATATTGGTTTTGAGTGATTATCACAGATTATGCTCTCATGGAACATTGGACTCATTTCTAAGCCTCACATTCACTGTCGATCTTGTTTGATATATGACATGAGCTTGGCCTGATACAGACTGTAGCACAATAATGAACAGTTATGTTTAGGTGCGCTGCACAGCCGCAACTATGCATCAACATTGAAATGTTTGTGATGGAGTTTAAATCACACATAACAGAGATATTTAAATATTTTTTCTATGCTCTCTAAGGTGATTTAAATGCTGCTGACTATGAAACCATTAAAAGACTGCTAAAGGCCAACAGTAGAGTCAAAAATCTAATAAAAGCTAATAAAAATTGCATTTAAAAAACATAAAACACTTTACACTTTCCTTTATCGCCAATTAATTGATGAAATAATGCAATGCACTTTACTCCCCTATTTGTCGTTCTCTCATTCATTTCACAGTTTAACCCTCTAAACCCTCTAAATGAGCCGGCGAGTTTAAAAGGCATAGTATCTTAAGAAAAATACCCCAAAATACACCTTTTATTGGAGTCAGAGGCTGTAAAAACAGAAAGAAACATGGGGTAATCAACTTTTCAGTGACCCTTAAATGTATTATGTGTGAATCAATTTTCAGCTGAACTGCAGGCAGTGTTTACAAAAAGCAGATAGGAGACAAACATGAAAACAAATTAAACATGTAAGCAGTAAAACATCTTTTCTATGTAGAACCACCATTTTTCTAGAATTGGTAGCACCTTTGGGCAACATGGGAGAATGTTGAACATGTGGTTTTCAGTTTTTTTCAATTTTTGTTGATGATTTTTGGCTTTATAGCTGTGTTGCACTGCATGAAAGACATTTTTGAGTTCTCTCTTCTTCTGGTCATGATTGTGCTGGACTGGTCATAGAGGTGCAGGACTGTTACATTGCAGTAAAAGTTGTCCCACAGTAAGTAAAAAGTGTCACAGGAGCAAAAAGCGCCCAGAAACTTGAAATGTATACATAAGCATGTTGTTTAAGTTTGTCCTTTAATGGCAGTTTCTCAGTCAGTTTAGTCTCAACATGTGAGTTTGTGTTCAAAACAGGAGAAAAACAGAACACATTTCCAAACTGAATAATATCAGTGGATTTGATGAAATCCAGAATTGATCACGCTTCTTGTTGACCAGTGGGAGGAAGTGTGCCGTGTTGATTGTTTATTGGCCTAATTAGCGCAGCAGAGGGAAATACAGGCAGGATGGGTAGATAGAGTGGTGTTGGTGTGTCCAAACCAGAACCTGCATACTCGCTCTTCTTTTCCTTTTAATTTCTCATGGGTGCGGTAAATAATTTTATTTCCCTGCTTTGTCATTCATGCAACTTGTTGTTGCTTTCGCATTTTCATCCGTATTGATGTTTGTTGCCACTTAACATGGTGCTTTGTTGTTGTGTCTGTGCTGGTTATATTGACTTATTTTTGTTTGTCTCCACTGAGGTGAAACACTTTTAAAGCTGTTTGGGTTTTCGGTGAACTTGTCCGTGTTTCAGGTTTTTTACTTTTATTACTTTTATGTGCAGACCTGCAACTATTGATTGCGATTTTTGTTTACTTTTTTAATGTGTAACATCAGGTACCTTCAATTTGCCTGTTTTTTTCTGAACAATATTCCAAACCAAAGTTTAGAGTTATATAAAATGAGGGACGGCAGTGTTTTCCAAGCTGGATGTCACAATAATCCCAGATAATTAACAAGTTCGGAAACAAATCTAAAAGATTTTCCTGCTGCATGCAACTGTGTTTATTTCATGTTTGGTTTCCCTGAAAATAATTGATTGTTTTCAGTATCTTGGCCTCTAAAAGTCATTAAAGTAGCTGAGGAGTAAATGAGCCATGAGTTTATTTTCAGTGTATCTTCTAAAAAGATGGACACCATTATTCTCACCTGTGAAACCTGAACAAATGAGTGTATTTTTGTTTGATCGGGTGATTTTATGAAAAATGTTCTGATAATTTCTGCTCTGATTATGTGCTATTTTGAACATAGAGTAGTGCTGAAATTAATTTTTACTAATTTAGCCGATGCAAGTCTCACTGTGTCGGTGTGGAACTTGACCAAGGGCACTTTAGCAGTAGAGTGGTGTAATTGCTGCTGTGGGAATCAATCCTGCAACCTTCTGGGTGAAAGCTGGCTGTGGTGAATGTGTGTCCAAGCTCCTCTTTATTAAAACGCCAGACTTCTGTGTTTTAACCCTCCACTGTAACACAATCAGCGGTTTCTTCTGTCTGACACTGAAAAGGAGAGCGAGCGAATGAGAAAGATGCTGAAGCAAATTGACAGACATGCAATTAAACATGGGAACTTCCTCCCTGACTTCATTTATAGGGAGAAAGTTCATTCCTGGGGAATGTGGAGTGGCTGTTCAAGGGCAATGACTTTCCTCCCGCTGCATTCATTTCTCTTCATTTGCATAATGCTTGGCTGGTGGCTGTACGGTGGCCAAATGCAGCAACATGTTAAATCTGCATTATAGAAAAACACTTAAGACCCAAGAGGATAAACCTGCAATGATATCAGACATTAGTTTGTACCGGATCTTGGCATGATTAAAGTGTTGTTCATGCGGTCAAAAGGAGAGTCTCCCGTAGTTTGTTATTCTAAGCATCTCTTAATAGATACAGTACCTGTGCGGTAAAGTTTTTCTCTCAAGGATCACCACGTCATTGCATTTATTTTGCACAAAATTCACACTGCATTGATGCCAAAACCATGAAATTAACCACATAGTCAGTCTTACGTTCTCCTCTTTTGTTTGTCTTTTGTTAAGATTAGAGCTGTTTACAATTTGTATTTTTGCTTTATGTGGAAATTGCCTTTTTTTAAAGTATCCGATTAATTGTTTGATCTGTAAATAAAAGAATGAAGAAACCCTCAAAACATCCAGGAGCCCAAATGGGCATCGTTAAATTGCTTTTTTGTCTGACCAGTCCCCAATAAATTCAGTTTACAGTGTTGTAACAGCAGCAGAAGTAGCAAATCCTCACATCTGATGAGCTGAATCCAGCAAATATTGATGTTTAAATGTATTTAGTTAAAAAAATGATATTACTAAACTTGTTCAATAAAGTATCTGTAAATTGAATAATTGATTAATTACCTGATTGTTTTAGCACTAATATAGTTGATTAAATACTAAATATTTAAAAATAATCTTTGATTTGTATGAAAAGTTGCTTTTTAGATTTAGACGTTGATTATGGACATTTCAGGTAAATCTATGTAGATGAATATGTCCTCCACTTAAGATCCTGCCACAGAAAGTGCACCTGAAACATGATTTCTTTAAAGAAGAAAGAAAGAAAAAGTGCAGCTTTATTAGACTCATTTTTGAAATGTGTTTTCCATCAATAGCCTTCACCAATACAATGAAAATAAATGCTGCCTTGCTAAAGATCATTGTGAGTCTTTGGTTCTGATAAGTTCTCGTGCTCCTCAATAACCCGAAGCTGTCTGAATCTTTTACAGCAGTAAAACTTTGCTGGTCCACCAGTCAGCTGTGCTACATGCTATTCAGGAGCTGAATGGGGTTTTAGACATTGGTAATTCTCCAAGGTCAGGCCCCAGACACGCCTACACTCTCCGAGGCTTGTCTGCTACAAGAGGCTGGAAGCAATAACGAAAAAATACAGACTAACAAAAAGGAAGATGGCTCATGCTAAACAGAGGCGCGAGTGGTGGATGGACTGTAAGAAAGATACAGTATAAGTATAGAAATAGTGAGGCATATATGTATGAGCATCTTACATGCAATGCGTAGGGATATTGAGTGTTTTCATAGACAGTAAAACTTTGTGTCATCTGCCCATCCATTCTGTATGGACAATTCTTCATGCGAGGACTTAACCCTCAGCTCTGTTGCTATTTACTGAGGATCCTCCCTATGCTGTCCCTCCAATCCTCTGGATTTCCTGCAAATCCCTGGGGCCTGGCCAGTGCTGGTGATTTGTGGTTGGTTGGTGGGCAATTGACACATTGATAAATCCCCCTCAGATGGGGTACGATCCGTTTGAATCAATAGAGCCTTATCGGCTGACGGCCGTCACGGCTGCAACCATGTCTGTTCACCTCAGGTCCCTCGGAGTCAGCCTGATTTGTAGCATTTGACAACAAACATCGTCACGCCACGTGGTTCGTCAGAGAGTCCACGGGCATAAATGAAGGCAGGACATTGTCTGTCAGTGAGCAACGGCAGAGAGGATGGGAGACAGACAGCGAGGGGGAGGTGGATCTGAAGAGAGACAGGCAGAGATGAAACAAAAAAAGACGGAACAGTGCAGGCTCCATTTTTCATAGTAAATATGTGTCATTTACAATTTTATAACCTGCTACCAGTCATGGAGTCAAAGCAGAGCTCCTAGCGTTTCCTGCCGGGCAGCACAGTGAGCCTCCTCTGTGTGGGTTCAGCCTCAGCCAGAGGATTCATATGGCTTACGTCCACTGGCCAGGCTTTAGCTGTTCTCCGGCCCGCCTGGCTCCGTTCCAGCTTCTCCTCTGTCTTTAGATCCGAGCCAAACCTGGCCGGTCCACAGCTCAGCCAGCCACGTTCACAATTTGGCGAGACGCTGGCCAAAAGCTGCGCGAAAGCTCCAGTTTGGAGGATTAGTGGTCACTGATTCTAAATCGAACTTTTCATGGATATAATGGCAAAGTTCTGAGCGACATTTAGCTTTATTAGCTAGCACTACTAAATGCATATTTATTTACAAAATAAGTGATCTGGAGGAGAGCAATGAAGCTGCCAAGTCCCATTTGTTTGTGAACGCTGAAACTAAATGCTGTTCATGCACATGAAATGTGCTTGTTATTTTCTGATTCCTCTGTTGTCTGGGTGGGAGGCTTTTCAACAGAGACACAAACTAAACCATATCATCTATGGTTGAACCCTGCTGGGCTGAGCAGAGCTAATGGAGACAAGACAATAGACACTGCTGTCAACTCTGCTCTTTGTGAAATAGATGCATTTATTTATTTATTTTTTTTTTAAAGGGTGGTTTTAGGCCTGAGCCAAATATCAGTCGACTGCCAAAATGAGCTATATTGAGTTAGAGCAGAAGATATTTTGTAAAATTCAGTTCCAGGAAAATCTTGAAAACAGGGTGGGAAGGGCACAGGGAAAAATAATTTGAAACTAATAGTAAAAGTGATTCTACCATTGTGGAAAGCAGAAGTGAAGTCAGTATGAGTGAAATGCTGTTTAACTTAGGCTGAGGGGAAGTTAACTAACCCTCTCCTGCAAAACTGAATAATGGGGATTTCAAGAAAGACAGTTTCCTATAAAACAGGGGTGAAACGCTTTTCATTAAAACAGTAAGAGGAAGCTTAATGAATACCGGAGTCTGTAAAACAGAGTGATGGGCGCCCTCAGGATGACAGCACTTGAAAAATTTATCTCCAACTCTAAATCCAGGCAGTTTATGTCAAAATGAGGATCAGGCTCTTGTATGAAATCCTGCTTCAGCTGCAGTTGAGCAGTTCAGAGTTCAACAGAGCCATACAGGTAAAATATAGTTTGTCTGGCACCAGAAAGTGATAATTAGCCAAAATTAAAGAAAGAGGCCTGTGATATTCTGCGTTTTCTCGTCGTGCTTAAAGCTTGATATCTTCTGTGTCATGGACAATGTTTGAAGAGAAGACTATAAAATACTTCATCACCTGTAAAACACGTTGATTCAGATGCAACAGTATTGGCGATAAAATCTAGTAATCTAGTAAAGTATTAAAGTTAATTACTTCTTCGGAGGTAAAGTGGCTCCTGATGCAATGCATTGTAAGCAGATTTTTTATTTCGATGCAGTATTTGGTCAATGTGGAAGGGGTTTTCAGTACTTTATACCACCGGTTAGTTTAGCAATACATCATATTTTGTTAGATGCTTTATGTAAAATCGGAATCATGCAAAGGAATGACAGCTGTCGGGTGAATTTAATTAAGTAAAAACTTTGATATTTCCCTGTAAAATGTACGAAAGTAGAAGTAAGTAGTAAGTCTACACTAGAGTAAATGTGTTTGGTTTATTCTACTGCTCAGAGACTTTAAAAACTATCAAAGCTTGGGATATTAAACTAAAGGGGACCACTGTTGTTGTTGTCATGGTTACTTCAGTCCAGCGGTGGAGGAGCTTGTGAGATCTTTAATTTGAGTAAAAGTACTAATACCAAACTAAAACTACTCCATCAGAAATCCTGCTTTGAAAATGCTGTTTAACACAGGAAATGTACTTAAAGTATTAAAAGTACTCAGTGCTGTCTGATGGAGTTGTTATCTATTGTATTGTTAAGAAAATCACGTGAGCAGCTTCTTGCTGTTGACTGAAAGGTAATCAGTGATTGTTTTATTTAGCACTGCAACTGATGATTATTTTTATTTTAATTATTGAATAGCTGATTGTTTGGTTTGTAAATCTTTTTTTTTTTTTTTTTTTTTTTTTTAAGTGGCATGTGCATCATACTAAACACAGTTCTTGTTTGGTCAAACCGGAAGTTCAAACCACATAACTGATTAAAACTTCTGAAATAATTGAAAAGAAAAGCAGAAAATTCTCACATCTGAGAGGCTGGAATCAATAAATTTGAAGTGTTTTTGATTGGAGGATATCTTAATAAATTCATCATTAAATCTAACCATTAGTAAAATAGTAGTTGCTGATGAATTTTCTGTCCGTCAACTGCTCCACTTAAATCTGGTGTTGAGTTGTCAAATTTATAGCGAGAAATCATTATTTTTTTTTAAAGCCTCTTCAGGGGTTTTGTATTGTAAAATCTCAATTTGTACAGTTACTGATAAGCATGTGCAGCTGCCTGATGAGTGCAGTGCAGTAAAAAGTACGCAGGTGTAGATTTTAGGGGGGGAAGCAAGGCATGCATTATTAGACATGCATTTATCCACCACAATACAAACAGTAGAAGCAAAGGGCTTATATTTTGAAAATCAGCTATCGTACTGACTCATAGATGCATTTGTATGATGTGTTCTGAATGTGTAGAAAGTTTTGAGCATGTGCAAACGGTAAAAAGTCCAGCAAGGTGATTAAAATTATTTTTAAATCACTGAACAGGTGCTGCATACACATTTAAAGAGATCACCAAAACAAAAGACCCCCAAAGGTGACAGAGGAGTAAATCCAGCCTGTATATATTGTGATGACTCAATGGAGATGATGTTAAATGAGAAAATGTGAGCTAAATATTTCAAAGCAATACACCGTGCCTGAGAGCCTTGCTGCATTATAGTCCATTATATTTCAAGTTGTCACCTGATGTCTGCATTTTTTTGTTTTCCTGTGATGATTAGATCATAAAATGATTCACAAAAAGCACAAATCAGTGCAATAAAAAAGACTATATTGCCGGAAATTAAATGTTTTGATGCTCAAAATTATCAAGAGTTCCTGCTTACCTCCTGCAATATTATTTTTTTTTAGGCTTTTATTCTGACAGGTGCAGGTAAACGGCCGGAAAAATGGAGGAAATTTAGTTATATTGACGTCGTATTTTCAGTTTTTTTGGGAATCACATTGATGAGAGCACAAGTTTTGTCTGTACTTACTTCGCGTTGTCATATTTTATATTATACCTTTTTTCGTAGTTATATTAAGTTTTTAAAGTGGACGTTCTCTGTTTTTTTGTCAGTTAACTTTTTTTTTAGAGGTGTTTGCTTTTCACACGATGACATTCTGCACTTTATGTGAAAAATATACGTATGTTTTGAAGCAGGTACACAATATAAGGCAATGAAAGTTCAAAATAAGTGAGCTAAAGCTGCGTTTTGTGTGATTTAGCTAATGCTAGATACTTCAGTTAGCTTGATCAGAGTTTTAAGTCACTGCAATTCAGAGGCCATCTCATTGATAATAAAGAGGCAGCTATTTAACGGACATGTTTTATTTTAAAGCAAAGTATATCATCAAACATTTCCCAGTTCTAGCTCCTATAAGGGAAGCATTTGCTGACTGATACAAGATCTTAGAGACTGTGCTGGAGCATTATGGTGAGATTATCGGTCTGCTCATTGAGCTACAGATCCGCCGTGTTTTATTCATCACTGAAGCTTTTGTGAACCATCAGTTAAAAGAGCTGGACCATCATTCAGCCAAGGATGCTGTAATATAAATGAGCTACACTGCTGCAGTGGATGACATTTCCTTCATTCTGATGAACACCGTTCTTCTGTAGTTTATTTTGAGTGACTCCCACATACACAGTCCCACTGCCTTACGTTCAGTACACTAAATGTGCCACTAATCTGAGATTTCAAACCCAACACAAATGTATTAGAATTACTGTGCTCGGCTGTTTATGGAAATTATTTAGACTATTAGAAATATTCAGTCACATGTTAGGGATGTTTTTAATATTTGTGTCTTCTGGCTTAGAGCTGAGTGGCACAGACAGAGCAAAAAAGAGTTAGGATTGCACAAAGGACTAATGCAGTGGCTATACTGAACGTGTTGGTAAAGGTGATGTGCTCCTGGATGTATCTGTTTACTTGCTATACCTGCAGCGCACAGGTTCTAGCAAAAGAAGACAGTGAGATTTTATTTTAGGATTGCCGTGTCTGCTGTTTTTGGACTCAGCACAGCACTGTGAAACTTCAAGCTTTTTTTTTTTTTTTTTTTTTTTTTTTACCCAGTTTGTGTAATATAGGCAAGTTAACATCTACAGACTACAGTAGACTCTGTAAGGGGTAAAGTTACTGCCTTGATATTGGCTAATAAATGGGGATAAACAGGATGATAAAGACCCTATAGTGGAAGTTTGATTCAAAGTAGGCCTTTTCTGTCAACTGGTAGTTTGATTTAGAAACATATAGACCCTATTTGAACCATTTCTGTGTAGAGAAAAAAAACATTAACAGGAGAATGGTCTATTTTGTGTTCACTGTACCCATAGGGTAATGCTATGTGCACATTCTGAGCTCTGAGCGACAAAATTACAATACACCAAGCGTGGCTAACTGCACTGTTGCCATGTTACCATTGAGATGTTGTTCAAGCACTTGTTGACGATGCTAAAGGTTAGGATTGGAACTGTGTAATGGCAATAATATGTTTTTCTTACTCCTTTCTGACACAATGGAACATCTGGACATTGTTGGAGGAGAGATATAGGTTGGAAGGAGTAAAATAAAAACATGAGTGATTGACTCTTCATCGTGTTTTTGGAGCATCGGGCATCCGCTTGTAGATTCATATCACCAGCGTCTATTGAAAATAACTTAAAGTGAGTTGTTTTTTGACCTGTAGATATTGTTGATTTTGGTTTTTATGTATTGATAATGCAGTAAGAAAGACAGATAACAATTATTTAATGTATTTGTACAGCACTGTTTAAAACCACAAGTTGCAAAGTACATAAATACTCAAATATCAAATAAGGCAAATAATAAAAAGACAGCCTTTGGACACATTCATATCATGCAGAATCTCTCAAAATGACCAGTCTGTGTGTTTGCAAGTTGCACATAATTAAATGGATAATGGATGACTGTCAACACATAATATTTTAACTCTTAAACAACCAGCTTTATGACCTAAACACTATATGACAGGAATGCAGCGTTATCCTTTAATATCAAATACAGTAGCTTGTAGTGTCTATTTGTCACGAGAGCTGTTTGATCTCTGGGTTATGCCATTAATTTTTAGTTTTATTAAAAATAGTACCAGTGCAGAAATTGCCTGCGCAGAGCATGGTGATTGAGAGCTGCTGTGTGAGTGTAGAGAGTGAGCATCTTGTTCACCCTTCACTTGACTGTCAATCCCAGGAGTGCCCGCCCCCTCATGGTACTGGATTATGGGTTGAACTCAATCTGAATGCTGAGTAGCACCAAAGTCAGTCTCCGTCTCTCTCTCTCTCTCTCGCTCTCTCTCTCTCTCTCTCTCTCTCTCTCTCTGTGTGTGTTTTGTCCTGGCGTGTCACTCTTCTCCGTCTGTGTTTCTGAAATAGATGTATTGACATGACACCACACACATGCTGGCTGTTCACACCTGCTGATTCTCACAGTATGACTCAGTCCGTCAAACACACACAGAGGCTCATGCGGTTCATGCCAAGTGGACAGCTGGTCAGTGGTGTGTGTTTGACTGCCGAATTTTCTATTTCAATTAAAAATTTCCATGCAAAGATTGTTTTTATGTTAAAGGGAAGATTTGACGCTGTAGTACCACCAGTGCTGGCAGCACACACACACTTCCATATTCCAGGGATGCACACAGAAAATCCTGGCTTGTTTTCATACATCAGTCTGTTTTATACTTTTACAGTGAGGGTCAGTGATGTGTTTTTTAACTGTTTGGGTGCAGATACTCACTCTTATTAAACTGGTGGGAGAAGAATAATTACAAGTCAATATTTTCATGCTAAAGTATCTGTCCATTTTTTAATGAAATTTTCAACTATAATGCATTTTCTATCGGTATTTTAATGCTAAAATTGTGCTTAAGCACAAAACTTATCGAATGCTTTTGTTTTTAGAAAATGTAATTTTTTTCCCCCTAGTTTTGCAAATAATTCATAAAGCAATGAGACCAAATAATTGTTGCTTTTAGCTTACAACAATGCATTTGTGTCAACACGGAATTTGAAAATGTCATCTTGAGCTCAGAGAAATTGTCCATCCTTTATGGATCCAATTAAATGATTTGTTAAAAAGGAAGTCACAATGTTATTTATGGATAGAAGTATACATCTTGTTGTAGTTCCCAGCATTATCTGTTGAGGAGGCTGTGTTTTTTTTTTTTTTTTTAACAGAATTGATGCTCCAGTTTTTGAAAATTCCCTAAACACTAAAAATTATTCATACTTAAATTGACAGATGTAGTATTTGGTGGCATGAATCAGATGTATTCAGATGAATTGAAAACACAATCTGGCTTTACTTGATCTTTCCATGAGTGAAAAGTTTTCCAAAATGCCTCATAACTGTTCAACCTTCACTGTCTTATGCGTTTTACTGAGTTCATTGTGTAATCCACAGCTCCTAACTAACTCATGATCACTTATTAATATCCCGCTTAGCTGAGGGTTACGTCCAGGTCCTCCACACCACATGTCTTCCTCTTTGCATCAGGCCCAACGTGTATGAGACGCGTTGACCTGCGGGGCGCTCCGGTCACCGCTTAGTAGGCTTGACACTGCTCGATGGTGACAACACTAATTGTCAACATCTGGGAAGTGCTTGCCATCCCGCAGCCCGGCGGAGAATGAAACGTGGTGATCTGTCACAACGTGTCAGAGGAAATTAGCATCAGTTAAACGTCGGTGGGTGGAGGGGTGGGGGAGAGTTGCCCTGCTAACATTATCAGGAGTTTTTGTGAAGAGGGGGAAGAGAGCAAACAAGCTTTTAGAGGAGTAATTTCAGGGCAAAAAGATTTGCATGATCATGTTTCCTCACAGAGTTGCTGTCCCAGCTGTGAGAAGACGACCACTGCTTCTGTCACTTATTGCCACTGCTAGCGCTGGTGTTAAACCTACTGCTACCCCTGTCAGCACCTCTACTACTACTGCTACTATTAATACACCTGCTGTATAATTATTATTGCTGCTACCACTAATGACACTGTTACTATTGAGCTCATACTACTGTGGCTGCTACCGCTACTATTATTTCTACTCATAATACTGTCACCTCTCCTTTCGTGCAAGTGTTTTTCACAGGTTAAGCAAATCACTCACGTTTGTTTATTGATACATGAAAGGAAATAATAACCACCATATTCAAAAGTAGGGGCTAAAATTGTCCTGACCTGCTGTGAAAGGTACAAAGAGCAGTGATTTGTAAAGCTGTTGGACCCCAGCTTGTATTTCAGCCTTGTAGAAGCCTCAGGCAGGGCTCTCCCAAAGTCTAGGCTTAAGTTAAGTAAAGTGTGTTACCAGACTGTGGCTTTACATCAACATGCATCAAATTCTTAGGGCAAAAAGAGAGCATCCTCTTTTAAAACACCTCACCAAACCTGGTTTTACAGAGTTGTTTTCCTGTGTTTTATTTATTTTTTGTTTAATTTTACTGATTTGTTGTGATTTGTCTACACGGTAATGTCTTTTTAATCAACTTCACTGTTCATAGTTGATTGTTGAAGCAGTTTTCAATATAAATTTAAGATTTAAATTTTCATTTTAATACAATAAAGGTAATAAGACTTTATATATTAAAGGAACAATGTTCCCTTTTTTATCTGGTCTCATACAGAAGCTGGCATAGTCACAATATCTTTGTCTTATCAGAATAAATCAATGTTGTATTTATGTAAAAAAAAAAAAAAAAATGCAATAGCACAAGAGGAACAAGCTGGATAAAGGATATCCACCAGGTTATTAAATAGTATGAGAGAGAAATGAAGAATTTCACACCAAACCGAAACATCCCACGGTCCATTTGAATGACAATACCCGTATGTAGTGCATCAGATGCTGATGAACTAACAGTGTTGTTTACAAAGAAAGTGGCATAATGACATTTGTCTCTCTGTCTGTTTGTCTAACAGGAAAGTGACAGTTTGTGGTGGGATGCTTTCGCTACAGAGTTTTTCGAAGAGGACGCCACTCTCACGCTCTCCTTCTGCCTCGAAGATGGACCAAAGAGATACAGTAAGAAAAGAATATTATTTCATTTGTTTAATCTTTTAAAAATACTTAATTGTTTTCTTATGGTTATTACTAAATTGTATGATGCCATTGCAAGTGAAACTAATCTCTCTTTGGGTGAATTTCAACAAGTATGCATCATGTTTGAACATTTCAGTTTTCACAAACATCAGGAGTGTTTTTTCACTTTCATTCAGGTTGTGCAGTGTTCTGATGCACTGGGCATAAATGAAGTTTTTATATGAACTGCCTGTGTCTAAAATCACTCCTCATTCATTCACTCACTACTGCCTGCACTCTAGAAAATACTGCAACAGTTTCCATAATTTTTTTTTTTTAAAGTTCAGACAACTAATGAAAATATTTTCAACCAACAAACTGCATTAAGGGAGATGAATTACTTTTCCTCTTCAATCAAAGTTGTTTTAAGTTACTTCATGATGGGTAACATAAGCACAAGTCTGTTAGAGTACTATTAAAAATTAAGTTCTTTCAGATAGTATTTCTACATTATTTTAAAGGAATTCTGGTGTGTTGTATACTTGATTTCTGTAATTATGAACATAAGTTTATAAATTTACAAATTTTAAAAGTTACGTTTTTAAAAGTTTTAGGTAAAAAATTTAGTTATCAAGCCAAATTCACTAAGTTACCTCAACTTGGATTTAGTTTAGATCAACTAATGTAGAAATTTGAGTTTAAATTACACACGATATTAAGTTCAAGGAATTACCAACAATATTATGCCAACCCAACCCATTACAACATGTTTGCAACTCAAAAGGTTTATCAAAATCTTTGAATTTGAATTTTTTACTTGCATTCATGCTTTTAATTAACCCACTGACCTTATTTTCCTGAAAGGGGCTTAAACTGTCATTTTGTTGGTAACGTGGGACCACTTATGCGCATGTTGATGTCCCAGTAAGAGTCAAGGCATGTTTATTAGTATCTGTGAAGCACAGCTAGCCATTATGTTTTACTGAAAACACCCACTTTCTGACGCTAAGACACCTCAGTCTGTGGTGTTCATCATTTCTGAGACTGACTTTGTGCTAAAATGAAAAAATAAAGCGCGGTTTTCCTACTTTGCTTTAACCTGCCGTGTCTTCTTCCAGTTAAGTTATTGATTTCCTACATTTTCCAAAAGGCCTTTATAACACCTCTCTGAAAAAATGTGTGAACTTGTTGAGTAAGAGAGTGAGACTTTTTTCAGTAAAGATTTGTGCCACTGAGTCAACCATTCCTGCATTCTGCTCAACTGAGGTGCTGTCAGTGAGAAAATTGGTCTCTCTCTCTCTCTCTCTCTCTCTCTCTATTCTAACAATAGCTTTTTCTGTGCATGTGATTGCTGAACATTGGTGCAACATCACACGTAACTACTGGTAACCTCTTTCTGAAAATTTCATCACAGGCGTCTATTGTGGGTTGCACTTTTTAAATAAACATGTAAGTATATGCCACAGTATTGAAAATAGGCAGATTACTGGGTGTATCTGTATTGAGACACAAAAATCTGTTTTTGTAAAAGATCATTGTGGTGGTACTTTGTGACAGTGTCCCGCTTTATGCCTAGAAAAATGTAGAACAACCCGATGACACATCTGTAGTGGAAATGTTTTATTTCCAATAGAATTGTTAAGTTAAAGAAGTCACGTTGAGTGTTATTTACCATGTAGATGGTTTCAGTGATCCCTGACAGTTTGTGCACCTCAAGGCCTGGATCAACATGAATCTCTAATGCATCTATTATGAAGTACCTGGTTCTAACAGTGAGTTTAACCCAAATAAATGCAGTTCATAGAAACATGGTAAAACATTTCAAGGTTGAAATCAGTTGTTTCCTACAGCTTTCTTTCAATGGCTTTTTTTCTACAGCGATGGCCTTGGAAGACAGTGTGTACTGCAGTATTTAGAGCCCACTACTATACCAAGACGAAAGAATAAAACCTGATTTTTAATAAAAATTAAAACTATTGGCCGTAACGCAAACCCATAATATCTTCAGCTTATCAAGGAGACTGCCTTGTTTAGAGAATATTGAGGAAGACATTGAAAGAAACTTTGAAATGTGAATTACAGTGAGGAAAAATACCTCTGGCACCATCGTTCTTGCTATACATTGGGCTGATTACGTCTCATTCCTGTAAAGGAAATCAGTCAGCTATTAACTAAGAATTTAACTATTACAGAATGAAACTGTGTGAAGACTGTAAGCGGGGGAAATAGGTAGCTTTCCTCTGCGCAAAATGTTAAATACCTGGCACTTTCAGCACATTTAAGCACATTTAATAACATAGTGAGTTTATTTATTCCAAACAGTCACTTCATGGGAATCAGTAAAATTATGCTGGTTAAACCCCTTCATCAAGAAGTAGCTACATCGCTTAAGTTTCCACAAAACAACAAATGGTTGACTACTATGCTTTGGAGATGTTGGTAGGACCATTTCATAACTTTGGAGATGATCAGCCTTGCTGATTCTCTATTTTTCATTCACTTTGAATTTCTTTCCAGGACATAGAAATAGCTCCAGTTTAGATCTGCAAAGATTAGTTTCTCAACAGCTAATTAGTCTCTGTTGCACCTCTATTTACAGTCAAATAATCAATTTTGGGATTTTTTTAAGGAAAATGTGTAAAATATTTGTTGTTTGTCACTTTTCAAAAATGACAATTTGTTATCTTTCTGTGTCATTCATGACAATGAAATGAATATATTTGGATTTTGGACTGCTGGCCAGAACAAAACAGCAACAGCTTAATTTGTTACCTTGGTCTTTGGGTAGTTAAAAGAGCCTTTTATTATTATTATTTTTTTATTTTATTTTTTATTTTTTTTAATAATTTTGTGGCAGTGGGTAGAACTTTATCTTCAAAAAATCACTAGTTGCAGTACGACTTTAGTTACAGCTACAACCACATATGGCTGTTTTTATCAATTGTATTTTTTAGGATTTAACAGGAAATGCAAAGTGTTGATTGGTCATAGAAGATAGTAGGCATCTTTTTTAGCTTTGCACAGAGCCTGGCTAGCTGCTTTCTGCTGCTTCCTGTCCTTATGCTTAGTAAAACTAACTGGATGCTGGCCCGAGACCCACACTTAATGCACAGAGAGACATGAGAGTTGTATCGAACATCTCTTCTGTCATAAAGGAAGCAAGTGAACGTCTTTCCCAAAATGCTGCACTCTAATTTCCAGGCAGAATGACTCCTAGTCTTCTGTTAATTTTTTATTTATTTATTTTTTTTAATATATATTTTACAGAAAGGATTTCTAAACAGATTTCCAAGGTTTGGTTTGGATTTCTCAGCAGTTGTTTATGTGCACTCTAAGCTCAAGAAACACCACGACTTGGGTTTTAGTGTGTGGTTTTCAGGAGCAGATGACAGAGCAGAGGCTGGTACTGAGTTTGTGATATTGTCCCCTCCATCTCATCTGCATAGGTTTGTGTTTTGATATCTGAAACATATTGAATATCACACAGACATAGATAAGGATGTGGTGCTCTGAAATGAGCAGATGTGTGTGTGTGTAGTGTGTTTGTGTGTAATGCAGCTCAGTCATGGAGGAGGAGGAGGAGAGAGAGAGAGAGAGAGACAGAGGAGACAGGCAGTGGAGGATTGTTGTTAGCCGGGCCCCGGTTTGCTTTTCAAATGTAAAAATAAAAATCCCCAGTGGTATAGAGACGGTAACCCTGTTCCCTCGGGAACCGGAGGCTTAACACCATGGCGATGATGACTCACCGTCAGTTGCAAGCCTTCCTCGATTCACATTCAGGTGCGCTAAGTTACACACATGCGCACACACACAAACACATCATCCAGGAAAAATCCACCAGCCTCATATGTACCAGGCAACAGATCTGACTCCAAAGAAAACTAAGAATCTGAAGGCGCTTGTTGTTGAGTCTTTACAGCAGCCTTTGTATTACCAGCTATACACTGGATATAGAATGTAACAGTGTCTCATATAGCAGTACCTCTTGTCATGTATATATTCCAGTTAATTATTTTTGCACCCTGCTTAGTGTTGTTATATTTTTAGTTACAGCTTCTGAGCTACTTACAGTCATTCAGCAAGTAAGAGGATTTTAGTGTCTTGCTCAAGGTAACTTAAAAGTTTTTAGTGAGACATTTTGAGTCAGAGAACTCACTCAGTGTTTCTCAAATTATTTGCTGTACAGTCATATTTAGGGTTGGGTATTGTTTGTGTTCTACCTACAGTACCTATTTTGATTGTGCTAATTCTGAATATTTAAAGGGCAGATTAGTTACTCAAAAATCCTGCTGTTACCTAATGCATGGGTGGTAATCATCTAATGATTTAATATAAAATATTATACTATAACAGACAAAGGAGATATTTTTCTGCGTACATTATTTTTATTTTTAATATCACAGTACATTTTCCTGATTATTCTTATACACTTTTACAGTGTGTTATTAATACTTTTATTAATGTGAAGGGTCATACTTCCCATCACTGTTTATCACGGTGAACAGACAATTATATTAATTCATAGAATTCCTCTCTTTTTAACAAATGAAGTTAGCACACTCATAGTTTGACTGCACATTCCCTGGGAGGTGGTACTGCAGACTAGATGCTTTTTTGTTTGTAGGTCTCTCCTGGTGCATGAGAGAACTCCCAGAACTGTGTTGCCAAAAGGGTAGTCAAGTTACTTTAGTCATAGTGATGTGAGGTAAGCATCGGAGTTACTGAAAGTCTGTGTGTTGTGTTCGCCGTCACAAAAGAGGAATAAAGAGTCCCGCAAATAAATGTTAGCAAGTGAAACACAAAACTAGATAAAGTATTCATCACCGTAGCGACGGTGTGCTGTTTTCTGGTAACAATAGCAGAGTCTAATCGTGTCCTTGTAAAGCATTCTGAATCAGCATTTGCTAAGGTTAAGGGATTGTTTCGAGACAATCAAACAATGTGTGCTGTTCACCTGCTAATTCAGCAACTTAGCAACGACTGAGTTGGTTATCAGAGGACAATGCTAGTTTATTATTATTTATTATTGGACAAACTATTTGGAGACGGAACACACACGGCATTCAACTTATATATAACTATTGTTGCAGCTGGATAGTCTAGCATGAAGGAAATGTGTTTAGTAACCAATAAGCAGAATCAAAAATAAACTTTCCTGATGATTCTTATTGAATTAGACTTCTGGAACAGGCTGTAGGTTAGAACTAGTTCTCATTGCCAAACCTTACTCATGCCGGATGCTTACATTAGAGATGCGCCTGTGAACAGCTTTATTTATTTATTTTTTTTTTTTGCTTATCAATCAGTTTTGTTTACTTTTAAATACACAATATTGTATAGTCTGACAGAACACTGCTATTGCTACTTTTTCTCTTATTTTTAAACTAACCGTAGCGCATACTCTCAATAATATAGATTGAATTTAATAATAAAAAAATGAAGAGCAGTTTGGAAAGATTGAGTTCCTAAAATATAAAACAAAAATCTACCTTTAGCAGCTTTAAAGCTAAAATTAAAAGCAATTCTCAACTGGCGTATGTGTCCATCTGTTGAGAAGAAACATGCATTAAAAATGATATATCTTTTTTACTACTACTATAGAATACGACCATGGTGAGCAATGAAACACACAGAGAACAACAATACATGTAATATAAATAGTGTAAGCAGGTATCTTTAGACAGTTATGTGATTTAAATGTGTGAATCAAGAAATCTTCTCTCCTTGATGCTTTAATCCTCACCTTTCTTATTCTGCAGAATCATCCTTGTGGCACAGGAATTTCTGTCTTCTCTGTTATCTGCAAGTTTTTGACATTCTTCATGCTGTGCCTTTTGATTTCACTGTTGGCAGTTCAGAAATTTAAGCTCATTCTGCTGTTGTGCTCATTGTTAGTCACTCTGCACAAGAGCATCGGCTAACTGCCTAACATACAAAATGTAAATGTGACCGCCTGTGATCTTACTCTAAAATAATCTCCCAGCTTCCAGCTCTGTGAGCAACGTGGATATACAGTATGTAGTTATTGTCACGCAGGTCAGAACAACACTGACCAGCAGAGATGGGAGGGTGTGGGAAGTGGAAAGTGGTTAGCAGTGGTTAGAGGGGCCATGCATACACATTGCAAAAGGTACAGTAAAACAAAAGGTTGTAACATTTTGCAGTGGAACAACAACATCTCTTCTGAACAATAGATTTTTAAGTTCTCAGCAGTACGGATGAATCCTTAGGCTGAAGTGGGATAATAGATTTGTGCTTCATGGTATCATTTTCTCATGGCATTTCTGCAATGAAGACAGAATAAGTGTATCTTTCCAGATCAAACATACTGAGCAAATGAAAATGGCAAGTCTTTAGATTTGTGTTTTTTTAAACGGCTTAAGCTTCGAAAAGCACATACAGTTATATGTAATGTTATTTTCATTACAGTGCTTATTCATTATTCCATTGAAACAATCCGAATATATTTATTATTCCGCAGAGATGTTTTCTGTATAATGTCTGGAGGTATAAATGTCCTCAAATCCTTGCTGAAATTGAATCATATTTATTTGAGTCATACAACAACTTATACAATAATTACAAGGAAACAATCATTTCTCTCCATTCTGAGGTGCTCTAATTTCATAACGTTCAGCGGATGAAAAATTAGAAAAACTAATTTACCTAATCTTTTTTTTTCTGCAAGGACCTGTGTTTAGGTGTTTTGCAACTCGTCAGCTGCTCTTCATTGTGGCTTCTCCGAGGAAATCGCTCATATTGGAAATGCCTGTGTGTCAATTGAGGACAAATGATATTCGTTTGTTTCCTCCATGAGCCCTCACTGTCCCTGTGCTTCCTATCATCTTATCCTTATTTCTGAAATGAGTTCTGACCTTTTACTGGGTTTAAAACAATTAGTTATTGTCTAAGTAGTCAATCTATAGGAAATGAGTCTTCAGTCTTGTCAGTTTTGATATTTAGCCATTTGCACTTGCTTGTCTCTCTTTTATAGATTTGTGAACATAATATCTTGGGGGTTTGGGACTGTTGGTAGGACAAAAGAATTTTTTAAAGCCTGTATCTTATGTTCAGGGAAATTAAAATAGGCCGATGATAGCAGTGGATGGAGGCATTATTTTATTGGGCTGCCCATTTATCCATTCTTGTGAAGAAACTGCAACCTCACATGTTGATGGACACATACAACCATATAACGGTCAGTTATAAAATCAACATTAGTTATACCCGAAACATGACATAGCATTTATCAGGCAAAGCCAAATATTAATTTATGGCTTCTCAAACTCCTCTAAATTTGTCGCCTTTCTTGTGTAATATCACCTTCAGCTCTATAATAGCTTGTGAGGGACATTTTTCACTATTTTTTCCACATTTATCAGAAATGGATTTATCAAAATATCTTAGACTGATTTTTTATGAGGAAGGAAAACAACCTCAGCTTGTGTTTCGTTTTGTTACTCAGATATTGTGGCGCCTTAACATTATTGTGCCTGCTAACATACCTCAGATAGAATTTAACATCCAAACAGTGTTTTCTTTGTTGCTCATTTATTGTGTTTTTCTTCCAAGTGTTAGTTGTTCCATTTTTTCAGATGTGATGATTTTTTTTTTGCTTTTTTAAAGTTTACTTTATTGTCAGCACAATACATTTGGTATTGGTCTGTTGTCTGCAATTCAAGCAAGCAATTTAAAGACGCCCATCTGGCTTTTGCAAAACTGTGACCGGCAGTTTAACTACTTTCTGACAATTTTCAGAATAAGCAAGAGAATAATTGATAAGAAAAATGATAACCAGTTGCAACGTCAAGATCAAGTGCAGGGTAATTTTCATCGACTGTTGTGACTAATGGATTATCATATTCACCTTGTAGTTTTGTTGTCTACCAGCCATCTACACACTGACTTAGAAAACCTTCAAATGACAGTTTGTTTCCTGGTGAAAATGCAGAGATTTGACAGTTTTAAGTGCCAGAACATGTGGCTGCAAGGCTGCCTGAATAATTTCTCACCCTTTGTCACTAATGAAAAGCAAACCTTACCAGATCTTCTGTTGCTTCTAATTGTAATCTACATGTATCAGTAACAATAACCATGACAGAAGACGACATAAGCAGCTTATCCAGACAGACTGCATTATTTCTTGCCTCGCCTTGTTCTTGCAAAGATCTGAAGACCACGAAATGTGAGCAGTGAGAATTTGCAGTCTCAGATATGTCATTGTATTTTATAGCATCATTGGAAATAAAACTTAATAAAGTCTTGAACTGCCATGACAGTATATTGCTTTGATAAAAGTTAATATTTTTAATATGTACTTGTTGGCATCACATCGCATCTTTGGACCGAGGGTGTTATGGCGCTTGGGTTATTTGTGTACCCCAGTATATGTGTAAAATATTTCTCCATCGGTGCAGGCCAATTATTGTTTTCTACAGTACACCGAATATTCAGAAACTCTATCTAATTATACTCTCAATTGCCATGGCCTTAACATTCGCCCCAGTACCTTGTCTGGCTCTGCAATCTATGAGGCATCTGATGAAAGCTGCACTCCATGATGCAATCAAAGAGCAAGGCTCATTTTAGAAGTAGTTCAAACAAGAGATGGAAAACTCTGCATGTTTAGTGGGCTGGTTCAGGGCAAACTGCAAAAGTGATTCACAACGCATTTACAATTCATCTAGTTATTCTTGCATTGCAGCACGCAATAATTGCAGCGATAAAATGACCACAGCTAATAATCTTTAAGCAAGCATGAGGACATAATGAGGAGGAAGAAAACACGTGGAAACTGTTTTAATATGTGTGAAGGAATGAACCAAACTGCCTCTGCTGTAAAGTAAGCTTAACAAGGAACTCACTTGGTGCTATGAATTAAAAGCGGTAAATTATCAATCAATAAACACATTACATCCAGTTGAAAGTGTGATAATAATTGCATCTTTTCTTAGACCAAATTCTGTACAACAAGATCATAATGGGTACCTCAGGTTTGCTCAGCTCCTTGTGCGTAGTCAGATTTATTTAGCTACTTACATTATAGAAATAGTTTTACAAGGCATATTCATTAAAAAGGTTTTACACCAATCTCAGTGAAGTTGCAAGCAGCAGATGTTAAACCTTCCTTTAACAAAGGTTGCAAATTTTAACCAGCTCACCTATCCAGTAGTTAGACTCATTAATAATAGTTAACCCATAAATCCCTAACATGAATGAAATGCAGTTGATCTTTTTCCACAACCATTTCAAACTGCTCATGATTACAGTAAAAAACAGATTAAATGAATTATCAGGTAAATGACTTAATTGAAATTTTTGCACCACTCTTCTGCTAATCAGTGATTGACTTGAAAAAAACCCCCAAAGTATTAAGCACTGTAAAATGGTGCACAACTTACAGGTTTCGTGGGATGAAGTTATTTGGGTCAAATCAAGTGTGTTTGACACATCTAATTGATACAACAGTCGGACCCATAATTTTTTTTATCAACAGAACTTTAGTAGCTGTAACTTAGCTTGACCCACTCGGCTCACAGTTGACTCCAGTCTTAAAGATTTTAAATTAAATCATGAGTGCACCTTCTCTACATGATGAAGTTTTTTTTTTTTTTTTTTTTTTTTACAGTATTAACTTTAGTACAGCTGCTGGAAACAGCTGCTTAACTTCAACAGATGTCCGCACATATTGTTACACCAATTGTATCAGCCTAGGCAGTCCATCATTTCATGGCAAAATGATGAAGAAATAATACAATAATTAGCATTTGTTCCTCTTTTAGCTCCTCTCTTTTCTCCACCATTTGCTGAGAAATTGTCTTTCTGTTTAGTTGTTAAATGTTCTACTATGTAACTCCTTGCTCACTTTTCCTGCCTGCTGTTTGCTGCTGGTCAAGTAGCATCCAGTGTGTTTATCAGGACTTGTTAGGTGAAACCAGCTTCCTGCCTCTGCTGGAAACAGGACTGACTGCATTGTACAGTAAATGTGCCGTAAAATGAAAATAATGAAATTGAGTAAAAGCTGCATAGAGCTGCAGGGTTGCATGAAAATTCTCCGTGGTTTCATCAGTAAAAATTACCCCTGTCACACAACATGTAGTCTTTTGGCTTTATATTATTTTAAATAAAGGAATTCAAAAAACATATGATAATGCAGAAATGTTCAGAAATAAGAATCACAAATATGTCTGCAGCAGTGCTAAGTAATGAAGTTTATTTCCTTTTTGCACTGTAACATTATTGATATGCACGGTGGCCTTTGTATATCATTACATGATGATGTTAATGGCTAGTCTGAGTCCAGACCACATCTTTATGATGTTTACAAGTCTTCCTCAGTGTTAAACACATTATCTCTCGGCCCTGCACATAATCAAAATGATGTTTGCAGACAGAGGTGGGCGAAACAGCCAAAATATTACCACTGTCTTCTTTTTTTTTTTGCATATTGATTATCACAGTATACATTTAATATTATTCATGAGGATTGTTTTGTGGTAATTATCAAGATCGTTTCATCGCCCAGTGTTGTCCCCTGCCTTTGTTAGTGTATGTGTTCAAGCTTGTATCTGTGCCTCTGTATCTTTTTGTTGTGTCGTCTCTGTTTGAGCGGCAGCGAATGTTTGTGTGTGCATGTGCATGCCTTAGTGTGTGTGTGTGTGTGTGTGTGTGTGTGTGTGTGTGTTGGCTTGAGAGTTAAAGGGATCTCAATGCTTCTGTGGTGGCAGTTGTTTTGAAAGGAGGGGAGATGGGGGGGGTGGGGGGGGGGGGCTGTGTGCGAATCTGCTTTACACAGAGATGGATAGGATGGATTGAAGGTGTAGAGCGGTGATTGGCAGGCGGGATGATGCGGCCCTGGCTCAGCTGCAGCGCTGAGATGTAGGCTGCTGCTGATTGACAGTCGAGCCGAGCCTGGGAACCACAGTGCTGGATTGGCCACAAAGAAAGACAGAGAGAGAAAGTGCAAGAGAGGAAGGAGAGAAATTATAAATTTAAACATATATATATAGCTTCAACATTTTGCTGTCTATTCTGTTCCTGCGTAGTTCGATACTGCCATCTATTGTAAACTATGCTGGTAGTATTTTTAAATGTCTGAGAGCTGACTTTGTACTAAACTGCCTTATATGTGCTTAACTGAATTTAAAAAAATAGAGGGACGAGGGGAGAGATACAGAAAGTAAGACTACTAAATGATAGTGAACCCCTGAGAGAAACAAGCTGTGAATCACAAGGGAAGCAATGTGAGGATGAAGAAATCTCTCTAATGTATATGAGCAGGCAATACTACCAATAATGTAAGTGCTGGCTGTGTCTGAATAACAAACATCTGATGTGAAGTAAGGCAGCTTTTGTCCTTGACAAGAGCTTTAGCCTGAGGCTGCACAAAATATTTTCATTCATTAATTGTTTTTTATTATATAAAATGGGAAAAGGTTCATAGAGACTAAGGTGATGACCTCAGGTTACTTGTTTTTTTCTGATATACAGCTCATTTACAGTAATATAAAACTGAGATGTGGCACATCCTCAAATCTTAGGAACCAATGAGTGTTTGCTTACATAATTAAGCGATTATCAAAATTGTTGTAGATTAATTTCTGTCTGTCAACTAATCAGTCAGTGAGCAAGCTGTTACAACACTCCTTCTCTCCTTGTCAGATTCTTGGAATGTCATTCTCAAGGCATGTGTAGTCATAATTCCTGGTCTTTACTTACAGAAAAATGTCTTTTCTATGTGCATGTGGAAGTGGTTTAGAGATACTGATTGCTGAGGTCATGCAGGGTGTTCAGTTCATCTTGCTGTTCATGAAACTGCCATTAAATAAGTTAATTGCTTTTTCCCACTGTTTGGTGATCTAAGTTTTGTGTCTAACCCAGTGTTATACAACTTTGTGCTCTGGCCTTGGATATGGACAGTCTCTGAATGACAGCAGAGCTGTAAATACGGGCTTTGTGAAGCTTACAGCACACAGGTTTTGATGAGCTTGTGTGACAGCATGAGGTGCTCATTTTATTCAGCTGTAACACAAAAACGTCATTGTCTGTCTCCGTCAGTACGGTTTGACCTAGAGGTCCATGCGGTACTGTTTTATTTGAAACCGCGCGCTGTCCGCTCCTGCAGGATTTCCGACCATTACCTCCCACTCCCGCAGATCCACGATCCCTCTTCTGCCTGCACCTGCAGAGATTCTGAACACTCACGCTTGCAACAATGCTTTCTCCTGAAAGCGTGTCTGCCCCGTACCGTAGGGAAAATCAGACACACACAGCTCTTATAGATTTCTTTAGAATCTAAAGGAATGCTGTCTATGTTACTCAAATGATTAAAAAGCCACCTTTGGAGCATGTAAACTAAGAGTGAATGTTGCCTTTAATTGTAAAACCGTAAGAAATACAAGTGAATAAATCAGGTTAATGGATCATGTTTCTTTTGTCTCTGATGGTTTATGTTATTTCGCATAGCAACACACATAAATATTGCTGGATTGTTAGATGTTAGAGCAGCAGCAGTTACTGTGTACAGATCGGATTTGGATTAGATAGAATAGACTGTTTATTTTAATTTAATGGAAACATGTATAAATCACAACACAGTGAGTCTAACTGAGAGCAAGAGTGAGTATTTTAAAAAGAGAGCAAAAAAGACAAACTGAACTGAAATGCCGCCTTTTATTATTGTGTTCTGAGGTTTTTTAGTATTTTGTTCTGCTTATGAATATACCTAGCCTGCGGGCGGTTATGACCAGCTAATACACACGGAACGTAGAATGTGTTCTTTACATTCTCAATTTATAGTTTAAAAAAGTCAAAAAATATATACCAATTTGCAAAACTTGACATTGTAACATATCCGTTCATGTCTCTGTACATTACTTGGAAAACAGGAGTTAAACCAACAAGATAAATCACACTAAAGACTAATTAGCCTCTTAACCTGTTGTTTTCCCTGAAGTAGATTTTTTAAATCTGATTATTATTCTTTGTGTGATAGTGTCAACTTCCTCCAACATTAAATCTATATGATGATTATAATGAGCGAATATTCAAACACCATCTTTTTATTTAGCAGTGCGGTGTTTTTTCCCTTTTATTCCTCTTTGAAAACTTTCCTTTACACTAAAGGTTCTAAACTAGAGTCTACTTTTTTTTCTTTTCTTTTTTTAAACTTTTGCGTATTTGAACAATTTTTGGATGCACATCATAAGTAATGACTGACCCACCGATGGGCCGCTTATTAAGTGAAATAGCCTATTTTGCTTTTTAGACACTGTAAGCCAACTGAAAGACAGAAAGACACTGAAATTCAGCAATCATCTAAATTTTTACTGGAGTACAGTGAATTTACATGCATGTTTTAAAGAACAGGCTCAATGAAGTCTGTTTTGAACAATAGTCAGGTGCACATATGAACAGTGAAACTTTTTTTTTTAGACCTTTCTTTGTATTCTTTACTCCTGTTTGGGTATTAAAAAGTACCTTTGCAACACTGGCCGTTGTGACAAATCAAAGTCTTTGGATTTTACTCTTTGGATACTTTCAGACCTACACTATAACACTACTGTCCAGCCAAAAAAAAAAAAAGAAAAGAAAATGGAGTGAGCTCCATACAGCCAAAGAATTTTCAAAGGAAGAAGTTTAAATCAAAATGCAAAACAAGTATTAGCAATAACAGTTACTTAAAGTTGTGTAACTTACCCAAACTGCAGCAGCAAGTCTCTCCAGAGTCAGCAGGCAGCAGAGATCAGGAGTAATGTCCACAGGCTAGTGAGCTAACAAGCACCGGCTCTGGTACATGAATGAATCTGATAAGCTCTGAAGGTCCTGAGTGGTCTGTTTGGGTATTCTTCAATTTGTATCAAAAATAGCCAGAAATTATTTTTTCTTTTTGTTGACCTTTGGCCACCTGTAATGTGGAGGGATTCCAGGAGGCAGAAAGTGTTTCAGTGTTCATATGGCCACCTGACAATAACAATGAAGTCATCCTGCATGCAGTTCTTGTGACCGACAGCTTTGACTGATTTGGCCATTTACCCACAAATCCAGTACTATGAAACAATGGATGCACAATATATTGTTTCAGCATCGACATTGTGATTTGACATGTCATTAACTGCTTGATACAAAAACTGACATTGTTCTCATTTTCTGTGACTGAGTTCTTATATAGACCGTATTTTTTAACTGTAATTTTAAGACCGTTAACATGCAGTCTCAACGTGGGCACAACACTGAAGATAAAGAATTGATTGCCCAAAGAAATGCATAGAAATAATTCAGCTACTGAAAGGATGATGTTGACCAAAACCAGATTCTCTGTACTCAGTGTTTTGCAATTGTTACACACATACAAGACACACAACCAATTTGTTTCAGTCATTTAGATGAGCACCACAAGGCTCTGTATGAGTGCAAAGCCAGATCTGAATGCCATCCAAAGCAGTATTATGCCAGATGAGTAAGGCTCCAATGAATTTTATGTTTGATGTTGATGCACACCTTTTCAATTCCACCCCAGTTTTTCTAGAAAGGTTTATTCTTTCCAGTTATTCATGTCATGTGGTTAAATATTGCAATAAATATCGCTGAAAAACAAAATATTGCAATGGCTCGATTTTCGCTTTTTTTCTCCTCACTATCATTCAGCCCTAATTAAGGGAATTAATTCTAAGTCTAATAGCTGCAATGGCTGCACGGTGGCAATTAAGACATTAACTCGGGCTAGATGATTGTTAGGTAGTGGCAGAACAGAAAGAGTTTTACTATTTCTGTTTATTTTCCACCTGGTGATAAGCCTGTTATCGGTCCTTCTCTGGCAACTGGCCTCCTCTCCTTTCTGTGTGTGGTTTGTGCAGCCAATCAGATCGGATGACACCAGTCTGAGTTAGAGCTGAGTGAGGTGAACATGGTGGCGGCTACTTCACATTATCAGGCAAAAAGTGAAAGGATGTTTATTACAGCATGGAGGCAAGTTTCCTTAGGCAGAAAAAGATTCATCAGCCTCGCACAGTGTTGTGGTGATTTGAGTGTGGCGGATCAAGCTGGCACATTGTAAAATCTCCAACAATTATCAGAAACAGTCACTCAATTTCCATGACAAGAGGCAGCAGCACCTTGTTGTCTGTTTGTTGGTGACAACCCCTTATCAGATCCCATTAATTTATTGGATGATAAGAGGAAAAATATATGTTCATGTTATGTAAATTTTCCCTTTGGGTTGTTTTTCTATTCCTCTATTCCTATTCTATTCTTTTTTACATTTACGTCTTAAAAATGACTTGAATTCAAAAGTAAAAGTCATCAATTCGAGGCTTAATTAGAATGCAGTAGGAATCATCATCACAGCGAACAGGTGACACAGAGAACAATGATGCAGGTGTAATCAGATTATTCTCTTCTCTTAATCAACATTTGGTGGTAGTGCCAATCAATAACAGAATGAATTGATGTGAATCCATCCATTTTTTTTTTAAATGCAGTATGTGTGAATATGTGGGTGTTTGCACAGTGTGCATTATATCTGAAAGTCTGATGAAAATATACACCAGCAGATGTGAGCATTGGTTTTGTTGCGCTGTTTGACCAGACAAGAAAGAGATGGGCCTTTTAAAGACATAATGTGGTTCTTCTGAGGCTGCTGGGAATTGTAGCCTTTTCATTCTAAAACAATATCCAATATCTAAAATAACTGACGCTTACTCTTGCACAGAAAGCCTGTGGCATGAAAGTAAAGCACATTAGGAGGTACCTGCAATTCATCTTTTTAACAAAGCAACACATAGGACTTTGCTTAGAACTATTACGGTGAGCCATTACTATTTTCTTGTGTGCTTGCATTAAGTCAGTTTTGTTTATTGACAGCAATCTACAAACAACAAAGGACTTGAAGGACAAATGAAACATTAAAAGAACAGACTTCACTGTTTTTAGGAAATACCACCCAAGTTTTTTTTTTTTGCATGTTTGTAGAATAAAGTATCAGAATAAGCAGAATACTCTTCATTTTGAAAAACATTGCATTAGGTTTGTCCATTGTGTAAGTATGTCTGAAAGGGACTTGAAGCCGACCTAGTTTCTATAGCAATAATATCCGAGAGAACCTTTCCTTATTGGGATTATGGCCATGACAGTGAAGCAGTGAGCTATGACGTTTAGCCACTGGCAGGAGGGCCCATAATTTACCATAAAATGTCCTGTTAAGTGTTCTGGACCTGTTTTTTCTAACAATACATGACTAATGGATAAATCTTTTTTTCATAGTTAGAGCATGGCTTGGAAGTACAAACAAATTAGCCCCTAAGCTCCCCAAAAACTACGCACTGCAACCAGAAAATGCAACTAGGCATGTTTTTTCTTACAGGGTTATCGGCAGCCCTAAATATTAGACGTCCTTTCTTAAAACTAAAACTAGATGTGTAAAGCCAGCCGTTTAGGTATTGTAGCACAAGATGGGCTAGTTGCAAATTATGAGTAACAAGTGAAATTGACTGCAAAATGAAAATGTAACATGTTCAAGTCTCACTGTTGTGGTGTGATGTTGTTGCACCATGACCGATAAGCAGAAAATTATCAATATTCATACATTTTCCTACTACGCTGCATGTATTACTCAGCCATGAGGCTAACTTTCTCTTTTTTCTGGACATTTCCCTGGTAAAGTGTACAGTTTCTTTGCTCTCCTTTTTTGCAATATACAGAATGTGACATTACATTAAACCCGTGCAGTGTAAATGCAGTAATATTTCTTTGTTCTTGAGCTGTAATTTTTTTGTTATTTTCAGTGTAAATTTGAAGAGATGTGCATTATAGCTATCATAGGTCTTTCAGTGACTTTGTCCATGTTATTGTTTATGTTGTTATACGAGCACAGAGAGCAATTATGCTGGAGAAACTCTATGAATTCTTTCTTTCTCTGCAGCTCCAGGGAGGTAATGCTGGTGACTTACAGAAAGGGGCTGAAAGATAAAACTGGGAAGCATGGTTGCATTGATAAATCTACTTTATTATTATTGTCATTTTCTATAATTACTTACAACCATTGGGATCACCCATAACAGAAGCCAAATTCTGCTGCACAGGAACATGTTTTAGTAGATTGGTGATGCTGTTTCGATGACTGTATGCACATAATGTAGAGAGTGGTCAGTTGCGTTGGTTTCCAGGTGGCCTGGATCAGGGTGGGAACCATTATATGTAGCTAACAGGAAGAGGGGAACAGCTATCGAAGGGCACCAGCTGTCCGTGAGGATGGGCAGGTCCTCTGGCTTCCTGTTTCTCAACACTCTGTGTGCCCCGGAGCAAAACAAAACCAGCTTCCCCTTCCAGTTTGAGAAACAATAGATGTCGCAAACAGCCCTTCTCTGCTTCCATCCTCCTCTCTCCCTCTCTCTCTTCTTCGTTGCACTTTCTCCATCATTTCTTCTCTCTGTTTCTCTGCTGCATTATCTTCTGTATCCACTTTTTCTTTTTGCTCTTCATCCACCTTCTTTCATTCCATTCTTCACTCTGTTTTGCTTCCGCCCACGCCTTCATTACTTGATTCTTACACGTTTTATATCTTCATCTCTTTCTTTGTCATCTTCTTCCTCTGTCCATTCACGTCTTTTTTGTTTACCTTATCCTTTTTTTCCCTACTGTGTGTCTTGCTGGTCTCACTCATTGTGTCTATCCTCTCACCTCTGCTTTTTTACCAGTTAAAATTGAACTATATGTAGTGAGTGGCCAATATTATGTGGTTTCTGTGTTACTGTATGTATTTTGCAAATTATTTAGATTGTAAATGCAATTTATTAAGGCAGGGATTTTATTAAAAATGTGATGAGTGAAAATTTGGTTTTATATGTAAATTTGGAACAAACTTACCCTGATTATGTTGTTTTATTAAATCTAAAAGGTTATTATGTTAAACTAAATTTTGTACAAAGATCCAATTTTTGTGTTACTTTTTAGAGGAAAATTGGAATTCTGTTCCATTACAAGACAAAAAAAGTATTGTGGTGTCTTCTGAATTAGAAAACTGCAGTAGTCACTCTCACGACTTGCATTTAGCTCCCAAATCACTGTAAGCCTACATTTTGTACTATATGAAATATACATGAAATTATGTTTAAAGCATCTTGGGAAAGTTTCCCATGAGGTCTCTTTACACACGCTTCTGGGATTTGTTTTGCTAAAAAGGAATTTGTGAATGTTTTCTACGAGTCATGATGACAAACATGCAGTTCATGAAAAATGAAGAGCGAATAGCAACATGAGCTTTTAACAGTAGAACATTCCAGAAAGGTCAACAAGATGAGTTCAGAGAGAGAAAGAAGAGAAGTTTTATCAATAATGGATAGAATTTTCATCTGCACATGGGAGAGGAGAAGAAGAATTCCACCTGGAAAACTTGCAGTGTATGCATAGCACACATACACACACTAGATGGCATGTGCACACTCACGCATATGAAAGCAAAAGTGAGCTCATGCTGACGCACAACACACAAACAAGCACACACACACACACACGTATGTATCTGCAAGACTGCAAATACACACCAATGAACAGTCACATAGACAGTCACAGACAGAAGGCACATCTCGTCTCACATTCAGAGGCTGTGGAAAAAAGTTGGCATATGTACAAAACACACACATCACAAACACACACACATTCGGGCATGTGCACGTTCCCAGTGCAGAGTTATTGACACATGGAGAAATCCATATTTATATATAATACAGTGTGGTGGAGACCCATCAGTCTCCATAGTCTATGAAAGGGCCTGCACCGCTTTACTTAAGGTATTAAATGTTTATGTGGCGCTTTTTCATCCCTCAATAACCTTTCTTTCCACACACACACACACACACACACACACACACACACACACACACACACACACACACACACACACACACACACACACACACACACACACACACACACGGAGTAGCAGTAACAGCTTCCCAAATAAGATGAGAAATTTACAAAGTCAAAATACTATGAAAATGGACTTTTTCATCTTTTGCGTGCATCTTTTTGAAAATAAATGGGTCCAAAATTCCAGGATATTTTCTTCTGTTACCAACTCTAAGATGTATTTTAGTAAGTATTTCATGCTGTATTCTAACTAGAGACACTGTAACAATGAATTCCACTCTCATGCAGCTGACAGTATGACTGCGCCGCTGCTGAAAGCATGAGTATTTGTGGTTCGATCCCCATTTCCTCCTATCAACATGTTCAAATGTGCATCAGAAGGAAAATGAACATCAAGTTGCTCTTGGCACTCATCTTGCAAGGTGTGTGTTTTTGAATGGGGGGCAAATTGTGTACTAGGGGTCAACAAAAAGTTCAGCGACTGTACCTATAAAAACCATTAACCATACCTGACTTAGATTTGGACACCATCTCTATCGAGGTAGTTTCCTTTTGCAGCAGTAGAGGCCTCCTAGTGCTTCTGCAGTGCTTGTAGGGCTCCTAAACGTCCCTTTATGTTAACATGTCAAGCACCATCTGCATCGTATGTTGAATCTCCTAAACTCTGGCAAAATGGTGACGCTTCAACTTGAATGGCCGGGTGCACAGTGTGTTGGAGAATTCACATGCCATTGCACCACAGTTTAGGTTGTTTGTGCTGAATGTTCTCTCTCAGACACCCCAGGACATTATAGTAGAGCTCTGCATTGACAGTCTGACCCAGGGGAACTACTTACCAATGCACAATGACGTGAATGTACCTTGCACTTTGTCTGTTTTTGGAACCAACAGTTTATTTCACTGTAAAAACTGCAGTTTTTTTTTCTCTCCAGTAAAAATAGATTAAACCAAATGCAGTCCATGACTAGTTCACAGTTTGCAGTAGCTATTGTGATCCAACAGTTCCACACTTTTTCACTTTGGACCGTTATCTTTAATAGAGGAAATGATGGAAGAATGTAACTCTACAATAGAAATGGTAGAGGTCAGAAAAATAAACATGATGTTGGGTAATAGTAATACATATTTCTCATGTTTTTATTCCTTTTATCATCATTTGACCTTTCAGATTTATCTTGTGACTCCTGCTGGCTTGATGAATACTTGCAGGGAGGATGGTAGAGAAACTGGACAGACATACAAAGAGTTTGACTTTTGATTTGAGTGACTGAGATTTATATCTCATGTCATGCTGCAGGTCAATGTTGACTGTGATCTTTCCCTTACTAACAAATATCCTAGTGATTTGGTTGTCTCATAATGGTTCTTAGCCATGTTTAAAGTGCCAGTTGCATTTCCAAGTGTTTAAGATGTATACTTTCTCAGTGTTTTGAAAGAAAATGTCACTATTTCTCCAAAAGAGTTTACTGTCAAAAATTAATGAGCCTCTTTTTCAAATTTACAAAAACAGTGGCACTCGATTTGATTATTTTAAAATGGGGTCAAGATTTATGAATATTTTAAAGTTGACATCACTTCACCATCTACTCTTCAGTAGTGTTCAATTTTCTTTAATTATTTTTTAACAACTTGCATCCTCCTTCCATATGTCTCACCTAAAAATAGATATTAAATATTTTTGCACAGATTGAGCCACATGCTAAACACGAATGCAAAAACACAAAACACCAATTCATCCTGTGACTGTAACTTTGAGGAATCTCCTACCTTTCCAACCCCAGCCCGTTCCCCGAGGTGAGCTGCTGAGAGCCTAGCAGGTGCCGCTGCCTCTTTTAGATCAGTGCTCGATTATCAGAGGCCAAACAGTGCAAAGCGACGCTCATTACCATTGATTCAGACTCACCAGGAGCCTCAGTCACATAAGGTGTGTGTGTGTGTGTGTGTGTGTGTGTGTGTGTGTGTGTGTGTGTGTGTGTGTGTGTGTGTGTGTGTGTCTACATCCATATTTGTTTGTGTGAGTTGTTAATTCACACTATGAGAATCCCGTTTTCAGTATGCGGTGTCTGGTTGAGGACCCAACACAAGGCAGCATGAGACGGTGCTTCACTTTAGTCCTTCAGAGTATGCATGACTGGAGTTTGGCTCAACTTATGGGAGAAATGATGCATCTCACCAGTGAGCGGAGGCATTTTTTCGGCGTTGCACTACTTGTCCCACTATTTATGGTGTGTGCAGTGTTTTGGATGGTGGTGGTGGTGGGGTGCCTTTGTCTCTTCCTGCGTGTTGTGTCCTCCCTGCGGAGATGCGCCCCGGGGGTTGATGCGGCTGGGGGGGTGGTGGACCCTGTTGAATTATGGATGGAGGTGAAGAGGGGATGAGGGGTGGCCTCGAGGGGACTTACTCCCCTCCATCCCCAACACTTCCGACTCTGCCGTACCCCTCCCCCATCCTCTCTTTCCCTCCTGCTTCCCTCTCTGCCCAAACAGTCACCATCCACGCGTGGCTTGAGGTTGGATGAGGGTGACTGGAGATGTGTCTCTCTCTCTCTTTCTGTCTTTCTGCTTTGGTGTTTTTCTGTCTCCCTTGTTACACTTTCGTCCTTATCTCCTTCTTCCTCTCCCTCCCAGATTTCAGCTGGTAAAGTCAAAATGATAGAGGTCCATTCAGCCGAAAATGGTCTGCAGATGTTGAGAAAATGAGACAAAGACATAGAGTATCTTGATTTTCATCCACTGTGACTTACCAGCAGTATTCGACTGGTGGTGAAGCTGCTTCTCACAGCTCCCATCTTCTATTAAAAAACTTGGATCATCTAATATAATATGATTAGTATGTACTATTGTACAGTATGCATACATTTGTTTCTTTTACCTAAATTGCTTTTCTCAAATGACTCAAATTTGAATAGCTTTTTTTGTATTTGCATCATGTTGTCTAGGTTTTGCCAAGGTTTCATAATGTATACTTAACAAATCAAATCATGATACAACCGATTTCTTCTCTGGCGCTGAAGTTATATAATAAGATATATGACATTTTCCAGCAATGTTGGCTGCACAGAGAATGCTGTTTACTGTGTGATTTTCCTTTTTTTTTTTTTCAGAGATGCACTCAGCCCTCAGCTTGTTAGCTGTTATAAGACAAGGGACAAAAGACTGGTGCCCCTTGTTTCAGCTGCATGGCATTTTAGGTGCTTAAGTCACATGGATTTACTCTATTTTTAGCTAATAAAGTCAAAGTGAAGATCTTTTTAATCAGCATTTTAGCATATGAAAGACAGTTGCATGTCAGTCAATATGAAACAATAACTCTGACTGCTAATAATTGGTTGTATATATTGCTAGTCTTAAGAAAGTTCTATTATATATATATATATATATATATATATATATATATATATATATATATATATTTTTTTTTTTTTTTTTTTTTTTTTTTTTTTAAACTGAAATTAGAAGGAAGCTTAAAATTCATAACCAGTTGTTTTACAGCAATATTTTAAAGTCAGTTTTTCCCAATCTGTTTAGATACAAGCGACTTGGTTACAATCATGGTCTTAGTAAAAATGTAAAAGCCCAATACTGACGCAGATGTGATGTACAACTTTTTAATAAATTACAATACTCTTGAAAACCAAACAAACACAGAAAATGTACTCAGAATGGTATCAACTCTGGTCATTGTTAAATCAAAGTCAATATAGCACTTCACATACTTTGAACTGATATTAGCTCTGCGATTGAACAAACAACTAACCAACTTCAAATAATTTCCCTGCTGTATTCAGACTTTTAGGCTAATTTCAAGCACAATTTGGCATCATGGCCGACTTTCAAGTTTGGACTGATTCTCGTGCTCGGCTTTAAAGATGCGCCTTAATTTTAATTGGGACAAAATGACATGCAGAGGAGGCGTAGTGGAATACAAACAATAATTACAGACGTGCAGGCATTTCACGAGCATGTGTAACTAACAATTTGGACTATGGAACATGCTGAAAAAAACATACTGTGTGATTGAGGAGTATAACAAAAATATGCTTGAGATTATGTTTTCATTAAATAAAATATTTCTCCATTATATCAAGCTTTGACCCTTTGTGCCCCTGTGTTTTGGTTGTTAGGATGTTGCCAGTCTCGAAAATTGAAACTAAACTCATTGCTGGAGTGCCATAATACAACATATTACGGATTTTCCTTTCTTTTCACATTCCACATTGAGGCTTTAGATGATGATGATTCTCTTGTCTGTGTTTGAGCACTATGGTTTGAGTGACAATATCCTTGATAACAGGGGACCTCTAAAAGTCAGCATCACGGTATTAAACGAGGAGCGCTCCTTGCTTTGCCACCCAGCCGCTTTCTTTTTTGAAATGTAATTTTGAACTATGTGAACAGTGGTTTCCTCCATCTCAAATGTAGCGGCATCTTAATGATGTGCTTTGGCTCGTGCATTTGGACAATTGTGCAAAAGGGGTTTTAATGAAATCTATTATTGTTTTTTCGTTGCTGGGGCAGTGGGGGAAGTGTTTACCTCACAAAATAGAATACACCAGCCCCCAAAATGACAGAAAATACAGTGAGAGAGAGAGAGAGAGAGAGAGAGAGAGAGAGAGATATTGAATTAAAGTTTTATGACTGATGAATATTTCATGTTCTGGGCAGTGATTCCCACATTCTAGTGTGTGTTTGTGCAAGTGTATGTGTGTGCGCTTATGTGTACAGGCCTCAGTATGTGCAAGTGTTCCTCTAGAATGTATGCTGGGTGTTTTAACCCCTTCTTTACTATATTAGGACACCACATTCACGTGGCATATAGGATAGGTTCAAATTTCAGACTTAATACAACACGTCTCATCAAAGTAGTTTTTGGTTGTTCCTTTTTCCTCTTCAAATTGTCTGTGATGACATCCATCCAAGGTGTGATCACATTTTAAAAGATGGGGGACAAAATTTTCTCATTACTTGAAAGAATACATTTTAAGCACAGCCAAAATGAAGTCTGTGTTTTTGTCATGGTGGTTATGGTAGGCAAGTGCCAAGAAGAACTACTGTGGGCAATTTGTACTAAAAAATACTAACTTGGAAAGACAGCACTTGATTTAGCTAATGATCATTTCATACTTGGCAGAAGCTGTGCAGGTAGTGCAGATATCTATGGTGTCAGAGGCTCAGAATAGGGTTGGGTGATATTAGAAAAAGCTGACACTGTAAGATTTTGTTTTTCTGTAATATCAATCACCAGTTGGCTTGAATACATCTAGTTTGGAAGCATTAATCATTATAGAACGATTTAGGGTGTTTTTGTAGGGAAGTGCAACTGCACTGAAAATAAATGTTTTTTTTTGTTGTTGTTGTTTTTGTTTTTTTTTTAAAGCTGTTTGAATCCTTTCTCATATGGTGCTACACTGGCAACAGCATCCAAAGTAGTGTTTTGCTTTGGATGACATTCAGATCTGGCTTTTTACTCACCATACAGAGCTTTGTGGAGCTGACTTGAATGTTCAAACAAATTAGTGGTGCTGCTCATGTAGCGGCAGCAATTGCAACACACTGCCAGTGGAGTACCTGTTTTTGGTCATCTTTCTCTAGCCAGAAAATTTTAAAACTTCTGAGTTTATGTGTGTTTTGGCAACCGTATCTTCCTTTTCAGCATTTCTCTCCTGTTACTTGCTCATTTTGCTGTGCATGTAGAGCCCATATGACAACAAACTCTGTGTATTGAAACAGATTTTTTTTTTTTTTTTAAACTTAGTGTTTCCAAGGACCCTGAAATTGGATTAAATGATGATCTGAGGGACAGATTTCTCTTGTAGAATTTCTTTTTGTACAAAGCAACAAAAAAAAGTTGTAGCATCATATGTTTAAGTAAATTTTTCATTAGATTGCATGTCCAGCATTGTGACTTTTGCACATGCACGCATTGTAGTGTTGACACCAAAACAATATATTATGCAGCCTTAGTAAAGGAAGTAACTGCAAACACCAGCGGAAAGTATTTTATACAATCAGACTGTGTCGTATTTTAATTATATTCCTCACACCAACTGTGTTTATACTCTTTGTTTTTAGTGGTACAGAGCAAAGTTAGAAAGGTCTACCTTATCTTACTCCTAAATGGGACTTCATAGTTTTGCAATGTGTTTGTTCTTGTGTTCACTTTGACTAGAAAGTGGCATTCAGAGTATTTAGAAGGTTTCCTTTGCAGATTTTTTTCTCTGTGAGATGCGTTTTACAGACAATAAGAAAGTTATTGAGCGTTTGTTGATGTTGTCTTCATTATCTATCACTACTGGCAACAGAAACTTCTAGGAGAAAACCTAAGCAGCCTAAGCTGACCACAGATCTGTTGAGGTCTGTGTGGTATGCCACAGCCTTCGGCCAAATAGTCGTTACATTCTTGTGAACCCCATGCATGGGCTCCACTGCTACACAACTTTAAAACCCACATTTGGCACCACTTATGCTTTACAGCAAAACTTTGGGACTGCATTTTTGCACAGAATACGACTTGTGGATTTTTTTCTTACTGTAGAGTAAAATCATAGACAGAAAAGCTAATAGTCAGTTGTCTGTTATATCGTTCTGAAAAAATCAAGTGCATGTTTTCACTTTTCCTCCTGTTTACATCTCAGCTCATGTCCTTTGTGAAACACTTTGCGACAATGCTGTTTGTCAGAGGCTTGACATACAGTTAACTTGAGTTGACTTAATCAGTTTGCCAATGATCTAATACACCTCCCTGTTGACTCAGTAATGGTAGCTCATAATGGGCATTTAGATAGAGATATGAGTCGATGAAGACAGACGTTTGTTTGCCAAGTAGTGGAGGCTCTCCTCAACCATTGATTGAGTTCTCAGATCAATATGTCAGCTAGGTTTTCATCCATGCATCTTTCCCCTCACCGATCATCAACAGTAACTTACACCAAGGGGGTAATAATCGATTTTAATAGTATTTTTAGCTTAGCTTATTGATTACAACACATACCGTGGCTCTGAGCAAGCGTTGGTTTGTACACACGTCACAGGCAAAAAAATCAATATTACCTATGTGAGTCTGCTGATCTACTCTGTTTTTCAGGTCCCATAATCTGTTTGCTTTAGCCTAACCTTATGTTTAGGTTATGAGATGGTGTCTATCTGAAGTTACGGAGACCATTCAGTAACTGGAAGGTCAGAGATTATCCTCAAGAGAGACATTAAATCTCTCCTCAGTCATTTTAACCTCTGGGGACTGGAATCCCTCGGGAGAGAGCTGAATGTCTTAAGATGTAAAATTGTGCAGCTGAAGTGTAAATGCTGTCCACTGGGAAAACATATGCTTCAAACAGTGCAGTGCATTCAATACATTAACTTCTGCATGTAATCCTTAATGATCATAGCATAACACAGTGTATTTTCTACCCTTATAATTGCTGGCAGTCAGCGGGATCTTTCTTCTGTGGTGTTGTCATGTTGAATATTGATACATCAATATATTTAGTATGTATTTTTTAAAAATTATTTATGATGGGCTGTATTGTAATCACATATTTTGTATTGTGTGTTCTTTGACTGTCAGCATGACGCAATTCCTTTGTTGTTTTTGTCCCATTAACAGCTTTCGTCACGTTTGTCAAGATGTTGCCTTTTTTCCTATCTAAAAAGTTGTTTTTTTTTTAATCCATAGTCCAGATTCTCACCATTTTTCCCATAGAAATAGCATTTATACCCATCATACTCTTGATGTATGGTTAAAAGGAAGAGATGAAAGTCGGCAGCAGAGCCAGAGATCTTTTTCCATTGCCTTCTGCCAAGATAAAAAATAAAATATAAAGTGGACAAAGTTTAAAGTAATTAGAAGTAAAATAATTAAGTAAGCTTCCTTATGTCGAATGTACTTCAGTGTGATGATATGCATCTTGATGTATGCCATCAATCTATAGAAATTTGTCAACCATCACAATTTTATAGGAATTTTAAATACTTTGTACCAACGCAATGAACTTACCTTGATGTTAAAGCTTTTTAGTTCACCAAACTACCTAAAAACAGACATTCTCATTTCTTTTTAACTTCAACTTCCAAATATTCTACTATATTCAAAACTACAGTACATATTTATGTTTAAATTGCATCCACATTATGTGCAGGACATTATTCGTAATATCCATTTGTATCAGAAATAAATCAGTATTTGAACTACCTAAATCTTTGCCCTATTAGTCCCTTGACTTTTCCATGAAGCCACACGGGGAGTTAATCTTGTCGCCCTGTATGTGTTCAAGTCCTTCTCTCTCCGCCTAAGCCGTACAGGGAATTGAACCTTTCACTCCATGAAGTGCCTTGCCCTGTCTATTGATCTTAGTCCTAACAAGGAAGCGGTTGTCTGATGAATATTTGCGGGATGTGCACATTATGGATCATCTACAATTTCTCCTTGCTCTCCCCCTTCTCATTTCCATTCTTTTCTCTTCTGCACTGCGGAGAGCTGCATTTGCTGCATAATCGCCCACTGAGTACTCCGACTTTCTTGCCTCTTCTCCCCCCCCCCCTCCACCCCGACACTTCTTAATTTGGTTTCATTCTGCGAGCTGTACACCACCAGTATGCGGTTTAATCGTCAACTAGCTGGACAGGTTGGACAAGCAGCGTTGACAACTATGAGTGGTCTGGGTTTGACTAGTCTCATTCCAAATGGAGATAATGCCAGTCATCCATTCTAGCAAAAATGATTGATCGCACAAAATTAGACACAAATGGTTGTACTTTTCAAAGGTTAGAAGTAGCTCGATTTTGAGGCTCGTAAAATGATTACACTTCAACACAGTAGATTGTCTATATTTTGCAGATAGTGAACGATGAACTTTAAGTAATGACTTCCAGGTAATGACTTTCTTTTAGAGTAGAACTCCTCTTGTGTTCACCGCCACATGGAGAGTGTTTAGTGACAGTCTGCCACACTCTCTTTTATAGTTATTACTATTTCAGCTCACCATGGTTCCAGTCTTTTACTCTCAACTCCATGAAAAAATTGGATTGATACTTGGTGATTGGTTCAGCATGAAATTCTGGGGCTGCTTTGACTCAGGACCCACAATATTTGCTCTTTTCTGTCTCACACAGAGACCTCTAACTGCTAACGTGAACTATTTTGATTGAATATTTGAGGAAGCTCATTCTTGCGTTAGTGACTCATGGAAGGAAGTGGAATTTTAGTGCCTTGCTCAAGGGTTCTTAGCCAAGTGACATGACTAAATAAACACCTGTCACAGGGGTAACAATTCAAATATCACTTTTCTGAGATTTTTTTCTTCATATTTAGTCTTAGTTACATTATCCTAATTAAATACACATATTAAACTTAAAACACATTTTCTGTAAGATGCACTGTATTTAATGTAAGTCTTTAATACACTCATTTAAACACACAATAATGACTTTAATTCTCGTAAAATAACAACGAATGGTATGTTTTCTCAGGAGGGATTGAAGAAGAGATGCTTTATGTTTCCTGGCAGATCTGCATGTTTACATGTATTTATTTTTGTCCATGCATGTGGGTGTGCATATTGTTTACCCAGCCTCCTCTGTACTCCCTGGGTGCATCATTACCATACATGTATATTCTGTATGTGTCTGTATATGTGCGTGTGTGAATGTCAGAGTGGACAACACAGATTCAATAACCTCACAACATATAGCTGTGCTGCTCTGCACCATGCATGTTAACTCTCGCACATACATGACATCAAACACTGAGAGTACACACAGAGGCAGAGTCACACACTTCGACATATGCCTTGAGAATCACAGAGGAATGGAAATATAGAGTACAGCGCTTACATATAATATACAGTAAATACAAAACAGTGTGCTTGTCTAACTAGAGTCCATGTTGTTTAAGGATTTACACATAAAAATACTAGAACAGAATATTTTTGGGTAATCTTTTACAAATGTTTTTATCATACTCTAGGAGTGAGAGCATACTAGAGGCTCAAGGCCAGATTCATTGTCTTGTTTAAGTTTTTTTATGATAAAATAGTTCCTAGTTAAAATAGAATTTTCTAATTCATTTTAGACATTTTATGTAGACCTTGAATGGCTGACCTTTTTAAAGTTTGGATTCTGTTACTTTAAAAAAGAGTTTTGAAAAGAACTCGTCTTAATCCCCACAGTAATGTGTCAAAGGTACAGTAGAAATATTCAAAATACGAAACAGCTTTAACACGCATACACATGCTGGGCAGATTTTAAACGATATAGCTTACAGTATTTTGTACTTTTGTCAGCAAATCCCACAAAAAGAAAACTAAAGGCAAATCGATCCAACTAGCAAGTACTGTCTGTGTCCAGAGTCTGATGTATCTTATTTGTCTGTGCCACAAAGCTGCATTGTTGTCCAGTAACTATTAAAAACCCATCACTGAACTATATTGTTACACCGTGAGGTATGATCCTTCAGTTACTATGAACACACACTCTGAACATTATTTTTACTCAGTTGCACATGCACCTTCTCTCTGCTGGAAATACTAAGTATGTATTAATCCGCAGCTGAAAATAGTCCCCCCAAAATGTTGTATTTTCTTCTGTTTGTTTGCTAAAAACTACAGCGACCAGCTGTTTTAGGAAATTACTTTTCCATAAAAAAAACAACAACTATATACTTGCAACCTGATTTTGGATTATTAATACGCCTTCAGCAGGAACCAATAAGGTTGGTGCTGACGGGGCAGGGAAGTCGCAATAAGAGATGAACTAACACATTGTGTTTTTTGGTCTCTTGATGGGATTTTTTTGACAATAAGAAAATTACTGTATAGAATAGCACACACACACCCTCACGTATTGTTAGGATTTATTATGTGTGCTCCTAAAGAGGGGATGAATGTTACTCTGCATATGTGGTTAGACGTTTTCCTGTGTAGTTGCCTTGTGTGTTTTTGTTTGACTTTATGTGCATGCCAGTCAGTGGCCCTTCTTTCTTCTGACGCCCGCTCTCGCTTTGGAGACGAAAAATCGTTCTCGCCGTCTCGCTGGCTGATGGTGCTGGCAGGAGTCCTGGGGACCAACGGGGGGAAACAATCCCAACAAAGTGGAATGAATTAATGTGACTAATTAACACCACGTTAATTATTTGTAAATTGCATGTTTGGGTACACATTACTTGAGAGACATATGCTGCTTGTCGTGTTCGCCCAAACAAGTGCCAGCTAATCTGTATCTCTGGAGTGCCCTGCGACTGAAGACGGGCCAATCTGCACAGTGCAGGAAAAAGAAAACACATGAAGGAGAAGGAGAGAGAGAGGAAGAGAGGCGGAGAGACAAGTGTGGGGAGGTGAAGAGGAAGGAAAAATAAATAATATTGCCAACTGTATTTCATCTCATCTGGGCTCCATGCAAGTTTTTTTTTTTCTTTTTTGTCTTTCTGTGTTATTTGTCTGAAGTTTGTTAAGCTAGCGCTCTGTTGGTGAGAGTAAAATCTGACTGCCTATTAAAAGATAAATAATAGAATTTTCAACAGGGGGCTACAACATGAGACTGCCAGTGACTGGTAGCGCTCACAGTTTTGTTTCTCTTGTCAGTATGCAGCTTTCCCCTCCACCCTCTAACTACCATATTATATTTTATTGAATCAAGTTCAAATTTTCTTCCACTGGTTTTGTGGTAGCAACACACTAAAAACAGTTCTTCTCTCTCTGAGGCTGTGACCTTTTTTTGACCAACATCTACATTTAAGTGAAAATGCCAAACTTTTCTAGGTTACAGTTTCTCAGATGTTTTTCTCATTTTTTCATACTCATAAACTGAAATTCTTTGGTATCTTTGAATGTACAAAGCAGCCAATCTGATGACATCACACTAATGATGAATGTGACAATTATTTTTTGATTATTTGGTTAATCAAGTGAAACACGCCAATCAGTGGATTTGAAGGTGACATCTTTAAAGTGTCTGTTTTATCCAACCACTAAAAATCCAGGAATATTCTGGAGATTCACTGTTATTTGGTGAGAATTTAGTGGATGTTTTTAGCCTTTTTCTGTCATTTTTTAGCCTAAGCAAGTAATAATAAATAGTTAATTAACTGACAGACCAATTTAAAATGAAAATGATCATTGGTTGCAACCCTAACTGGAACATGTCACCTCAACATTTGCTCTGACAAATACTTTTACTATCATTTCTAATACAATATCTGCATTTGCATGTGATTATTTGATGCTTAAGTGTAGAAAAATGGAATCAGTGTGAGACATATAAATGGATAAACCACATCTTTATGCCATGTATTCGTCATTATATTTTTGGGGAAATCTATTTTCATCCAGATTCATTTTTTTTATTTTTAAATGTGTTTCTAACTGTCATATATTTGCCAATTATTTTATTGTTTTAATGACACTCCTTGCCAGCCAACCAATTAATGTTAGATAGGGCAGGACTTATCACCCCAGTAATGCAGAAAGTAGAGAAAAAGCATCAAACATGTTGTAAAAGAGTCTAACCCAAGCCTGAAAACAGAGGAGTAAACAACATGTGTAAACAAAACGTAAGTCTTAGACTATGGTCCTGCATGGGACATTAACCCTGTTCTCCTGGGTGAAAGTCCTGCTGGTGACTTATGCCGTCGTGCTCCCCTCCTACCTCCTTACATGGATTTTGTGGTTCAAGCTAAAAGTCTTTATGATGCCACAGACTTCATTTTAAAATGTAATTGTGTTTCTTTCAAAACACAAACAAGAATGCACTTTAGCAGAATAGAAATCCAGTTTTGTGAGAGTTGATTTTTTTTTTTTAGAAATATTTCTCCTTCAAAACATAGCAGAATAAAACATACTGACTGCGTGTCCTTAGAAATGTCCTTTAAAACAGCCCTTTGAGCAAGACAGTGAGGCCTGTTGACTTGCAGCAACTCGGCTTAAGTGTTTGCCTACAATGTAAATATTGAGTACGGGAACCTCAGCCTAGAAACTATCTGACGAGAAAGACTACTGTGCTTGAAATGATCCAAGACTTGCTAGCATGGCTACCATTACATGCTTATCTATCACTCTGTCACCCCCGGCTACGCACACTGGGTTTTATTTGGACAGTTTTGGTTGAGAAGACGCAACCAAAACTCGTGCATGGTTTGGTGAGATGGGCAAGAAGCAGATCTGCGAATCACCTGAAGCATCCTCCCTCCCTCCCCCGTCTCCCTCTATCTCTCTGTCTCACTCTGTCTTGCTGTCTCTCCCTCCTATTACCCCTCAGTGAGTCTTCTCTCCCTCATTGACAAGCACTTATTTTTTCATCTTCCCTCCTAGTTTCTTCTCCCTCTCTCTCACTGTTTCTCTCTCTTTCATCCCTCGCTCATTTTTTTCTGTCCCAATCCCTCTACCCTCCACACACACACCCCCCTCCTCCACCTCCACCTCCCTTCTTCCTCCTCTCCCCCTCGTCTCCTCAGAGCTCCTCCGCATTAGCAGTCAGCTCCACTCCTAGACGTACTTTGTTTTTCAACCGTGGTGGAGACCGAGCGAGGGGGGGAGCGAGATACAGATAGAGAGAGAGAGAGAGAGAGAGAGGGGAGAGAGGGAGAGAGAGTGAGCGAGCATCATTTACACAGTCATCCACACTGAGCGGACCCGGCAGCTCGCCCCCCTCCCCTTCCTCCCTCCCTCCCTCCCCCCCCTCCTTCCCTCAGCCACTGCTCACGATGCCAAACATTTTATGTGTTATTTAGTCATGCCTGACTTTATCGAATTTGAAAAACATGCCAGTCACGGGTACACCCTCCCCTGTCTCCTCCCCGCTTCTGCTTCCCCCCTACACCCGAACGCCAGCAAAGTCCTCATCTTCCTCTCTCTCTCTCTCTCTCTCTCTCTCTCTCTCTCTCTCTCTCTCTCTCTCTCTCTCTCTCTCTCTCTCTCTCTCTCTCTCTCTCTCTCTCTCTCTCTCTCTTTCTCTCTCTCTCTCTCTCTCTCTCTCTCTCTCTCTCTCTCTGTCGTGTTCGCCCAAACAAGTGCCAGCTAATCTGTATCTCTGGAGTGCCCTGCGACTGAAGACGGGCCAATCTGCACAGTGCAGGAAAAAGAAAACACATGAAGGAGAAGGAGAGAGAGAGGAAGAGAGGCGGAGAGACAAGTGTGGGGAGGTGAAGAGGAAGGAAAAATAAATAATATTGCCAACTGTATTTCATCTCATCTGGGCTCCATGCAAGTTTTTTTTTTTCTTTTTTGTCTTTCTGTGTTATTTGTCTGAAGTTTGTTAAGCTAGCGCTCTGTTGGTGAGAGTAAAATCTGACTGCCTATTAAAAGATAAATAATAGAATTTTCAACAGGGGGCTACAACATGAGACTGCCAGTGACTGGTAGCGCTCACAGTTTTGTTTCTCTTGTCAGTATGCAGCTTTCCCCTCCACCCTCTAACTACCATATTATATTTTATTGAATCAAGTTCAAATTTTCTTCCACTGGTTTTGTGGTAGCAACACACTAAAAACAGTTCTTCTCTCTCTGAGGCTGTGACCTTTTTTTGACCAACATCTACATTTAAGTGAAAATGCCAAACTTTTCTAGGTTACAGTTTCTCAGATGTTTTTCTCATTTTTTCATACTCATAAACTGAAATTCTTTGGTATCTTTGAATGTACAAAGCAGCCAATCTGATGACATCACACTAATGATGAATGTGACAATTATTTTTTGATTATTTGGTTAATCAAGTGAAACACGCCAATCAGTGGATTTGAAGGTGACATCTTTAAAGTGTCTGTTTTATCCAACCACTAAAAATCCAGGAATATTCTGGAGATTCACTGTTATTTGGTGAGAATTTAGTGGATGTTTTTAGCCTTTTTCTGTCATTTTTTAGCCTAAGCAAGTAATAATAAATAGTTAATTAACTGACAGACCAATTTAAAATGAAAATGATCATTGGTTGCAACCCTAACTGGAACATGTCACCTCAACATTTGCTCTGACAAATACTTTTACTATCATTTCTAATACAATATCTGCATTTGCATGTGATTATTTGATGCTTAAGTGTAGAAAAATGGAATCAGTGTGAGACATATAAATGGATAAACCACATCTTTATGCCATGTATTCGTCATTATATTTTTGGGGAAATCTATTTTCATCCAGATTCATTTTTTTTATTTTTAAATGTGTTTCTAACTGTCATATATTTGCCAATTATTTTATTGTTTTAATGACACTCCTTGCCAGCCAACCAATTAATGTTAGATAGGGCAGGACTTATCACCCCAGTAATGCAGAAAGTAGAGAAAAAGCATCAAACATGTTGTAAAAGAGTCTAACCCAAGCCTGAAAACAGAGGAGTAAACAACATGTGTAAACAAAACGTAAGTCTTAGACTATGGTCCTGCATGGGACATTAACCCTGTTCTCCTGGGTGAAAGTCCTGCTGGTGACTTATGCCGTCGTGCTCCCCTCCTACCTCCTTACATGGATTTTGTGGTTCAAGCTAAAAGTCTTTATGATGCCACAGACTTCATTTTAAAATGTAATTGTGTTTCTTTCAAAACACAAACAAGAATGCACTTTAGCAGAATAGAAATCCAGTTTTGTGAGAGTTGATTTTTTTTTTTTAGAAATATTTCTCCTTCAAAACATAGCAGAATAAAACATACTGACTGCGTGTCCTTAGAAATGTCCTTTAAAACAGCCCTTTGAGCAAGACAGTGAGGCCTGTTGACTTGCAGCAACTCGGCTTAAGTGTTTGCCTACAATGTAAATATTGAGTACGGGAACCTCAGCCTAGAAACTATCTGACGAGAAAGACTACTGTGCTTGAAATGATCCAAGACTTGCTAGCATGGCTACCATTACATGCTTATCTATCACTCTGTCACCCCCGGCTACGCACACTGGGTTTTATTTGGACAGTTTTGGTTGAGAAGACGCAACCAAAACTCGTGCATGGTTTGGTGAGATGGGCAAGAAGCAGATCTGCGAATCACCTGAAGCATCCTCCCTCCCTCCCCCGTCTCCCTCTATCTCTCTGTCTCACTCTGTCTTGCTGTCTCTCCCTCCTATTACCCCTCAGTGAGTCTTCTCTCCCTCATTGACAAGCACTTATTTTTTCATCTTCCCTCCTAGTTTCTTCTCCCTCTCTCTCACTGTTTCTCTCTCTTTCATCCCTCGCTCATTTTTTTCTGTCCCAATCCCTCTACCCTCCACACACACACCCCCCTCCTCCACCTCCACCTCCCTTCTTCCTCCTCTCCCCCTCGTCTCCTCAGAGCTCCTCCGCATTAGCAGTCAGCTCCACTCCTAGACGTACTTTGTTTTTCAACCGTGGTGGAGACCGAGCGAGGGGGGGAGCGAGATACAGATAGAGAGAGAGAGAGAGAGAGAGAGGGGAGAGAGGGAGAGAGAGTGAGCGAGCATCATTTACACAGTCATCCACACTGAGCGGACCCGGCAGCTCGCCCCCCTCCCCTTCCTCCCTCCCTCCCTCCCCCCTCCTTCCCTCAGCCACTGCTCACGATGCCAAACATTTTATGTGTTATTTAGTCATGCCTGACTTTATCGAATTTGAAAAACATGCCAGTCACGGGTACACCCTCCCCTGTCTCCTCCCCGCTTCTGCTTCCCCCCTACACCCGAACGCCAGCAAAGTCCTCATCTTCCTCTCTCTCTCTCTCTCTCTCTCTCTCTCTCTCTCTCGTTTTAGACTCTGCCATCCAGGTCTGACCTCAAGAGCCTCTCGAGCCACTGTCTTTGGGGACATTTCACTTCTAAATGAAGTTTTATTCCCAGGCTTGATTCCTCCCCCTCCTCACACACCTCCTCCTGACCACCCACCCGCCCTGGGGGAAGGGGAGAAAGAGCATAATTCTAGCCAACAGAGTGTTGACTCTAAGATGGATTATTTCTGCTTGAAATCAGAGGCCATGTGCTGCTGGATAATGTGGCTGTCCCGATTTATTTATTTATTTATTTATTTCTCGGCAGTGTTCTAATGATAGAGATTTGACGGGGCAGGAAAATGCAGAGGAACAGAGAGACTTGTTCCACTAGGCGAGGAACGAGAGGCTAAAGGAAATCCCAACATGCTTGCCTTTATAATCCCAAAGTCAGGATTTATGGTTGTTTTGTTTTTGCTGTTATTTAAGAGTCTGGCGCAGCTTTCTGGGTAGACCAGGTCACTAACACTTGCTGCGATTACAGAGTTGATTCCAAGTAAAAAAAAACAAAACAAAACAGTGATGCTAAAAAGAAAACAAAACTATGTAGTAATGGTGTTTTGAGGATTGCTGACAGCGTTGTTTAAACTTGTTTTAATCTGACAGACCCCATCAGAGAGGCTTTTTGTGCACCTTCAACACCACCCCTCGTGATCCAAACACAGAATTGCAACTGGATGTTATTTAACACTATTAATTACATAGAATTGGGCTGCAATAGAACCACAACTTGAATTGGCAGAGGCTGGATGTTTCATGCATTTATTCATAAACTACAGACAACAGTCAATCCACAATGGGTGGAATCTGCCTCATCAAAGCTTGTATAGGTAATTTTTATAATAAATTTGCTAAACTCCAGCTTCACTGAATCCGCCTCATTCTCATGAACACAGATATGTGAGTGTGTTTTTTTTCCAACCAAAAAATAATAGTCATTTTTTCAAATTAGCCAAGCTGCCATGCCAATCTCCCCATGTACCCCCTGGTAACTGCAAAAGTGCTCTCATGGGCACAAGTACCCCTGAATTGGAATCACTGACTTAGGCAGCATTCGTACCAAACATTCAGCCCTGCATAAAACAACTCTGCTCCATCATTCATTTGAATGAGGCCATTCGGATGACGCAGTGGGATGCCGATGCAGAAGGCTCCAGCATAAAAAAAAACAAAAAAAAAAACATAGTCGTCCAATGAAAAAGTGGAAGTTGGCTCAAATTTGCCAGACTGAAATGCAGCAATATTCCCTGAGATGCACATTGGCAGCATATTCCTGGTACATTACTTTGTAATATGAATGTCATATTTCTACTGTTTACCTTCCAATTCTTGCCACAAAAAATGAAACAGTGGACATGATAACATATCAGTAGTAAAACCCTGTTACATAGTAGAGTATGCTGTTTTCGGAGGGCTCTTTTTGGGTGACTATTGTAACTACTGTGCCATCACTACAGCTCATAGTTATCTTTTTATAAGAGGAAAATTGACGCATGTAGTAATTAGAATTATTAGTGTTTCACTAAGGTGTCTTGTGGTCCCTTTTTGATGGGCCACGTGATGTTATGGCCCTTCAATAAAATTTTAGAACTATTAGAAATGAATCCTTAGATGGGATCTGAATATCAGAGGAGGGTGCATTAAAAGTTTGTAGCCAGCAGAAGAAAATAAGTTTGAAAAACCAAACAGTTGCTGGTTCAGATTCCCTGTACGTTTGCGTGGATGAGCAGCACTTTCCCCTTCAGTAACTACTGGCCCTGCCCTTGAGCAAGTCAAGTTGCTCAAGTGGAACCGGCCAGCGATGTTTGGATGAAGCCTGTGGTTGCAGAGCAGCTCTCAGGCGTCTATGTGTGCAGGAGTGTGAAGCAGGTCGGTGCTGAAAATGAGTATCAGTGCTCAGCAGAAACCCTATAGCGAGAAAAATAAAAGCCAGAAAAGTAGGCTCTTTAAGGAGGAATGTGTTGCCAAGATGTGGTGTTGGAGATGGCATGAGTTGTTCTACAGATTGGCTCTGCACAGCTGCTCAACAAGTAGCTGGAAACTGGAATATTGAACTCTGCAGTTACCAGAAGAGGCTGCGATTTTTGTCCCAAGTGAAGGCAAAAGCTGTTTGACGCAGCTGCTCTCTGTTGGTGGTGTGCAGAACACCTGATCTACATATTCAGTTGCACATTGAAGACGATCTTGTTTCATATTTTGAGTTAACCTTATGCATTAGTATCTGTACGCCTGAGATCATTTATACATGCCCACATGCTGCAAAATATCTTCTTAACAAGTCGTGTAATGAAGTATTGACTATAATTATACTTTGCTTAGACAGAAACAATAAATGAATTAGTGGTTACTAAATCGACACAATTTTGATTCATCATTTCAGTTCATATGTCTGACAGAAATACCCCAAAACAGAGTTGTTCCACTGTTGTTGTTTTTTGAATCTGTTATGGTTCTAATATCTTTGGGTTTTGGAGGCTGACAGACATTTTGAAGACCAATCAATTACAGAAAAATAATTACAGATTAACTGATAATGAAAATAATCATTAATTGCAGTTCTGATGATGGTATTTTTTTTCCAAATTAATTAGCACGCATATCTTTTGCAATTTTTGAAATTGAGATTTTGAATGGAAATTTTGAAGATTGTTGTCATGGTGCATTGCATAGAGCACAACTGTTCTGTTAAAGCATGTCAAGTTGATTTTTTCACTTAAAATTAGAAAACACTGATGATAGAAAGAGCACAGCGTATAAAGACCTGCACTTCTCACCGCGTATTCTGACGGGAAGAAAACCTGCAGGATTTTAGTTTCTCAGTGGGGTGGTAGAGTGGATTTTTACTAATGTTGCAGAGGTAGAAAAGATCTGAGACAAAAGAACCTCAAAGCTTTAGAGCCGAAGCTTTTGGTGTGAATGTGCTGCTGTTAAAGATGGTTTGTTGTGTCAAAGATGGATTTAAAACTCGATGAGGAAGCTCCTGTGAAAGTACATTTTAATTTTAACCAAATTAACTAACAGTAGCCTATTAACAAAACACACTGTTAATACTTTCATAATCAGAAGTTAAAAGGGGAGAAGGAAAGGGAGTTTGGTCCAAGATTGCATACTATAAAATAGTGCCAAGTATTCAGGAATCTCTATCTTGCATGCCTTCACAGTGCATCCGTAATGTAATGGGAAATGGAAGCCTCGCACACTGTATCATCCATTCTTCTCCTTGAAGCCAGCTAACACAGAGGAGATAGAAACCAGACAAAGCCTGAGGGCTATAAAACACTGAAGACACTTTCTCCCTCCATGACTCCTCCTCCAGTTTTCATCATGCAGACTGTTCATTGTCTCTTTAGGCTTCTGCAGAAAGTTTGTACTGCAGAAGTTGTCCATCTTAATAATTCAGTTTAATACCAAACTAAGTCTTGGATTCTTATTATACTGAGAAATCGGTGAAAATACTCTTTACCTTCCTTTTCAGCCACTTATATGAGGAATATTCATGCTCAGTGTGTTTATATGAAGCGCCGTATCCTGGATGAAGTGGACTGAGAGGCCCAAATTTATGATATTGTCTGTTGTTTCAAGAAAATCTTTAATCTCGTTGCGTTGGAAGATTCGACTGTACCTCCATGCACTGGAAGATTTATTTGACAGTTGCTAAAAGGAAAAATCTGTCTCAATCTAAGGATAAAGGATTTGGGTATTTGTTGGAGGCTGAATAACTCCCGAAGCCAGCCCAGCGGTCAGGACGCAGTGAATCGATACGTTTCAGGACAATCCAGTTGTTTCTGTAAATCTATACTGTGTCTGTTGCATTGAGAGTCTAGATTCATAAATTGGGCACATTCACACGGACCGCTGTTCAACAACATATATTTAGTAGTGACTTAATTCAGTTTTCACAATTACCACAGCTCTACTAAAATATTGTCAGTGTTTTGTATTGGGTTCTTGTCCACTGTCAGAAAAGGGTTTTTTAGTTTTTCATGAGGCTGGATATGAATGAATGCTTGCTCTGTATTGTGAACATTTTACATGTTTCTTTTTTGAAGCCAGAGCAAAGCATTTAAAGTCAAATCAATAGGCCATGGACTTAATAATCTATTTTCTTACAAAGGTTTATATGATATAGAAGGGGTCACACATTAAAATAGAAAATATTTGCTCTCAAATATTTAGTCAATTTTATTCATTTGAGCATCTGATAAGATTCTGTCTCCTCCTCAGAGCTTTTTTATAGCCAAAAAAATGTTAATTGTAATTACCGAACCTGAAGCAGATGACCTTGTTAAGCAGTTTCTTTCCTGTTATGCCATTCTTAGCATACTGAGTATGACATGTTTCAATTTGGACCACATTCTCTATAAAGTTCAATTTTTATTATCTTCAATTTAACGTTTTTTGCTTATTTTTGTTAAATGTCCAGTATAATATCTAATATTTGGCATATCTGCTATCTGTACCACCGTTGAAGTTTACTAAACACAATAATATAATTTGTTGATTGAAAAAATACACTGTAGCATGAAGTTGTGAGGAAGCTAGCCTGATTCTGTCCCTCAGCCCCTCTCACATTCTCCTGTAAACACACTGCAACTCATTTGTTTAATCTGTAGCATAATTTGTGGTTCAGGATTTGAGAATTTTGCACACAATCGAGGTATTCAAAGCAAAAATGCCGAATTATTCCTGTGAGATTTGAAAATATGGTTCTGGTTAAAACTGCAATGATTCATCAATTAGTTGCCAATTATTAAATTAATTGTCAACATTTTGATAATCGACAAGTCATCTTCAATAAATTAGAATGTCAGAATCCACAGACTTCTACAATTACTTTTGTAGTTGTACAACTTCTTTATTTCTTTACTCCTCTATTGTAACAAACTAAATATCTTTGGGATGTGGACGAAACAAGACATTTGAACACATCGTCTTCACCTTTTGGAGACGCTGATCCAAATATTCTGCCTTTTTTCTCCATTTTTTTCATCTAAGTAACTAACTGATTACTTGCCAAAACAATAGACTGATGGAAATAATTAGTTGCAGTTCTAGTTCTCGTATCTGTGCCAAAGCTGATGTATCATATCAGCACTAAAGGCAGAAAATTTCCTGCGGCGCACAAACCTAAATCATAGTTGTAGGAGCAGCCCATCATTATAAACAGTATATAGCTGCAGTTGTAGCCTAAAAATTGTACAATAACTTGTAGTAGCAGACGTATTAGTAGCATCATTGTAGTCTGGGATCTTGTACTAGTGGCTTTATTTTACTCAGCCACCCTCCTCTGTCTTTCTATTGGCTGTAAACACACTATTTTCTCTCCGCATCATTTTATGTTTGGTCTGCGTCTATATTTAGCAGCTCTGTCCTCTCTTGTGTCTCCCCGCAGCGATCGGCCGGACGTTGATCCCCCGTTATTTCAGCACGGTGTTTGAGGGAGGGGTCACCGAGCTCCACTACATCCTCAAACACTCCAAGGAGTCCTTCCACAACTCCTGCATCACCCTGGACTGTGATCAGTGCACCATGGTCACCCAGCACGGGAAGCCAATGTTTACAAAGGTAACACCTGACCCCTGAGCTTCTCCCACCATGAATAATTGATCACAGGATATGATAATGGTCCGTGCGAAGTGTGTAACTGGTTAAAGATCAAATCCATTTACACCCTTTGATTCTTTTCTTTTCAATCCCGTCTTTCATTTTCTCCCTGGGTTTTGAAGTCCTGACATTTTAGTTAACTTAAAGGCTAAATACACACTTTGAGTTAGTAAATTATTTGTACTTTTATATATATAATAAGTTCTATTGTACGATTAACCTTTCTAAAGCAAATCCAGCAGTTCTGTCTTCTTTTAAGGGGCTGTGTTGAAGCTAAAATTTAGTCTTTTTAGGGTATTAACAACAAAACATAACCAAAGCTCCAAGATTCCATCACACAAAAAATGCAGTTCTGCTCATGTATTTTGTTAAATATTTGCATTAGACATGCTGTATGTAGTCTCCCTGGTCAAATATCTGCACCAAGCAGTGTGGTTACATTTTAGAACTCATGCAGAGAAATGTCACATATTTATCCTCTCCACTTATCAGCATTTTGGCCCTTTCCTAGACCTCAAAATCCACTGGCATTTCTCATTTTAAAGATGTCGACTGATTCTCGAGCCCGCAGGTACTCCAAAGGCAATGCTAGGGGGACATGAATAAGGTCTTTGAAGAGTTCGGTTTAGTTTGCAGCATAAGTGACGCACAGACAGAAGCGAGAAAAGCAGAGGAAACACAAATTGCACAGGTGAAATAATCCAAACCTGACACCGAGGTCTTCTGAAAGCACTCAAGTTGAGCTCATCTGCTTTTGTCTTTGGAGAGAGAATCCCCCTGTGAGCTGGAGTGAATATCTGCTTCACCACAGTCTGATCCAGATGGCTCGCTGACTCTTCTTGTTCTTCTGCTGACTGTCTAAATGAATCTGAGGCCAGATACCTTGTCAGCGCAGAGCAGCCGAGCTAAAGGGATTCCATGTTCCCTGTACCATGAACCCTGAGCTGAAGCACCAGACCGGATTGTTCTGACATTAAACAGCTATACGCCCTCTTGTTTTCAGGACTTGACAGTATGCACTCACTCTTGGGTTTGTGTGTATGCGTGTGCGTAGCCTGCAGAGTCCAAAATTGACTTTTTGCCTGACCTGCCAAGGGCTGTGAGACAAAAAAGTGAATTAAAAACATCACAGGAAGAAAAAAAATCCATTTTAGTAGCAAGTAATTTTGTACGTTATTGAGATCTAAATCTTATTTTCTCTAAAAAAGTAAACAAAATGTGCCAATGGGCTGTGATTATTTTTTAGTGTTCACTACAAATAAGCCTAATTCTAAAATTTCTTCATATCGAGTGCAATTTGTTTTGATATTCAATATTGGTTCTTGAGTTGAATAGAGAAAACTCCTCAAAAACATTAAATTATTATGCTCAGCTGGCAGTTTTCTTTTGCCATTTAAGATTTTTACAGCAGAGATTGAACAATCTTACACAGATGTTTTAGTTGGAAGTAATTTAAAATATAGCAAATCGTGAAGCAAATAAAGACACCAATATTTAAGCCTGTGGGGCCACTGTTTTTATTTTATTTGTGCCTCAGATCTTCTACGATATCAGTAACTGTATAAATTCAACACTGTGACATTCAAGCAAGTAATTGATAGAATTTGTTTCAGTTATTTGAATATTTGTGTTGGTATAAGGACACATGATGTTGTAAATGGTTTAAAAGTAAAATGGAATTGAAATTTATTACATTTTATTCAGATTTCAGCACAAAAAAACATGTAGATGAGTTTGGGTTCATTTTGTTTGTTACCTCAGTGTAATTTAAATGCTTTATAATCTGATAATGCAACATCAGGAGTTCCACCTGTTCCATTAACAGGGAACTTACAAATACATTTTGATAAATATCCCTTAATTGGCTATCATAGAATTGTGATTTGGTTGTGTTCTATAGCTCATCCAGGCTCACTGATAGATAAAATCCCCTATATCTGTATATCTGCAATAAGCTAACACTGACTGATATATCTTTTGGGGTCTACTTTACTATGCTGTTAACAAAAACACATCAGAATCACAGTGAATCAGACGTTTGAGCTTCAGCATCAAGTAGATTTTTCCAACTGAAACAGAATACGTGGACCAGGCATTAATACTAGAGTGTTTTAAATTCAGTCCTTAAGATTTGATTGGGCTGCTTCAAACTGGGCTAGTTTCCACCTACACCTTCCTCAGCCATATCAAGAGAGAAATTCATAGCTTAGACCTCAACAAATTATGTGGATCTGTGATTCATAATATCACTGTGCCACTGTAGCTATTCACACACACGCACATGCCTAATTTCAAATAGGCTATTGTTACAATTAATTACAAAAAACAGATACAATCAACTAGCAGTTTGCCAAGTCATAAAAACAGTAGTTTTATGGTGATTCTGGAAAATAACAGCTTAAAAAATAGATAGAATAAAACCCAACAATTAATACTAACAAATACTTAAGTCGTAGTGTATGAAACCCAGTGAAATCATAAAATTCTCTTACTTGTTGCCTTTTGATGTCTTGATGTCAGTTGGAATGAATGAATGAATGAATGAATGAATGAATGAATGAATGAATGAATGAATTATTATACTGGTCCAGTTAATACTTTAGCATCCTAAACCTTCTGCTTGATTGCAACGCCTCCAATTCTGTATTCACTAGATAACCGCCAAGTGCAGTTTTTCATGATAAACAGCTAATCGCTCTAAATCACACAGGATTGGATGAAATTATGTATGTACTCCTGATTTCATCAGACATTTCTTATTGTTTTATAGGAAGAGAAAGAAGAGGGCTGTTAGCATAGAAAATAATTCACACAATAACACAAGAGTTAGAACTTGGATTTTTAAAAATTATTTAATGTTAATGTCTGAAACCCGTCTATAGTCTGTATCTTCACATTTATCATATACACGCTAGTTGTTTTGACACGACCTTCATACAGTCAAGACAACCTGCTATAATATGTCACATTTTAATAGGGATTCTTAGGAAATATGTTCATTTCCACATGAAAAAGTTTTGGTGTAGTGTAGTGCAGGGCCTTTAGTTGGCAGTCAAATCTTGCTTTGTTCTCTCGGATGCGGCAGGTGTTTACTGTGGGTGAGTCTACGTTTACGTTAGAGTATATTTACATGCATGACTGCCTACATGTGAGTTTGCATCGAGGGGGTACTTGAGGTCATGTCAGTGTTTCTGTATATTTGAAACGAAGGTGATTTTGTATTCATGCAGTGGTTGGGTAGGGGGTTGGGCATGTGTATGTGTGTAAAGGCGTAGGTCGAGGGAGGCTCTTTGTATTATCATATTAGTAAATGAGTATGAAGCATTCCCAATAACACACACAGGAAATGTCTTTTTATGTAGTTGTTCTCTTTGGTTTTTGTAAACAAGGCCTCTCGAAAGGAATATAACCAACCCAAAGAAAAAAAACAAAACGTAATATATTACAAGTGTCCGATATTAACCGTACATAACGGGAACAGAGCAGCCCAGGCCCGGTCAACAAAAAGCTAAATTTGATGCTCGCAGCGCTGCTCTCTTTTCATCTTCACCTAAATTGGATGAGAAGAATTAATTCATTAGAAAAAAAAATTCCAATAACTGAGCGTGTTCTCCCTGAGCTCCCAGCAGCAGCAGCGAGCCTGCAGCTCTGGAGGCCCGAATCTCAATCAGCTCTGCCTCGCCTCGCTTTCCTCAACCACCACCACCACCACCACCCTCCTCCTCCTCCTCCTCCTTCCCTCATCCTCCCCCACCACCTCCCCGCACCCCCCTCTCCTCCTCTCTTTCGCTCATCCTCCTCCCCGACTTGCCGACTCGCTCATTCTGCCCTCGCTCTCTACTCCACACGCTCTCTCTCTCTCAGCTCCCCCTCTCCAACCTCACCACCACCACCACCACCCCTACACCCTCAACACACACACACACACACACACACACACACACACACACACACACACACACACAGACACACACACCAGCATCCTTCATCCCTAGAGAAATCATCCCCAGCTCCCAACTCGCTCTCTTGCTCTCCCTCCCTCCCTCCCTCCCTCTCTCTCTCTCTCTGCCTGTATCTGTCTCTTTCTTACCCCGTCTCTACCTCTCGTCTGTCTCTCAAAATTTCTAATTCTGACCATATTTAAAGAATAATTCTGAATTCTGAAAACTTGCAACGTCGTGTTTTGGAGCTTTGGCCGTCATCCCAATCAGTAATGACAACAACATTGTAGTCACCGAGTTAATTGGGGAGATGTGGGAATACTTTAACGCTGAAAAAATCAAATCAGAAATGACAAGAAACGGTTTGAAAGGGTGGTTTTTTAATGGCATTTACTGTAAAAAGTAAAGCAATAATAGAAAATGAGGATAAATAAGAAATAGCATGCAGCAAGTGCCCCTGATTGAACTTGAACTGGTGACACAGTGTTTGATGGTTGGATCTTAAACCCCTCTGGGATTCCTCCTGTCTCAGAATTGGCCTTTTTGGGGGATGACTATGCACAGCAGTAAGCATAATGCTGCAGACAGTAAAGGCAATGGGTCTGTGTTATCTTATTTGCTAGAAACCTATGCATTTTCCTGTTGTTACTGTCAAATCTATTAATCAAATTGTCTGCTTGAGTGATTGAAATTCCAATTAGCAGAACTGGTTAAAAATATCTAGATTTCTTTTTCATATTCTCTATTTTTATCATTCTGTCACTGGTTACTTCGTTTTAGATGTTTAAAAACTCTTTGGGAGTGGCGCCAAAAAGTCCTTTCTGCAGGAAAAACCCTGGCCTTAGTCCTCTAGTATGAATCCAGCAGGTATTATACAAACTCCCAGGTTAGCCAAGGATATTTGGAAAAACAAAACAAAGGTCAGTTGTACAGTTATTAAAGAAACTGTTTGCACACAAGTTCCTAGGTTCACCTGTCTTTGTCTTAGTTTAAAGGTAAAGGAAAAGTACACTTCACCTGTCCAGTGGGGCATTAGAACATTTTCTGCTAGATTTGATTTTAGCCCCAAATAAAATGGTTTAGATACCTGGTTCTTAACATTTTTCACATAGGGAATGTCTTCATATAGATGTTTTTCAACAGTAACCGTCCACTGTTTGCTCTGACAGTCACAGTTTCTGGATGTGCATCTGGAGAACACATATTGTAGAAAGCGTTTAAATTCACAATAAAAACAGGAAACCTTCAGCTGTTATGTCGCTCAACTGAGACATAACTGTATTTTTAATATAATATTTTTGATGATAATTGCTTATTTTTTACACTTTGATGTGTTTGAAAACAATGAGCCCATAAGCACAATCAGCCCATTTACAGTAAAGGGAATGAGCCTGCGTTAAGTTATTCAACCAAAGGCTATGCGTCGTACTGTTGATTCTGACCATGTAATAAACAAAAATCTCTTGTATGACTTATTAAATACTACCCCAATTAACAAAACTGGTCAGTTCTTCTTTTTTCCTTCTTTTTCTTTTTTCAGTCCTTATCATTTTGCTGCTGGCAAGAAATGCCTTTGGGTGGGGCCGGCAAAAAATTCTTGTGTGCAAGAAGACGCCCGGTGTTTCATTTAAATGTGAAACCTTATAAAAATTGTTCATGTTCAGTGGCTGCAGCAGTAAAATTACACTGATAAGATACTGTTGAATAATTAATCGGTCATTTAGTGGTGAAAATCAAATAGGCTGCAAATTGTGCAGTTTAACATTTATACATGTACACATTATATGAATGTATGCATTCTCTCCTCATCTGTCTTTGTGTCGTTGCTAATCTGACAAGATGCTACACACTAACGAATGGGTGGGCGATGTTCTCCAGGTGTTGGTGAACAATCTGTGCAGGCCTCACAGGTTGGCGAGGTGTTGACAAGGTGACAAAGGGTGCCAATTTGACCAAAATCTCCCAGCCTTCCGCTGGTATTTTAGCACCTTTTTTCACTACCCAGCAGGCCTTGCTTTCCCTGACCACCGTGTTAGCTCGGAGCGCTTAGAGAGCACAGCCCTTGTTACCGGTGCCCAGCTGGGGGTTTCTGCATGCTGAGAGGCAAGCAAAGAGCAAAAGGCGAGTTTGTGACACAGTGATCTCAGCTCAAGTGAATTTAATTCCCTGAATGGATTTTTTTGGGGTGAGAAATTGACTGGATGTGTTATCAGCAATATATGCTTTGCTTAGAAATATAGTCGGTAGTTTCAACCATATTGTTGTTGTAATTGTAAATATTATGTTTATGTTAGCAATGCAGTAATTTCCCTTTATTAGTTATTAGTATGCCTGTTGTGTTAAACAACAGAGCAAGGGGCTAAAAGTTATTGATGCAATTATTATGTGATGTACAGCATCCAAAACTTCATTTGGAGAATATGAATAAGATCAGAGTTAGCTATCAACAAAAGGTGCTGACATTGCTTTTAATTCTGTAACTTAATACGGCTGTTTATCAGTAAGTACAGAGAAGCTTGGCATTGTTTTACCCACACTGTATCACCATTGTATATTATGATTGCTTCAAAATATGAGACCTAGACTGAGTGTTTTCTTCTCTTTTTTAACCTTTTTATTATAGCATTATAATATTGTATAATATATGTTCTTTTGTGTTGCCTTTTCCCTCTCTCTGTCACCTCAGTGTTCATTGTGTTCAATTCACTATGACATGTGTTGATTTTTTCTTTAGCTTTCATTCACCTGTGTACATGTCTGACAGGCATGCCTGAAATTATGTACATTTTTACCTTTGTCGGCAGAAAACAGTAGAGACACTCAGGAAACATTGGAAGACAGAGGAGATATCGCAACAGAGGCTGCGGTCATACTGGCAGCACTGCAGTTGCCTCTTAATAGAAAAGCCACTGAGACCCCAATGACATACTGTTCTTAGGTTTAAAAAAACTCTGCAGTAAACACTTACATCGTATTTATCCTAAATAAACTTTTTAGATCGATTTGAATTTTCATTTCAGCTCTTAAATTAGGTCCACAGTTGAATGATGAATGTCATGTTGAGGGAAAATATTAAACTTGAAGCTCATTGTAATATATTTGCCTTAAGGGTGCAACTGATTATCATTTTCATTATCAATTAATTGATCAATCATATAGTCTTTAAAATTCCAGTCCAAACTATTCAAGTTACTTGAAAACTAATAAGCTCGGCATCTCAGCAGCTTCAACCAGTGATAGTTGAAAAATTTCCATAAGTGGTATCTTAAATGACGGATGATTTATTGATCAATCATTTCAGCTACCAACTCAACTTCTATAAAAATATGCTTTTATCATTTTGACATAAACCATTATTAACTATATATTCTATGGCTTCAGTGTGAGGCTTACTAATACCGACATGCTGAGTTACAGTGTTTAAAACATGTCAGCACCTTGCTGCTATAATCGAGTATTTTTAGTCAACGCTCGTTCTGTTTATGTTCACCGTAAGTAGTCATGAATGCTCATAATAATCGATTTAATGACCTTCAGCTCCTCTGTTGTTAATTGATTGTCAGGTTAGGGTACAGTATTGAATAGTGTCTCAGCAGCAGGACGCTGTTATTCTTTCTTGCTCTTTTGAGCCGGAGATCCCCTGATCTCAGCCCCGTTGTGTGGAAGATTTATGACCCTGCTCTTAAATCAATGGGGACTCTCAGTGAGGGGCTGTACCGTTTAATGGACCACTTTTTAATTCAAGGGGATTTTCCTTCTTTTAGTTTTCATAAGGGAACACTATTTAACTTTTTTTAAAAATGGTTACAGCCATTGTGAGAAATTGTAGATTTTAACCAATTCACTTTCACTACGGAGAAATAAATAGCCTTGTATGATTGGATCTGTTCTGGAGTCTGAAAAACCACTGCCTTGGCTGCATTTGTGGTTAATATAGTATCTCTGCACCAGTGCCACTAAGACAAATTCCTGCACATTTATTGCACTTGGCAATTAAAGTGATTCTTATTCTGGTTCTGATTTAGCTGTTAACCAATTTATTTATCAGTTACAGAGAAGCAGAAAGCTTGCTGAGAAAAATAACAGCAATAGTGGAGGAATTGCTAAGGACACAGTTGGCACTATGGAAAAAGGAATCAATAGTGCATTGTTGTTTCACTGTAGGCTACAGCACCTGGAAAGCATCAGAAGACTGTGGCTCACTAGTAAACACAATTCAAGTTATTTCACTGCTGGTGGGTAAATAACATAAATCTACAAAAAGCACACTTTCTGGAATGATGTAAAGAATTGCTTGTTTCTCCTCATACATGCCTAAATATTTGGTCTTTTAATAGGTTTCAGCAGCCTCGAGGGCACAAAACTCATACACTACATAATGACAATGATGCATTTCATTTCAAAGGAGGGAGGAAAAACAGACCAAAGCTAAAGTTCTATTTAAAAAAAAAAAAAAAAAAAAAAAAAACCCAACATTTTAGAGGAATTTAAGTGCTAGTGGATTAATTACAACATTCCGACTTAAAATTCAACATGGACAGGGTCCTGGGGTCAGTGATAGTAAGTCTAAATTGTATAAACTATATGCAAATGGTGTAATGTTTTTAATTGTAAGTATACTCTCCTCTGAAACATAGGAAATGTCTGTAGTTTTAAAGCTTAAATTAACTCGCTGTCCTATACATATACTAGTACATCTCCAAAATGTCAACTAGCTAAGAAAAACAATGTGACAGTGCATTTTCCAGGTAATCTAGCAGGGTTTTTATAAATGTTTTTTGGAGTAATGTCTCAACTCATAAAGGAACAGTTCAGTTTATATTAAAAATTAAACACTTTGCAGAGGCACCGTTTCCTTTACAGCCACATTTTTAGTCTTTTGTAAGGCGTTGTGTTGATTTTTATGGTGTTACAAGTCATGATACATCCTTCTGTTCACTCTGAACTCTGAGGTCAGCGGTTGGACAAACAGTGGTTGGAATTAGACTAAATATGTAAAATGAATACGACAAAGGCCATTTTCATTGTCCATTAAACACCACAGATTATTTCCAAACATCGCTTTAGTCTTATCCACACTTATCCAGCTCAGACAAGCCCATTATCAGACCAGGCAGATCCCTTAAACATGTTTACACGCAAAACCACTGCATTAGCACTGCATTGTGTCACTGCACGGGACACTACATGTCTGTTTTATAACCCCAAGTCATGTTTGGTAGGATATTGAGGGGAATTGCTCTGCAACACAGAGTCAGGGCAAAAGGTAGGAGATATCTGAGTAAAATACACAAAAATACAGTTGTAACATGTTAGTAAATAATATACATTAGGAGAAAAATACAGTAAATTGCACTTCCAGCAACCATAAGATATAAATACAAGTAGTAAATACAGTATTCTGATAATATGTTCAAGTATATCGTGTTGTATGTCTGCACAATATATATAGTAGAACACACTGTGTAGTAGTAACACAATGCTCGGTAACATTTAAAAGAAACTGAAAAACTTGCTGTTTTTTTATATAATCTAAAAACAGTTATATGAGGTGGTGCAATACAGAATCAGATGTCTTTTTGTGATCCCATGCTATTAACAATAACAGAGAGCAATGGAGGAATAGAATTATATGTTTGAGGACAATCTGTAGTTGTGTTAATGTATTGTGTTTTTTATGTCCATTTTCAGTTATCGCATATGCGTTTTTTATTCATTCCAATCAGAGATGCTCTAATAGTAAGTGTCACCATATTTTTTCCTAATACGAGGTAGAACTAAACTTTTGCTATATGTACATGTTGTAATCTCAGTTGGTTGAACAACTCCGGAAACGCACCATCGCACAAAGAGTGGGAATATTATACAGCATCCACTTTTTCTGTCAAGACAGCGGAGAAACGACTCTGCATTCGGGGGGGGGGGGCTTCTATTTCTTCTTCTTTTTTTTTTTTTTAAACTGAGAGTGTTGGCACGTGACCAACAGAAGTGGGTGGGTGGAAGGTGAGGGGATGTGGGGGTGGAGGGTGAGGGCTGTGGTGGTGGTGGGATGAGGGTGGGGGTGCAGTATGGCCGCTAGCCTCTTTCTTGTTGATCCTCAGGAGACCATCTGCGCTGGGGGCATTGATTAGAGTGTGTCTGGTGGGATTACATCTTTGCTGTTGCCATGCCAACTAATCAGCTGATTTTTTTTCCCCTCTCTCTGTCTGTCTCTCCGTTTCTCTCTCTCTCTCCTCTCTTTGCCTGGTTGTCACAGCAACGAAATACGGGAGAAGCGCAAGGGCCCCGGCAAGCGCTGAATTCAGCTAAAGGGGCGAAAAAATGTTTTTCCCCTCTCTCTCTCTCTCGCTCTCTCTCTCTCGCTCTCTCTCTCTCTCTCCTCCTAATTGGCAACTCTCTCTGACCTGAAGTTCTTTTGTCTCTGGTGTAAACACACCCCTCTCCAGATTACATTTATTTTCACATTTTAGAAATAGCTGGATGGTTTAGAGGCCCAAGGACAGATGCTCTGAATGAAGGAAGCGAGCAGAGTAAATATTGGGAGCATAATAGCTCGCTCGATGCTACAAAGTCCTTGAACGAATTCCAAAAACGAGACAAAACACTTCCAGCGTTTTTTATCAAAATCATGCCTGGCCAATAAACACTGATTTCTTTTTTGTCAGTGTCCAAATCAGTTGACGGTTGCCAGCCTGCCAGCTGGCTAAAGATTACCGAAAGAGGTATTGGAGAAATGTGAAGTGACACTGACTTTGTGATCTTTGTCCAGGTTTGTACAGAGGGTCGTTTGATACTGGAGTTTGCCTTTGATGATCTGATGAGGATCAAGACGTGGCACTTTACCATCCGGCAGTACCGAGAGCTCATCCCCCGCAGTATCCTGGCCATGCACGTGAGTGTGACATCATTAACACGCGACCAAAAGCCCACATCTGCCCATGTTAGGTGTCACTTTTTGAATACTAACGAGGGTCTCTGCACCCTGCTAAGACACTTTTTAGAAGCTATTCACGAGCATATGAAATTTAAACGCCAACAAAGCAGTTTGGAGGGATTTTTGCAAACCAATTTATTTGCAGACATCAAAGGCCACCGAGGATAAAAAAGGGCCCTTGTCTGAAAAAGGAGAGAGAGAGAAAAAAAAAAACAAGGTCGAATGAATAATCTGCTTAATTCCACTAAGTGTAACACACATTTAGTCACTGGAGCTGTGGAGTGTAGTTGGAGCGAGCAGAAGGTCTTCTGTTTTCAAATGAATGTGAACTGAAACTGTACAATGCAGCACTGCAGTTAGGGGGGAAAAATGCTGTATTTCATAAATAATCGAAGCCATATTACATATATTCACTCTGGCCTCAACGCTATACAATGGTGCTTTCATATGTTTCATAAGAGCCCAAGGGTTGCAAAGCGCCCTTTCTCTCTGCAAAACTTTCTGTACATGCAATGGCAGTTTCACACTGATGTTGCACGTATAAACAAGTACCCAGGTCACTTTTATCTGAAACTAATGATGGAAATTTTACAAGATAAAGTTGAGGTAACACTTCACATGACACAAATTTGATCTGAATACCGTTGCAGTAAAGTAAAGAGTACAGCAACAAGGTTAAATACACTAAGAGAAACTAAAGGTTGCTGTAATAATTTTCTCAAGTGTAATCTTCTTTGTTTAAAATGAAAATAGACTCAGTTTAATAAACTATGAATTGCTCTGAATGAGACGACTTTTGTTTTGAGGGAGATTCTTCTCATGTCAGATAATTATATGTTCCTGATTTTTGCAAGTTTAAAGAAAACCTAGTAGTAATTAGACCAGCTGTCTCTCTGCTTATGTTTTCTACTTTGAACTGAATATCCAGCAAAAGAGTTTCTAATTTTGTACATGTGCACTGCCGGATGTCATAACAGGCAATATCATCTTCTACCTCATGAATGTGATATTTGATGTGAAAATCGTTGGATGAACTTGCATTCTGCCCACAATTGGTCATTATCAATCACAAAATTAATTTAGAAATCTATCAGTTAAGGCTCCTCTGAGAGACATTTTTCTTTACGTTATTCTTTTTTTTTTCATATTCCTGCTGTTACTACACAATTATTATTATAGCACGAGCGTCTTTCTATAATTGTCTTGTCATGTTTACAAAGGTTTTTTGTGTCTGACGAAATACGAAAAAAGCCACCACAGATTGATGAAGTCAAACATGTTAAATATTCCATCCCTGAAAAAGGCTCTGGTAAGAAAATTACAGTGGAGCTAGTAATGTATAGTGTTCCTACATGGGTTTTCCTTTTCTTCATAGTGGTATGTAATACAGTCACTATACATGCAGTTCCTCCCCTCTGCTTGATGAGTAGAATAGGATTCATTCTTTGAACATTTTCTATTTACCCCCGTGGACCTAAAGGTGTGTGTAAGAGGCAGCGTGTACAGCCAGCCTCTTTTTTTTGGCCAAATCTTCATATGAATTTCACTCACCAATAAATTGGCCCCTCAGGGTATTCACTCTAATTCCTGGAGAGTGGGATATTGTGGGGTATTGTGGGTCCTGGCCAGATTTTCAGTGATTTGTGTGTGAGTGTTAGTTCACTCTTTTGATCGCTGCCTGGACTAATGAAAGTGGATACGGACACATGGGAGTCAGAACAGGAAAGTTGAAACTGCAGAGTCTAGTACAGATGTAGCTGTTGTGGAAGGCCCACTTTTTTTGAAGTGAGCCGAACTACTGCTGCTATTTGTTTATTTTTACCGTCCCTCATGAGGAATTATTTGGAAGAGAAATGCTGTGTGTTCTTAATAAATATACTTTTTCGAAGTTTACAAAGAATGAGCCTGCAATTAATGTTAACCACTACTGACTGACTCATCAAATTGAACAAATATCTCAAATATTTTACATTTGTAGATAAAGAACTAACATTATTAATCAATAATGTGGTGTAAAAACTTTCTTATTAACAGAAACAGTAGCATTTAAGTCAGTGCTAAATTAGGCAAAGCAAACCTAAATCTTTTGCATATCATGAGGACAAATAATAAGTGCAAACAATAAAGCACTTGAATGAACAGGCTTAATTTTTATGTTCATTAAAACACTTATGAATTAGGTAGTATGCCATAATATCTCAAATGAAGACAGATAATGAAATAGTGGTCGGCACTCGTACAACAGCTGTGCTACAGTTTTTCTTCACATCTCCCCCTCATGTACAGTTCAAAGAGAATTTCAGCCTCATAACAGACCTAATTTCAAATGTCAGTTTAGTGCCTCTGTCAAAATGAGCGAAAATCATCACAGTTCAGCTCTTCAGTTCCTGCAACACCCACTAGATGCTCACTTCAGAAAATCATCTGTCAATAACAACACTGTCAAATTTTGTGCTCTTATTTTTATTCATATGTTCTTCTTAATAATGGTTTTAGGACTTCTATTACAGAGGGCACTCAGGACTTGTTCCTCTAAAATGCTATTATCGTCAGTCCTTTAAGTGACCTGCTGCTGATATCCTGTTTGTTTTAAGTTTAGTTTTTGCTGTTATAATTAAAAAGCAGAGCTGGAGGTATCCTTTACTGAAGGAAAAGTAAGAATAAAATACTCAGGATAAGCACTACCTTCATAATCATACTGAAATTAAAAGACAGACATATGTGCAGAAATATGTACTTACAGTACTGAATGTCCACCAGTTATCTATACAGTGATTCATCCTGTTCAGAGGTACAAAACAGCATTCTAGTTCTATATCTGGCTGATGAGCTGTTAAACCTGGCAGTTTTATATATTGTTGGGATGTTTCAAAAGACCTTTGAGTGAAAAAAGTAACTTAGGTAAAAAGTGCAGTAATAATCTTGTAGTGATTTGTCATGGAATAGGATTCTAAAGTCACTACAATATGCAATTAATCAAATGAACTAACTCAAAATGAAATGTTCTTACTTTATTCCGCTGTAAAAAAAAAAAAGTAGATGTGTTTGTACTGAGTTTGTAGAAATACACAGTTAAATGTAACGCAGCAGCAAAGAACAATAACAGCTGTTCAATACATCAACAGCAGCAGTAATACAGTTTCTAATCAACACATCTGCACATATATAGAATATGCACTGCATGTTTTTTACAGTACCCTAATTGGGTATAAATAGTAGAGACTCACGAAATATATTCTGTCACTGGACTAAGCAGCAGCGGATGCAACAATCGAAGTACTCTAGGAAAAACTGAAAGCATTTGTTTAGTCCCAAAAGCTGCCCTTGTGATTGTTATACTGTCATATATGTTATTATTTCATTATTATTGCTGATGCATTTAAATGGAAGTAGCACTCACTGTTGTGGCCGTTCGAGGCTGACCTAATTCTAATACTTCATCATTTGTCTTAATGTGCACCGTACCTACAGGCTGCAGCTGTCAAATGGGTGTAGTGCATTTAAATGTGCATAATTTCCTCCATGAATTCCAACTTCAAATACTATAAAAGACGTACTTTTAAGTTGAGTACTCGGGTGGATTAGGTTGCATCCTGGCTTCTCTCGGTTAGAGTTTGAAGCATGTACTGTAAATGTCCACTGACACTGTCTTCATTGTTTGAGCTTTAATATTTGAACCACTGCTGTTCATCTTAAACTCACTGTATGTTCCTCTGCAGTTTGTACTCTGTTATTTGTCTGGCCTCTTGAACTGAGTGTCTCTGTCGTCCCTGCACCATATGTGCAAGTATTTACCACAGAGATTCTTGACGCACCGCTGTGCCAGCGCTGCCAAATGTGTGTAAAGTACGTTCAGCCTAATTCTGCTTGATGACTTCAGATTATGATCCGTCGGTTGCCAATAATGCACACTAGTTCAATTCTCCCGTCACTCATGTTGGTCTGCTGACGGTACAAAAGGACTCCCTCGCTTCCCTCTTGACTTTCTCCACACAAAGATGTGACTGGAGATAGAATTATGCATTTTTCATGAGGCAGTGAATGCAAGTGTGCTCACTGCTTCTGCTCAGTCTGGGCTATGTTTTGCTCTGTCAATACCTACAGCTTTTTATGATTTCAACGCTTATTCGTGGAGCGGCAAACAAGCTTAGTGAATAATCGTGTCGTCAGATGCCTTGCTGTAATTGCTATCTTCGCTTTTTTTTGTTTTCTTTTGTTTTTTGTTCTGTTCTTATTGAAGATTTATTCTGCACTCCTACACATACTGTATAATCACTCAGTTGCAATTCAAATTTTTTGAATTGATTTGGATGGTGGTCAGTTCTCGACCACTTCACTCTGAACTTAACAATTTAGCTTCACAATAAGCCAAAAGACAATGCAGAAAATGTCAGAGGCGCTACATGTGCAGATTTTTAGCTATAGTTTTTAATAGCCTATAATTACTTACTTGATTTTCTCTGCAGTCCAGACTGTATATACATGCACTCAGCAGCAGCATCAAATCCAGTTGAAATTAAAAAATGGAAATTTGTTGAAACCTTAATTTTTGACTGTCAACAATCAAACACCTTACATCCTTATGCAGTCAGGCTTTGAAAGCAATGGACCGAAAATGTGCCCGGTGGCATGAGAAAAGATTTATATTTCACTTGGACAGCTTCATTCATTTTTGTTTTCAGTTTTAAAACAGGTAAAACAGAGCCTCTTTCCTATATTTCTAAAATACCACACAACAGTCAGCTTTCTCCATAAGCGGCTGTCAGTTCTAGAACACATTACTAACACATTCCTACTAAGCAATTGTAGTTTTATTTTAATTTCTTATCATCATTTCATTTTACTTTCATGTCTGTAGTGTATTGTAAAGCAACAGCTATAAACTCTCTGTGCAGCACGCTGGTTTCATCAGAACTACGTTAAAGTACATTTTTCCTATCAGCTTTTTTAAATGAATAAAAAGCCTAAAACAAAGTAATATTTATTAATTAAGCCATGAATTGACAATAGTGTGAAATGAAAGCCAAAAATACTTCTGTTCAAGTTCACTTAGCAACAATGCTAAGTAGCTGCATTTTATGACTCTGGGCTGTGAAAGTGTCGATTATGCATTGCCAGTGAATGCCAATTAGTCTGGTTGTAGATAATTAGTTTTGTGGTATTCGGCTGAACGCAAACATAAAATTATAGAAATGTTGCCGGCATTTGTATGTATATTAATATGAATATCACTTTTTGTTTTGTTTTCATTTTCTCTGCTTCTGACTTTAGGCACAAGACCCTCAGGTGCTGGAACAACTGTCCAAAAACATCACTCGCATGGGCTTGACCAACTTCACCCTCAACTACCTCAGGGTAAGTCCTCTGCTTGTGTGTGTCTGTGTGTGTGTGTGTGTGTGTGTGTGTGTGTGTGTGTGTGTGTGTGTGTGTGTCTGACAATGACTATGACTGTCATTCTGCCTTTGTTTTTGTTCTTATCTGCTCACACTAGATGCACACCGAGGAACAATTCCTGTCCATTTTAAAGCACAGTAATTGATGTTGCTTATAGCTTCTAACTAACGCAGCATAAAGTTGTTTGTGTTATGTGGAATATTCATGCTTTATCATATTTAATGTGGTCCTAGGCAATTTTTGCATTACATACTGTGAAATAAATCTGTAATGTTTTATTCAGAATTTTTGCATGTGCAGGTATATTGAGGTTTTGAATGTCTAAGTTTTTGGCATTGTTTTCTACTTTTCTCACACTCAGTTCTCGCTCATAATGTGAGTGCAAATGTAGCTATTTTTCTCTTTTACTGGAATAGAAAGCTTATACTGTTATTTATGTGCTGAACACGTCTTGTGACTCTTGGGCGTTTGAAACTTGAGTGTATAATTTCAAAAGTATACGGCATCAAAACAAAAAAATAAGTACCTATTTCTTCTTTACTCCCTGCATATACATATTTTTCTACCTGACCGCGGCAATGTAATTTACGGAAATAGGAAGTATAAGCCGGCTGAATACATTAGTGATTATTTCACAGGGTTCTGTTTGTGTTTTTCGCCGCCACAGTTGACTGACAGCTACGATTTCCAAATGGGAGAACAAGAGCGAGCGGGAGAGAGACGGGGAGAGGGAAGAATTAATTGGATACAGAAAATTAGCATAACATTAATGAACGCTCCCTGTTGAGACTCATAATTGTGAAATGGCGCGCGAATCAGGGAACGGCACCGCCACTGCTTATAATAACTGAGTGAAGAAAGACACACAGAGAAGGAGAGAGGGAGCAGGGTGGCTGTTTTTGTTTTTCTATAACAATGATTTTCCATACAGAAAGCAACTGTAATGCGGCTGGAAGAAGAAAATACATAATTCAAGTATCTGTAATTACACAGTAAAGGGTTAGCTTATGCTCATTCTTTATTTTAGTGATTCCGATGGTCATTGCTTCATGAAGGAAACAATGATCATGCCTTGTTTTCTGTTTGTGGACAACATGCATTTTATTGAAGAGGTTAAGCTGTTTGTGTCTAAGAAATCCCAGCTTACCTCAGTGGTCCTGGAATATTTCACAGAAATTCTTGGGTGTCTGCTAAATTATTCATCTTAACAAGGTATTTAGCATTGTTTTGAGGTTTCCTTTCTTTTCAGTAATAATGAAAACATCAGTTGATTGAATTTGCATTTGCCAGATTGCCTGTAAGGAATGTCAAGAAGTAAGAAAGAAATGCTCAGTTACAGATTCAGCATTTCATAATGGTTTCCAGCCATTTTTTAAGTTGTGACCCTTAATATGAATTAAACTTGATTACATGGATTCCCTTTTATGGTGGGAAGAGGTAAAAATTTCCAATATTTCCACAAGAACAAAAAAAATGATGACATAAAAATCCAAAAACCAAATTTTCTTTCCTCCTACCCCCAATAATCATGTCACAATCCCTTTAGATCCATCCTGCGACCCCTTCTAGACATCTTGATCCTCCGGTTGGGAACCGCTGCTGTGTGCTCACTGTTATTCAACATGTCATAAACTTTGCAAATGATATTTTCCCCCACTGTTATCCGAAGGTGGCAAGGTAAAATACACCCTTTCCTCACATTAAACCAGCAATAGTCTATCTCTGAAAAAGGCCTTTCCCACCGTTTATCAGTTCTTCCAAGAGAGACTGACGGTTTCCTGACTAAGGGGTTACAACCGGCCTTTCTCTCCCTTTCACAAACACACACACTCTCTCTCTTTTTTTTTTCATTTGGAGTATTTAAGCCTTTCCATGTATTGGAGCTGCCGGCTTCCTACTATTCAGCCTGAAAATAGCCCTTGTTTTCAGGCTGAGAGCCAGGGCTTGTTGGCTGAGCTGGGGAGGGATATTACTGTGTCAGGAGGGAACTATCAGAGGAGAACACGGGATTAGTCTGCTACAGGGATGTTCACTTTACCTCGAGCGGCATAGCATCAAAACACTGACGTCCTAGCACAAACATCACTATGTTTATGTAGGGTAATTTGGCGTAAGCAGCTGAGTCTACGGTTGTTAGAATGACTAGTTTAAAACCCCTGACTGGTGAACATCTCTGGTTGGAATACCCGTCATGTTAATACATTTCTGCTAGAATTCCTTGTGTTGTCAGGCGATTTGTATAAAAGCCTCAAAGGCTGTTGTACGTGTAGCGGTAAATAACAGATACTGTACATGATCCGCATCTCCTCAAAAGTTTTTCTTTTATTCTTTTCAGATTTACCTCCCAAGTCGCTGTACAGTACGACTGGATATAGGATGAGCATGTTGATTAGAATTTGACATCAGAAAAGTAGGAGTGGTGAGATGCTGAAGGTCAGATGAGATCATTTGAGCATGCAGTGAATGATTAACAGTCTCCTTTCTTTCAGTAATGACTGTCAGAGCGCCCTTGAGCAACCTAGTAAACCCACGCCTACTTTCACTGCAGCAGTTTTGACCTTATATTGCACTCCGATTGGGAGACACCAGCAGCAACTCTGTGGACTTCTTGCCTAGTTAGCCATATAAGAAGCTATAGCGACCCGAATCACCCACTACACATTGAATGCATTTACAATTGTAAGCTTTTTACTTGTTTTTCTGTGGATGGATCTCTGAAAGAAATGTATCAACATTAATTTCAGCAGGTGTCCAGTAACAAAATATGCTTGCGTTGAAGTGACAAAACCATCTAGTAGCCATAGGAGGTAGAAACAGAGGAAGCAGCGGGACATTGTACCGCCCCACCTGTGGATGGACGTGGCTACAAAATGTTAGACTAATGCAGGGCGCCGCTGTTCGCGTTTAAGGTTCTGTGTCACAAGCCATGTGGTGGTTCTGGTTAGATACAGGCATATGTTTAGGCAGGTTTTGGAGGGGTTTTCTGAAAACCCAAATAGCCTAAATTATACCACTTAGCAGAGCCAGAAACTGTAAAAACAGAGAGAATTGTCAGATTTTGTACTTTGCGATGATCCATGAGCTACTTCGTTCGTTGGTAGACTTACGAATTGAAGCTTAGTGATGGAGTCGGATGCTTGCTACGTACATCCACCCTTAAAGATATTTTGCAACTACTTCCTGTTTTAGATGTAAGTTGTTTAAAGCTATATGAACTAACAGTAATGCTGCTTCTCTACAAGTGATGACTGTCAAGACTGTGCAAGCAGCAAGTAGTTTACTTAGAGATGTTTTATTTTTATTTTTAAGTTGAATGTAGAGGAATCATAAAGTGAGGAGGAGGAATGGCAAGCAAAAAGCAGATGATGTACATTGTAACCATGTTCCTTCTTTATAGTTGAGTCTGAGTTTGCTCTAAAAACAATAATTTTAATTGTTACAAAACAGGACATTATTGGAAATTTAATGGTCAAATTTTCCACCACAGGGAAAAGTCAGGCAGGAAAACAGAACAGTTTTATCCAGTTAGAGGATATAAAGTGGGCAGGCTGCCTGGAGTTTGATCCCAGCGCTGCCCTGTGATTGGTTTTATGTGGCCAGGCCTATGGCTGGCCAGTGACTCCTCTCCAGCTCCACCAGCAAGCATCTGGATGGTTACTGGTGCCGGAGAAGGCGGGATGACCAGCTGGTAATGTTATCCAGATGTTATCTGGATAAGCTAATCCTGATGTATTTAAGATGACAGGCTGACCCCTGGTTCCTCTCACTGCAGATCACCAGAGATTTACAGTTTTCTTCAGACTGAATATTGTACTTAAGGTCTTTAAAAGGAGAATATTGTTGGAGCGCAGTGTGGGAACATGAGAAACAGAGAATAACCAAAGAAATGTGTGCAGCCGACTATGTGTGCATGAACATGTACACATTTTTCTGTTAGGTGTAAACAGCAACAACGTCTGCTCATATTAAAATGCACGAACCTGCCCATCTTTCTGTCTCTGTCTGTCTTCTTATACTTTGTGACAATAAATCTGTTTTTTAAAGATATTTTATTAATGGTGTCTGTAAAAACTCGATTTACTGCCTAATTAATCACTCAAAGTCAGTCTGCGCCTGATTAACTGAGCAAAAAACTTAGCATTTTTATGGATGTTACTTTGACAAGAGTAACTGCGTTCTCTCATCAGTTAATCAGCTTTAACTGAACATGTGATTTGTCCTGTTGTGTCTGCAGTTGTGTGTCATCCTGGAGCCCATGCAGGAGCTCATGTCAAGGCACAAGACTTACAACCTCAGCCCGCGGGACTGTCTCAAGACATGCCTATTCCAAAAATGGCAGAGAATGGTAGCCCCACCAGGTAACTACCCACAAAGCACACATCTGGATAATGTTTTGCAGTGAAATCTAGAATTCCCACAAATCTGGAAGACGATAAAAGAAGAAGAACTTAGCAGATAGCTCCAGATAAATCCTCTGTTTAAACAGGTTATAATAATAATAATGAAAACTTTTAGTTTACGTCCCAAATAACATCAAATACATTTTGGACAGTGACTACAGAAATACTAAAATACTTTTCTGAAGTGCTACCAATCCAATAGTAAGAGTTAAACGTTTCCTCTACTGAGCTTTTAAGTTTCTCCTTTTCCTTTAAAACAGCTTTTAATTCCATCCCATCACTCACTGTGTGGGAACATGAATATTTTCACTCAGAATGTGTTTTCATTGCATCATTTATGCTCGCAAATTTGCCATTATATGTCTTAATCCCTTAAATATGTTTTGCCTGTCAGGTATGTGAAATTAATCAGAATTCAGGGTTGCCTCTTGAATCTCAACCTTGCCAATCTTAACGGGCCTCTCAGCTTTCCATGATTGATGTTTGTGGGTTGGTTTCTGAAAAGTACCAGGCTTAAATCGGCTGTGTGGTCTTAAGCTGGAGAGAAAGAGTAAGCCGAGTTTTTTTGGACACATCAGAGTGGCTGCAAATTACAGCAATGCTTAGCGAGGCGTGACGAGATGTCTTTAAAAACCAACACCAGTCAAAAAGCCTTTGACTCAGACCTGTGTAACTTTAATTAAGAGTGCCGGGTGTAATCAAACTAGTAGATCCAGCTCCCCGGCCAGCGGCTCCCCAGCGTCGACGACGTTCTTCAAAGAAAGGAAAAAACAGGGAAAGAAAAAACATAGAGAGCATTTTATGAATATAAAGTCTTTGGGAAAAAAAAAGACTCCTGTATTGATGGTTAATAGCGTTCATGGAGAAAGACCGCAGCTTTTTATACAATCCTCAATGGGTGATATAGTTTCATCGTATACTATATAGGGATATGTGTGACATATTTAATGCAGAGAACCACTGATTCTTACTTCTAGTCAGTGATCCTCAGTGTGTTTTGTCATTTAAAAAAGCTCATTTCATGTCATCAATCTATATTTTGACATGACGGTTGCAGCCTGATCTTTGCAGTTTAGCTGGAATTGGGGTTTTCCTTATTGGTGGCGTGTTGTTCCCCTTTTCCTGCAATTCTTCTCCAGCTTGGAAACTGGTTGGGATTTAGCCAGGAAGGAAGCCACAGGCACATTTATGCTCTGATAAGTTCTTTTGGTGGAAATGGAAGTGATTTTAGTGCGTCACCGGTTCAGCATCGGAGGAAACCAGTCGGATAACAGAAATGATTGTCTCTGACAATAGGCTCGCTTTTCTTTTGCACACACGTCTGTCAAAGTCAGGAATCAAAAGAGAAGAGATACTGATAAAAATTCCCCTTATTGTTTTGATTTATAGTTTCACTTTTTGCTTGTATCATGAGTCGCTGGTTGTTATAACTGAATATGAAAGCATCTCCCTTGGTGTGATTAGTAAGAACCTCGAAAAATGTATTTCATTTTCAGACATCTGTTTAAAGATCACAGCAGGGTTTTCTTGTCTCTCTTGAGATTAAAAGGAATAATGTTTTCTAACAAATGTTGGCAGGATTTGCAAAATCTTGTCTTCATAAATTATGCACGACATAAATTATTTTGTAAATACTAGAAACCCTAAGATCTCTATTTAACCTGTGTCAGTACTTTATATCTTTTTATTAATAATGACTTCACTTGTGATTTAATTGTACCTTCAGGAATCATGTATAGCTCATAAGTGGAAGAATGTCTTTCATCTAAGCCCAAGTTACTCAGTAGTGTTAAGTAGCCTTTGTAAAGCATTGAATGTTCCGTTATTTCTCTCACTTTTCTCTGTTGTTGTCTCTGGTCTCCTTCTGTCTTAAATTGTTTAAGAAATCATTTTACCACCTGAGTAAAATAAAACTGATTTTGGCTCCGGTTTCAGCTGGACACCCACAGAACTTCAAAACGGAAATATTTCCCACAAATCACAAAAAAGGTATCTTCTCTCTTACACTGTCATTTGCCTGTAGTCTTACAAGAAAGCAGCATTCTAGTGTTCGCCGGAATGCACTGAAATACATTTTTGTGTGCAATTTTTTCATGGATGCTCAACTGCATGTTGATAAAGTAGTCCTAATACCTGCAATAAGTAACAAATACAGGTTAGATACAGTCTGTCTTATGTAAAGACACACCTCTGGTAAAGATTTGGCTAAAACATGATGATTAAAACCTAATGTACCCATGCTTAGCAAATCAAGTCTACAGGAATTAAGCAAATGTGTTAGAGCGAATACAGTATAAAGGCAGATTCAGTAAGACAAACACAGATGTGCTTTCTGCCTCAGCAGAGCCGTTTTAATCTGGTTCATGCTATTGAGGAACACCACAATCGCTGCTGCGCTGAAATCATTAAGATTTACATTACGTTGAGCATCGGGGTCCATTGTTGAGCATTTATGCAAATGAAACAGGGGTTCTTTCTTACTAGTGCATGTCTTGGGAGATGTTAACGCTCGTGTGGTTTCACCTCTGAAGAAAACAAAGCATGGATCATTGTAGAATAGCGGTTCTTATCTGTCTAACACGTCTTTGTGTATGTGTGCTTGTGTATGTGTGTGTCCTCTTACTGCATGCAAGCATGTACACAGGCCTTTTGAACAATTTTGTGCGCATGTCTTTCTGTCTCTACGTGTGATTTTGCCTGTCAGAACATCGACTGTATGACCTCACACACACGTTCACACTGCACACACTCCTACACCTTGTCTCCGTCTGTATGCATTATGTTCTTGGCATTGCCTCTGTTTGTCTTTGCTGGTCGCGCCAAAGCTGAGCCCGCCCGACAGACAACCACGAAGAGGAGGAAACGGAAGAACTCAGCCAGCAGCGCCAACAGCAGCGTGGGCACCACCGCCAGCAAGAAGCGCAGCCCCGCCACCAACTTCAGCCTCTCCAGTCAGGTACCTGTAAGCATCAGCCCCACTCGGTTTGCCTCCTCTTTTATTGCTTTCTATATCTACACATGCATGATTTCAGGGTTACATGCAGACATGGGAAATTCCTAATGGTATTGCAGCTATTAGGTTTAATTTATTTGCACAAATGAGAGAAAGAAAAAAAAAACTCCAGGAGGAGAGGGTAGAAAAGAAACTCAAAGCTGTGTAGTGAGACAAAGAAACCCTGAGGGACTTGTATGAAAACATCACGCCCCGAAAGACAAAGAGAAAATACATCAAATATCATAAAGAGTGACACAAACGACATTAAAATCATCAAAGCTGAAGACAGCACAAGAACAGCTCGATTTATAAATAACAAGTAAAGAAGGTGAACGAAAGTGCTCCCCTGCTGCTTTGCTGCAGGTTGTATCACGTGACTAACTGGTGTAGCTGCGGCCTTAATTTCCACCTAGTGATTCTCAGAATAAACTTCTCAGAATATTTATGTTGAAACAGACCCTGTTGCTCAACCGAGTGGCCGTAGGCTTGAGGTTATAAAAAACAAGAAAAGAAAAAAGGTTTGAATCTTATGACCAGATGGGAAAATGTGGGCGTGGAAAATGACACTCTGCTCTCTCAGCCACCACTCTTTAAATGCCCTTGAGCAAGGCACTGAACTCACAACTGCCCAGAGGAGTGATGGCAAACTGCACTTGTACTCAAATGTAAGGCAGAGTGCTGCTGTGAAAGAGCATCTCTGATATAAACAAATAAATCAAGTTAAAACTTCAGACCTTCCATGTTCATTTAGGATCTTCTGTTGCAACCATTTGGTCAGTTAAAGACAATGATTGTGAGGTTGCTTGTCTGAATCCCTGAACTAGATTTATGAGTCCGTCTGATGTGGGATTTTCTATCGATATCCATTTTGTGCATGAAAACATACTATATGATATATCAGCCAACATACATTGTTTTACTCTTGACTTCATCACTTTTGCACCATTTTAAGCAGAAAAGCAGCTGAAGAGTAAACTGAAATGTCACACTAGTGGGACCGGAAAGATACTAAAAGCCTGAGCAGCAGCTGTAAATTACATTGATAGACAGTGAAAACACCAGAAATATTTAATCTTCAACTTACCAAAATGGGGAAAAAAAATTAAAATGCAACCTACAGTGCATATATTGCACGTGTGACTGTCTACTGATATCTGTAATAAGAGAATGACAGCCAGCAACATTAGTGTGATTACATTGTGGTCAGGTAGGTCAAAATTATTTATTGGCTGATGGATTTTTGAAAGCTCATGTAGATATTTTTGTACTCAGCCGTCAGCATCTTCTAAAAAAAAAAAAAGCATATAAATTGGTTTAACACTGCATTATTCTGGTGGAAATATACACTTATCCCTGCCTGTCTTTGTGTATGTATCTGAAATTTATTTATTCTTGCAAGTGGAATATTTTTATGCATTAATGTCGTAATGTGTTGTGTTGAAAAAGTCCCAAATCACCACACAATAACCTTTAAATTTGGAAATTCCATCACAGTTTAAGTGCTGTGAATAACTATAACAATGACAATAATAACAAATAATCAAATTCTGTTTCTGAGAAAAGCAGCATTGCTAAGTTTAAGTTTTAAAAATATCATGCCTTGTGACTCTTATCATTATGTTTCAGGGTATAACTGTCTGATTTGGCTATGTCTCCATAAAAGGCCACTTGACACAGTTAGAGGTTAAACAGCCTCTTAAACAGCTGAGTATTTCACCACATGCCTGGCACCCCCCTTGAGAATTCGATGCCGCTGTGCCTGTGCTGTCTGCAGAGGCTCTACTTTTTTTTTACCATACACTGCTCATTATACACATACCGTATTAGAGTTACACTACTGCATCCAATTTACTGTTGCGTAGCCGCGCCGGTGCAGCACTCCACTGTTTTAGAACACAGATCATTTCCGCACAGCTAAAAGTGCGCTGGTACCAAACGTAAAAAGGAATATGTCGACGTTAAAGTGTCGCTGGTTGGCATTAATGCGTTTCTATCTTGTACGCGGGACTAATTCAGTTTAATGGGAAATTTAAGGGTGCTAATGCCTTTCAATGCAGTAGATGCAGTATAGCATCCCAGGCTCCCGGAAATTATGTTTATATACTACTAATTTGTTTCCAAAGAAGACATAATCCTTGGTGATTCTCCCTGGGAATGTCTTTTGTGATGTAGGAAGCGCTGCCTGTATGGACTGCACACAGACTGGTGGGTGTATGAAGTGCAGGACTCTGCAGAACGCCTGTGGTCAGATTGAAAAGCACTTTGGTTACTGGTAGAAAAAGATTGTGGGTTCAGTTAAATTCTAATAAATTAAACTTGCTGTGTTTGGGGCTTGAATCACTTTTGAGTTTTTTTGTCATAATTGGTTAAAATAATGATCTTTCTCTAACTTTAACCAAGTATTGGTGGCCACACAAAAAGTTTTTTAACTATATGAGAGGGTGTGATATGTGAGGTTTGGATATTGGCATAAAAGCCAGTGAAAGGCATTGTCAGTGTATCTTTTTCACATATATGTAAGTAATTTCCAGGCTACCGGGTTGAACACAGAGGCATTGTAGAACTTGTACAAACTCTAGGTAACATTCGGTTGAAGAACTTACAACCAGGTAAACTGTTTCTCTAATATCACATCACATCGGGGTTGTTCTTCTGCTGGTTTTCTTGTTTTTCCAATTCTACTCTTGAATAAGGACCACACTCTGGGTCACCTGAACGCACATACTGTACTGACTCTCCATATTCTGTCCTGTGGTTTGCTGTCTCGTCATATTTTGAGATTTGTTGCTCTCGTCTTTTACCTCCGTCTCACACATACATAATGCACATCTCATACACACACACACACACACACACACACACACACACACACACACACAGCACGCGCAAATTGTTTTCTCTCTAGAAAGCCAGCGTGGCTCTGTGCCAGCTCTCATTATCACCGATATCTGTATACACCCTCCACCCCCAGCCCCTTCCTCCTTCACATGCACACTCTCTACTCCATCACTGCCCCCCCTCCACCCCTCTCCTCCTCACCACCACCACCTTCCCACCCACCCACACACACATTAACACACACGCACACAGCAGCCGTACCACTCATGTCGTGCATTCACACGCCTCTTAAAGACTGGCAGCGTGGCTGGTAACATGCTGGTTACATATGTTGCGCGCCTGCTGTCTTTGTCTGAGAAGTTGTTCGTTTGTGGCTGAACACAAGCCTACGTGAGCCCAATAACAATAAGGAGTGGACCCTCGCAAGGGGAAGGGGGGGGTCTACCGGCGGCTGGAGGAGAGGAGGCTCGGGTGGGGGGGAAGGAAGGTGGTGGTGGTGGTGGTGGGGCGTCCATAGAATGAGCAACACTGACCTCTAGTGGTCCGACTGTGGAACGTGTTGCGTTTTTAAATTTATTTATTTATTTATTTCTCCCAGCAGGCCTCTAGCAGCAATTCCCAGTTATTTCTCTCTGTAAGAGTGTAACATATGAAGCGAGCACAAGACATATTGTCGAGTGAACTCTTAGCCGACTTTCCATAAACTGTACATAAGCAGTGGATCTCACACTAAACACAATATGAGAATTACATTCACGACGTTCTGCACTAACGTAATAACATGGAGTCAAACGGCACACAAACAATATGTGTGCTCATGAGTCAGTCTGGCCTAGATTTATTTTAAGCAACTCAAACAGCCTTATTTCATTATTTATAGGCACAAATATAATTCTTATATATGTTTCATACTTCCCTCACCTATATGTAATCAGCCACGTTGTTAAACTAGTCCAGTAATTTGGACTAGTTTATTATATTCTGTATTTTGAATCCTGTTAAAGCACATGAAAATACTAAAACCAACAATAAATAGAGCCTCTGACAAGCATTGAAGCAATAAACGCAGCTCTCAATATGCATTGGGGCATAAAATATAAAAAAGTAACCTCCAACCAATGCAGTATTTACTCCTGTTTGAGTAACTTTGGGTATAAACAACACTGCCTAGCTGTTTCTGTAATTACTTCCAAACTGTGAATTTGTGACCTTTTTAAAGTATTTATATTTTTAGTTGGAAGGAATGAGCTTGAAATGTAGATTGTAGGTTGTGGTCTTTTCATGAGCTTTGTTCACAATAAGAATCACCCTTTAACAGTTTTCTGTGTTGTAATTGTGAGGAGAACAAAAAAAAAAAAAAAACAAACACAGAAGACAATATTAAAACTGTGGCACCTGTCAGCTAAATTTGAAGACTGAAGGGATGGAGGGCCGGTTCACAGCTAATTTTCAGCTTTTTCTTTTGCTGCTTTAAGGGACAATTACGTCCTCCTGTCTGCTTGTTGTCACCCCAATTCCGCCAAATTCCCACTTGTTGTTTTGGAGGCCTGAGGAGCAAACATGTCCTCCACGCTCCTCACTGCTAATCTCTGTAAAAATATGCTAATGACACTGCTCAGTGAATGAAGGGAGCGGGGAGGCGTTCGTCGCTGCAACCGGCCCATTCAAAGCCTTTCTGCGTAGCTAGTGCGAAAGCTAACTCTTAACGAGATGAGTAGACAAGTAGACAGTATTAATTAGCTCACAATTAGCACTCCCCAGTCTCAGACTAGCCACCAGCTGTTATCATCGGTGGGATTTTGCGCGGCAGGGAGGGGGGTGCCCAAAATTGGCCAGAGGTAGGTTGACAGGCCTCCTCACAGGAACAGATGGTGAATGCAAGGCTTGTTGGCAATCAGCACGTTTTTAGCTAATGACTTAATTAGCTATGCAAATTGACAAATCAGTGTGGATATTGTCATTTAGTTGAAAAGCTCACCTAAATTAATTAGCCTGATTAAGGCATAGTGGGGTGTAGAAGTGGTCGCTAGGGGGGCTTTGGGGATGGCTTGGATAAATAAACTGCCTCTCCTCATTGGTGCTTTCCATCAAAGCGTGTGTGTTTTGGGTGCTGGGTTTGGAGTGTGCGAAGTTGTCTAGTTTGTTTGTATGTTTACATCAACGCTTGTTGGGTGCGATCAAGTGTTTGTTCTGCGCCTGTGTGTTTATCTCGGTGTGATTTTGTGTACGGCTTCGGTGGCGTCGAGGCTCGTGTTTGTTGTGTGCGGCACACACAGGGTTAATCTGCATTCAAGTGCCTTTGTGTGTGTTGGCGTTCAGGTGTGTGATTATGTGCTAAGGTGTGATTGTACAGTACGCTTATCTGGGTTTGTGTGCCAGCGTGTGTGCATGTTTGTCCGCTCTTTGTGTGCGCGTTGCAGAGGAGATGGCTGAGGAGAGCGAGATCTCCCGAGCCGAGGCAGCGTTGACACACATGGCCAGTGAAGCATGCGCTCCATTTAACTGTACAGCTTCTTCCCAGGTTACGATGGGAGGCGTTGGGGCTCGCCAGCAGGGAGATGCTGAGCCAACCTCAGATACAAAGACACACAAATAAATATAGTCACGATTCAGACACAAATAAATATAGTCACGATTCAGAAGTTATTGATCAGTATTTGAATTCAGAAATTACCCGCCGGTGAGTATTTGTCAGCAGAGCGCAGAGGAATTTAGCATCATGACAAAACACGAGCACACAGACGGGGCATCCCTTTCCATCAGGATTTCTTTCACATCACACGAGTCACAGATATCAGTGGATAATGGATAAATCTCTCTTCTTCCCTTCCATGACCCGCTGTGAGAGGGCCATCTCTTTGAAATATGTCCTACATGATGAGTATTGATTGGGGCGGGTATAGTCCTCTGGGGAATCTGCTTTCTGTATGGGAAGGTTTCATTTGCACAGGGTGCTTGGAGAGGGGTCGACCATATGGATGGGTTCACTGGATACACCGGCGTTTGCCCTGAACATACATATATACTGTCATATCAGTGCAAGTAGGGGTCCGTGTTGAAGGAGGAAAACCTCACCGGGTACCCCTGCTTCAAATGGGAAACATATTAAAGACTCAAGAAATCTCTGTAAATGTTTTTCTTTATGACCTTGTGCTGTTTCTACGCCTCGGTTTTTAAAAGGTGGTTTATTAAATTCTTGTTAAGGGAAACGGACAACATACATAATCATTTATTTGAAGCGATGCAAATGTTATTTTAAGGTCTTTTGGGCGGATCTGTGTTCACTTGATATTCAGATGGTGCTTTGGTCTGAGAATTAGATGAAACAGATATGCATTAATTTCCTCTCTGGTGATTTCTCACTCACTTTAGCATATTAATTTTGAATCACCCCGAGGCTAAATACGGCCGGTCCTGTACAAAACCGAAAACATTTCACGGTTGCCTGTGTAATAATTAATTATATTTGTGTACCAGATTTCAAAACTAGTTAGAGCCTACTTGAAAGAATGTAAACTGGTAAAATTAGCAAATTGGGGAGTTCGTATAAAAAGCACAGAGGACAATATGTGATAGATAGATAGATAGATAGATAGATAGATAGATAGATAGATAGATAGATAGATAGATAGATAGATAGATAGATAGATAGATAGATAGATAGATAGATAGATAGATAGATAGATAGATAGATAGATAAAACCCAATGAATCCTATGATTTACTATGACCAAGCATATTTACACAACGAACAATTGTTGACAGTGCTTGCATGTTTCACTTCTGTGACAAATACATTGAAAACTTCACTGTTTAAAGTATGGATGTCTGATAATATTGGCCCACCGATATTATTGGCCAATATTGGCATAAAAATGTAATATCGGTCAATATCGTTATTGGGTTTTTTTGCCGATAATGAAAACCAATAAAATAATGCCTGGATTTCACCGGCATTTACCGGACTCATGGAGGGAGGGAGGGAGGGAGGGGGGTGCGACCTGTTGTTTGAGACAATTAAAAAGAAAAAAAATATGGCATAAATATGGCATTTTTTCCATAACTTAAGTTGAAGTAGTTTTCTGATTTTGCACAGACAATGTTTACATTTGGAAAGCCTTGTTGCATTTGAGAATGCATCCAATGGGGCATCACAATAAAATTAGGCATGATGTGTTAATTCCATGACAGGAGATATGTGATGTTACCTAAAATTAGTTAAATAGCCCACATGTATCTGTATCGGTATCGGTTGATATCGGAATCAGAAATTGAGAGTTGGACAATATCGGCATATCGGTTATTGGCAAAAAAGCCAATATTGGACATCCCTAATGTTAAGTAAAGATTGAAGGTGGCTGAGTCAAAGACAGCACTGTTCTCTTTCCTATGGTATGTTAATGCCAACATTTAAACTTCATGAGAAATGTGATCCAGTAACACAACTGTGAGGATAGTTTGAATATGACCTATATCACCTATTTAAAGATATGCTGCTAGGAATGAGAGCATTTGTGTGTTTTTTGTTGTTTTCAGTATGTAAAAGTTTTCTGCCTCCTTCTTTCTGTCTCTCAGGACGTGATGGTCGTGGGCGAGCCGACCCTGATGGGCGGCGAGTTCGGGGACGAGGATGAGCGTCTGATCACTCGTCTGGAGAACACTCAGTACGATGCCACTAACGGCCTGGACGACGAGGACGACTTCAACAGCTCCCCGGCTTTGGGCAACAACGCCCCCTGGAGCAGCAAACCCCCCGCCGCCCAGGACAGCAAGCCCGAGAGCACGGCGCCCCAACCCTCACAGTAAAACAAAAGAAGAAGAGGAAAACAGCAGATCCTTGTCTCCAAGTGGACTGGACTTTTTAACCTCTCCCCTTTCCCAGAGGGCACTGCTTCTACGCCTCATAACATCGTACTGAATCAGAGCCCCCCTCCTCCCTCTCTGTCTGCAAACTCACCACCGGCATGTCCAGCCAAAATATGGATATTTTCTTCTTCTCTGAATCACTGTAACATCTAGGAGAACACTGAGAACTGGCAGCATTGCACAGCAATATCCGCAGACAAGAAATGCATACAAGTCGTATGCAGCTGTAATGTAAAAATAGCAAGGCGCGGGCATTTTTTTTTTCTCTCAAGAATGCAATGGAAAATCGCAGATCAAATTCTCCTCCTTGGACCCTCTGATACAAACCTCTCGTCTGGTGGAATACCACAGCTGTGATTGGTTGACCTGCGGGTCACAAGTCATCACGCTGACAGTAGACAGTGGGGAGGAAAGAAGAAGAGTAAAAACAACAAGCAAAATGTCTCAAAAAATAGCAAGCTCGAGAAGGGAAGGTGTTTTTTAACAGCTAACAGAGCCAATGGAAGCATCTAACCACATTGGAGACAAATGAAACATTGTTTGAGGCAATTGCATTTTTATTGGAAATTCAGTCAGCTGTTGGTTTGTTTCTGCTGTTGCTGTTTATTTCCTTTTCCAATTAAGAGGAAATAAAAGTTCTCTACCGCTATGGACTCCTTTCAAACGAGGGAAAGTCGTGATTGTTTTTCCACATTACTGCGGTCGTCACAGATTGTGATTTCATGCAAACCAGTTTGATTGTGTTCGTAGTCTATTGGTATTTTGCTTCTCTCAGAATCCTTTGCAATCACGTTGTAATTTTGCCGATCAGTATGTGAACTTTGCCGACACGCGTTGATGCATTAATGTTGATTTTTTTTTTCTTCCTGAAAAATTTGACATTTTTTCCCTTTAACGACCTACTCCCAAACTGATACTAAAGCCTTTTCCTGCATGGTTTTATAGAATTTTTATTTTGTTTGATATATGTGCTTTTTAAAACACATCAGTCGGATTTTCCTTTTTGAGTTCATCAGTTTGGGAACACTGTTACAAGGTTTGTAGCTCTGTAAATAGAGGTGGAATCTATTTTGTCCACTGTAAATCAGCCACTGAAAGCAGTTTGGATATGGCAGCTGTTTTGTTTTGTACAGGAGGTTCAGATTTCTGTAGGGTGGTTTGGATGGACGCTGGTTTGCCTCTGTCAGAACCAAACTCTAAATGTTCCCCGTCCTCTCTAGCTAGTGCAGAACCAAAGCCACAAAGGTAATAAACAGCCAACACAGTCACATGGTCTTATCTGTAGGAAGAAAACAATTTTACATTTAAAAAGAAATCCCATCCACCCCACAGAAATGCTTCGAGATCCCTGTGTTTGTGTTCACAATTGTTCTTTAATCTTTAATTGAATTGATACTACAGTATATCCCTTATCTCTTTTGTTGGAATTTTGTTTGAAAATGGGCAAGAAGACAATGAAGGATGTCTTTATACAATTGGATCTTATGGGTATTTATTTGTGCATTTGTAAGGAAGCTAACACATTTCTAAATATGTTTGAGCCTAGTATTATTAGACACCATTTGTACATTATATAGCAGAGGTGTTCAGTGTCATATCTGATGTCTGGTATGTATGCTTTACCATTATGTGTGCCAATAAAACCGTGCTTACAAAGAGCTATGTTTGGTTTGGTTACATGCATCGCTTGTGTGTGTAGCTGTCTTTTACTTTGACCTCTTAACTCTGAACAGTTGCGATTAAAAAGTAAAGAAATATCTCTCCCTCAGCTCCCTTTAGTGGCTCTCTATCATATTGCACAATCTCAGATGAAGGTAAGAACTTTTCACCCACGCCGGACGAGACAAAATAATTTGGGGGCGTTTTGTTGAGCAAATGTCAGGAAAAGTCCCAGCTACATTTTGTGACTCACATAATCTTTCTTACGTGGTAGGAAACTATATGTCTGGGCTGTAATCATTATATTCTCTTCTATTTTTCTCATTTCTTGTTGATAACTAGCCAGAGAAAGTTATGTTTCATCACATTCCCCGTGTCCATAATAGGGTCTAATAGCATGAAATGACTCGGCCGTCTACCGTAAACATGTCTTCTACAGCTGCCGTTTTCTGATGACATTTAATGAGCACGCATTGAGAAATCTACTGCAGAAGAAGCTGAGATGAGGTGAATTTTTACACCCGAGGAACCCTCAGAAGGCACGCCACGCCGCATAATTTAAAATATGAAGGTTCACTTGTGATCATAGACATGCCCCGATATTCAAAGACAAATCACCAGAAGGGTCAATTTAAATTTATAGGCCTCATACGTGCACATTTGATTAAAACCCTAAAGGTTCGTGCACTTTCTCCCATGTACCTATGAGCACTGTTCCCTCTAAGCTGTGCGCGTGCGCAATTGTGCACTGCTGACACGGTCTCTGCGCACAGAAAATCTGCACTGCGCACAAAAAAAAAAAAAAATCAAACCTAAATTGTAAATAAAATAAACACGTAACAATTCAATCTGTGCTATTTTTCAATGTGAGTCAGTGAGTGACCGGTGACTGGCTGCTGCAGCCAATGATGCGATTCACATACGTATTTACCATAGACCATAATGCTATTTACGCAGCTAATCAACGTCAGGTGTCCTTATGTGCAGCCACCGTTGTTCTCATAGATATGAATGAGTAGATAGGCCACGTCCCTTTGAGCTGCGTGCTACAGCGAGGCCAAGCTAGTGGGGGCAAAGTTTCAGTGCGTTCCGTTGATGTAGACAGCGTGGAAACGGAAACAAGTATGCCTGCTCACTGTGCTGCATACAGTTACACACTGCGTTGTATGATTGAGACAAGGAAACTTGGAATGACTTTTCATAGGTAAGAATAGTTTTTGGCTCTTTTTTCATTATGAAATCTTGTTGAGAGCTTCCAGTCTATGAGAGCTAACTAGTTAGCCACTAGCAAAAATGCTAAGGTGAGCTAGCAGCTTGACAAGCAAATACCAGACAATTAATAGTAGCTGTAGTATAGTTGTACAAGCAGTAGTAGTAATACTAAAAGTACAAGCAGCAGTAGTAGTATAAAGAGCTGTTAGAGTCGTAGAAGTAATATCAGCATTTGTAATAGTATTACAAGTTGTAGTAGCAGTGCCAGTATCAGCAGCAGTAGTTAGTGTACTACCACTGCTACTAGTAGTAGTCGCATTACTATTACTACCACCAATACTACCAATAGTAGTTATAAAGCCTAACTCATATATATCCAGATTACCATCTATTGTCTTCCTCCAAACCCATTTTATGATTGGGATTACAGGCAGTTCTTTAGGACTGCTCTCAAATAATTGAAATGTTACTAAACAAGGTTATACTTATCAAATTAAATAGCTCTGGTCTCCAGTATATTGGCGAATTCAGTTCTTTGTACTTAATTTATTAGCATGATTTCTTTTTAATATGTTGTGTACAGACTTAATGACTTCTCTGTCTACTTTTCTTACTCCATGTAGGTTTCCGAGAGACTATGGTTTGAGGAGGAATTGGAAGTTTGTCGGCTTAGACCTGGTGTCATTCCATCAGTGTTAAACTTACCGGCTCATCTTGGAAGAGTACGTGCCAGAAAGACCACGACCAAGCAGCCTTGAGATCTTAGGCAGCGTCTCCCTGAGGTGGGTGTCGACGGTGTTCATGGTTAGGTCTGTGGTAATCCCGTCAAAAAACATAACAGAAAAAAATCTAGATTATAAATCAACATGTAACCAAAGCACTCTGTGTATAACGCCATAGTATAGGATGTAGTTCAGAAAATGTCAAAGTATAGTATGCTTTACTCAAGAATAACATAGTATGGCCATTAGTTCATAGTATAGCATGTTGGCAAGAAAAAAAAAACTGATTATTATGTGGTTCAAAAAGCGCAAAATGATAGGATGTTGCCTAAAATTGTCATGTATGATATGTGGTTCAAAAAATGTCATAGTGCAGTATATTGTCAAAATAGTATGTAATTCAAGAAAACATCAGAGTATAATATGTCATCTAAAAAATGCCATAGAATAATTATTTCATTGCACAAGTAAAAGTATAGTAACTTTTAAAACTGTTCGAATTCTTATGTTGCTAAAAAAAAAAAAAAACTAAAACAAAAAAAACCATCAGTAATATGTCAATTAAAAAAGCCTATAGTATAGCATGTCACTCTAAAAACGTCAGAGTATAGCCTTTAGTCCACAGCTGTCAGTAGGTGAGGAGCAACACAAAAACAGTCCAAACGCTGGTTTCCAGAGGGTTAGACGAGAATTTATTTGAAAGAGCAAGTTTACAACAACACAACATGTGAGGGGGTTAAAAACAAATGGGTGTTAGTAAAATAAAAATAAATAAACAGAACTAAAAGTGAACTTCATGTTGACATTGATGGGCATTCCAACCAGGAACAAAGTAAAAGATAATCAATACGAAAAAAAAAACACTTCCTGTTCACCTCTTAAAACCCAAAAACACACGCAGTAGCACCCTAAACTAAAACTACCAATGGGTTCCCTGTTTTCCTTTGTGAACAATTCAAAGGTCCCTCTCTATCTCCCCACACATCCACCAACCACTGGAACACATCTCCAAAGTTCTGCCGGGCCAGCTCAGCTTCCCCTCAGAAGGAGTGCCGCCACCTGCCAGATGAAGGAGCCTTTTGAGAGGCAGCTGGCATTGTGATTGGACTGTACTTTGGTCTGTTCCAATCCAGCTTCAGCTCCAGAGACGGCAGGCGGGACGAGTCAACGGAGGCCTGGTGGACGAAGACATGCAGCTGAGTACAATCCAGAAAACAGAGGAGGAGTGCAGCGGCCCAGAGCCAGAACAAGCAGAGTAGCATCGTATGTCTCTTATAGGGGCTTTCGACCGGGGTGGAGCCCCTTCGGAGTCGGAGCCGGTGCCCGACTTGGCGCCGGTTTTTTGTCTTTCCACCACCAGAGCTGCGGCTCCGGGCTCCAAAAACTGGGGCTGCTTCGGGCACCAACTCGTTGCTGGGCCAGAGTTGGCCAGAGTTGAGAGCCGAGCATGTCACGGGCAGGGGGCGGGGTGACATCTAAAAAGATAAACATAGATATGATCATCAACTTATTGCACGTTTAACTGCTAAGTAATCAATGCAAGCGTAGTCAAAGCTAAGTAGCTAAGCTAACGCTAACACGTTTACTGTTAAGTATCCAAACGTCTTTGATAATTACCTTTCTTCTCAAACATGATCGCCGGGCATTGGAACGGCGACGCCGATGGGTAACCTCTAACAGAAGGTTTTGCTGCTCAACGATGGGGAGACACACTAGCAAAGCCATGAACACCACTCCAATGAAGTCCTCCATTGTTGTTATGTGGGCTTCTGCGAACGCTGTTGAACGGCTACATACGCAGTGACGTACACACGTTTTGTGGTGGCGCAATGACGCAGCTCCAACTTTTCTCCTTCCGAATGGAAACACAAACCGGTTCTGGGGCGGCACGAGATTTGAACCAAAAACGCACTGGCTCTCAACTTTGAACCAACCTAGCACCTGGTGCTCTTTGGTCGAAAGCCCCTCTTAGAAAACATCATAGTATAGCCTTTGGTATGAAAAAACGCCATCATATACATCGTATATTGTACAAATAACAAGTCAAAGCAAAGAGACATACATTGTAGAATTGTAGTAATTGTGGGCTGACTGATTTACTGATTATCAGTATCTTTTACTGATTTACGGTAATAAATACATTTAAAAATGGCGCTACTTTGGCTCTGAACCTTTATCTACCTGTGGTCGCTCTCTCTTCTAGAGTGATTTGATTGGTTATACGTCACGAATAAAACTCCTTTAACTTAACATCTGTAAACAAAACAAAAACGCATCCACAAAGTTTTCTGTTAGAGTTTGTGTTCTTCTAAGTTTAACTCCAAGATTTTAAATACTTTCATTTACTGCAAATGAATATCTACTCCAAATGTCTCCCTAATAATCATTATCAGCCTTAAAAACCCACAAAACACCCCTCTATACTCGACCACACTTAGTACAGTCCGGTTCCCCCTTCTATAAATCTGCTTGGAATCTTCCACTTCCTGTTTGTCAAAGTGGCCTTCTACCTGGACAGGTTTTGTTGGAGCTCATGCAACGAACATTTTGGGTAAGTGCACTTTAATATGGATGGATGACACTGAATTAGAGTCTGTTTTAATGAGACTGAGTTAAGATGTGTAGCTCTGTCATTAAATAGTAAATTATTTCCCAGAATTCACAGAGGAAAGTCTGAAATATTTGCTAGGTTAGCGTCCCACATGTTCTTTGGCTCAGCTAAAGCTAACTTTCTCCAACTTCTGGATCTCTTGAGTTCCTTGTTGTTAAAATATCTTGCTAGAGGCGCTGAAGCTCAGAAAGTCTGAGATGTTTGTTCAAAATAAGCTCATTCTCAAGTCTTATCTGAACTGTCCTCTTTTGTTTGAACTTTCCCTAAACTTAAGAGTTAATGACAGAGCAGCACATCCAGACTCAGTCTCATTTATGTAGAGATTAAACTTCAGTGTCATTCATTGATGTTAAAGTGCACTTTTTCAAATGTTTGTTGCACATGCTCCCAACCAAAGCAGTCCAGGTGGAAGACGATGTGAAGAGAAAGCTCCAGAGGATGAATATCACACATTTACGTTGGAAATAAATGTCCTTTAATTAGACATTGTCATGCAAAAGTTGGAATTCCCTTTAATGATGTTCAAATCTTTGTTGAGTGTTTTGTTGATGTTGGTTTCTAAATGTTTTCTGACACTCTGCCCCAAAGATTAAAACCTTCTACGGCTCACAAGCTGCAACAATTCACACATTATCAACTATCTTTCTGACTAAACTAAGATAAAAAGTGAAAAACTGCCTGATTCCTGCATCATGAATGTAAATCTTTTTGGTTTTTATGTCAGTAAACTGAATATATTTGGGTTTGACATTTTATAAACCAAAACAAGAAGTGAATTACTGGAGAAAACAATCAAAAGATTAATGGACAAAGAAAATGTGTTTTCCAACATATATGGCTGAATTACTCCAACATTACAAGATACATACAATTTGAATTCAATTTTATTTATATAACGCCAAATACAGGTCAAATTGTCTCAAGACGCTTTATTTTTATATTTTTTGTCATATTTAAAATATGACAAAGTAAGAAATTTAAACCTCTTGACTAACCCAATTTATTATTTGGTTTTTAAGAGACTAATCGACAACTAAAATAACTTTCTCCACTAAAACTAATAAGCATGAGGTCAAACAGAAGGAAGAATTTTAAATACTTCAGTCCCACGACGACAAGAATAAAGTTTGTCAACAAAAACTAAATCTGCTGGTGGATTCCATTAAAGTCCTAATAAATGATAATAAAGTGTGATACTAAAGGTTTGTGGTGCTAAAAATGTCCAAGTAAAGATATGAAGTTGAACATCTGGATGGAGGTTGATAAAAATTGACCTCCCTTCATTTCTCTGGAGTCGACTCCATGGATTTTATGGATGGTGGTTAAAGACCTGCTCTTCTAGTGGTCTTCCTTCTAGTCGCTGTAAAAAGTCAGTCCATCCTGGCCGACTTCAACACCTCTTCATGACAAGTTGTTCTGCGTCCGACCTGGTGGAAACTCCAGAAACTCGGGAAAACCCGTGGAGACTCGAAGAACTCGTGGAGACTCGAAGAACTCGTGGGGCGGGGAAAGGGGTGGTGGGCGGTGGGGAGAGGTGGGGGAGTAGAGGGGGGAGGCCGCCACCCACCTCCCCGCCTACTCTCCGCCCTGACTCCACCCAGACTCCGCCTTGGCCCTGCCCATGTGGTCACTTCAGGAACTACGATGCCAAAGGGACGACGAAATTATTTCTTTTTATCTGATCTGTAGCTCAGTGAGTTAAGGATTTGCCTATGGAGCTGCAGGTCGCTGGTTCAAGACCAGACCCTTCTTAAATTTTTATGAAAATCCTGACAAAGACGAACAAAGAAAACTGCCAGTGGCGGGTCTTGAACCTGCGACCCTCCGCTTGGTAGGCCTCTTCTTATCCCCCTGAGCTACTCGCTCAGATACCAAATCTTCTCGTTTTTGCGCATTTATCATCTATTTTTTGTCGTTTTCGAGTTTTTTTTTTTAACTTGAGTCTCGACTCGACCGTTTTTCTCAGGAGGTTGGACTTCAGCCTTTGTGCTGGAGGGTGGAACCCTCAGTTCCAAGACTTTTCAAAGCCTCCACACCTCCCGAGTCCTCAGGACCTGAGCTTTCACACAGTCTGAGGGCTGAAATTTTCTAAGTCCCACAGTAGTTCTCTGGTAGATTGAACTTTCAGACAGTCCAAGGACTGAAATCTTCCAAGTTCCTGAGTACTTCTCTGTTAGTTTGAACCTTCAGACAGTCTGAGGACTGAAATTTTCTAAGTCCCACAGTAGTTCTCTGTTAGATTTTACTTTCAGACAGCCCAAGGACTGATATCTTCTAAGTTCCTGAGTAGTTCTCTGTTAGTTTGAACCTTCAGACAGTCTGAGGACTGAAATTTTAAAAGTTTCTCAGTACTTCTCTGTTAGTTTGAACTTTCTGGTTAACAGAAGCCTTAAAACTTGTGACCATGAGTCTTGATGTCACATTTAGACCATCAATCTGAGTTCTTCTCAGACCATCACCTGTGGGTTTTTTAGAAATCCTCAACAAACTTTGATTCTCTTCACTGAACAGTAAAGTTTGTGGAGATCAGAAGGTAACATTAGTTTGATCGATGCCTTCAACTACTAGTAGACTTTATCTGGAAAGCAGTTTTCTGAAATGAGCACTTAGTAAATCTATCCACAATCAAACCAAGAACATAGAAAGAGGAAATGTTTGAAGAAACAACTTGATGTTTTCGTTTCAGACGAGAAAACACTATAAGACCTTTATCTGTTTTTGCTCTTTTTGATCGTTTTATTGTCTCTTCTGTTTAATTTGATCTTTAAAGATCAAATTAAACAGAAGACTGGTGTCTTTTCAAATGTTTTGTCTTTAGTTTGATTCTTCTTAAACGTTTAGTTTTGCTCTTTTCTCACCTTTTATTCTTTTCTAATGTCTGATTTGATTTCCAAATGTTTTGTCTTTTTAATGTTTAATTGTTGTTTTTTCAAATGTTTAATCGGCTTGTTTTTCTTTTTCTTTCCCAATATTTAATGTTTCGATTAAGTCTTTAAGGTTATTCTTTTTAAATGTTTTACCACCTTTTAATGTTTAATTTTCTTTTTAAATGCTTCATTGTATTTTCTGTTTAATTCCTATTTGAAGTTTTATTGTCTTTAAGATGTAATTTTCTAATTAAACATTTAATTTTTTAATTAAATGTTTTGTCTTTTTAAAGGTTTAATAATCTAATTAAATGTTTTGCATTTTTTAAAACATTTAATATTCTTCTTGTTTAATTGTATTTTTTAAATGTTTAATTATGGATAATATTTTATCTGTAATTTTTAATATTTGTATTTTAAAAATTTTGTTTAATTTCATAATGACATGTATTGTATCTTGTTGAATTATCTGATTCAATATTTTGTCTGTTTAATATAATTTAATATAATTTAATGTTTAACTCTATTAAACAGACAAAATATTGAATTAGATAATTCAACAAGATACAATACATGTCATTATGAAATTAAACAAAATTTTTAAAATACAAATATTAAAAATTACAGATAAAATATTATCCATAATTAAACATTTAAAAAAATACAATTAAACAAGAAGAATATTAAATGTTTAAAAAAAAAAAGCAAAACATTTAATTAGATTATTAAACCTTTAAAAATACAAAACATTTAATTAAAAAATTAAATGTTTAGTTAGAAAATTACATCGTAAATTTCTTAAATCTTTTCAATAATAAAACTTTAAAAGTTTTATTGTATTAATTCTTTTTCCTTTGATTTAATTGCTTTTTGTTATGTAGTTTATTTCTTTAATCTTCTTTTTCTGTCAAGATTTTAACCCCAACCTTAAAAATTAAATAAACCCTTAAATCACAATGAAAATACTTCTGTTGTCACAATCATGAATTAGTCAATTATTCAGTTTATCAATTCAACTTTATTTATTTAGCACCTTTCACACAGATGACAAAACTAAACCAGCAAAGAGAAAAAAACTATGCTAAAACTATGATTAAAACTCAAAAACATATTTTTTTTAAAAAAAGATTTAACATGGTAATAAAATCTGTTGTGTCCAGGGGATGGAGGGAATTTATTGAAGTCTTCTTGGGCTCACATGGGAAATCATTTAAAATATAAACTTGATATTCAGTCTAAGGAAACTGCAGAGCAACAGAAGAAGCAACAATAGCTCCTGTTTTCTCCTTTAATGAGTCGACTCTTCTTGTGCTTTCAGACCAAACAACTATAGACTCTTCACAACCTGCTCAAACTCTTGGTACAGGACCTCACCACACGGGTCAAGAAGGTTTCTGTCTCATTTCTACTCTGAAGCTCACCTTCTCCTGCTCAAACTGCCGACAAATGTTTCTGCTGCTCTAAAGTCTGGTCTCTAGAACTTCCTAAAAACTCTCAAAGTCTCTTCTGCTGCAGGTTGCTTTGTAGAACTGTTCCAGAAAACCTCACTAAACCACATGGAGGGGCCTCAAGATAGTCGTCCCAATGAAACCATACAAAAACCAAACTAGCATAACCCAAATGCTAAAGTCTCCTGCAGCCTACCAGAGAACCTCTGAGAACAGAGAATCAGGACAGGAACTCTTACCTTCTGGACAACCAACATTGGTTCACAAACAAGAATACAGAATGTGTCTGACCAAAAACCTCTGAAGACTCACTACAGCCAAGATAAAGACGCAACTCAGCTGCACCAAATCCACTAATCACTGCAGACATTAGCACCATGTGATAACTGTGGCTAAAGAACCATATTTACCAAGACAACTATCCGGTACAAAGCCCTGAAACACACCAAGAAACACATTAAAGACGATTTTACTGCTGGAAGCTGCAAGCCAACGCCTAAATAACAAACTAAAGCAATGGAGCCAAACCCGGTTCTGTGGTGAAGAGAAGCAGAGGAAATGTTTGTCTGCAGCTAAATAAAGCAGGAAGACACTGAGCTGCTCAGGTGTTCCTGATAACACCAAGCTGCTCAGGTGTTCCTGATAACACCAAGCAGCCACCTGGACAGCCAATAGGAACACAGCTTCCTGGAAGTCCAGAGGGCTGGCTTAGTGAAGGAAATTTAGTTTAAAGTTGAAGCAGAAAGTTAACAAAGAAAGTTGAAAACCACCTTCTGATACCTGAAATCTCTGAGTTTTCACACAAAGAACACCTGAACATGTCAAACTGGCTTCATAGTAGAACCATCATTGTAAAAACGTCATAGTATGGTGTGTTGCTCAAAAAACATTAGGACCCAGCTGTCAGGGGACAAACATGTAAGAAACATGAGAACAGAGAGAACCCAACCAGTAGGTCACAGTTTATCATCCCCCAGTCATCTCCTGAAGTCCAAATGGTGAGAGACATCAGTATCTGGTTGTTAATTTACCAGAGGATGCTTATAATCATGCTGATGTGGTCTGTACTCTACAGTATTTTAGTGACTCAATAAATGCCTAAGTTGTTTTTTTTTTTAAATGCTTTTTAGTTTTAAATAAACATTTAATAGCCTATATGTAATCAATAAATGGCCTTTGCCTATCTTAAGAAAAACTCACTCAGAACTCTGATATGTTAACAGTACTAAATAAATCAATAAATACATGCATACACACATAAATAAGTTAATACATTAACTGTGTTAAGATAAGATTTAGATTTTTTAAAAAGTTGTTTGTTTTTGCAGAATCCAGTATTGCTCACTGGTTGGTCATTACATTTTGTTAGTTTGATTTCACTGTTTAAAATGATGCCACCTCTTTTCAGACAGAACCTGTGATAACAAAACAATACAAAATTTTTAGTTCCATGTTAATAAAGCACTTAAAGCTTTAAGTATGGCTAAATGCTTTTTTCAAAATTAAATACATCACTCCTTAGGTGGTAGTGGCCCCAAGTTCAGTAAAGTTGGAAAGATATTCACAGATTCAGACTTCCAGCATCAGTAACTCGTTAGATATAGGTTGTCAAAACATAAACGGTGCCTCTTTCCCATTGTTGCAAGGCAGACAATGTGCTACAAGCCCAGTTTTATCAAAAGTAGCTGTCTTTCAAGCTACAGGAATAACATTGGTGTCTATGGAGTGAACAGGGTCCGTCTGCAATTTGCAAAACCGCTGCAACAGTAAAGAGAGACAAATATTCAATAACTTCACTCTTATACATTGTAGTGTCACTAAAATCACTGCAGCCTTCAACTGGCTCCTGTTGACAAAGTGTTTTAACAGAAATGTAAATGCTGTAATTTGATTCTTTTAATGAACCATGTAACTTGAATGGATGTGATGCTGGTGTGACCACAGTGCACACGTCTGATGTTGCTCACAGTGGTCCAAGGGACGCTCAGGGAGTTTGTGTGTTTGCTCAGACTCAGGAAAAATTAGAGGGAACATTGCCTATGAGCTAATTAAAATTAATTCTAGGAGAAGTAAGAAGTTACTATGTGGAGTTTAAAAACTAGCTCCCTTGCACAAAACGTCTCAAGGAATATATTGATCATCTTTTGCTGATATCGCACAGTAAAAGGCTATCTGTGTCGATTTTTCTCTATAACATTTGCCCACATCCACTGCTATTATTATAAATTATCTGTGCAAATACAGTGCAGCTGCATGCTACCTGGATGTGCAGGTAGGTGACAGCATAGATGTTCAGGAGTGAGATAATTGTGTGTATGTTTATTCTTATTTAACATATTTTTATCATATTCAGGCTAGATCCATGTTCTCTGTGTGGACTCTATATTAACATATTGGTTTCCTGAATTATTTAGCTAAATCTAACCTGGAACGTATTTGAACCGTAACACAATATTCATAATAAATTTGAAATTAAGCAATCAAAATGTTACGAAAGTGTGGATTGTCAGCTTTAATTCAAGGGTGACCTCAAAAATGCTGCTTTTTTACACAATCCCCTCCATTTTCACGTGTTCAAAAGTCAATTGACTGAGAAGCAGTTTCATGGCCAGGTGAACTCTGTTTCCTTGTTATTATGTGAGTAATTGAGGTGTTTTAGTGTTACACTGAAACACTGAAAAGCAAACTGGGCAGATTAGACATCACTAGAACACATCTAAAATCGTCTGCCCAGTGCTGGAACAAGAAGAAAGGAAGATTAACCTGCACCAGGATGATGGAGAAGGAAAGGAAGGCTCATCATCCAAAGAACATCATCTGTCAAACAGCAGGAGGCAGGGTTATGGTATGGACATGTATGGCTGCCAATGGAACTGGGCCACTGGTGTTTATTGATGATGTGACAGCTGATTGAAGCAGCAGGACGAATTCTGAAGAGCACAGAGCCGCATAATACTTTCTGATTCAGTCAAACGCTGCAAAACTGATAGGACAGCACTTCACAGTAGAGGTGAATAAAGATCTAAAAATATACCAGAAAAGCAACCCAAGTGCGTCTCACGGCAAAGAAATGGAATCTTCCTGACTGGCCAAGTCAGTCAGTCGTCTGACCTCAACCCAGCTGAGCTGCTTTTTGCTAACTGAAGGCAAAACTGAGGGCAGAAAAACCCATAAACGAGCAGTGGACCAGGCAAAGCATCTCAAAGGAACCTCAGCATGCACCGATGTCGATGAGTTCCAGACTTTAGGCAGTCACTGACTGCAAAGGATTAGCATCCAAGTGGTTAAAGTAATCCTTTTATTTATAAGTATGTTGTTTGTCCAATTACTTTTGAGTCTGTAAAAGCAGAGGGAAAATGGCTAAGTCCTAAATGGTTCATGCAACATTTTTCTTAAGCCCCTTTAATTAAAGCTGACAGTCTACACTTCAATCATATCTTGATTGGTTCATTTATTGTAGTGGTGCAGAGAGGCAAGAATTATGCCAACTGTGTCATTGTCCAAACTCCTCTGGACTTGACTGTAATTCAGTAGGAGACACCTCAGTGCTGTTGTTGGGTAGACTTTACATCCAGGATCATTCAGTGGAACTTTGGCGACACCATATGGATAGTATTGGGTACTGCAACAACACTCATTTAGTCTATTATTATAACACGTGTCATCGGTGTGTCACCGCCTTGGTAGGTACAAAAAACACACAGTTCCAAAGGTCTGAGAGATATAAATGACACAAAAAGTAACAAACAAAATGGGTCAAGTCAACTCTTAGATTTGCTTTTAGTTTCACTGCAAAACCTTTAGGATTTTTTACACGCACAGTATCGATTGTTAGCATCTATTTTGTTTTTATTTATTTATTTATTTTTTTTCTTTCTTGAATAATAGCAGAGAAAACAACACAAAACAATCGATATGTTTTTAGTAGAAATTGTGGGCTGAAAATTGAAATCATTCATTTGTAAGGTAAAGGATATATGTTCAGAAACAGTATATTCATTTTTACACTACAAAAGTGAATTACGCTTTGTTATAGTGAAATTTCCAGGTTATGCATGCGTGTATGAATGTACACTACCAATCAAAACTTTGGACACACCTTCTCATTTAATGGTTTTTATTTAATTATTTTTTACATTGTAGAATAATACTGAAGACATCAAAACTATAAAAGAAGACATACGGAAATATGTTGTAAACAAAAATAATCAAATAATATACAAATAAATAAAAAGGATTGAAGGAGAAGGCGTGTCCAAACTTTTGACTGGTAGTGTTTGTATGTATATATGTATGGGTATTGTTTATTATCATAATTATTATGCACTGACAGCAGTTTTGCAGTGAAAACACCACATTAGAGTTAACGAAGCACATCTTCCACTATATTTATTTCACAATATTTTCTCTTCTTCTTTACCGTAATGAATAAATGAGCAAAAGAAGACAGCAAGTCGTCTGATAGTGTTTTCTGAGGACAAATTGAACTATTTCCTCATTTAGTGATTTATTGAGAAGCAAATTGAGTCAGTTTAAAACCTGTTAGTGCAGCTTTAAATTTAATTTTAATAATTTAATTTTTAATAACTGTGTGAGTAAATATATCGTTGTTGAGTAAAAATCTATGAATAATATTAAAATATACCGTTTAACCTACCTGGCGACGTTCAGCACTGTGAGGTTTCCGGTTTGTTTGGGTTTTTTTCACATGCGCCGCGATGACGTTTCACAGGGCGACGCGGCGGCCAAAGTAAAGATGGCGGGCGTGTCGGGGACCGAGCTGTCAGACGAGAAAGATGCTGAAATTGAGCTGAAGAAGCGACAGAAGAGACCGTGGGAGGACCTGCACCGGTCGGGTAAAATCGGCATAACCGCGGAGCTGCCAGAAACGTTGGGTTTCTACGACATAAGCGCTGTCAGGAGGGAACAGCCGGAGCTCTCAGCAGGTAACCGACGGGTCCCCCCCACCCAGCTGACGTTAACCTGCAGCTAATGACCGTTAGACATCTCGGACGGTTTAACCAAGTGTTTAGGCTGTTTACGTGCATTAGCTCCGTTACTGTGGTCACCTCGTACACACGTTGTATCTTTAACAGTGCTTTTTAATGCTGAATTAGTTGGAAAGTCTCCATGAGTGGCGTCTGTGTGTTTTGAAAAGCTTGTTTACAGTCACTGCTAGTTTGATTAGCTAACGACGAAGCGGCTGTTGCTCGTTTACTATAACGACCAACTGACGGAAGTTAGCTTTGTGAAGCTAGCTCTTTCTGTATTTAGCCACTGTAGTAATGTTTCAAGTTAGCTTGCATGGCTGCATAAACAGCTCAGTCTCTCTTCAGAGTTCACAGTATAGCTATTATATATAGTTATTACCCCAGGGCGTCAATATATCATGCTGTCCAGGTGTTACACCAAATTCTGTCACCTGTCTCATTCTGTAACCCACTGAAGCTCAGTTATTTTGCTGCTACAAACATGTTTATGACAGTTTCGTTCCATGTATTTAGACAGGATAACGTATTTTAATAGCTGTAGAGGAAAAAATGACCAGACTTCGTGAATATAGTTTGGGTTTGGGTGAATTACATGCTAAAAAATAGAAAAATGGGGTTGCAATGATTAGAATACGGCGGCATATCATTTATTAGCAATCAAGAAGACCAATAACGATTTCAATCATATATATATTCACAGTACAAATAAAATCCATGGTGTTAGAGTTTAAAATCGCACCAACTTCATCATCAAAACATTACTGAAAAGCCTTTGTTTATTTAGGTTTTACATGTGTTTAATCAAAAGAGAACTTGCCAGCATTTATTCTCAGTGTTAGTAGTCTCGACCAGAGATTGACTACAGATAGGGAGTAGCTCTGTCTGAATTAATTTATTTAATTTGGACTTGATTTTAAAAAGAAATAAAGAAAAATGCTCACTGTAGTTAAGGCTGATAATTGATCCTTCATTTTAACTGACATTACTGTTTTCTGCATGAAACTAGCATGTTTTCCAATGTCTGGAGAATATGATTTGTCGACCGGATCATTTCTGTAGCATCACACCGATTAATTTATAATGATATTAATGTATATTGTGACACATTTGAGCGTTATCCAAAAATTGCATCTCCTACAATTAAGTGTTCAGCCCCTAAAGAGGGTAATCAATTTTGATAGCTATAACAAGAGCGACACTAATTTGATAACTGGATTGATTGGTTCAGCCATTTTTTAAACAAATATGTCAAACGCAATGTGAGAAGTGTGTCCTTGTCACTGATATTGCTAAAGGTAATATCTTCTGGTTTTTGTTTATTATTAGATAAAGACATTTGAACATGAGACCTTCTGCCCTGGGTTGCTATAACAGACAATTTTTACTATTAGCAGATTATGGAATGATGAAATAGAAACTTCAGCTCCAGTTAAATACACAGGCACCATGTGTGGTCATGACTATCAAAAAGATACCACACATGGTAACACATCCTTACTGCACTGTGCATATTATGAAATTATCTGGTCCAGTACAAGGACAGGGTACATCTGATATCAGGCAAACACTGCTAAATAAATACAGAACAGTATAAAGTACGACCAGTGAAGACACTGTAGCTCAGATAAAATGCATATTTGCACAAGAAAAAAAAAATAGTTGGAGTGAAAATCATTGGTTCCCATTTAATGTGGCCGTTAGCTGTCTTTGTAATTACAGTGTTTTTGGATGCTTTATTTTATTTTTTGCTTCAGCCCGATTGTGTTTCTCTCTGCGTGACTTTAACAGCAAAACTGTTGCCAGTTGAGCCAACATTTTACAGTAGGTCAAGAGATGTACACATGCATAATGAACTCATCTTTGTCCTCAGTTTATGAAGCGTGACATGTTTGACACATTCTCACAGCTTGAAGCCAAGTGGAAACAATTCAAGACAATATGGGGCATTTGGAGTACAGTCAGACTGAAACAGTTCAACAAAACCAGTTTTTGTCTGTTTGTTCTGCATTTATTAAAACAGTTAATAACAAAAAATATGACTGTTCAAATCAAATAACCTCATTTTTAAATAGTTTATCTAAAAATATAGAATGCCTTTTTTGGCATTTAATTCAAACTTTGAAATATGTCATGATATTAAACCGAAAATATTTGCATTTTTTAATGTTTTGGTGGATAAAACATGTCATTCGAAGACAAGACCACGGATTATGATGACTTAATATTTTGTACACTAATGTATTGTGTGATTAATTTAGAAAATAATGACCCGATTAGCAGATGATGAAAATCTTCATTAATTGCAGCCTGAGTGTCATTATGCTTAGCCTTAGCAAGTTCATTTAGCCTGTTCAGAGATGTGTTCAGTGTGCATGAAATCAAACAGAGAATTCAGAATTTCATTAAACCCTCACTTTCTAGTTTTCATCATTCATAGAAGTTTCCTCCTCTTTCACTTTACAGTGTGGCTCTCTAAAGGTTGGAGGTCTCATTGTGTTGACAGCTGTAATTGTTGCAGACAATGGCTTTGTGGTAACACTGTTGCTCTCACGTTGTTCCAGATCCGTCGTTGACACGCTTCATTTGCGCAGAGCTCACCAGAGGTTACTTCCTGGAACACAATGAGGCAAAGTACACCGAGCGAAGGGAGAGAGTTTACACATGCATGCGTATTCCCAAGGAGCTGGAGAAGGTAGTGTGGAACAACGGCGCTGAACCCAGCTGCCCTATTTTCTTTTTCAGCTGTCTCCATCTGTCTGTTGTCATTCCTAGCAGCACACTGAAAACATGTTATCATTTTACAGACAGACAGTCCGTAACTGCTTCACACTGAGTCAATCCTAACCCTCATCACACCCTGCATGTTCTGCACTAACCTTCAACTGATTATTTGATTGGCATATTTATCAAACTTCAAGCTTTGCAATCAGTTGCTTTAGTCATTTATCAAGTGAACTGAAACTTGTTTTGCTGTTAAAAGCTCAAGTTGTCACCAACATTTACTGTTTTTAAAATCATTCTAAATTAATTTTACCATGTGGTCAAATTGGATTTTCATTTTTAAATCATGATGTTAGATTCTGTGACTTTGTCATTAAATGAACGTTATATTTTAGACTAACCCGTAAAACGATTAGCAACATTAATTAAAAGATTCAGTAGTCATTCAAATATATGTTAATTACACCCTGTGTGCCTGACTGACTGCTGTATTTTGTAGTGTTTTTGTTATTCTTCTCATCTGCCACCAAGTGGCAGTGTAGACACATAATACTGGAGTTCATCTTAAGTGCAACAGCTGTACATTATATTCTTTTTCAAGGCATCTTTTTTTAAATGATATCTCTAATTGAGCTTTATTTCATCATTACATGAACTACAGTTTTTTTCTATAACCTGCTCAAAATACAAGTGTAATTTACAATAATGCGGTAAAATTACTCATTTAGGCTAATGAGGCTACCCTCTTTGTTTGCATTTGGTGTGAAGGTAATTATTTGTAGTTTTCAGACTTCAGTAGCTCCTCTGTCAATGTGTCCTAATGAGCCCCGACTAACTTAGCTCTTACCGACTCTGCTTTTCTGTGGGGGCAAGAGAGGAATGTGTGTAAACATAAAAGGCCACAGTGACTGCACTATATTAAACTGCTTCAGGGTACCTGACAAGGCCTCAAGAAAAGTCACACAGCCTCCTCCAATGAGAGAGAAACCCTCCCACCAGATTCTACCAATACTTAGTGCCGTCATTTCTTCCCTGTTAAAAGTAGGAATAAGAAGATGTCAGATGGATTAAAAGCATTTCTTCTAAAACATTCCTTTAAAAATGACAAGGCAATGGCTCTGCGTATATGGGAAACTGTGAAGGTATGTGCCTAGTGCATAATTAGGCTTAGTCCTAGACTTTCTTTTCGCTTTTTTCTTTACTGTCACATGTGGTGGTTATTAGCTTTTACTTGGATTTTCCTCCACTGGATAGGAGACAGACGATGTGTGCAGTCACTTTTTCAGCTAGAAATCGTTACGCTAATGCTCTAACTTTTTTAAAAAGTTATTTTGTTTTTGTTCTTTGACGGTGAGGAATACTTATTTTCATTCAAGATGAAGAAGAAATTTTCCTCACTGAGGTTTTGCTTACTTTATATATATTCACACTGACACTCGTGGTCTCACTCTGTGGTGTTGCTGTCTGACTCTTCCAGCTGATGATCTTTGGCTTCTTCCTGTGTGTGGACGCCTTCCTGTACGTCTTCACCCTGCTGCCCCTCAGGGTGCTGCTGGCCCTGCTCCGCCTCCTCACCCTGCCATGCTGTGGCTTCAGGTCAGACTTAAACACACACTCTCCTGTCTATAAATATGCACAATAAGACCGTGTAATTATACTTGCATACCAATAGAACGACCCACGTGATAAAATACAATCATTCCATGTTCATTTTTGTATTTTTTTTGGTGTCTCTGTTTGAATTACTCCATTTACATAAACAGCTAAAAACAAATGTTACTGCTTGGCTACCAGTGAATGCTAGGACAGAAGTAGAAGGTACAGAAAGCAGATTATTTAGGAAAACATATTGTCTATAAAATGTAATTTTTCTAAGATAGATACTGACATTATGTTTAGGAGGTTTGCAACCCTTCAAAATTTGTAGGTCTGACTATTAGCAGGTCAGAGTGTGGTAGAAACACATGCATGTGACAAGTCAGACCATTTACCTGCAAATCAAGTATGTTTCATATACACTACCAGTCAAAAGTTTGGACACACCTTCTCTTTCAATGGTTTTTGTTTAATTATTCTATTCATTGTAAAAGAATGCATATGGAATTATGTTATAAACAAAAAGTGTTAACTTCAGTATTAACCCTCCCGTTGTCTTCATTTACGGGCACCAAAAAATATTGTTTCCTCGTCTGAAAAAAATCAGCCAAAAAAAATCCCAAGATTTCTGAAAATTTGCAAAACCGTCAGGAAGAAAATTCCAATAATTACTTAAAAATGAATGAAAAATGCCAGGTCCAAAATTACACTTTCTACAGCAATCAAACAGTTCTTATAATTGCTAGCAAGTTTTTTGAATGACTCCACTGGGCTTTTGAACTATTCGTCTTTTGTGGTGATTTCCAGGTGGACCTAAATCGTAGATACACATCCAGTGCTGTGGAAAGATTTTACGCATTTTCAAAAATAAGACATGCTTTTTTTAATCAGGTAACTGTAGGAGGCTTACTAGAGCAATTCTGGACAATTTGCCACAGTTCCTCTGTGGATTCAGTCTGTCTCAGTGTTGTCTGTCTCTTCAAGTTACCTGAAACTGAGTGCATTATGTTGAGATCAATGATCTGTGGTCAGCTGCAGCACTCACACAGAAAGTTTTGGGGACCGATCAAACATCTTCCTTGCAGTATGAAGGGTAACTTTTGCACAATACTGTGTGCATCTTATGAAGGAAGATTAACATTGAGTGTTTCTATAGATGCACGTGCAAAACTGGATGTCAATGTGATCTAGAAGTTGTGGTCAGATTGTTTTGTTCTGTTTAGTACGTGAGCATGATTTGTCTGAAAGCAACACTTGCCGACTTCCTTCAGAGGCATTTTTAGTACAACTGAGCCTAAGCTTGATGATGAGCAATAGTTCTTTTATTCGACCTTCTAAAACTTCTCTTTTACGATACTTAGCTGAACCTGAAAAGGTCCTAACAGTGATTTTCTAGTTAGTGTCCTCTAGTATGGTACTTCTTTAAACAGAAAACAGTCATTAAAAAAGAAGACTCTGCAATTCCAGTGTGAGTTTAAAGCTTGATATCCAGTGATGTGACACCAGTGCTATCCTCGTTGTTACATGATACCATAACTGTCTTCCAAACATTGTGTGAAAGGTTCCTGTGTATCACACCTTTTGTATGACTGTTAAGGTTGTCTTACTGGTGATAAACTTCTTACCACAGTTGTTAAATTAAACGTATATATATTTTTCTACACCAAAAAAAAATGCAGGTAGTTGGTCTCAACATTTATTGTAGTTTCTAGCCAACTGTTAATTCACATACATGTAGTGATACACAGTACTTTATATTGTCAAGAGCAGTTCCTTGGTGGGTATAGCAGTAACTAGTTTGGTAAACATACAGCCACATGGATTATGTAACCTCACCCCATGACGAGTGCCCGCCTCCCCCTCTGTCTGATTCTCCCCTTGCCTTCCTCCCCCTGCAGGGCACGCACATGCCCCTACTGCAGAAGAAGCAGGTATGCTACCACAAGCCCATCGAGGTTTCACAAACATTGTCAATGTCCTCAACTGCGCCCCGCGTCCATTCACCAGTCCCCCTTCATCTCCATCTTGTTTGTCGATGTACAGCTTGGTACTGCGCGTTATGTTCCAGTCTCCAAGGCAAAGCCACCATGTTGGTTCCCTTATGTTTTGGAAAGATCGAGCATGTATGGTCATTTTCATCACCCTGTTGTTTGCCAGTGATGTAGCCGCACACCCTCAAACTGGAGGGCAGCCAACCGCACAGCTCTTTGGAGCAGTTTGGGGCTCAGTTTGCCTCGTTCAGTGGCATCTCTCAGCAGTTGTTGTTGTTATGGAAGGAAAAGACTCAATTTATTTACCTTCCCTGATCAAATATCCCCAACTGCTCTACAGAAGCAAACTTGTTATCTTCCACTCACAAGTCAGCTTCTCTAACACGGCTTTAAATCAGCAATCAAGCTTTGTCTTCTTTTTCCTGCTCTGGATTTTTAATTTGGTGTTTCACGCTGATACAATGCAAATGATGCACAGTGATGGCTGCTTAGAATGCAGAACATAGCTGACTGCACTCAAACATAATATTCATGTGAGTTATGGAGATAATGCTTGTAGAATGGAGATAGTGAGCGCTGCTTTGTGCAGGTACTTACTAGCGGGCTGCAGCAGCTTTGCATTCATAGAGCTGTGTGTTCAGAATAAGGTGCTGTGTGAGGAGGTTTCTCAATGTTGTGCCTTAACCACCTGAATACCAAACCCACTATTTAACAACACTTTGTACAAGAAATATTATTTTAGTTATTAGAACTGAAACAATAAATACATTATTTGATGACTTGATTGACAGAAAATCTGTTACAGTTTCATAGTATGTTTAAAATAATTAATCGTCGAAATTGTTGATTTTTTTTTATTGGTACTACCCTCTCCAATATGACAATATGCTGCTTTTTTTAATTCATGCAACTGCAAATTTAATGTCTATTTTTTTTTTTTTTTTTTAAATTTGTTAATTCAACTAAACTACAATCTGTCGATGCTACGTAGAGCTTTATGAACTTCTAGTGGCCATGTTTGGTGAATTGATAATTTAAAACTGTAATAAATGACAGTCATTCTGTTGGTGCTGTAGTATCTTTTGAATACAATTTTACCGTGTTACAGTTTATCCTTCAGCAGCTGTTTTATTTTGTACTTGTATTTTTTGATCTGTGTTGCAGACTTTCTGTCTCACAGCTTTATCATTTGTCCTCATATACTACTCTTTTATTTGTTTATGTTTTTTAAATTATTGTACATTGAGCACTGAACAAAAAAATCCATTAACAACCAAAAAATAACATTTAGAAATGGATAATGCACAAGATGTCTGAAGTTTTTGTCTTCAACATGAATGACTTCAGATGTGACCACTAGGTGGAGCCATAGTCTCAGCAAAACAAACCACCAAAAAAAAATACCAGTACAATAGAAATATCCTCACTGCTTTTGCAGTTTTAGCTGCGTTTTCTCGTCAACGACGTGTACAGTTATGAGAGACATTAATAAGGGTTAATGGATTTTATGTTAGGTTACGTTGTCAGTGTAATTCCTTGAAATCCTTAATAAGTCGCACCATCTGTGTATTCAGAACAAATCCCTACAGTTTTTCACTGAGGGAAATCATTGTTTTTTATGCTATGAAGAGAAAAGCCCAAGTGTTCATCTCATGCCTTTTCTTCACAGCTTGGTGCTCAGCTGTGCACTGATTCCGAAGACAGTGATATACTTGATTAAACTGATTAACACGTCTTCCCAGACTGAGTCCATTTTCCTCTGTCAACTTGGAGTCAGTTCCTAAAATAGCTCAGATCTCTCCACAATACCACCCATCTGATTTATTATTTTTTGTCTGATTTTTTTGTTTTCCTCCCTCTTTTTTTATTTATCAGCAGCCTCTAAAGTTAATGAAGGTAATGATGGCTGTTAAAGTAGTCAGCTTTTGTCCTGTCTGTCCTGTGCACTAGTGAATTTGTCAAGTATTAGTCAGTGTGGTTTGTAGCGATTTAGCTGAAAGTTTTTTTGTAGTATTTGCAAAATGATAGTAGAGTTGTGTGATGTTAAGAGAAACGGATGTAATTAAGAACATCTCTTTGTAGCAGCCAACAGCAAAACAATTAGGATTATCAGGCATTAGCAGGTCAGCATCCATCTTCAGAGACTGTTTCGGCTTTGTGAAAATCATGATAGCAAGTCCTGCAGCCGCATGTGTGGTGAGCAGATGAAACACATTTTGTCTGCAGTAGTTAGTGGTGGTTTCACACATATAGACCAGCTGCACAGCTGACATGGAAAATATGCAGGGTGTGTTGAAATTAATCTCTTTGCGGCTCTTTCTGGTCATCCCTGTCATAGTAAATGCCAAATAACCAGTCCTATGGATTTGTCAGCCTTCCTCTTAACATGCTCCAAAGCCGCCACTGCCAACCACAGCTATTAATTTTAAATGCTACACATGTTTGACACACGTTATTGCCCTTGCGGTCTGTGCAAAGCAGCAAAAATTCAGCTTGCCAAACCGTAGAACACAGTGTTAATAATCCCCCAGGGAAATGTGAATCCTCATGTATATAAAATTAGCATTTAAAATTACATAAAATGAGCAGTATTCTCTGCTCTGAAATGCTGCTCAAGGTGTTGGCTGACAGCTTTCACACCAGCCCAAATGAACCGACTAACTGCACAAATGGACCTGAATTTGTCTTAATCGTACCATAGAGGTCAGATGTGAAACTACATATGTGCACTTGTAGATATGAAGTATTTGCTAGCTTGCAAACTGTAGGTGTAGTAACTTGCAACCATGTGGGAGACTCACTGATGCTAATGCAAAGCAGTTTTCATAATGTTTTAGTATTAGGAGCAGAGATCATGCACAGTGTGCCTCCAAAACATTCACACGAAATGATGAAAAACTCTTACCAGTTCAGAAATACATAGTTAAGTCTTTTTACGTGTTGTCAGCAATTATTATCTAACATGTATAATAAACAAATTTCTGAATTTCCTTTACAAGGACTTGGAGAGACAAGCTTTGCTGTTCCTGTAGTATGTGACAGCTGTAGCCTTGGTGTTTGTCTGTCCAAAATGCTGTAGCAATTCTTCTAACAATATATAAATATTTCCATAAAGGTAGATGCTCAAACACACAGGAATTATTGTTGTGTACTGTAGTTTGTTTGATAGAAAAGCTCAACAAAAATTTAATCTCAAAAGAGTAGATTACACAAACAAACACAGAACAAAAACAGAAACATATTAAAAAGGATATATCTGACTAAGATAACTTTAGTATAAAGGAGATAATATTTCATATTTATACTTTTTTGTTATCACTGCTTGGTGTCTTTTCCTCTGTGCAGTTTATTTCATTTTGAACAGAAATTAATTATTTTCCCCTATGTGTTGTACTGCTGTTTCCTCAACTTATAAAAGGCAAAGCAAGCACAAGTAATAAGTGATGCTATAATTGTCGTGTATTAAACTGGCTGTCTATGCCCTCCTCGCTTGGCATTTTGGGCCTCAAGTCTGTGCTAGAAAAGCAGTTAATGATGGCACGATTGAAGGAAATAGTGTATTTGTTGATGCTGTAAGTGCTTGTATGCATTAATGTTTACACTTTTCCCCAGAAAAACACTGTGTGTATTTGCCAGCATACATTACACCTTGTTGTAAACATTATTTAACTGTTGACTCATGTGCATGTTAACACTGATATACCAGATATATATCTCTATATATCTCTAGCTGTGCATATGTCAGCATGCAAGAATGCATTCAAATACACAAGAATGGTCTAATTGGTGTTTGTCAATACATGTACTCTAAGTTGATTTTTCTGTGTGTGTGGTCAGTGGTTCGCGGCTTCTGCAGCCTGCACAGGTGTGCGACGTGCTGAAGGGCCTGATCCTGGTGCTGTGCTTCTCCATGATGCATTATGTGGATTACTCCATGATGTACCACATGATCAGAGGACAGTCTGTCATCAAACTCTACATCATCTACAACATGTTGGAGGTACTAGAGATCATCTCATCAGTCTTTATCGTATTATGTGTCCAGTGTAATTGTGCTTAATATCTGAATAAGTTTGCAGACAGATGCCACTGCTGTCAGCCCCCGTTAAAAAAAAAAAAAAAACTACAGTAAACAGGGTTTTCATAATTCTATGTATGTGAATGTTCTTATTTTTGTGTAATATTTATGCAATCACGAGGAGTTGATATTGGTCAAAGCCAATTATTAACACTCAAGGAGAAAAATAAACGGTAGTTGGAATCAATACATATTTTACGAAAAAATTAGAATCATGGTGTCAAAATTTAGAAAACACAAACTCCAAGACAAAACTTAACTGAAATGTTTTTCTTTATTTGTTTTACGTGAGTCATTAAAAGAGAACATTGTAACATCATCATCATTCATCAGTGTTGACTGTCAGATCACAGAGGTGACTCATCAACAACATAATGTTTTTAAAAATTCATTTTATCAAAAACCTGTTAAAACAATACAGTACTGATAATCAGAAAGAAATCATCATGTCAGACTTGATAATTGGTTAATAATTAGTCCAACAAACTTTCTACGTTGTCCCCTGTATGAATTACTTTTCAGGTGATCTGTATTAGATTTTACTTTGCACCTGATATAAGAGCTTCATAGATACTACAAAAAGGACAAAAAACCAAGCAGCAGCAGTATTTACAACCAATAGTGGTCTACTACTTAATAATAAATAAATAACACAACTCAGCCTTTCTCCCTGCACACACATACTTTCAACATATTATAACAAAAATGACCTGTCCTCCCTCTCTAAGGTTGCAGACCGCCTCTTTTCCTCCTTCGGTCAAGACATCCTGGATGCTTTGTACTGGACAGCCACAGAACCCAAAGAGCGGAAAAGAGACAGTATAGGAGTCATCCCTCACTTCTTCATGGCTGTCTTTTATGTCTGTATCCTTCTTGTCAAAACTTCACAGCAGCATTATGGGTGTTTTAAGTCTTAACAGGCAAGGTTTGAAAGTTGTCAGTGAAGTAAGCGGATTTGTGCTTTGACATCAGTACTGGGTGGCTTCCTCTTCATCTGTTTCTAACTTATTTTTGACAGATGATGTGCAGCTCCAGTCTCATATAATACTTCTTTTTTTGTGAGCTCTGTATGGCCACTGAAGAAGATGAAGTGCTTTGTGACTAAGCTGGCATTCACCAGAACACAGTTTGTTCTGATTTTTTTCTTCAGAGAGACAAACTTGAACTGCAAGGGGAGCAAAAGATTCATTTAATAGTAAAAGAAAAAAAAACGTGATGACCTAGAGTATAGACAAAGCCTCAGTTAAACTCCGTCAGACATTTGATGCCTGATATAGTCGTTTTAGTGACCACACTGTTGATGTATTTTTTAATTATATTAAATGACACTACAGCGCTTTATGCACATGTAGCTGAGCAGCCTTCAGTGAGTGAACAGAGCAGAGGACCTCAAGAGAACCGCTGCTGCTTGCAGATGCTTTGAATTAAGTTCCAACGTGATGGTGATAATAGTTTTTGAACCAGTTGCTTTCCTGAGTATTTGTCCCTCAGTCCTTCATGCCATCCTCATTATGGTCCAAGCCTCCACTCTTAACGTCGCTTTCAACTCCCACAACAAGTCCCTGCTCACCATTATGATGTCTAACAATGTAAGTACACACACACTCACAGGTATATGTAAGTAAGTCAGGGTGTTCTCGTGCACAACAAGCTGCCTGAAGAGATTGTTTGAGCAATTCAGCTCTTGTACAAAGTATAGGCTCGCAAACAGCAGCATTCATAGTTAATGAAGTAGCTGCATGCAGATTTATCCCACAAAAATGAAAGGTGGCATGTTAGTGATGAAACGGTGCTGTTGCAGCTGCAATATGTTTTTTTTTTTTTTTTAAACTGTCTTCATAAATATGCTAACTGCATTTCTTTCTTTGTTTTTCTCTTCCTACAAATACAGTTTGTGGAGATCAAAGGAAGTGTGTTCAAGAAATTTGAGAAGAACAACTTATTCCAAATGTCTAACAGTGGTAAGATATTCAGTCCTCCATAAAAAACACACCATTTTAATATGTTATTATTACAATTAGAAGAACACTGGTACAAAAAAAATTAATGCATTTTCTATTATTTTGCTTCTCGTCTGCTTTTGTTAGTCTATAAAAGGACAATAGTCACAGAGACTGTTTCACAGTCTACCAGAGCCACAATAATCATTTGCACCACCAGCCCAAGGGAGCTGAAATGGAGAAACAGAATGTTTTGTACAGATTTAACAGACTGTCTGACAAAAACAAAAAGTGTAACTTACCTTTTGAAATACTGTTTTCAGAGGTCTGTTTCAAGCAAATATATCCTTTAAATATCTTAGTCCTAAAGCAGAATGCTGGCATTGAAACTATAATATTACTAATAATAGATGTATAAATACTTTGAGCACTTAGTAGAATGATGATCCAGGGTGTGTAATGCATAGAGACATCTTTGGCGTCTCCTATAGAGGTCTGAGGCAGCACCAAAGGAAAATCACAAGCACCAAAATAATACGTATTGACAATAAATGCAGAAATTCAGTTTTTCTTGACCACTTTTGGAAATTGAAGTGTCATTTTCTCAAGCAAAAGTGTTGTATATCAAATGGTTAGAAATAACAGGAACATTAAGTATAGATTTCTGTCAAAAAAAGGTAACTTAAAAAGGTAAGACTCTCTACTTTTGCTATGTACAGCCCAGGAAGACAGGAAATACCCAGTAATTATTTCATAGATGTTAACCTAGCATCCGGCTGTTGTCAGTCTTCTCAGCAAAAAACATGAACAAATTATCTTCTCTTCTCAAAAACTGTTGTAATTAGTTGAATACATGCCATGACAGTGCGATGAGTCTTAATAAATACCTTTGACATCCAAAAATAATAGGAAAACTTCTAAAGCTTGAAAGGCTTAATTCACCTTCTTCACTAGGGGAAGCTTTATGACGGTTTATATGGCATTGAAAGAATAATACAGACAATGTAACAGATGAAAAACATTCTGAATTTCCTTTCATAGTCCTCTAAGCCAGCATGTCTCAAGTCACTCTTATTGTAATGAAATGGAGAGGAAGACAATAAGCCTTAATCAGCTTGCCATTTCCCTCACCATTCATTCACATCTGAATGCTGCCCTGTTTTATGAAGCTTAGCCTCAACTAGCATGCTGGTATCTGTATAGATAATAGTATGCTAAACATTTGCAGCTGCATCCATAAATTATAGTAGATTGATGTTTATAGAACGCCATACTATGGTAAGAGCCACTGTAAAATGCGATATGCTGCTTATATATTGTGTGCGTAGTCACTTAAAAAAGCAGAGCAAATGTTTTCATTTAGTTCATAACACCTCTTAGCAAAGTAGAACAGATGCGACTCATTTAA